>NW_027185761.1:45136618-45213040 GCF_028583685.1 Petaurus breviceps papuanus | reverse complement strand
CACACACACACACACACACACACACACACACACACACACACACCCTAAGATGTGTAGCTAGCTCCCCAGTAGGCAGATTTGAAACCAATAATAAAAATAGGAACAAGCATTTATATAGCACTTTAAGGTTTGCAAAGTACTTTACAAATATCTTATTTTGATACTTGCAGCAACCCTAGCAGACAAATGCTATTATTATCTCCATTTGACAAATGAGAAAACTGATGCTTAGTGTCTGAGGCTGGATTTTAGCTCAGTTCTTCCAGAATTCAGGTCCAGAGCTCTGACCGCTGGATACTTAGTTTCAGGATACCAAGGAAATTGGCAACCACTCTGCAACTGTGGTGGTAGGAAATTGCTTAGGGAATTAAGAGTGACTTGTCCAGAGTAACACAGTATTCTTGATCATGAGCCCCACTCTCAATGCATTTCCCCACACTGCTTCTCAAATCCTTACTAAACATGAATGTCTAAGAACTTCTATCTCCCAAACCTAGTAATGGAGTTGGCTGGATTGGGTGCCCTGTGCTTGAGTCAGGAGACCTGGTTCCAAATCCCAACTTGGTTTTACTGCCTTGATGATCCTACGTATGTCAGATTTCACTTACATAAAAAAAGTCTAGGGCAAGAGGTCTCTCCTGCCACCCTTGGATCCTGGGGCAGCTAGGTTTTACAGTAAGGAGAACCTGAGTTCAAATCCAGCCCCAGATGTTTATTAGCTGTGTGACCTCGGGCAAGACACATAACTCCAATTACCTCTCCCACCCTAAAACCAAAAAACAAATAAAATACTAGAACAAGAGGTCTCTTACTACCCTTTGTATCAGCAATGCCATATTCACAATGCCTATGGAGATTACAAATATGCTGATATAATTATCCATTACAAAATACGTCATGCTTGCCATATGGGGAAATAAACTAGAAAATTTATTAAGATACCAAAAGACTGAGTCCCAAAACCAGAAAGTGAAAGCCATCAGAGTAGTTATGATATTGGCACAGGTAGATAAAGTAGAAAGCACCCACATTTTCAAGCCTTTAAAACAGAACAGGCTACCTCAGGCAAAGGTCCTCCTCTCCCCACGCACAGCAACCACCCAGCATCCTGGAAGCACGCTCCCAGCAGCTCCGGCCCCTGGCAGTCCTCAGCAGGAGTCCTTAGCAGAAAGTCCTTAGCAGTCCTAACTCAAAAAGGGCTTCGCGCTGCCGCTGCCTCTGCTGCTGCCGCCGCCGTCGCCACCACCGCCAGCCACCTCAGGAATGCTAGCTTGGCTTTCACTTTCTCTGGCTTTCTCTTTCGCTTGCTCCACCCCTTCCTGCTACGTCAGCACGTCCAATGGGGCATGGAAGATTTTTAAATCCCATAATCCTTACACCCTTGGATCCTGAACGGGCCATCAGTAGCTGGGATTCTATTCTGATCCCAGTGATGCAAAGGGAGTTTAGCTCAGAGGTTAGATCTCCATTTCTACCATCAACTCCCTTGCCTAGCATAGATTTATGGTTTATAAAGTCTTTTTATCTCAAGAACACTAGGAGATAGGTGGCCTAAATATTATTATCCCCAATTTATGCATGAGGAGATAAATTCAGAGAGGACAAGTGACTTGCTCCCTGTCACAAAGCATTCAAATTCAGGTCTTCTGACTATGTTCCCCACATTTTCTACTATACCATAATGCTCTCTCATCACCGATCAGACATAGAACATCAGTTTCCCATTTGGTCTCGCCCCAATCCTCCCTTTACTAAATTACTAAAATCCTGCATATGAGTTCCAAATTAATACCTCTAAAAAACATTTTCGTCATTGGAGTTACATATTCCAGAACTTTAAAATGATTCCCTGTTGCCTATAGGATGAAGTCCAAATTACTTGATCCATAAGGCTCTATAATCTACTCTTAGCATCAAAGTTCTTTACAACCTAACCATGTGATATTATGGAAAAATGTGTTCCTCAAAACCAGATCTGACCACATCCATCCCTCCTCTATTTCAAAAATTACTCAGTGGCTTCCAGTTGCCATTGAACACACACACAAATATATAAATTATATTTATACACATATACATATAGATATATACATATATATGTACTGTGTATACTATGCATATACACACATATATTATAATGTGTGTGTGTGTGTCCCCAGTCTGACTTTTAAAGTCCACTACAATATGCTTCAGTAGGCAGGTGGCACAGTGGATAGAGTACCAGGCCTGGAGTCGAGAAGACCTAACTTCAAATCTCTTCTCAGATACTTATTAGCTACATGAAACCAGGCAAGTCATTTAACCCTTTTTGCCTCAGTTTCCTCATCTGTCAAATATGCTGGAAAAGGTAATGGCGAACCACTACAGTATCTTTGCCAAGAAAACACCAAATGAGGTCACAAAGAGTAGGACATGACTGAAATGGCCAAACAATAAACAATATGCCTCCCACCTACCGTCCAATCTTATCTCATATTACTCCTCTATATTCCACTCAAACTCACCTACTAGCTGTGTTCCTCCATGACTTCCCCCCTCTCTGCACCTTTGGACAACATGTTCCACACAGGCACCCAGAATGTCCGCCCCCTTCATTCCAACTCTTCAGATCCCAAGCTTCTTCCAAAGCACAGCTATAAGCCTCTTTTCCTGATCCCTGCCCCACAACCACATATTATTGCCTTCTGCCTCTAGAAATAACTTTCTGTTGCTTTATTTGTCAGTGTACCTGTTTATCTCCTAGGTAAAAAGTTAGCTTGTTGAGGGGAGGACAATTTTAGTTCTCTCTTTGTGTCTTCCAGAGCCTACCCCTTGGCTTGTGCCTAATAGAATCTGTTGAGGAAATTTCCAAATCCATTGAAGAATTTTTTTAATTGATTTGGAACTTAAACATCTAATTCTGACTCTCCTCTAGGATTGTCCTCATTTAGTCATTATTTGGGTTTTGATGGCTCAGAGTAAGTAAAAATAGCAATTGTTTTTGTTCTGGATGGAAAATCTGAGGGTCTTCCCCTTCCAAACTGATTCTTTCATGAAGGCAAACTGAGCCATCTTTTGCCTCAATTCTTACCTAAACTTTTACTACTGAATGGGATAATCCAGTTCACTTGCAAGTCACCCTCCTGATGTCACCAGTCCTCTTAGAGAATGAAGGCTGGACAACATGACTAAACAATTTAGACAAATCACTTAATTTCCAAAGGCCTCAGTTTTACATCTCTATAAAATGGGGATAATGTTGCCTTCCCATATTCATATATCGAGCAGGATTGTTAGGGATATTATCAATAAGACTGATGCCATGTTTCCAAAACACTTTGTCATCCCTAAGTGTGAGTTAACTATAATGAATTCAAGGATGCTGATAAACTTTGTCTCTCCTTGGGTGATACTAGTCTAACAAGCTTTGATTCTGTTCTCTGTCTTTACGAATTGAGGGATGTCTGTTGATTTAATCACACCTGCAGCTTTGCTGAGGCTGGGACAAATCACTAGAATGGTTGTGAATATTGGCTAATGTTGAGTAAATTCTATATTTTTCTTAGAGACCAAAATAAAATTGCGCTTGGTTAATTTGCTCTAAATTGACTATCACAAGTCCACCCAATAACAGTGAACATTCCCAGACAAGTGCACTATCATTTTCTATTGATTGGAAACCTCACTATCTTTTTAATTCTCATTATGCAGTATTTGTAATGACAAAGAAAAATGCATACAGATTGTACAACTAGATGGCATTAAGGTCTTCGAATCATAAGAGTTAGAGTTTGAAAAAGAACTTTCTCAGAACTCAGGTAGGGCCTTTATCTCTCAAGTAGCTGTCATTAATCTTACAGGCAGAGCCAGGCCCTCATATTTCAAAATCTTGGAAAAGGCAGCTTTTTAATCTATATTTGGCCCACTACCCTCTACCCCTCCCTGCCAAGAGATTGATTTAGCTTTGCATGTGATACTCTAGTATTTCTATTTAAATAGAAATTGTAAATAAATTGAATTTAAAATTTTTTTGCTGGGAGAAAAGGAAGCACTTGCTTGTTACATCTTAATTTCAGGATAGGAACTGTAGCAAGGATATTTTAACCCATCTCTTCATTATCTTCCAAGGAAATGCAGAAGCATTGTTTTACAGATGGTGCTGTGTTTAACAGAAATAGCCAGGGAGTGTTGAGTGTAGCTGTTTAGATACAGGAAGCATTATGGAAGAGATATCTAGAGAGCAAAGGGTCTAGTCTCCTGCTTCCAGAAAAATACATTTCTAAAAGAAAAGTTCTTCTCTATACACTTCTAAAGATGGAGATTCAAAACTGTCTCTTCGTCATCCATTCTCATGACTTTTATCATATGAATCCATGGGGGGAAATATAAATTCAGTCAATTAGCTAGCTGGATTAGTCCAACTGCCTGATTTCCTGTACCTGCTTTCAAAATAAGCAACTCTTTAAGTATATTTTTTCTGTTTTCCCCAAACTAATTTGTATGTGTATAGATATTCACATACACATTTGTGTGTATATATAAGAAATTTTTTTTATCAATCCTCTAATATCTATTGTATTTTGCATAGATATAAAGAAAAATAGCTATTCAACTGGTGGATTGTGTTTCCTATTGGGCAATTTTGTTTCCTAAATGTAGTATTAAAAGCCAATCAGTCCATCCTGTTCCCTAAAATAAGATTTGTACCTAAATGATGAGAATGTATCAGGTAGAAAGGAAATGACTCATCATTCTCCCACCATATCTGTGCTCATTAGGCATTCCAAGAAGACTTAGGATCTCCAACTTTCCCCTGCCTAACTTTCTCATCATGGCTCTGTGAGAAATGATGAGTCATTTGTAAAGGATCTAAGGATCAAATAATAAAGAATGATGTGCCATCAGTCTGGGGGATTCTGATTGTCCACTCTGGGGATTAGCCCAGTCTCTTATTTCTTACTTATCTTTGAAGCTTTTCATTACTCTTTTTCACATAATGAATTAAAAGAGAGCAATATGTTAAATTGTGGGGAATCAAATTTTTCTACAAATTATATGGTAAGTATTCCATAGGAAAGAAGGCTAAATAAATCTGCTCAATTTTGTATAGCTAAAAGGTCCTTCTCTACTTCAAGGATCTTGGTTTCTTCCATGACTACTGTTCTCCACTGACATAGATGACATATCCTCCAATCATTAGCAGATGCCTTTGACAGGTGCCAAACTGGCCAACCTAGTGAAGAACAACTCCAAACTTAACTAAGCTTGTCTGCAGATAATAGAACTATAGTTTGTCACTGGGCCCAGACCTGAAGCTTTTTCATCTTGGTAAAATCTGCAGTACTTGTACTCTGCTGGAAAGAACTTCAAGAACGCAGGGTCACCCCGTGGCATGAGGAGTCATTTAAGGAAAAGAGAAGTGGAAGTTCCAGTCACTTCTTTAGGAATCTTGGCCTCTGTTACCTGCCTTATTAAGCCTAAAATTTATTCCATGGTTACAAAGAGATAATATAATATGCTAGAAAGAGCACCTGGCTGGACTTCTGAATTCTATATTCTATTGAAACTGCTCTTTCCATAGTTACCAATTACCATATCTAACAGAGTTTTCTCAGTCCCCATCTTTTTGGACCTCCTTGCAGTCTTCAGTGCTAATGATCACCCTCTTCTCCTTGATATTGTCTTCTCTCTGGGCTTTTGGGATGCTCTGTCTCCTGGTTCTGCTCCTACATATATGACTTCTCCTTCTTAGTCCCCTTTGCTGGCTATGCTCACGAACTATATGTGTTCCCCAATTCTCTATCCTGGGCCCTCTTCTCTTCTTCCTCTCCCAATATTCCATCTCTTTTTTCCATGTATTTTCTTTGGTTGTCTCCCATGCCTGAGGCTCTTTCCTCCACATTGCTGCTTCCTGGCTTCCTTCAAATCTCAGCTAAAATCCTACTGTCTATAGGAAGCTTTTCTGGGTGCCCTTTAATGCTATTGCCTTACCTCTGAGATAATCTCCAGTTTATCATATATTATATGTTCTTTTTATATAAGCCTTCCATAACCCCTCTTAATTCCAATACTTTTCCTCTTTTAATTATTTACTATTTATTCTATAGTTTGCTTTGTTTGTTTATATGTCATCTCCCCCATTTTTTTCAGGGCAGGGGCTGTCTTTTGCCTCTTTTTTGTATAGGGGGAACTTAGTAAATGTTTATTGAATTGAATATATGTACAGAGTTTGTACATAGTTATCTGCAAATTGTTGCCTCCATTAGACTGTAAGGTCCTTGAGGCCAAGGATTGTTTCACCTTTATGTATATCCCTAGCTCTTAGCACAGTACCTGGCACATAGTAGGTGCTTAATAAATGCTTGTTGACTTGATTGTATTCTAATCCAAGTTCATGGGCAAGTCATTAAGCTTGCTCAAATGAATAAAGGAATACATCTATTTATTAGGTGTTTAGTATTGATCAAACACCATGCTTAACATTAGGGATGACTCCTGCCCTCAACATACTTGCTTTCTAATGGAAGAGACATCATACATTGGGTCTTTGCAGATGCCTTGGCTAGCATAGACTTGATTACAGTACCCAAAACAAGAGGTGGAAGAGGTAAGCCAGGAAGCAGGCAGAGAGTACACTCACCCACTTGTCCCCAATGTCTCAGGTGAAGGTAAGGACTCCTGATCCTTGGAAGCACTTTGCTAATTGACTTGTCTCTTCCTAGACAATAGTTTTCTGAACCTCAGTTTCCTGATTTCTAAAATCAAAGATTGTTCCAAATCACCTCTCAGTTTCTCTTCTACTACAAAATTCTATGATTCTATTAATACAGTATTTCTCCTCACACAATGCCCTGATAAAAATGACTTTAATTATGCTTAAAGGTCACTAAAACAATTGCATAGAAACTGAAAAATTCAGCCTACAGGCCAATTATCATGCCAAATGACTCACAAGACTTTTCTTTTTTGCTGAGTCAGTCATTGGCTTGGTCATTGTTGACTGACACATTAACCATGTGACAAATGAAATATTCAATGAAACTCATTATGGACCTTTCCCAGTGTTCAGCATCTAGTTGGTGGGATAATTTCATTTTCACCTTTTCCTCTGTATATTTGGCATCATGAATGATTTTTTAAAGCACTGATCAAAAAATTATTCTCTGATAAGTACTGTATCAAAATAAGGACACAAATAAAACAAAACAGTCCCTACCCTGAAGGAGTTTACATTCAAATTGGAAAAGACAATGCAAATAGCAGTGGCTAGGAATGAGGTATTTGAGTTTGCAAAGTTACCAGAATTAGGGAGTGGAGCATAGAGGGATAGATTGGCACCTTCTTTCCAATTGCCAAGACAGTAATTATGGACCTAAATCTTGAAAGGAGGAAGGAAATCAGTGAAGTTCAGCACATGGGGGCAAGAAATCTGGCAAGAACCAGGCCAGGAGTAAAGGGACTCATTGCTGGAGTTGCCTAGACATAGGAGACTAGCAACGAGGACTCATAATCATGCATCCACAGCCTATATTTCTGACAATATTTCAGTGGAAACTGGACACCACCCTGTGTGCAGTTAGTGTATTTGCTTCTGAAATAATTTTAATCCCACTTTGGATAAATCATTTATTGTGATGTTTTTATTCTTAACAATTCTGACAACAGGCAAGGGACAAGAAGAGATGAATTAAGTAACAAGAATTACAGACCCTTTGGGATCCAATTAACTGAAGCAAGGTCATTCAAAACCTCATGAAAATATGGAGAATAGTACAATGGGTCAGGGAATGTTTGAGAACTTCAGAAGATAATTGCAAATAAGAAAAGGTGTCAACTGCACCAAAATGTGTCCAAAATCAGGACAATTATAAAGTTAGTCAAAATAATCTTAAGAAATGGGATTTCAGGGGTGGCTAGGTGGCGCAGTGAGTAAAGCATTGTCCCCAGAGTCAGGAGGACCCGAGTTTGGTTCCGGCCTAAGACACTTACACACACACACACACACACACACACACACACCAAAAAAAAAAAACTAGCCGCATAACCTTGGGCAAGTTACTTAACCCCAAGTGCCCTCCAAAAAGCCAAAAAAAAATGAGATTTCTTAAATTGTTTAACATTTTTAGATTTAACAAAAAGAAAAAAAAAGAAATGTTAACTTTCAGTTTTTCTGAGCAATTTAATTAGCACCTCACCATATGATTTATAAATCATGTTTTATTTGTAAAGGTAGAGGTGTTTGATTGTTTCTATAAATGTTGAAACTTCTGTTAGTATCAAATTGTTCTTTCAACCAAGAAGATAATGTGATGAATGATGGTAGAATGGCATTTGTTGGATTGCTGGATATTTCCATTCAGACATTTAGTAGGTACATTTTGGATCATTTCAAAGAGAAGGCAAAACTTACATTTTAACAAGCATTTATTAAACCCCTAATATGTGCCAGCCACTGAGAAGGGCCATGGAGATACAAAGACAAAAGTGAAAAAGGTCATTCTTTGAGAAGCTTACATTCTATGGCAAAATTCCTTAATGCCATGGCATCATTTACCATTTTAAACCCTGACATTATTAGAAGGTAGGAGGAAGAATTGGGCCTAGGAAAGTTGCATTACCCACTGAAGCAGATCTCCAAAGGTTATCTACCATCAGTGCAACTGTACCAATGTGATTCTGTTAATAAAACTGACATTATGGCCCCATTTCCCTGTCTAACTACCATCATAGAAGTCTTTAACACCTTAGAACTGGAAGGGCCCTTAGAGATCATCTAGTTATGGAGTCATTAGGTCATAGATTTATTACTGTGAAGAACTATAGGAGCTCTCAAGTCCAATACCCTCATTCCTCATTTTTACAGATAAGGAAACTGAGTCACATAGAGATGAAGTGACTTGGCAAGGACCACATAGCTATTAAGTAATATGAGGGGGAGAAAAAAAACTTCATCTTGTGACTTCTAGTCAGAAATCTTCCAACTATGCCCTTCTGCATTTCAAGAAAGAAGTGTCAGCCAAGGTCTCTGGGAGGCCCTTTAGTCTTCAGCATGTTACCAACTTTCTTTACACTTCTGAGAAATGTACCTGTGCCTCCTTAGTGCAGTGCCTTCTATGTGTGCCCAGGGAAGCTATGTATATGTCTACATGAGATTGGGGATTAAATGTGGCTCTTGGGGAGGCATCAATCTGCAAAATCTTGACTACCCCTCTCTAATGAAGACTTTGATTTCTACCCGGTATGATGGAAATGGCAATGAACTTTGAGTAAGAAGACCTGAGTTTGAATCTTGGCTCTGACACTTACATGATATATGACCCTAGGCAAATAATTTTATCACTCTTTATCCTCAGCTTCTCCATTTTTTAAATGAGAAAGGTTGGACTAAATTATCTTCTATCTCTGATATTCTTTGATTATTCAATAAATGCAAAAATCCAAGGGGGTTGGGCTAAGACTTAAGAATGAACTATATGATGGCTTTCTAAATATGTGATACTGACAAAGGTTGTGCTGGATTTTCCCAGTGCATTCACTCCAGTGGAGTGAACCCATTGGATTGTATTTGCTCCTGGGTTTTTTTTTTAATTAAGGGGGACATGATAGCTATCTTCCTATATTTGAAAGGCTTTTACCTGACAAATGATGGAAATTTTTCTGCTTTGCCTCAGGGTCAACACTAGGAGCAATGGACAGCAATATAAAGAGGCAAATCGAGGTATGATACCAGAAAAAAGGACTGCCTAACAGTTCAAGCGGTCCCAAAGTGGGATGAGTTGTCTCTGGAAGTGATGGGCTCCCCATCACTGGAGGTCTTCAAGAAAAAGCTAGATGACCACGTATCTGCCATCTTGTAGAATTGATTCTTATTCAGGGATGGGTAAAAAGAAATGGTTCTTGGGCAAATCCCTTCATCTTTCTGGGACACTCTTTCATCATCTGTAAAATGAGGCTGATTGACTGGATGGCATCTAAGCTCCCCTCCAAATCAATGATCCTAAAGTTTTTGGGGAGACAGTCATTTAGCCTGATGCCCATTTTACAGGTGAGGAAAATAGGGAACAGAGAGTGAAGGTCATACAGGTTGTCAATCATACACTACTCAAGGTCATATAGATATTAAGTAGAAGAGCCAGCATTTAAAATGAAGTCCTTTGATTCAAATTTCCATATTCTCTCCAATGTGCCATGGGACCCTCCGCCTTATACTTTCCACACGCTGAATTTGCTCCCTTGAGATTTGTTTTAAGGTCCATAATAGAAGAGTGTCTAGCTGCTTGGGTCTGAGTAAGTAGAAATGCCACAAAGATCACTCAGTAGTATGGCTTCCATAGAAAACTGAGATGGCTGGGTAAAAGACTCTCTCCTAACAAGATGAGTGGAGCAGTTTTGAGAAAAGGGGCTAAAGCCACCTCTCTCAGAAGAAACACAAAATCCAACATCGGGAATGTCTGGAAATAAGGAATGGCTAGATGCTACAAAGATGACTCCCTTTCAAATGCCATTGCCAGTGGAGAATCGCAAAGTGCCTCTTTTGAATCAAGAAAACACCTCAACAAGTTTACTTTTTCTCTTTTTAAGGGAAAAAAAGAGACCAAACCATCTTTAGTGAGTCCGATAAAGGTGGGGGCATCTGAAGTCATGTGGATGTGTGGAGGGGCAGCTGCCAGAGGGGACTGACTTTGAAATGGTCCTTGGGGGCTTTCTTGTAGGCAATATATATTTCTTTCACACTTGCCAGGAAGCAGAACCTTGAAAGCTTGTCTCCAGCAAGCTGAATTTTTGACATGTATTGGCTGGAGCCCAGAATTAAATTTTCCCTCTACTATTTTCACAAGATTTTCCCCCTTTTTCTAGTAAAAGCGAAAGCAGCCTCATCCTGTTCATTAAAAGGAAACTGAGAATCATCAAACAGATGCATTTTCTCTCAGCTCTTATGAACCAGGCCAAGTATTAAAATATATTTTGAGATCCATGAGCAATGTTCATTTATACAGAACAACGAGTTTTCTTCTTCAAGATTGAGGCTGTGAACTGAATAAGAAATGGCTGGAGCTGTATTTTCCATGGAAACAATCTAAATATTGAATTTTCCTCCAGAAACTACAGGATATTTAAAGATATTCAGATATATCATTGTTGGGCCATCTCTCTTGAGCCCAGTTTTTGATTGAAGGTGATGGAAAGCAGGAGGAGAGGGGAAACAAAACCAAGATTATGTTGATAAAAAAAGAATGGCATAAATTCATACTATTGCCATAAAATCATAGAGTGTCAAAACCAGAAACCAGCTTCTATTTGCTGTATCTATCTTTACATGTGTATATGTTGTCTCTCTTGAATAAATACAAGCAAGCTCCTTGAGGGCAAGGATTGTTTCATTTTTCTCTTTTATCTCCAGTACCTAGTACAGTGCCTGGCACATTGTTGTTCAGGCATTCAGTTGTGTCCAACTCTTCATGGACCACCATCCTCTAGTACTCTCCATGGGGTTTCCTTGGCAAAAGTATTGGAGTGGTTTACCATTTCCATCTCCAGTGGATTAAGGCAAATAGAGATTAAGTAACTTGCCCAACGTCACACAGCTAGTGTCTGAGGTCAGATTTGAACTCAGGTCTTCCTGACTACAGGCCCAGTGCTCTGTCTGTTGAGCCATATACCTATCTCACTATGTGGCTGGCACACAAAAGGTGTTTAATAATGCCTGATATTTGTTTGATTAACTGGCAGAAGGCACATGATTTCATAATCTGATAGGTGCCACTGAACCAAGAGAAGCAAAAAGAGATACCACATTTAGGAGGGGTAAGGGAGAGGATCAGCAGTCACCACAAAAGGACCAAGGCTTTGGAGAGACAGGTTGAGTTAGAAAGTTAACTCCCCAGCATTCCCTACAGTTTGCTTTGAGTTTGGGTCTAGGCTTCCCAAAATGAATTTTGGCTTTAAAAGTTTCTTCCTACAAGAATTCTTTTTTTCCTGATTCTCACAGTCATTCATGCATGCCCCCTTCTTGAAATTATCTTGAAAACACTTTCTGTTTATTTATGTATTGTTCTCTCAGTAGAATGAAACCTCCTTGAAGGTAGGGAGTAATTCATCTTTGTCATTGTATCCCAAGAACCCAGTACAACAGTCTTGCTCCCTGAATATGTCTTAGAAGATGTACACATGGGGCAGATACGTGGTGCAGTGAATAGAGCACTGGCCCTGGAGTCACAAGGACATGGGGTCGGATCCAGCCTCAGACACTTAACACAAAAACTAGCCGTGTGACCTTGGGCAGATCACTTAACCCCAACGGCCCTCCAAAAAGCAAAAAAAAAAAAAATCTTTCTACATCTTACTTCTGACAGTATTATGGAAAGCAGGCTCTTCTTTCACTAAGGTTATGTCTTCCTAGGAAGTCAAATATCCTTTTTCCACCAATGACACAGCACCATTGCTCACATCTTTCTAGTTTGGAGAACCAGCTGGGTTCCTTAATGAGTGACACAAACAGCAGTGCCCTGGGCACAAGTTGTTCCAAGGGCAGAATGCATTTTTAAAAGCAAAGAACATGAAGACGAGTCTCTGTTTGGCTGATAAAATTAACTTCTTAGTTTGATAGAATTCTGAGAAAAGCCACTGAGCAGTTTTATAAATATTTTAGAAACATACAAAATGTTCTTGTGCAGTGAACACATTTCTGGACCTTTACTTCGTTAAGGATCTTCCACTTCCCCCCCATGAGTCAACTGGGGACATCACTAGGCTTCCCAACTAAATTCATGTAACAAGCTATGACAGCCAAAAGAAGGGTTTCAGACTTCCCTGGGTCTACAAGTATGACAGTAGAATCATTCACCAACATAGCTGCGATTATAACTTTCAGAGGAAGCAGTGAGTCACAGCTCATCAGTGCAAGAGAACATACAATGGAAATGAGATCTTTGGACTATTGTGACTATACCACAGATTCTGAGAGTTGTGGGAGGCACCTGAAAAGTAACTCAATCAAGTCCATACCTGAACTATATCATACCTAGAAAATGGTTATTTAGCCCTTGCTTGAGGACTTGCAGTGAGAAGGAAACCACTATTAGCAGAAAGGCAGCCCAAGTCAAATTAACCAGCATTTATTAAACATCGACTGTGTGTCAAACACTATGTTAAGTACTAGGGGTTCAGAGGAAAGGCAAAAACAGCCCCTGCCCTCATGGAGCTCATAGTCTAATGGAGAAGACTGTATACAAGTAAGTATGTGCAAATACACACATACATACAGATACACACATACTGTATAGGATAAATTTGAGATAATCAACAGCTAGAAGGATTTAGCATTAAGATTGACCAGGAAAGGCTCCTTGTGGAAATCTATCACACTTTGGGAAAGTATTCATTGTTAGAAAAGTTTTCTTTTTTCTCTAAATTTACTTCTTTGGGGGCGGCCAGGTAGCACAGTGAGTAAGAGCACCGGCTCCAGTGTTGAGAAGACCTGGAGATCGAATCCCGGGCTCAGACACTTAGCACCCACCCAGAAACACATGGCCATGTAACCTTGAGCAAGTTACTTAACCCCAATTGCTTAGGGGCGGCCAGGTGGATCAGCGAGTAAGAGCACCGGCTCCAGTGTTGGGATGACCTGGATCAAATCCGGGCTCAGATACTCAGCACCACACCCAGAAATAACTGGCTGTGTAACCTTGAGCAAGTTACTTAACCCCTATTGCTTTTTAAAAAATAAATAAATAAATTTACTTCTTTGCAAATTCGATAATCCTTCTTAATCTGCTTTCTGAGACCCAATATAACAAATCTAACCCCCCTTTCTCTTAACAGACCATCAAATACCTGAACATAGCTATCATGGCCCTCCCTAAGCCTTCTCTTCTCCAGGCTTAGCATTCCCATTTCCTTCAGCCATTCCTCACGTAGCATGATCTCAAGAAAGGACTTTCACCATCCTAGCTTCCCTCCTCTTGGTATTTTTTAGTTCATCAATGTTATTCCTAATATATGGTGTCCACAACTCAGCACCATACTCCAGCTATGCTCTGAAGAGATCAAAGAGCAATTTGGACTGTCATTTTTTTATTCCTATACATGATTATTCTCCCAGAGCAGCCCAAGATCACATTAACTTTCTTTCCTACTATGTCACACTATATGGGTCATGTGGGTTCTGACTCCTGATGTGTCATTCAATAGGTTCATCTTGATAGTCTTCCTTACTGATTCATCTTTATCCACTTCACATCACTCTAGAATTTTCCCTGGAAATATCAGAATTTAAGATTTTCCTCTACTCTGGGTTTCCCTTCAGAGCATCAGAGGCAATATGGGGTAGTTCTTTAGTACATAGGATATTCACCTTAGAGTCAGGAATATCTAGTTTAAAATTCCACCTTAGACATATCCTCAGTGCATGACCTAGGGCAAGTTCTGAACCTCTCGGTGCCTCAGTTTCCTCATCTATAAAATGAGGGTGGTTGATTCAATGCTCCTAATGTCCTTCCTAGTTCTAAATCTATGATCTTACGGTATCAATTTGCCTGATGTCTCTTATGAAAAATAATTCCCTTAGATCAGCTGAAAGCATTTAGGCTAATATAACATTAAGTATAGGACAGGTTTTATTTAATCTGACAAACTTATAGCAGACTTATATCCAAACTCTTACAGGAAAACTCTCCTCTTCATTAGAGACAAATGGTACAAGTCAGTTTCCTTATGGAACCTAGTTAAAAGGGAAGCCTTTTTTTTCATTTTTCAAATGCTTTATTAACTTCTGATTTACATCATTCATTTCTGCCAGATTTTGAGTGACAATTTTTCTCCCCATTTTTCCCCTACCCACTGCCCCAAAATAGCAGTCCCACAGGATATCCCCTCCCCCAATCTGCTCTCTCCTATATCTTCTCCCATACCCCCTTTGACTTTTCCAGTAGGGCATGGTGGATCTCTATGACCCAGTGCTTGTATAACTTATTTCCCAGTTACATGTAAAATAGTGTTAATAATAGTATATAAATATATATATATATATATACTATTATCATATACTAATATATTATTATTATATACTAATATATATATATTAAACATTTGATTTTAAAACTTTGAATTCCAGATTCATTCCCTTCCTTCCTTGTCACCCAACCTTACTGGGAAAATAAGCAATTCAGTGTAGGTTGTACATGTGTAGCTAATGCAAAACATTACCATAATAGATATATTGTGAAAGACTGGCTATATTTCCCTCCCTCCTATCCCACCTCCCACTTGTTCTATTCTCTTCTTTGATCCAGTACCTTTTCAAAAGTGGGTGCTTCCAACTTCTCTCCCCCCCCAGCCTGCCCTCCCTTCCATCACCCCCACTCTCATCCCCTTCCCTCCACTCTCTTGTAGGGTGAGATACCGTATTTAGTGTGTATGTCATTCTCTCCCTGAGCCAAATTCAATGATAATAAGGTTGACCCATTCCCTTTTGCCTTCCTATTCTTCCCCTCCATTCTAGCCATTTTCCCTTGCCTCTTCTATATGAGATAATTTACCCTATTCTGTCTCTCCCCATCTCCTCTCATTATATTCCTCTCTCACCTCTTAAATTCGCCTTTTAAGTATCATCCCTTCCTATTAAATTGGTCCTGTACCCTCTATCTATGTGTACGTGTAAAAACATATACACACATTCACATACATATTCATATACCCATATAAACTCCAATATAGACATATATATGTATATATTTCTATTCCCTGCAACTATTTTCATACTGAGAAAAGTTTCATCAGTTACAGTTATCATTTTCCCATGTAGGAATGTTAACAGGTCAACTTTGATAAGTTCCTTATGATTTATTTTCCCTGTTTAACTTCTCATGCTTCTCTTGCTTCTTGTATCTGAATGTCAAATTTTCTATTCAACTCTGGTTTTTTCAGCAAGAATGCTTGAAAGTCCTCTATTACACTGAATGACCATATTTTCCCCTGAAACATGAGACTCATTTTTGCTGGGTAAGTGATTTTTGGTTTTAATCCCAGCTCCTCTGCCCTCCAGAATATCATATTCCAAGCCCTTCGATCCCTCAGTGTAGAAGCTGCCAGATCCTGAGTTATCCTGATTGTGTTTCCACAATATTCAAATTGTTTCTTCCTGGCTGCTTGTAATATTCTCTCCTTGATCTGGGAATTTCGGAACCTGGCTATAATATTCCTAGGAGTTTTCTTTTGGGGATCTTTTTCAGCAGGTGGTCGGTAGATTCTTTCAACCTCTATTTTGCCCTGTGGTTCTAAAACATCAGGGCAGTTTTCTGTGAGAACTTCCTGGAGGATGATTTCTATGTTCTTACTTTGATCATGGCTTTTAGGTAGTCCAATAATTTTTAAATTATCTCTCCTGGATCTATTTCCCATGTCAGTGGTTTTTCCCATGAGATATTTCACATTGCCTTCTATTCTTTCATTTGTTTGGGTCTGTTTAACAGCATCTTGATTTCTCGTAAAGTCATTAGCTTCCATTTGCTCCAATCTAATTCTGAAGCAATGATTCTCCTCATTGAGCTTTTGAGATTCTTTTTCCAACTGGCAAATTCAGCTTTTTAAGGCATTCTTCTCCTCATTACCTTTTTGAGCCTCTTTTGCCATTTGAGTTAGTCTATTTTTTAAGGTGTTATTTTCCTCAGTCAGGCTGTTGACTCTCATTTTGTAATTTTCTTGCATTGTTCTCATTTCTCTTCCCAATTTTTCCTCCACTTCTCTTATCTGCTTCTTAAGGTTCTCTATGGCCTATAACCAGCTTGTATTTTTCTTGGAAGCTTTTGGTGCAGGAGTTCTGACTTCACTGTCTTCCTCCTGTTCCATGCTTTGATCCTTCTTGTCCTCGAAATAGGAATCTAATGTTGGATTGCTTTGCTTGGTTTGCTTCCTTTGGGGGTCATTTTGCCACTCAATTACTTGACTTTTGGTCATTTTGCCACAGTAGGACTCTGCCACCAGATGGGGGAGCAGGGGAGCTTTGTTACAAATGCTGGGGTTTTCTCAGCTGCTGAAGGTATTATTTGGGTACCCTCTCTGAAGCCTCCACACGCTCTGGAAAGCTGGTCATACACCTCAGGACTTCCACCTTAGACCACAATCCAGGTCCAAGAAAGTTTAAGCAAGAGCGATTACCCCCTCAGACTGGTCTGTTGGTCCCCCTACACTCTGCAGACCAGGAGCTGAAGCTGCCACAGAGGCTGCACCACAGCATTCACCAGCTTCTCTCTCTGGGGGGAAAAGCCTATGCACTCCCAACTACTGGGTCCCAAAGTCCACACTGCACTGACCTCTCACTTTGTCCTTAGCATCTATATGCTGATAATTCTGGACCGCCACAGCTGCTGGTGAGCTGGAGTCCCTCTAGCTGGTGGTTGGTCAGGCCCGCCCTGGGGCTAAAACCTGGCAAGGGACTGGGCTAGGCTCGCAGAGCACTGTGCTAGCTGATTCCTGGCCTGCCAGGCTGTCCTCAGAGGGAGGTTAGCTTCTCCGTGTCATTTTGTGGGTTTTGTAGCTCCAAAGTTTGTTTAGCGTCCCCTTTTACATGAATTGGAGGTGGTGGAAGCCAGAGCCGCACGGAGGTCCTGTTTCTACTCCGCCATCTAAAAGGGATTCTTAACTTGTAGTCCATGGACTTGGTGTTTTCTTTTAATATATGTTGATAACTATATTTCAATAGAAGTTGTTTTCATTTTGATCCCACATATTGAAAAGCATTATTCTGAGAAAGTGTATACATAGGCTTTATCAGACTTCCCAAAGAGTACATTACACAAAAAAATATTAAGGAGTCTTGGTCTGGTAGGATTATGATTACTAGAGAATGTAGTAGAACAATGATACATACACAAATAATTATAATAAAAAATATTCCATGAATAACACATTAAGAGAAAAATGGAGTACAATGGGCAATCAAAGGGGGGAACTCCATTTTATATTTTCCCAAAGGGAAGAGACACTTACAAGCATCTACAAAATTATAACCAAGGATACATATCTACAAATGCAGCTTTAGTATGCATTAAATGGTCTCTTTAATTCAATAAGGGGGAAAACTTTGTAGATTTTTTTTGAAATCCTATGCTTTGCACAGTCAGGATTACTCTTTCCTTCCTCTGCCCCCCCATGCTAAAAATACAAATACCTGAGCTTCAATAAATTCAACAGTTTAACAACACTAAGTGCTTCCTAGATATAAGACCCTGTCTGAGGTGCTATGGCACTAAGTGCTTCCTAGATATAAGACCCTGTCTGAGGTGCTATGGTTATGTCACCAAGAAAAAGAAATCCAACCTTCAAGGATTTTATATTCTGCTGGAAGAAATATGGAAAAGATTCAATATATATGGTGCAATATAACTGGAAAAATTGAAAATGAAGCTATTAGTTAATGTAGTTGCCATAAATGTTATTCACTTAATTATCTTTACAGCTTTGGTAGGTCTCTAATCATGTATTTCTGCTGGCAGGCAAATTTAAAATAACTTCGTTCCTTTAGACCCCTATTAGAAATATGCTGTGAAAGTTAACAGTTGTGACCGTACCAAAACAATAAAAACCTGACTTTAATTGAATAGTGCCAAAGGGATGTTCACTAGGCAAACACCATGAAATTTCAAGAACCTATTAGAGTGACTTTTCCATACTGTAAACATAGTGGGTAAGCTAGAAAAATGCTAATTAAAAATAAAAACCCATGATCAATTAAAATGAAGCGCAATACCCACCATTTAAGAATATTTTAAGATGTATAATAATAATTAATAATAGCTAGCATTTAGAGAGTGCTTTAAGGTTTGTAAAGTGCTGTCCAAATATTATTTCATTTTATCCTCTCAATCATCCTGGAGTTAGGTGCTATTATTATCTTCCCCATTTTACAGATGCAGAAACTAAGACTGAAAGAGGTTAACTTACCCAGTGTCTCATAATTAATTAGTGCCTGAGGCTGAATTTCAAATCAGGGATTCTTGAATCCAGTTCCAATACTCTGTCACCTAGATGCCTCAATTTATGTATGTATTATGGTATTTATTTTTATGCTGTAGCTATAGATAGGGTGAACTGGTAGGCTATATGTTCAAGTCTCTAGTCTCTTTACTCTTCTTTCTCATGACCTCACCTTTGTCTTTTTTCTATTAGTTTCATTGTGATGTTGAAACTGTCAACCAAACATCCTTCAAAGGATCTGGGAGTTCATTGACATAGGTACTTCCCTCCAATGGAGGAGAATGTATTCTAATTAGTTAGTACAGTGCTTTGCACAAAGCAAGAGTTTTATAACAGGGTATGTGTTATAGCAGCAGCAATAGCCCACCTCTTTCTTCCCTGGGTAACCAGACCCAACTATCTTTTACTAACATAGTCACAGAGCACCTACCTATCATTGCCAATGTGCTTTCCAGCCCTCCACCCAAAAAAAGCATAAAATCTGGGACAATTATTCAAATTTGCTGCACCTTAGGCATAACTCTTATCATGCTTTACTCTTTTCAAATAATTTTCATATCAAGAAGGTAGGTGGAATAATGTTTGGTAAATTTGGGAGCCTAGTTCCAAATTACTTTTCAGAAAGGCTGGAGCAATTCACAGATCTACCAAGAGGTCATTAGTAGGCTTGAGAGATCTCACATTCTAATGAGTGAGGCAACACACAAATAACTAAATACAAATAACAATTCCCAGTGCACTCACTGCTGCAAAAGTCCTTCTTTTTGACAGCAATACTGTCCCAGTAATGCTCTGTCGGTCCAAATCATGGAATACTACAATCTGAGAGAAAAGCAAAGACTGATAAAAAAAAAAAAAAGATGTGTATGATGGATGTAAGTAGCCCTTGGGCCATTTCAAATGGGTATATAGCAATTGGTACAAATGGTGTAATTAAGGACCTAGAGAACTAGAAAAGAAGGTGAGATACTTATAGAGCAAGATGGAGAGATAACAACAGCCAGAGTGTTGCACGCCCCCCCCATATTAAAAGTACGAGGAGGGGGGCGGCCAGGTAGCACAGCAAGTAAGAGCACCGGCTCCAGTGTCGGGATGACCTGGGGATCGAATCCGGCCTCAGACACTTAGCACCCACCCAGAAACATCTGGCCATGTAACCTTGAGAAAGTTACTTAACCCTGATTGCTTAAAAAAAAAAAGTCCGAGGAGGCCTCCAGCTTGTGCAAATTTTGTTCTGTCAACTCCTTCCCACAAATCCTCCTCTATGCAGTAGCTCTTGCATTAAGCAACATTACTTCCTCCTCCTCTATTAAGGATTATTAAAAGTCATAGGATCATAGATTTAGCTTTTGAAGAAATCTTTGAAATCATCAAAACCAATGCCCTTGTGTTTATAGATGTTAAAACTGAGGCCATATAGGTAAAGTGACTTGCCTAGGACCACAAAGCTCATATATGACATAGTCAGCATTTGGACCAAGGTCTTCTGACCCCAAAACTATTCCACTACACTACTTTTTAAAAGATAATTAAGATCTAAAAATAAAATATTATAATAATTATAAATTATAACTAATAATTATATATAATTAAGAGATAAAAATAAAATATAATAATTATAATTAATAATTATATATAATTAAGAGATAAAAATAAGATAAAAAAGAATTGCATAGGATGGGGATGAGGGGTAAGGAACTGTACTGATGGTGGAGCTGTCCAACACTGATAAGCTCTGCTAGTCATTGAAGAAGACTCAAGGTCTCCAAATTCAATTACATTATCCCTTTCACATCATAACTTTCCATCGTGGTTTTGAGATATTGCAGACTGGCATAAGAGATTAAATGGGAATTTGAGGGAAGTTTTGCATAAGCCACGAAGGCCAGCATGCAAAACCAGCAAACACAGAAAATGTTTAGAAACTCAGAAATACATAAAATATATTATAGTATTGTATAACATTAATATAGTTTATCTTTTAATTACCATCATAATTTAGACTTCTTCTCTAGTACAAAGGAAAGACCAAAAAATTTAAGTGGATTTTTCAGAATTTGGGGGCACTCTGCCCCTAACCTTGATGTGGAAAGTATAACCGCATTACCAAAAATTACTGTTGGAATCATCCTGAAATGTGATGCCATGCTCCCATTTGATTATTTCAGAATGAATGATAGCCAAGAACATTGAATCTTTAGTTGGGAAGTTTCACTGACTAACTATTAGTTTCCAAATGTCTTTTAAGCTTCTCACTTTACCAGTAAAATACACTTTAGTTCAGTCCCTAGTCATATTAAGTATTGTCCTCATATCTTCATGGTGATGTGGTATTTTCAGAGGAAAGTCTTCATATTTAGAGCACATTTCCCCTAGAATCTTAGAGTTTAAGGTTGTTGGTCTCTTAGGTCACATTGAAGGTTACAGGACCTGCAGTTGGAAGTAACCAAGAGATTTTGTGTCACTTTTAATTTTGTGTTTTACTGTTCCTTACTGAAAAAGGTTTGGTCCCTTAATATTTCCTGCTTGTTTCCTCAGAAAAGAGCATTAGACCCACTTTTCAAAATTCAGCTGCTGAAAATTCAGTAGTGTCTTGGTGTTATAGAAATAGCCCTGGATTTGGAGTCAGAGAACCTGGATTCAAAATCTGGCTCTGCTAATTTATAGGAATGTGAAATTGAATAAATCACTTAGCTTCACAGAATTACAGAATTTCAAAATTGTAAGGATCCCCAGTGACCATCTAGTGCAGCCCAGACACCAAAAACATCCCTACTATGGCATACCTGACAAGTGGCTGTTTGTTCAGTCTCTATTTGAAAGATTCCAAGGAGAGGAAGCCTACCACTTCGCAGGGCAGCTCATTTTACTTAATTGTTGGGAAGCTTATCTGTGTTTTCTTCTTACTCCAAGCCTAAGTTGACTTCTTTTCCACTTTCACCCATTGCTCTTGGTTCAGCTGTCTTTAGCCAAAAATAATGTTGAATCTCTCCTCACTAATGCCTCTTCATTGTAACCACCTTCACATTCTTGAACACGGATATCATTACTCTCCTGAATCCGGCTCAATTTCTTCAACCAACCTTCATATGTCATGGAAACAAGACCTTTTTCAAGACTGTTTGCCCTCCTTTAGACACTGTTCAAAACTTTGTGCTCTCTCTAAATGATGAAAAGTATGAAATCAAGGAACCATTTATATGTCCTTTAAAACCACAGATTTAGAGGGATCTTAAAGGTCAATTAGTCCAATATCCCTTTTCTTAACAGATGAAGAAACTGATACCAAGAGAAATCACCTGACCCCCAAAGAATCACATCCTCAGGTACCAAAAGAAGTGACAGGTGTGACAGCTGAGCCATTCTCAGTGATATTTTAAAGATCATGGAAAATGGGAGAGGTTCCACAAAATAACAGAAGGGAAAATGCCCTTATTGCCAAAAAAAGGGGGAAACAGTCTGCAATTTATGGGTTAATAAGTTTGACTTTGAATTTTAGGAATGCTTTAATGAATGACAAACATCAGGGATGGTGCCCTCGATCAATCAACTAGCATTTATTAAGGATGTGCTATGTGTCAGGCATTGTGCTAAGCACTAGTTCCTCAAGAACAAAGTGACTAGATGGCCATTTGACATGGATATTGCAGAGGGAATTAGTGGGAGAGAATATATTGGGCAATCTCTTACCATCTCCTCCAGTCCTAAATCAGCAATTTTGATGTACTGTTCACTTAAATATTCAAATATGCTAGTAAGTGGGAATTAAGATGCCCTTATATGCTTCTTAATTCTAGAAATCCAAGCACTGCTAATATTTTCATAGAGAGACACCTCCAAATTAGTAAAAATGATTTGAACCCAGAAAAGTTGATTCCAAATTCAGTGTTCTTGCTTGCCTTTTCACTATGCTTCCTAGTTACATAGCTTATCTGTGAGGGGGATAGTCAACAGAGAGACCTTGGAAAGCAGTGGAGGTAGAGTAAGAGGCTCTGGGTTTAAATTTTAGCTCTCTCACTTACTAGTAATTTGACCTAGGAAATCTAAGCAATCATTCTGGGCTTCAGGTTCCTCGATTTTAAAACAAGGAAACTGGAGCAGATAACCTCTAACTAAGGACCCTTCCAGCTCTAATCTGTGATACTATGGTGACCTCTTACTATGCATATATGAACTTCTGGTTACATACTGTACATGTGAAATGTAACTGAATTGAAATGAGAGTTTGCCTTATGGCATCATCATAATCATTATTGCTAACATTTCTATAGCATTTTATGATTTGCAAAGCGCTTATTTGATTCTCACAACAACCCTAAGATAGACAACTCAGATAAATGTGATCACTCAATGAGAAACCATGTCCCTATTCTGTCTTCCTCTTCCTGAGTTCAGACTTTTAGGACCTGGTGGGAAGCTCCAGCCAAGGACAGCTCACCTATTTCTTGTTATTTCATCTTAAGCTGTGTTGACCGTACTGGCAGGCTTTATTTTTGCCTTGAGAAAAGCTGTCATTTCAGAAAGTGAAACGAAAATGGTTTTTGAGATTGGAGCTTGGGTTTGAGCCACCTTGAAAACTCATAGCCTATCAGGGGGAAAAAAAAGTTTCCTCCAGACTCGCTTTCTCCCTAAATTGCATCAATTCAAACAAGTTTTCCAGCCTCAATCCCTCCCTCCCGCCCCCAGCTCATACTTTGAGATAAATTTCAGGGCAGACAGAAAATTGTTTTAAATGGCAAATAAATAAATATTAGAAACCTTTCCTTTAGTTTCTATTTTTGCCACTTTTTTCACAGTTTCTATTCCTCGACAAGTTTTCTTCCCAATGCTGTAGCAGGCCTCTGAAAGTACATAGTGTGGGCAATTTCTACATGCTTTCCCCCTTGCTTGAATCTGACCAGAGCCATGCATATGAATCTTAATAATTTAGTAAAAAATGAATTTTTGCTTCCCTGGACTATAACAGCTAGCCTTAATCTGCAATGAACATATCTAGGTTGTAATTAAGGAACCTCAACAATACCTCTGGCACTGAAGGGCTCTGGAAAAATGCCTAATTTGCATATGGCTAATGTCAGCTTGGTATCTGTCCTCCACATCTGGTGTTCTTTGAAGGGCAGTGTGATCACGACCCAGGCAGAATGAGGGAGAAACACAGAGAAATGAGTAAAGTATCCTTAGGATGTGTCTGTCAGACACCAAGTCCTTAGAATAAAAAGTGAAAAACACCATCATTCAGATGCTTTGTCTATCTGTCTGGAGGCTGGGATTCTTCACTTTTCCTTAGATGCTCTGGAGTCACAAAAACTATGGAGAGGAGAAAATGAACTGGAAAAAAAACAGTTGAAGATGAGTTAGTAGCTAGTGATGAGGATGCAAAAAGAAAAAAGAATTGACAAAAACATAAAAAAGTAAACAGAAAACAAAATCAGAAGAGAACACAAAGAATAATTTTTTTACCACTTTTTTTGAAACTGGGCCTCCCTATCTAGCCCAGGCTGGAAGTACACCAACCATTCAAGTACCCTATCCCAATATTCACTGAATTGGAAGCATTCATCTACACCCTTTGTCTAAGCCAGGCTGATTCACCATTCCTTAAGCAGTCTGGGAGCCCTCCACTCCGATATTTGTACCAGACTCAGTGCAGCCACTTCCTCAGTTGGATTTAACCTTTTTACAACTGAGAATTCCTGAATCCAAGTGATGCACCAGCATCAGCTTCCTCAGTAGCAGGAATTAACAGGCACCCAACAGGATTAGTTGTCGCTACTTTACACACATTACACAAAATACACATTTTTAAAACTGCATGACAGAAATTCAGTTTTATATTCTACTAATTTAGTTCTTTTCTAAATATTGAAATGACAGGATCTCTGGTTATTAAGTTCATCATAAAAAGTAAAAAACTTCATTTCACTTATCAATATATAATGAGGGAACCACCTTTTTCCATAAGGGAGAGGGAAAGGAAAAATGGATCAGAGGCTTAGAAAGAGAATTAGAACCTCCCCAGAATCAAGTTTAACCAAAAAGAATCATAGAAAAACATTGTTGTTGGAAAGGATCTCAACGATCTTGTTTTGAACAGATATCACCTCTGAACACTGTGAAAGGATCCACTCTTTCTTTGCCATTCTCAAGATAAAACAAACTGGCACTTTGATGATGATCTCATTCTTTACCTGTTTGGTGGTTGTATCAGATAGACCCAATCTCTCTCTCTCTCTCTCTCTCTCTCTCTCTCCTCTCTCTCTCTCTCTCTCTATCTCTCTCTCTCTCTCTCTCTCTCTCTCTCTCTCTCTCTCTCTCTCTCCCTCTCTCTCTCTCTCTGTCTCTCTCTCTGTTGTCTCTGTCTGTCTCTATCTGTCTCTCTCCCTCCCTCCCTCTGTCCCTATCTCTCTCTCTCCTTCCGTCTCTCTGTCTCTGTCTGTCTGTCTCTATGCATGTGTGTGTGTGTGTGTGTGTGATCTGCTCACTTATTAAGCACTGAAAATCCACTTAGTCTCACTCATGTTTTTCCATTGAGAATTGCAGGTACACACTATCTTTGAACAAATGGTTGACTGGGATTTCTGAAATTAAATTGGACTACATTGGACCTGATACCATCACAAATTCTGCACAGCCTGCATTAACACATCATCATCTATGTTACTTTATCACAGCTCTACCTTATCAAACTTCCATTTAACACATATCCCTGGCTGTCTCCACAACGAATATATAAGACATCCAGAGCCAATGGTTTTACTTCAAGTCTACCACCTCTACATAGATTCCCAAGTTTGCAGTTCTGTAATTCACTCAGCAACTCTTGACATCCTAATAAAATAAAAGAAGCAATGTACCTTGTTCAATTCCACCAGATTAAGCTTCTTAAGGAATAGGTGAGCTCAGGGTTAGAGATACTACTAGCGCAATTTATGTCCATTTTTATAGATCTGAAGCTGCCTAAAAGGTTTTGCATGCCTCTGTTCCCTCTCCCTTGTCTAAAGTCTCCATCAGTGCCAAGAGCCTCTCACTGGGAGTTTGAACTTTCCTTTAATCTAATCCATTTAGAAAATGACTCACCATTTATTGAATAAAGTGGAGAAAATTGATATCTTTTCATTAGGCTGACAAAGTCTTTTTCACTGCTGGCATCTGAAATGTGTTTTCTATTTAAATTTTATTTATATCAATCTTCTCTAGTAGGAGTTAGATTAAAATGAAATACCTTACAATAAGTATACAGCTTTCCCATTACCACCAAGATTGTGAATACTAGTTTTGCAAACGAACACAGTACCAACTATTTCTGGACACAATTTAAAATTTAGAAGCAGGAGTTAAACATAAGTAATATTTTAACATGTCTATAACTATAAAAGGTGATGGTTTTACTTATTAAAAGAGAAAAAGTGTGCTAAAAGATATGATTTGGTTGTTGTAAAATCAGTAACAATTCTAGTGAACTATATATAATAATAACAATATACATTTATAGAAGACTTCTGCGGTAGCAAGCAAAGTGGATAAAATGTTTGGTTTAGAATCAGAAAGACCTTGGACTTATTGATTTTGTGACCCTCAGTAAACATTTAACATAAGTGTTCCTTCAAACAGCTCCCAAGGACTTATCTACCAGCTCATAAAAGGTTTGCTATTCACTTCTGGTGGAGGTACTTGGTGTTGTGGGAGTTTCCTATCTTGATGACATCACAGCTTTTCCCATAGTCTTCAGATTCTTTGAATAGCATATTGTTTCTTCAAAGCATACACAACAAAGACATTTGGCAGAAATTACATTTAAACCAGAAAGTTTCACTACATACCATGGTAAGTTTTAGGTAGATACACCACTTGAATATAAAAGATCACCTCATAAAAAATAGAAGTGCTCCAAAAAAAAAATACGACTAAGGAGAGAATTCTGAGCCAAACAAGATATGGAGGTGAACCTAAAAGATAAAATGGGTAATGCTGACTGCAATAATAAATAAACAAAGCTTTTGTACAATCGGTGTAGCTAGAATACAAAGGTAATCTTTCAAGTGGGAGAAGAAACTCTGCAGTAACACACACATCTCATCAAATCTCACAAAAACCCTCTGAGGTAGGCAAGACAGTCATAGAATCATCGATATAAGGATAGAAGGCACCTTAACATAACTTAGTCCAACATTCCCATTTTACAGATGAAGAAAGTAAGACCTAGAGAGATGAAGTCACTTGCCCAACGTCACAATGGAAAGAAGTGACAGAGCCAGGATTTGAGCCCAGCTTCTAAAGTACCATATTTTATAGATGAAGGAACTAGGTTAGATGAAATTAAGCTATTTGGCCAGTCACATCGTCACAAAGTTGCAGATCCGGAAATGGAGCCCTGTTTTCTGACTCTATTGAATACTTTTTCTACTTCTCCTTACTACCTTTCCTACAATCTAATGATATCCTTGTAAACCCTTTTATGTTTTAGAAAAAGAAAGGGCTTGACTACTCACACTCCTCCAAAGAACCATTTCTCAAAGTGTAGGTCCACGCACAAGTAGTCTTCTATTTACAGAAAAAGGAGTTCCTAAAAAGCTGACTATAAAGCAAGATTACCTTTCAGGAATCTGATTTTTCCAATTAATATTGTAAAATCAGAAGCATTTCTGTTCTCCCCCCACTATCTCCCAACTGGCCAACAGCATTGTTGTTTGTCAACTACCACTGTTTCAACCAAATCAGAGCAGAAGTGGTAGCATGGAGTCCTTATTCTACAATACAAACCTTAAGAAGAGAGGGACGGGGCACAGTAGACAACATCCCAGATATGAAAAAGGAATCTCTAGGTTTAAATTCCACTTGTGACACTTATAAGCTGTGATCACCTTTTTGCGGCTCACCTTTCTGCAACTGTAAAATGCGGATAACAATGCCAAAGTTCCAACTTCACAGAGTTGACTCATGGGAGATAATTTTTGGAAAGTGTTCTGAATTTATTTATTTAAAGCCATATGTAAGTAACTGAGGCAACTAGATGGTGCAATGGGAAGAGTGCCAGGCCTGGAGTCGGGAAAACTCATCTTCCTAAGTTCAAATCCGGCCTCAGACACTTACTAGCTGTGTGACTCTGGGCAAGTCACTTAACCACATTTGCCTCAGTTTCTTCATCAGTAAAATGAGTTGGCAAACCACTCTAAGTATCTTGGCCAAGAAAACCCCAATGGAGATCACGGAGAGAAAAAGCATGATTGAAAAATGATTGAAAAGAGAAATAACAATTATCATTAAAGGAACGCAGAAGGAATTTAGATACTGCTGTACAAATTTAGAAACAGCAAAATCCCATACCCTCTGTTCCCTTACATCCCACTTATAGTTCCATATAGTTCTCTACATTCCCACTTACAGTTACATTAAAAAGAATGGTTAGAATTTTAAAATGGAAGCTCCTTGAGGACAGTCCACTTCACTTTTTGGTTTGTATCTCTAGTATTTAGCACAGTGCCTAGAACATTGTTGATACATTATAATTTCTTGCTGTTGTTGAGTGATTGGTTGATTGAAACCTTTGGATCAAAGGACTAGATGATAGATTAGGACCTTAGGAAGTCATCTAATCCAATGCCTTCATTTCATTAATGAGGAATTAGTGAACCCCAAAAAATGGCACCAAGGTAGGAATTGGCAGGGGTAAGACTA
The DNA here is from genome assembly GCF_028583685.1 of Petaurus breviceps papuanus. Lineage (NCBI taxonomy): Eukaryota > Metazoa > Chordata > Mammalia > Diprotodontia > Petauridae > Petaurus > Petaurus breviceps. The sequence goes on along the minus strand of NW_027185761.1, from coordinate 45,184,414 downwards.
ACCCAGCTTCTCTGATTCCAAAATCAATACTCTGAGGATATGATTTCTCTTTCCTAAAAATATATGATTGAATAGCCCAGAATTGGTAAGAAAACGCATGATAAACATAGCTTTGGTTATGTTTGCTGCCAAGTCAACATTTAAATATCTGTTTTATATACTTTTCTGTGATAGAAGTGATGCAAGCAAGTTTCAATGTTTTTCCTTCTTCCTCTGCTACCATATTGATATCAAAGGCATCCAGAGCAATCTGTGTAGGGCTTTGTATCTAAAAGAAGAACCCTGTAGTTCCTATAAAAGACTAATATTCTTACCTAGGGTTTGAGCCTCCTTGCTCTTTAAGAAAGCTCTGAATAGCCCACCCATCTGGGGAAAGCAAAGTTCACTTAATCCTCCAACTCAACACCACCTGGGAATTGTTAACACTAATCAGTTCAATTGTCACCTGTGGTTTCCTTGGGAGTCTGAAAAGTCAGCTGTGGGGCCTGCAAGAAAACTGCAGCTGATTCTGCAACAAAGAAAATACTATAGTAAACAGAGATTAAAGGTCAGGATTTATTTTATCTACAGAAGACCCAAGGAGCTAGCTCCTTTACTCCATTTCCTGGGGTTTGAGGTAAACTTATCCAAATTCTTATCTTTCCCATTTGCCTTGACAAAAGTGTTAATACAGAGGCAATTGTTTTAAGGTTCATAAGAGGGATTTTGTATGGAGCCATAACAGCTTCTCTGAGGATATGTCCCCATATTTGTGTTGGCAGGCTGGCAGTCAGAAAGTTGCTGCTACTACTAGTGTCAGTGTTATATCAGGTAACCCTAAAAATAACTGCTGTTTCTGGGACCCTGGCCTATGACCCCCTACCAATGTACTTCCCATGAGGACACACATGGAGAATGCCTTGAGCTGAGAGATAGAGTGTCTTGTTTGTGAAACAGTCAAGAGGCCAGTACTACTGAATCAAAGAGTATATAATGGGGAGTAAGAAGACTGACCCTTGAATGCCAAACAGAGCATTTTGTAATTGATCCTGGAGACCATAGGAAGCCACTGGAGTTTAAAGAGGGTGTGAGGGGGGAATATGATTGGACTTGGGTTTTAGAAAAATCACCTTAGTGGGTCAATGGAGAATGAACTGAAGTGGGGAGAAACCTGAGACTGATAGATCTACCAGCACAGTATTGCAATAATTAAAGTCTGAGGTGATGAGGACCCATACCATATCAGCAGCATGGTTAGAGGAGAGAAGGCAGTGTACTAAAGAGATGTTGCAAAGGTAAAATTGATAGGCCTTGGAAACAGCTTGGATAAGGAGGGTGAGACATGGTGAGGAATAGAGGATGACTCCTAGGTCATGAGTCTAAGAGGACTGGAAGAATGGTACTGCCCTTTAGAGTAATGGGGAAGGTGGGAGGGGTAGGAGTTTACAATGACAGCGTAACTGACCTGTATTGAAAATATGGCTTCATTTATTCACCAAACAGAATCATAACTTATTCTAGTGAAAAAATTGTATAAGAAAAATTTTTATATATAAGGAAGGCACAATTGTACAGTGAGAAAGGCTTAAATTTAGAGTCAGACAACCTTGATTTAAAGCTTGGTTCTACCACTCACGATATGTATAGCCTTAGGCAAATCTCTTAACTCCTCCGGGCCTCAGTTTCCTCATCAGTAAAATGAGGGGGTTGGGCTGGATGACCTCTGGGGTCCTTTCCAGTTCTGTGAGTCAAGAAATGAACTCAATTCACATGTATTCTAGCTAAGAGTCACATTATCACATTACATCATGACATTTACAAGACCCACTTCTGATATTCTCTTGGGGAGGTCATGAACAAGCCTGAAATGTTTTTATTATTAGATTTTCCTCCCCTGTGAATCCGTGAATCTTCAAATCCTTGCATTAAAGGTGGCTCACAGATTTCACAAAACTTCCTATCCTTCGGCCTACATTTCCATTTAGTAACTAGTTGTGTTAAAAAGAGACAGAGGCTACTTTGTTAGCCTGCAACAAAGAGAATTGAATCTGAGAGGTCAAGGAGCCGTAACAAGAAAAGAGAACAGGCTGTGTACCTGTCAGAAGAAGGCAAAGTCACTTTTTATAAAACTGACCTCACTGATGGGAGTATTTCATTTTCCTTGTACTTCAGTGGAAAGTTCTCCATTGATATAGCTCACCATAGGAGGATGCTGGCAAAGGTAATTCTTCCCCCCACCCCCAACCTCCCCTTTGAGTCAAGACCAGGGAGCATTAGTGCTAGTGATTTCATTAAGTGAGAGTGAGATGTTTATGACTAAATGATAACAAAAAAGGGGTCCCTAAGGGTATACCTTATTTTACAGGTTCCCAAAGTGAGCAATACTGCCCTTAGGGGGTGCTGGAATGATTCAGGGGGGAGTGGTAGCAGCCTTCAGTGCACCTGAGGGGCTTTGCATAAAAATAGGGGGCAGTGGAAGCATAAGGAAAGAAGAGAAAAAATATTGAAAAACCATTAGTACATGTTTCATCTATTGTGAACAGAGTTAGAGTCCAAATGATTATATTATTTTCCTAATAAACACACAAAATGCACGTTATAACCAATCAGTGGTCAAGTCCTCCAACAGATCTTAACAAACAAGTGTTGGCGGGTGAGTAGCATCGTGCAGTATTGGGAAGTCCAGCATGCACAGGAATATGTGTGTGTAATGATGTGTTTACAATACAATATTCTATGGTTACATGATGCAATATTGCATCATCAAAGTTTCAATGCAGCAAAACACCCACAAATTCACAATAAATAATTAAATTTAAGATAAATCATTTTAAAATATTTTGCATTTTTTGAAATGATGCAAATTTCAAAAAAAAAAAAAGGTTAAGGGTTAAAGAAAGTAGATTGGGGGGAGGGATGCTGAGTAATTTTTTTTCTAAAAGGAGCAGTAGGCTAAATAAGGTAGGAAACCTCTGCTCTATTTAAATCCTGCTAAAACCCACTTTGGATCTATGTTTGCCCAGCAATTTTTAAATCTCCATTTTCTCACACTAAGAATTAATGAATGAATGAACATTTATTATGCACTTACTATATGCAAAACACTGTGCTAAGCTCTGGGCATACAAACAGAAAAGGTTTTTTTGTGTGTTTGTTTTAACACATGATCATCATCTATCTAAAAGGTCAATGGTTCCTTGTTTTAGCTGTGGTAAGGATTTTCCCAATGTTCTAATCCTATATGTGGATCTCTACTTTGATTTTTTTAAGGTAATTTAAACATTTTTTTAATTTCTGGTTGGTTTTCTCTGACACCTCATTTTCAATATTGTTAAAGAATGCTAGTATTCAGGGTGACCAGGTGGCGCAGTGAGTAAGAGCACCAGCCAGGAGTCAGGAGAAGCCGGGATTGGTTCCTTCTTCAGATACTTAACACCCACACAAAATAACTGGCCAGTAACCAAGTTACTTAACCCCAATTGCTTAAAAAAAAGAATGCTAATATTCACCAGATCGCAGATTTAGAGTTAGAAGAGCAGCCTTAGAGACCAAGTCCCATCCCCTCATTTTTCACGGAAGGAAACTGAAGCCCAGAGAGGCCAGAATTTAAACTCAGTCTCTTTGACTCCAAATTCAGAGCTTTTTCCCCTGAGTCACCCCAAGGAGTCAAAAATTCAACACATTTATTACCTACTGTGTATGAGGTACACTTGGGTATTGTGGAGTCTACAAAAGAGAAGACAGACATATTCCCTCTGCCCCCTCCCATTAGCACAGCACTTTGCTTGCAGGGATGGGGAACCTGCAGCCTCCAAGCCAGTGTGACCTTCTAGTTCTTCAAGTGCAGCCATTTGACTGAATCCAAACTTCACAGAATAAACCCCCTTAGTAAAAGGATGTGTTCTGTAAAACTTGGACTCAGTTAAAAATCCACACCTAAGAACCTAGAATGTCATATGTGGCCTCAAGGCCACAGGTTCCCCACCCCTGGTTTAGAGCAAATACTTTCATTGTTTTCTTTATCTCTCTATGGAGGGAGGAGAATATTGATATCAGATTCCTCCTTGTGATTAATTTTTCAATGGCCATATTGGAGATACAATTAAAGAGCTTTGATAGGGGAAGCATATGGTCATAGGAGCATAAATATAGAGAGGCAAGGGTCTTTAGAGGACATGTAGTCTAATCTACTCTTTCTATAGATGAGGGAATGGAAGCTCAGAAATGAAGAATCTTCCCAGTCCTCTGACTCCAAATCCAGCATGGCTTGAACATGACTCAAATTACAAAGGATAGAAATCCTCCCCTTGAACGTTTCAAGGAGGAGGTGAATTTTGTCCAGATCTTAAAGAATAGATGGGTAATTTTTTGATAGGCATAAAAGTATTGGGTGGGGGTGCTATGGACAGAGGGATTAACATCATCCAAGAGAGAATGATAAGAAAACATAAGATATGAAACGCTCCTTTACGTAGAGCATAGAGGAGAAATTCAGGTAAGGATGGGTGCCAAAGCTAAAACATTAGATAAGATGAGATGCAGGAGGCCTTGAATGCCAGACTACAGAATGGATGACTGGTGGGGTGATGGAATCTACAGAATGGCACAAATGATTGGATGAGGACATGATACAGAGATGGGAGTAAAGAACGACTACCAATTTCAAGCTTGGAAACTGGTCAACATCAGACCCGCAAAAAACCAAGACGTTAGGAGGAGTTATCTGCAAGGGGAAGCCTGGAAAGGGTAGAGTCGGGGTGGGAGGGTACGATAAGATCTGTTTTGGACATGTTGAGTTCAATGTCCTTCATAGAAAAGATAAAGTCAGAAGTTGTGTGTTTTTAAATCTGTATATACACTGGGAGGGAGGACAGAGAAAGCAAAGAGTGATCCAGATCAATGGGTTAGTGGGAAACTACCTCCATCAATACAGATTAGCAACGTACATGATTTATGGTCCTAGAACTGAGACATTAATGCCAAACAATGTCAGTTATGGGACTTGAATCGAGGTCCTTTGGACTCTAAGACCAGCTTACTCATGTATATATTTATATGGGTATCCATCTGTAATTAGATATGCATACATATGTATATAGAACATATATAAATATGTAAACATGATGTAGTGACAAAATATTAGATTTGGGAAGAAAAAGATCTGGATTCAAGTCTCACCTGTGACACATAGTAGGTATGTGGCCCTAGTCCTTTATCTTCTCTTGCTGTCCAAGACAATTCCTTAGTATTTATCCAAAGTGAAAAGATCACAGGATTTGGAATCGGGGGAGAGAGTTGTTTCAAACCCTGACTCTGGCATCTCTGCCAACTCATTTACCTTCTCTGAGTCTGACTTTCTGCATTTGTGAAATGAAGGATTCAAACTAGGTCCCCACAAAAGCCCCTTCCAGTTTTAAATCTGTGATCTATTAAGGTATAGAGGAGTTGTAATCTTGGCTGCTAGAAGGAATTCCTCTAATCAGAATTTCCTCTGACAAAATCACATATCAGTCATACGTCTGTTTGTATATATTTAGAAGGCACACTAATAAACCACATTCTATAGTAATGATATTCTGGGATTGTACCTCTGGCCTACTTTAAAATCCATAAATAAGAAGTGATTACTAAAGAAATGCTGACATTCCTAGGACTTTTCACTTCTGGGCTTGAAAGCTGGAAAAACCCACATACCTGCTTTGATTGAAACTGCAGAAATGGGTTTCTGAGGTCATTATATTTTGTGTGTTTGGATTTGGCACTCTCTCTTTTAACACAGCTTTTTAAAGTTTATCATTCAAAGAATACACTGAGCATAAATATGATAGATTCACTTTGTGGGCAATTACTGCACTTTCCCTACCTGGAAAAGATGGGTTGATCCACTTGGAAGAACAAGCAACTGTTCTTTCAGGTAGCTGGAAAGAACTCATAAGAGTTCTCATAAAGAGCCAATCATTCACCCAATGAGCATTTATCATATTAAGTGCTTACTCTGTGCCAGGCATTGAGCTAAGTATGGGGAAAACAAACAGAAGCACAAATAGTCACTGCCTTCAAAGAGCTTACATTCTGACAGGGGAGCCAAATGTACTAAGCAAAGGGCTGTTATGAAAAAATGTCCTCAAGTTTTATAAAGAAAAGCATGTGGTCCCACAATGCTTCCCATAACAATGAGATGCCGAATTCATCACTGCTCAGTGAAGTCTGACAAGAGAATTACATTTGCATTGTTGGGCTTGTGAATGAAAAGCCCATTTCTAAGTAAAATTTGCTCTAAACTAAAGGAGAAGAGGACCTGGTGTCTCTTAAAAATCTATTTGTCTGGAGAAGAAAGAAAGCTACAGTCCCGATGAGCTGTAATCATGATTCTCTCTTTCTTTCCCTCTCCCTCTGCCTCTTCGTCCTCTTCCTCTACCTCTCTCCCTCTACTCCTCTCTCCCTCTCCCTCCCTTTCTCTTTTCCCATTCTACTTCTCTCCTCCTCTCCCCCCTCTCTCTTTCTCTCTTCCTCCTTCTCTTTCTTCCTTTCTTTATCCTTCTCTCTAGCTTCCATAGTGATTGGAAAATGGTGGTGTGAGATGGAGCCTTGTCTCGAAGGAGAAGAATGTAAGACTCTTCCTGATAATTCTGGATGGATGTGTGCGACTGGCAATAAGATCAAGACGACAAGAGTAAGTGGCTTTATGGTGGTTCACGTGCCCAAGTACACCAGGACATGCACAGATGGTTCACTGCTTGCAAGTATGTCCCATAGATGTGTTCCAACAAAAGCCCATACATCAACAGTGAGGGTGTTGATGACTCAGAAGTTTGATCATCCAGAAACCCCACATCATATATCTGTCATCAAACTTTACTCAAACTCTCAATAAACTAAAAAAGAAAAGGCCGCCTTTACAGACTTGCTAAATGTCTTTGCTTCCAAATTTAAAAAGAAAATGGAAGGATGAGATAATTATTTAAATAATTCAACCAACATATCTTTATACTTTATACTCAAGTTAAGTCCATAATACAACAGGGGGTTGGTCTAAATTGTCCAGATGAGTGTTTAACCATTCCACTACAGATTCTTATCATTCATTCATTCATTCATCATTTATTCATTAATTGCGGATCATTATGTGGTACAGTGAAGAGAATGTTGCATTAGAAGCCAAGAAGACATAGGTTCACCTTCTACGCTGACATTTACTAGCTATGTGACTCCTGGAATGTATCTCACCTTCAGTTACCTCATCTGTAAAATTGTGTTAATAATAATACCCACTTCCCAGGGTTGTTGTGAGGATCAAATGAAATAATATGTAAAAGTCTTGGCAAACTTTAAAGCACTATATAAATGCTAGCTATTACTGATTCAGCAAGTATTTTTAAAGTACCTACAGAGCTCCAGGCGTTGTGCAAGGAGCTAGAGGTGCAAAGACAGAAATTAAAATGGTCCTGACCTTCAAGAAAACGTCGACACGCTCTCCTGAAGTCTGTTAAAGCTGTAGTAAAATCTTTTGTGATTTTTTTAACTTAAAACCTTTTTATAAAAAAGTAATAACCTAATTTCTTCATTCTTAACATTTTGGACTTTTTCATATATTGAATTCTCTTAAAGCAGGGCCCCCCTATAGAAGTACCAGTGGGTTTTTACCCATGGCACCACCAACACTGCCATGTTTAGAATGTAATCTCCCCGGGAGAAAGAAATTGTTTCATTTCTTGCCTTTATGCCCCCAGTACCAAGCACAGCATCTGGCATATAAGCACTTAATTAATGCTTGTTGATTTGTTGGTCAATTCATTAACTATCTGAAAGGGACTGCTTTATTGGTCTGCCCATATCCAGTGCCTAGCCCAGTGTTTGCTTCATAGTATGGGCTTAATAAATGCATGTTAAAAAAAGAAATTTTAAAAATTAAAAAAATAAATGCATGTTAAAATTGATGCAATTGGATTGAATTGATGTTTGCATCAATATGTCAGGGATCTGTGAGTCCATAGGTACAGTCGTTTTCTCCACCAACTCAGAAATAAATCCAAATCTAACAATGAATAGGTCTATTTATAAAGTTATCCAAAGCTCTGACAAGTTAAATGACCTACTCATGGCTGCACTGGTAATATCAGAGGTAGAATATCAACCTAGATCTCTCAGATTCCAAGTCTAGAATTCCACCCACCAAAATAGTAGCCCAAAATTACCTGTTCCCATTTTTTTTAACTTTTTGTGAAGCTTAATTAGATGATCATATTCTTTTCAGTCGACTCTACTATTACATAGAGATGCTAAATCAACTTGAAAAAGAAAAAAAATTGAAGCTCCAGTCAACAGGAATGGTTTGGGGAGAGAAGGAAGAGGACAAGGCAAAGTCTCCAGACACTCATTCAGTTGGGCAGCCCCTTTCCTACACTTTCACTTTACTTTATTCCATGTCCACAAATGACTTCAGAACCAATATTGTTTCATTAGCATTCATCCATAGACTCTCCTGCAGCTCAGTGTGGATTATTTTATTTCATTTAAATGAGATACCTACTGACCAGAGTACTCAGAAATGAGAAACATTCCTGTCGCTGGCCCACAGGAACCATTTTAATTAGCTGTAGCAGGGGGGATGCTGGGGCTTCCTTTAGTTACATTTGACTTGGAAGCAATTTTCCTAAAAATCCAAGGATACCTCTATAAAGTGATTTGGTTTAGACCCCCATAACTTGTGGCTTCTTTGCCACCACTCTATGCCCAGTAGATTTGGAAATATTGATTTGTTTTTGTAATCACTATGTTACTCTTTTTTATTGCCAAATGTCTATTTTCTCCCATATTTGAAAATAGGAGTTTGTCATCTTTTGTTAAAAAAATAAATAGATCAAAGAGTAGAAAGAACATTTAGCCCAAACAACAGACAGCCCAAGATTCTACTTTTTACTTTGTGAACTTTGCTTCATTGGACCTCAGTTTTCTCATCTGTGAAAATAGAGGGTTCAACTAGAAGACTTCTAAGATCACTCCTAGCTTTAATATTCTGGGATTCTGTGAAGCTTTTGAAGCCTTTCAAGGGGGCAGTAATGAAGACCTGTTCCTGGTAGGTGGCAATGGGAACTGAGAAGAAGGGATTAGTAGGTTGAGTCTTCCCACTTCCTCTGTCTCCCTCCTTTAACCCATGCTTCATAACTCTGCCATACTTATCTTCCATAGATAAAGATCTGGTTTTGCCATACCTCTGCAGAAAATTCCGTGGCTCCCTACTGAACATACTTATCAATTTCAAGCTCCATAACATTCAAAGCCCTCAATAATCTGGCATCACTCTTATACTACACCTTTCCATGTAATTTACAGTACAGCCAAACTTTACTAATTACCAGCCCCCATCCATGCCAGTTTGATCACCTCTGTTGACTTTAATCCCTACTTGTCTATTTGATTCCTGCTCATCCTTTAAAATCTACTTCAAATACCACCTTCCTTAAGGAACACCTCAATTGTTAATCATCTTCCCCCTTAAGTATTACAAAATTGCTTAGTTTATACTCTTCTTGTAACCTTACTTTAATATCTGTGAACTTTGTATTATTATAAATATTTAGATACCTGCCTGGTCTCATCACTAAGCTAAAAGCTCCAATAGTACCTGGGACAATGTCTTTGCTAAACTTTCTATCTCCCCCAGCACCAGCCCACAACACAATAATTATCTAGTGAATGTGAAATACAAAACAGTGCAAACTATTTCTTAATGGAAACAAGTGAAACTTGCCAAAGCCCCAAATAGAACAATATTTTTGGGATAAAACATCAATGACATAAAAAAATCCTGAGCTGATTTTTGTTTTATATTATTTTAATATTATTAAAGTATATAATTATGTATTATTATATTCTATATCATTATATTATATATTATTGCATTGTACATAATAATATATTCTATGTTTTTAATATATTATATAGTTTATATTATTTTAATCAATCAAAAATTTATTAAGGGTCTACTATGTTCCAGGAGCCATGAGAAAAAAAATGAAACAACCCCCTTCTCTCAAGGATCTTAATTCTGTCAAGGCTGACAAATCCATATACAAGTACAGAATAAATACAAAATAAATCCAAGTTATTTAAATATAAGTTAATCAGAAAGATATTGGGCAGCTACATGATGCAGTAAACAGAGTGCTGGACCTGGAGTCAGAAAAACCTGAGTTCAAATCCAACCTCAGCCACTTACTGGCTGTGTGACCCTGAGCAAATCACTTACCCCTGTTTGCCTTAGTTTCATTTGTAAAAGGAGTTGGAGAAGAAAATGGTGAAGCATTCCAGTATCATTGCCAAGAAAACCCCAAAAGGGGTCAATAAGAGTCAGACACCACTAAAAACAAACAAGAGAAAGATATTTTGCGTTAGCAATTTGAAGGAGATAAGGAAGGGTTTCTTACATCTCGGGAGCAACATAAGTAAAAAAAAATTTATGTGTGTGACTATATGTCTTTTTACATATATATACATACACACACATATACATGTTTACCTGACCTCAGTAGAATGCCTTGTAAAATCACCCCTGGACCAAAAGTCCCATGTTTGAAGCCTAGTTATGTTTGTGGGACCTAGGGCAGATCAACTAATCTCGCTGAGCATGATAGGAACATTGATACACAGGATGGTGATCAGGATGGTAAAACTGATTTGAGTATCATCTGAGGGGACTAGGAATGTTTCCTATCAAAGACCTTAGGGGAACATCAGCATCTTTCACTCAGAATTTGCACTACTGGTGAACAAGGGCCTGGAACCTCTATGTTCTCCATAGCTTTCCATGATCATTCAAGCTCTCCTTCCAGCTAATAGAAACCCCACACCTCCAAGCAAACTCTGTTGCCAGTACAGAAATACAGACAGGTTGAATGACTTCTTGTTTAGCTGTCAAAATTGTTATTTCAAAATAGGTTGGATTAGATGACCTCTGAGGTCTATTCCATCTCTAAAGTTCCATAACTCTGAGAGGCTCATTTTCTTTAGCTGTTGAAGATAGATGGAATAATACAAATATGGCAGCCAACTCCATTTATTGAATACAACACATTAATGTTTAACCCAGATCAGCCTTCTTCACTATCTAGAGTTTCTTTAATTTCTTTTTCATTAATAGGAGACTGGCTGACTAAAATATTGCATACAAATGATTTACAATGGGGCTTTGGGGTATACCTTAATTTACTCTGTATTCTATTTTCCTCATTTACTTTATCAACAACAGCAGTAAGGTGGGTTTGGGACTTCCAAATCAACCTCTCTAATATCTCTCTTCTTATTCTTCTCTCCCTCCTACATGGAACATACATTTATTAAGCATTTAACTCTGTGCCAAGCAGTGTACTAAATGCTGTAGCAGCAAGCACCCCAAGCGCGTCCTCAGGGTTTGCTGCCCATACAGGTTCTTGGATCTGCTTTGTTAAAGGAAAGCAACTCAAAATGGGTTAACAAGCTTACTTTAATCAGTCAGACATATATCGTTTACCTTGTTCAGGGGAAAAAGGTCAGCACCCCAAACTTTAAAATATACAGACAGAATTATCAAGACATTAACAGATCAAGTAGACAGCTTTCCAAACTGTCCAACCATTACATCCATACCCAGTCAACATCTGGGTTTCCACATCTGGGTTTTTCAAAGCCGGGGGACTCTCAACAACGGCTTCCCAGAATTCAGATCAAATCACAGAACACTTCTCAAAGTGAGTCCCAAAACAAAGCTACACATCAGGGCTTATATAGCCTTCTCCTGGCTCAGAGAATGTAACAACCTTATTGACTCACTGGCCAATCAAGAAGTATCCACTGAAAAACAAGCCTCCCTCCCCAGGCTTCAGGTGCATTTTAGCCTAAGGGCAGGGAAGATCTTCCAAATTTGCATTCCCATTACAAATGCTGGCCTATGTCAAACACTGTAAATGCTTGGGATATAAAAATAAAAGTGAAACAAGATTAATACTGATACTAACTACTAATAGTAACAATACTAATACTAAACAGTCCTTATACTAATACATTAGGTGAAATGAGAACAATGACAGCTAAAATTTATATAGTACCTGAAGCTTTGCAAGACACTTTCCACAAATTATCTCATTTAATTCTCAAAACAACCCTGTGAGATAGATGCTAGCATTATCCTCATTTTATGCATGAAAAAATAAAGTTTAAGATCGGTTAAATGATTTGTCAGGTTCGTGTAACCATTTAGTATCTAAGAAAAGATTTCAATCCAGGTCCAACTCTGTTATAACTACATCATGCTACCTCTCATAAGTAAGTGGTATAGTGGATAGAATTCTGGGCCTGGAGGTGAGAAAACCAGAGATCAAATCCAGCTTCAGACACTTACTAGATAGATGTGTGATCCTGGGTAAATCTAAGTTAAGTAACCTGTGTTTGCCTAAGCTCCTCAACTTTGAAACAGGGATGATAGCAGCATGTATACAAAAAGGTTGCTGTGAGGATCGAATGAGACAATATTTCTAAAATGCTCAGCACTGTACCTGGCACATAATAGGTAGTATATAAATACTTATTCCTTTTCCGTCCCCTAATGAAAATTCAAAGACTTTACCCAGACCAATTTCTTGCACATAGTAGGTACTCAGCACATTTTCAGTGGATGCTGCTGAATGAATTAAACCATCAAAACACAGCCTAAGTATTTTCCGTACTCTCTGGTGTTGGATGATGGTGGGGAGGGGCTGGTGGGGTTGAGGCATGCCCCCAAGCTCTTACTTGTTACTATCAATCCAATGATTTTCTGATATTCTTACTGGCCTCCTTCAATTTACACCAAACGCTAGTACAATGACAAAGATTCAATATGGCATCATTAAGAAAAGGTCACTCCAGCCTTAACCTCATTTCCTTTCTGGACAGGATTACTAAACTAGTAGAGAAGGGAAATGTGGTGGTTATGGTTTTTCAAGGCTTTAGCAGAGCTAAAGCAAAGGTTCTTAGTGATATTCTTGTGGTTGGAAATGGAGAGGTATATGAAAGTCCTTCAGATACTTGAAGACCACTTTCATGGTCAACCCTCCTAGTCTTCTCTTCTTCTCAACTAATCCTCCAACAGCAGAGTTGAGAGGCCATTCACCATCCTGATAACTCTTCAGTTTATTACTGTCTTTTCTAAAAGGTGGTGTTTAGAACTGATTACAATGCTCCACATCTGCCCAAGGCAGAGTACAAAGAGACTGCAATCTGGCTAATAATCACCACTATGTCATAGACCTTCCCAACCCAGGAAGTACAAGAAAGTCATCAAGAATATGGGGGATATTTGGCAAATAACAATATTATTCCCATTAAAATTAACTAATCTCTTTACTTTTATTTCTCACATGTATATAGATGGTACACTCTATATTCTATTGCCTTTAATATTGAACGGGGAAGCATGGGAAGGTTTCCTAAAAGACAAGGAATATAGGGAACAAAAATGGTTGGGAACTCTGCTCTGTGCCACTCTTAGAGCAGCCTATGTTTCTTTAGCTTTCTCGGTGGCCATAAACCATCCTGAGTCATGGGAGGTTTGCAGTTAACAAAAATCCCTGGATGCTTTCCACGCGAATTGCTATCTGACCACACTTCCCCCCCACTTGTGAAGTTCATTTTTATTTGCAGCCCAAGTTTAGGACTTTATATTCATTACTCTTAAGTTTCTCCATATTAGATTTGTCCCACTGGTAGCCTGCCAATATCTTCTTTGATCATGACTGAAAAACTTAAGCACAGCTTCTTGGGTCACTCCTGCAAAATAGCATAAGCTTTTCTCTTTGGTCCTTTCACCCAAGAGGAGAGTCATGATACCAACACTAGCCAACATCTATATAGCTCTTTAAGGTTTGCAACAGGCTGCAATAGATTTTCTCATTTGATCATAACAGCAGTTCTCTTAACGCTCCTAAGGGATACAACTTACCACGAAGTCTCACTTCCTTATACAATGATAGATTTTTTATGATAATATACTCTTTTTTATCAATTTCAGATTCATCCAAGGAACTAATGGACCCACTCTTTGGATGTAGTGAAGCGAAGCCACCACTACATAGGAAACAACATGTTTTAAAAATTCAAACCATCTTAAGCATTTTCAAGCCAAATGGATTTCTTATTTGCACTCTGACTGGTTACCAGCTGATCACAGTGCTCTCGCTGTGTGTAATGAAATGTCCCAAGGTGAAAACACCCAGGGTTTTGGCAGCGTGGCAGAAGAAAACATGGAAGTTTTGGGGGTTTTGTGATGATGAAGTATGAACAACTATCTTATAATTTGGAGCTACAGTTTACTTTCTACCATTTAAAAATATATATAATATTTTGAAATATAACATATTCTCTTCAAGAAACAAACAGTACCACACACCAATGCAGCTTACATACCATGGTTTTTTGTTTGTTTGTGGTTTTTTTGCTTGGTTTGCTTCTTTTTTTCCTAATGGGATGGAAGACCTTTGGAGAGATCTAGAAATCATACCAAAATGGTCAACAGTAAGGGCTTCTCCCGGAATTCAAGGAAGCACCAAGATTTTCATCAAGAGCTTCCTTCCACTTCTACTCAATCACTCAAGGAAATCCATGGTTTTCTTTTCTTGTGTTCTGAAGGCTTTCTCCCTTGTGCAATACTAGCATGCTGGCTTTGCTCTCATAACCATACTTTGTATTCAATTGATATATGATGACAGTTCTTAACCTCTTCAAGGAAAATATTTTTAGAATTATTAGCTACTCCGCTAAGGTGACAATGGAGATTCTCAAGGAAGTAGCTGTGTGATGCTCTTAGGACTCAGGAGGAGTTGGGGTGGATCATGGTTTCTCTTCTTCTGATGCCGTGTAAATACAATGTCTAAAGACTTTGTAGAGCTGTCCTCGTCTGCAGTAAAATTCCTCTAACTCCAGAGTTGGCCATCATTTACTCCATGCTGTGGTTGAACTCCACACCACACAGTGGCATTCTGCTTTTTGATGTTTGGGACTGCTTTCTTTGAAGGGTTTGGGGCATGGGGCATAATTCCAGGCTAGGAAAAGTTAGAGAACAAGACCATCATCATTATTCATGGCATGAGCAAAGGTTAAGCAAACCTTTGAAAGTGGAAAGTATCTTCTGTCAAATCTAAATTAACTTCTTTATAAAATGTGCTATTAGTTTTGACTTTAACCTCCTTGGGCCATCCTAATCTGCTTTAACCTAGGTCATGGTAACAGCTCAGTTTAAGGTCTAGAAATCAGTAAATTCCTTCTGCCAAAAGTTTTTCCATTCCTCCTCCTCCTTCTATGTGTCACATTTTGAGAATGAAAAGTCCATATGATGACATCACTCTTCCAACCAGTGCTATATAATATCAGATCTCATTTTCTTTAGGCTTTGGACAGTGGTACACAATTTGGTGACATATAGCATGGAATAGTGGATAGAGACAGGAAGACCTGACTTCAAGTCGCACTTCTCAGGAGGTGCTGGCAAATATTTAACATGTGACTCTCGGAAAAGGCATCACACTTCTGAGTTTAATATGCATCCTTAACACTTTCTTCATCACTTTCTCAATTCTAGACAATCAACAAAACAATAAATAAGACCATTTTATAGCTTGCCTATTTCCAAAGTGTAAATGCCCACAGTGAAAATTTAACAATGGGCTTCCCTGAACTCTTTCAAACTGGCTCTTGATTCAAGATTGACCTTGACTCTCACACATACTGGTTGGCTGAGCCGAGGTAAATCATTTAAGCTCCCAGTGTCCCCCAGATAACTCTCTAAGTTACAAGAGAGTTCCTTATTCATGACTGATTTGTCGATTCGATCACAGGTCTATTAAAAACAAAAACATCTAAAATAACATAAAGGAAATTTTATTGATGCCTTCTGCTCCCTCTAAAAAATCTGCTAATCCCTCCCTCCTCTTCAGGAAATATCCTATCTGCTTTTCTAAAAACAAAATATCAGTTTAGTTTTCCATTTTCTTGGATGCATTTTGTTATAAAAATTCTCATTTTTTTAAAGATATCTTTCTATATTGCTTGGTTCCATTTTACTATATGTTTATTCCTGCCCCATCCACAGTCTTTTCTCTAGATATCTTGTTATCAGTGCCTCATATTGTACCAATAGCATAGCAAGTACCTGAACAGCCTCCAGTGAAGTTGAAGGTCTGTCATCTCTACAACTTTGTCTTGAGCATTAATTGGTCAGATATATTCAATGACAATTCATGAATTTGAGGTGTTTATTAAATGAACAGAAAAGAAAAGGAAGTTGTATGGAAAGTAAATCCTACACTGGAATTCAGGAAGACCTGACTCTGAACTGAGTCTCAAACACAAATGAATTGTGTGACCTCAGTGATGATTATTATGATTGTGATTATTATGCCTTTTGACACATTCATTCATTTACACAATTCCAATGGATTAATCACCAACTATGTGTCAAGCATTGTCCTAGATGTCTAACATGAAAAAAAAAGCAACTATGAAACAGACTGGGCCCTCAAGAAGCTTACATTCTACTGAAGAAAACAACATATCCAGTACCCCATGAAGCTCAGTACTTACCCTATACCCCAAGTATGCTTATACCTCTTCAATTGATAACACAAGAAAAACTAGGCCACAGGCACACAAAAATCTCCATTTGTCATTTCACTCATTGGCTTAACATGGAAGCATGTTCACTAGGGAGGCCATATTGCATTCTGTACTGTTAAAAGAAAAAAAAGAGTGCCCCCTTCTAAAGCAGGAGAAACATCAGACAAATATTTGTGACTATAATCAAATTCACTTTAGTTTTGTCTACCTCTCTCTTACAATTGTGCAAATTGATCACGTTGTGTTCAAATTTATCATATACAAGTTGGGAAATTCTAAAATTTGGTAGACACCACCTGCCTATTAATTTTGAGCATTTTATGGTATAAAAACTTGACCAAATATCTCTGGTAATAAAGAGCTCAGTGTGTGATTTAACTAATACTGATGTGGAAATTGTGCGTAGAGTTTGGTTAAAATATGTTAAGTGATATTATGATGATATTAAAAGAAAATATATTAAATCAGAGGGAGCATGGATAATGGACGGAAGATCAGTCTTGGAGCCATAGATCAACTGATAAAGCATTTATTAACCATATTCTATATCAGGTACTGTGTAAAGACCCTAGTTCAAGTTCTGTCACTGACACATATTAGCTATGTAGCCATGGGCTATTCACTTAACCTCTCAGTGCCCCAAGGCAACTCTCTAAGACTGTAAGTTACAGAAGAGAAGCCAGCTTGAATTCATGGATGTAATTCCACATAGTAATTGACCATGCTGCCCTTGAGAAGTGAAGGAGGTTTGATATAGCAAATAGAACACTGGGTTTGGAACACAGAAGACCCAGTTTCAAGTTCTGCCTCTAATAACACTTATTTGGTTTGTGATCCTGAGCAAGGTCCTTAATCTTTTGGTGCCTTGGGCAACTCCCTAGAACCTAGCTTATTGTGTCATAGATAAATTACAATCTCCATGGTAGAAGAAATTTCCACACAAGGTAGGGTTCAGGACTGACAAAATAACATATCCTTCACTATTTTGTGTATATTAAATGAATGGTCCAAAAAAATGACAAGTTCAATTGGCAGGAATTATGAGGAAAAATAATGAGGAAAATCTGGTCTATTCAGTAGGTGTGGTGTCCTAGTCAAAGATGTTCACAGTTAACTTTCAGTGACTGATGTTTTCATGTTATTGGAATTATAGATTAATGAACTTTACAGGAATATTCAGAACTTTATGACTTCATATTTTTCTATTAAAAATTATTAAGACTGTGTTTAACCATCACATAATTTAAATGAATACTGCATTTTACAGAGGCTCTAACTTTCCCTATACAATGTAGTGGTTTTATGGTCCAATTATGTCACAGTATAATTGTAACTGATAAGGTATGTAGTACATAAAATTATTTAGCATTGAGAAGTACATTAATCTCCCTGAAGTGGGATATCCACATAGGTCAAACACCAGTGTGGTTCAGTGTAAGAAGAATCAGACTTGCAGTCATGTTCTAGGTTTAGCTATTGTCCCTTCCATTTGGCACCAGTATGAAATGGGGTCAATCCTCCATCTCACCTCATTTCTCTCAGCTATAGAATAATAGACTAGATGATAGACAACACCCAAGTTAGGTCCCTTCCAGCTCTAAAGCTCTGAATTCCTTATTATGAATGGCTTCTTGTTGTTTTTTTCCTTACATTGAAAACAAATAAGAAAACTGTCATCACCATCTAAATTTTGGTGCCCTAAGGTAAAGTCCTGGTTGCCCCACCTTAGTTGATACTGTATTGTTGGGGAAGGAAGGCTAAATTTAGAATTAAAGGACTTGAGTTCAGATGTCAGCTTGCTACCACCCTCTCTATTTTCCTTGGACAAGTCACTTGTCATCTCTCTAGACGTTAGTTTCTTCATTTGTAAAACGAGGGCAGCTGGACTGGATAACTTTTAATGTCCCTCCTATTTCTAAGTCCACGAATCAATGATCATGTCATAATAGGAATATCTTTCTAATCTATTCCAGCAATCTCTTTTAAATCCCTGTGAGTTTCCTCAGCAGAGTAACAATTTCCTTCATGAAACCATCAATTGTCTACCCTCAAAACCAAAGATGCCCCCGGGATTCAGTATTAATGATTCTGACCTTGGTTATCAGTAGGAGGAAATGGGATCCAAGTCAACAAAGAGGAATGAAGACTGTTCCAAGCTAGTCTTAATGGCAATCAGAGGAACAGGATTAAAAAAAATAATGTCTAACATGCAAGGATAATTAAACAAAGTATGAATTCACAGACATAGAGAATTGCAGCAGATGCAATTAACAGACCCATAATAATAATCCCTGCTATTAAGAAGAAGATTTAAGATTTTCTGCCTGAATGGTCCATAGGCCAATCTTACCTTTCTTGTCCTATCACTTGTATGGACAACAGCACCATAGCTAGGAATTCTTGTACCCAAGCCACATTAATTTGGGCGGGGAGAGGGGAAAAGATCTGTTGCATAAAGAGCAATTAATCCTCAATGCAGTCATATGGAAAAAAGAGGCAACGCAACCCTGGACAGTCTGTCCCACTTTCCTATGGCACAGTCAATGGAGCCTGAGACCACAACACTGATAGGAACAAGGGGACAGTGCGCAAGCAACAAGTGAGGGAGCAAACATAATTCTTCTGCTTTATGTGAGCCAATGGAGAAATTCAAGGCACTGGAGCAGAAAGCCAGGGGGTACTGCCATGTAAAAGGAAGCACACACTCAGAAGGCAGCACCCTGGGGCAAAGACCTATTTGCCCCAGCCTGGTTACTTCTCTGATGGAAAAGACCTAAAGAAAGAAAAGGCAAACCATCCACATCATGGGTGTCACTGGGTGATTCCTCAAGTCAGAGTCTTTCTTTGGGTAAGACAAACTGATGCCACTGTACCCAAAAACAAACTGGGAGAGCTCAAGCTCTGTGAGTAGCAGGGACATAGAGATCTGAAAGAAACATGAAGCAGGACGAAGAAGATATTTCAGCCAAATAAATGACTTGAGCCTCAGTTGCAATTAACCAAGGTGTTACTGAGTTTAGCTGCCCAAGAGCTACCTTTCCTTTTTTCCATCCATAAGTACCCCCACAAGCGACATGGTGCCTTATAAAACTTGTCATCCTTTCCAAGGATGATTTTTGTTTCATTTGGATGTGACCTGAATATATATTAGGAAAGATAAGATAGTCTAATGGACTTGGAGACAGGATACAGTTGGGTTCAAGCCCACCTCTGACTTGTTAGATGTGTGAACAATGGCAAATTATTTAATCTCTATGAGCTTCAATCAACTTTTTGAAGTCTATAAGTAATAGGTATAAAAGTATAATAATAATTTGTAGATAGTTGCCATCTACCACCTGGAGGAAAAGCTAGGTTGCACAGTGGATAGGATGTGGACTTGAGTCAGGAAGATCTGAGTTCAAATTTTGCCTCAGACATTTCGCAGTTGCATGACTCTGAGTAATTTACCTCCACTTCATAAATTGCAAAATGCACAGAACAACAGAACTTCCTTCCCAAGACTGTCATGTAGATCAATGAGACAGCACATGTAGGTTTTTTGCAAGACACCATATAAATTCTAGCTATTATTATTACTCCCACACTGACAAAATCACGAGTCGTGGACCTATTGACAGTTATTAGGAGGAGAAGCGACATCCAAAATAGGATTTACCCCCATGGCCCTGAGTGAGACAAATATTGACAATCCTCTCAACTAAAAGCATCCTTTTCTCTTCTTTTCTCTCCTTCCTCCATGTTTTTCCTCTCCTTCCTTCGTCACACTCTTTCTTTTTTCCATTTCCTTTATTCTTCCTACTTTTTATTTCCATCTCTTCTGTATATGCCTCAAAGCTATGAGTGGTCTTTAGTGGAATCCCAAGATATTATTAACCCACTAGTGACACCAAGGGCAAAAAAAGGTGCTGTCTCCCAGCCCAATAAGTAGTATCATATAGGATCATTAAATTAGAGCTTGAAGGTCAACTAGTATGAGCCCCTCCCTTTATCGAGAAGGAAAATGAGGCTCCAAGTAAGTTAAGTGATTTACTCAAGGTTATACTGGTATGAATGGGATTTGAACCCAGATCCTCTGGCTCTGAGGTCTAGATTTTTTCCCTGCATCTTTACCCCTCACCAAGTAGGAAGCTAAGAAAACAGGGGAATTTGACACTAGTTTTATGGAAATCTTCAGCTTTTTTCTTTCTAGTTGATGTATTCCAGCCACGGGAATACACACTTTTCAATGTAACCCATATTTTAAGAAAGTCTTTTGCAGGAAGAATTAGTTGCACATCGGAAAAGACACCCCTCCGAGCTCCAGAATGTGCAGCCAAAAATAGAATTACTAATGTCCCAAGCCATCTGCTGTTAGGCAACTGCTGAGGATCAGGCCAAATGGAATGAAGGTGCCATTCCTTTGCCCACTCCCACAAGAATGCACACTCACTAGTGTGTGCACACACAGTCCTCATTCATAGTCATTCAGAGTGTTGACCAAGACACTCAAAATAAATCCCCATCTCAGTGGGAGGAAACTCTGCTTACCCAGCACACACTGCAATCAAATTCATTCCTTTTTTCTGCTCTCTGTCACTCACTCCCTTTAGGGTAATTCCAATGTTTCAAAGTTGAATGGGATATCAGTGACCATCTCATTCAACTGATTAGTACATACACAGGAACTCCCTCTATGACACACCCAACAAGGGGTCATCCAGACTGTGCCCGAAAGCTTCTAGGAAGAGTGACCCCACTATCAACTGAGTCAGTTAATTTGATTCTTTGCCAGCTCTAATTATCAACAGATATTGTTTGGTACAATTAGAGAGTGGCTGCTCTCAGAGTCAAGAAGACATGGTTTCTAGTGTTCAAGCTAGGTGAACAAACCAATGAACCCCTCAGTGCCCTGAGCATCTCATTCTAAAGGGCAAGTGGAAGACCAGATGATCATGACCACTGGTAGATGGAGACTCCTTTACAATTTTGTATGCCAATCATAGGTTAAGATCAAGTTATGAGGACGTTTTTCCTTCTATCAAGACTAAATATGCCTCTGCAATTCAGTTCAAGATTCCAAAGTCACCAAGCATAGTAGTTATAGGCTAGAGAATTAGTCACTACAAAATATACATAGATGCATAAACCTAAAATATAATAGAAGGAATGGGAGTTGGGGGGGGGGGGGGGGGGGGAGGTGGAAGTAATAACAACCGGCAATACAGAAAGGTCTCCTGTAAGAGGTAAGAAGGGAGAATATCCAAGGGCAAGGGAATAATCCAGGATAAGCATGGGAGATGGGCCATCACCAAACAGATTCCCATGTGGAGATTTATCCATCTAGATGGGGAGACAAGTCAAACACCACTGCAAGACTGGGTCCAGAAGATTTGTCCGCCTCATTAAAATGATCCTCTCCCTTCCCTGGGAAAAAAAAAAGTGTCAGGCCTATCTTTCCCACTCTCTAAGATTCTAAGACTCAAAATTGTTGTATCCACTAAGTGCATACCAACACCAAACCTCTAAATGGGCTCCCCATTCAACTGGGATGGCAATCGATAGGTAACACTCCCCACTGGTTGGACTTGAAAGCCTGCTGAGCTCAAAAGTATCAGCACATTGTGTTGTCTTCTGGAATTCCAAAAACGACAATTAGCTGCTTCTCCCCTGGGCAGGGACAGCACTTCAGTGGGTTTTTGAAGCATATCTGTTAGGCCCCAGCACTACCCTCTTCCATATCCATTTTTGAGCCTGAGATATAGAAGCCTTCTCTTGATCCAACCATGCATTAAACATTTGCAGGACTGTCTTTGCCCAATAAATATGGATAGGATGTGCACTTATTCTCAGCATTGACAACCCCTGTTATGGTTCAATAATGCATTTCTCAGGAGGGAGGTCTACAACATTTTTATAATTCAATGCTGCTTTGAGGCAGAGGTGGAAAACAAAGCTTCAAAGCTGTTTAAGACCAGTGATCAGGTCTTGATGCTTTTTTACTTCCTCAAACAGCTTTTTTTTTCCTCTCCTACTTCCCCCTCCCCTTTCATTTAATATTGCATTCAACTCAGCCTTTAGGCACAAGAAGACTTGTGGATCTAAGAAGTAGACAGCTGACTGAATTTAAGAAATAATAATAATAATAACCATGGCCTAGATATGGGTCAAGAAAAGCTTCATAATCTCCCTTTTTTACCTTGTCTTAAATCGTGCTTGGCCAATTATTGGAGAAAATACCCAAAGGCAGCATTCTAATGTGTCTCAGGTCTAAGTTTGGGAACTGCAATCCTATTTGTGAAATGATCTCGAAGTGCCTCAAGTGACAGCAAGGCCTACGACAGAAGTCAGGAGATACAATTCATTTTTAGGCTACTAGAATTTTTTCAATAAAATATGCTCATGATAGAATTCAGCCTATGTAAATAAAAAAATGGCAATGTTGGGTCAACTTTAAATAGCTGAGCGTTCAGTGGTAATCCTCGACTCACAGAGTTCCCAAACAAAAGGAGATATAACATCAGATGGTGGGCTCCTCGAGGGCACAGACTACCTCGTGCCCTTCATTGTATCTCCAGAGACTGGCATACAGTACATTCTTAATAAATGTTTATTCATTGGTCACAGAGCTCAATTATCTAGCCCAGGGGTGAAGAACTTGTGACCTTGAGGCTACATGTGGCCCTCTAGGTCCTCAAATGTAGCCCTGACTCAAAGAGACTTGAGACCACAGGTTCCCCACCTCTAATAGCCCAACCCATACCTAAAACAAAAAAGTGGCCTTACTTTAATATACCCAGGAAGGGGTAATTCAGTCTTTTGTTTAAAGAGTCCCAATGGCAACAAATCTGTCTCTTCCTGAGGCAATCTAGTAGACCTTAGGACAGCTTTAATTATGAGGAAGTTTTCACTGGCTTCAAGCCTACACTGACTTTTTTGCATCTTAAACTCATTGCTACAAGTTTTCTCCTCTAGGGCAAAAAACACAAGCCTAAACTCTCTTCCATATAGATACCAGAAGCAGTTGTCATGTCCCTCCTAAATCTTCTCTTCTTTAAGCTAAATACTCTTGCTTTCTTCAATTGTTCCTCATATGGCATGAGTTCAGTCCTTTGCATCATCATGGTTGCCCTCCACTGGACACTTCCCAGCTTTTCGATGTCCTTCTTAAAATGTGGTTCCCAGAACTGAATATATTACCGTAAATGTGGTCTAACAAGGGTAAGGAACAAGAGATCTGGAAGTTATTGCCTTCTATTAGCCTTTTTGACTTTTTTTGTTGACTCATACTGAATTTACAATTCACTGCACATAACCTTCTGTGGTGTCTTGGGTTCCTTTGGCAATCTGCTGAGGCCTAGAGAGACCCTCTCAGAAAAATATTTTGATAATGCATAAAATAAAAGGCCTAGTGTTACAAAGGAAACTAATTATATTGAGGTATACTTATCAATTTTTTTAAAAGTTTACAGTCCCCAGGTTAAAAAATCTCTTCCCTAGATCTTTTTTTCCTACTTCACTATTAACTAAACAGTTCTTTTATGCTCACCGAATCCTTCTAGAGAACATTTTTCTTTCTTGAATTTTTGGATGGCCAAGTTAGCTAATTAAGATATAATGAACTTCGTTCAAAAAGAGAGAAAGACAACATTGATTCTTATAACTGTCGTTTTCTATCTCAATTCAACAAGTACTTTAAAAATCCCATTGTGAAATTTGAGACACATTACATTTTTCTCTGATGTTTTCATATCAACACTGTGAACTCAAAAATATTTCAAGTTTTTTTAATTATTTCATCAGTATAGGTACTTTCTCCACTAATATAGGTCATGATGACTCTCTTTACCTTAGCAGACAATTTCCTTGAGTTTCCATGACTGAAAAATTAATCCACTTGCAGCCAAACTTCTGGTGAAGAGCTATTCCAAACTCATCTATGCTAGTCATAATCAATCAACAAGCATCGATTAAGTGTTTACTGTGTGCCAGGAATTTTGTTATTCCTTGGAGATACAAAGAAAGCCCTCAAAGAGCTCTCATTCTCATGAAAGAGACAATAGTCCTTAAACCATAGATATGCAGTCCATTACTAGCACTACACTCAATGTTATTGGGGGATTTTTTCAACTTGGTAAACTTTCTAAGGGCAGCTAAGTGGTGCAGTGGTTAGAACACTAGGCTTAGAATCAGAAAGACTTCTTTTCATGAGTTTACTGCCTCAGACATTTACTAGCTATATAATCCTTGACAAGTTGCTTTTAATGCTTTTTAACCTCAGTTTCCTCATCTGTAAAATGAGATGAAGAAGGAAATGGCAAACTACTCTAGTATCTTTGCCAAGAAAACCCCAAATAGGGTCACAAAGAGTTGGACACAACTGAAATCACTGAACAATAGCCAGACCTTCTAAAGCTTATTTAGCCTTCCAAAATCCAGGGTCATCTCAGCACCACAGTGAGAAAATCAAAATGGAACTTTATGGCAGAAATTCAATAATACAGATATGGAAATTGTCTTTGTTGCATTATTTCTTTCAAACAGCCAAATTAACCACCTAATTGAATGACATGTGGTGGTAGCTTAAGTTGTTATACAGAAAGGGAGTATATTTTTTGAGCATTAAGACTTGATCCAGTCACTAACTTTTGAAAAAGTTGACATGAATTCTATTTGCTGAAAGCTAGTATTCCACCAAAGGATTTTGGACCCACCTGAACTCTGGTCTATGATTCAGCCTGCCATATTGAAAAATAAATTTCCAAAGCAGCATGTCTTCCATAATTTTAACAGATTTACATGAAATTGATACAGGAATAAAGGTAGCAGTTAGAATGTGTGATGAAGTCTATAATTCAGACAGCTTATCTGGTAGTAAAATTAACTACTACAAGTGGTCCTCGCTTGGCCAGGGGTATATCTTTGGGCTGACTGATTAAAAGTTAGGATAGAAAAAAATAGTGGGCAGTTCATCTTTCACCCTGTTGTACCCTGTCATACTTGTTCTTAATTCTTAATTCGAGGGTGTGATCCTCGAGACTGACCTCTCAGAATCCAGAGCCATCCTAAGCCCTCTGGAATTCCCTGACTTATTCTAAGGGCCTTTAAAACAAAATTCAAGAAAAAAAAAAAGATTGCAAAGTCTTCAATGCCTCATCTTAAGGAAGTATATTAGATTCAAAATCACTGTCTGAAGAGTCCTATCATTATGATATGCTCTATTAATGGTTTGATACAGAATCTTAGAGCTTTACAGAACTTTAAAATCATGTAACAACTCCACTTTAAACTTATGGGAACTGAGGCATGGAGAGGTTTAGTGACTTGTTCAAATACACTGAGAGTGACAGAGTGGGAGCTAGAATTCAGGTCTCTTGACTTGTACTATGCCTATGACTCCTTATACTCCATCACATGGAAAGAAAGATGAGGTCAGACAATCCTTTGGTAGCTCACTCCTACGGCATAGTATAGGTGCTCAATAGATGCCTATGGAATTAAAGCGAAAATTCTAATCCTTAACCAAATACTCTTCAGGTTTGAGCGTCCATCTAAAAAAGAAGCTGTGTTCACCTGTGAGATTAATCATTACAGTAATTACTATAAGAAGTCCATTTTTATAAGAAAATGAAACAGAAAACAGAGTACAGACTGGTGACTATATATAAGGCATCTCTTCTCATGTGCAGATGACCTATTTAGCTTGGCAGAGAAATGGAGGGTATAGTGATACAGGAAGATTATCCTTTTCAGGGCAAGCTAGCTTTTCCCAGGAAAGGATTAAGCCTCAAGATAGGTATCTTAACACAGTCAAACATCTGCAGCATGGGAATTTGCTTTAGTCTAGTAATAAGATCTTTCTCTTTTTTGTTCAGGC
Source organism: Petaurus breviceps papuanus (assembly GCF_028583685.1). Lineage (NCBI taxonomy): Eukaryota > Metazoa > Chordata > Mammalia > Diprotodontia > Petauridae > Petaurus > Petaurus breviceps. Next base: position 45,157,956 of record NW_027185761.1, on the reverse strand, counting down.
TCGAGGTATAATGTGAGCAAAATATTTTAAGCTTGGTTCAAGTAGATTAATGGTGATATGAATATCAAAAATGATATGATGCTTATCTATTATAGTAGTTCCCTATTACAGAGAATGGTCCAATGAAGATGAAAGCTTCCCAAAAAGTTGAGCAAGAATTTTGTTCTGCAGGAGGGGAAACATTTGCCTAAGTAAATAAAATATTCATTGCAGTACCTAGAAAAACAATGAACTTAAATACATTTCTACAGAAAAAAAGATTGCATGGACCACAAGCTAGGCTACATCAAAGCCAATTCTGCTAGGAGGTAAATAATTCCTTCATCTATAATTAGCCCATGACCTCAGTTCTCATATGGAATTTTTTTCTGAATTTAATGCATTCCATGAAATTGATCAAGAATGAACATCATGATCATAGCTCATGGAGAAAGTCTCAAGTTAGTATATGCCAAACATCCAGATAGAAAGCAGAAGAGGCACTCAACCATTCAGATGTCATGACTTAAACAGACTGAACATGGAAAATGGGTCCAGAAATAAAGACTGGTTAGAATTGCCTTTGGTAAATTGTTAAATACTCTTGCTAACCCACAAAATTTCACCAGATATCCTGATAAATGGACCCATCATTTGCTTCCTCTAGTGGTACTGCATAGCTGCAAATCATGGATTGCTACAATCACTGAAGAATTGAGATTTGGGAGTCATTCAAACTGCAGCTAAGAGGGGAGTGCAGGCATAAACAAGTTACAATACATTATCAAGCAAGAAGTATTATGATAAATGGTGCCATCACAGAGATATATGATCAGAAAAGGAAGTGGGCTGGTCATGTGGCAAGAAAAAGGGAGATCCAATTATCAACCTACACATTCCATTAGTCAGTCAATTAATCAATAATCATTTATGAGGCACCTACTACATGCCCAAGCACTGTGCTATATGTTAAGTATACAGAAAAAGGTAAAAGAAAGCCCCCGTCCTCAAGGAGCTTACTACACAATGGGGGAGGACAACATGCAAAAAAATTTAAACAAAGTCAATTATAGGATATGGAGAAAATAATTAAAAGAGGAAAGAATCAAGTTGGGCTGGGGATATAGGATATATAGAAAATAATTGAAAGATAGAAGAATCAAGTTGGTCTGGGGAAGGTTTCCAAGAAAGGATGGAATTTTAGTTGGGATTTAAAAGAAACCAGAGAAGTCAGTAGTGAGAGGTGAGGAAAGACAGCAAATCTGTCCAATGGTAAAGAATTTAGAGGAACACCATTGGGCAGCTGCCCTGTGGAAAACTGATAGGAACAAATGGATAAAAATCACATGATTTATTGAGGGGAAGAAAGTTCTATAATCTATACTGCTGCATCCCAAAATAATGAGAAGATATGTCTGTCATCAGGCAGATGGCATAGAATAGAGCATTAGACTCGGGGTCAGGAAGACCTTACAAAGGGTACCACACAAATGATAGCATAGAGGAAGGGGTCAGCAGAGGAGAGAATAGTCTAACCATGGGCACAACCATACCAAGAAAGGACAGTTCATCACCCAGAAAGTTTACCCTGTGCTCCTACAGGAATTGGTAAAAATGAGAAAAGGGGCTTAGAAAAGGAATAATGGGAGATAGGGAATGGCAGCTTTAGGCACCATGGTAGTATTGAGAGAGGGTAGAAGTCCACCTCTGGTCACCCCACCAAGCCCTACTCCCAGGGAAGAGTCATAATCCCCTGGACTACACTGTACAGAGAAATGTAGTAATGGAACTGAGTACAAATCCTGCTTGTGAATGACCTTAGGTAAATTACCTTACCTCTTGGGAATCAATTTCCTCACATGTAAAATGAGAGTGATGATGTCCATGGGTAATTCTAATTCTTAATTTGTGAACCTGTGATTCTCCCATAAGGGCAGCTACGTGGTACAGTGGATAGAGTTATAGGCATGAAGTCAGGAAGACTCATTTTCCTGAGTTCAAATCTGGCCTCACCTGAGCAAATCACCTAACCTTGTTTGCCTCAGTTTTCTCATCTATAAAATGATCTGGAGAAAGAAATGGCAAACCACTTCAGTATCTTTGCCAAGAAAATTCCAAATGAGGTCAAGAAGAGACAAAAGCGACCAAAAACAACTGAACGACAACAATGACCCTCCCTTGCTATTAATATCCTTTCACATTTTGAAAGCATAGACAACCACAGTCCGAGCTCAGACTATAAGCTGCATGGCATCAGAAATCATGGCTAAAATCTATGTCTTCTCCAGAGCCTAGAATGGGATTTTGCATCCAAAAGGTTCCAAATTCCTATTGTATGGTGGATTGATGAAGACAGAACCCTTCTGCGATTCTTTTGGGTCAGGTCTGCACCCTGGTGCACCCAACGCCGGACTCTTAGGAATCATGTCCATTGTTTCCTAAAGATTTAGGGAAGGAAACAATTTCACATTGGAGGTTTCATGGTCGCTTGATCTCAATACAGTAAACAGCTCCATATTTTTCCTTTTCATGTTTTATCCTGAAGCAACAGAGCATTACATTAATTGACTTGTCTTATTAATTCAATAAGCCGCTTCCAAGATGAAATGCTTAGCTATGCTTGCTTGTTTTTGGCACTTTTTTCGTTGTTCGGAGAAAAGCTTCAAGGCTAGAATCGCTCTGATGTTTTCCACAGTTCACTGAATAATTTTACGCACCACTGAAGGTTTGCCACATTTGGAATGACTACAAACTGTGAGTTTTTCATCATATTATAATTTAATTCACACTTTTGGGGGACGATAAGAAAATATAGCCTGGTTTGCATATTGGAGTAAGACAGTTTCTCAGAGATAGGTAGGTGGCATCTTAGCATTCACCAGAAACAATGACTTTCTGGAGTTTGTACTTCAGAGCATCAATTGAAGGCAAAAGTTCCCCATGAAAACAACTGAGACAAGAAAATGATGGTGCTACTCTAAACCTCTTTTTGGATTTCTAATGGTTTGCCTTCCTCACCAAGTTGGCAAACAGGCTGAATGAAATGTAAAAAGCTGGAGAAATGAAACATTTCTACCAATATGGCAATCTGCAGGCAATTGCCACCCTACTACAATGAATCTGTCATCTCCAGAATGTGGACATTGCTTCAAGGAATGTTCTTCAATTCAAGTAAATTACAGTGATGAGTTAGGCATGTGCTAGGTCAGTAGTGTTAATAGAAATAGAAATGCGGAAGGAAAGGCACTAACACATGCTGCATATTGACTTTGTTTTAAAGTGCAATGCTGTCTTTGCTTTATTGTACTTTTATTTGTTTTGTTAAATATTTCCCAATGACATTTTCATCTCGTTTGGGCTACACTGAGGGTATCAGTGTTTAACATCTCTGTGCTAGCTGATAGGGATACAAAGTAATAAAGGAAAAAGTGATTAACATCCTCAATGAATTTATAGTCTAATGGAAAAAAACAACAGAATAAGCACAGGGTAATTTCAGTGATAATCACTAAAAAGGGAACCAGCAAAGGACTCCTATAGGGGTTGCCACTTGAGCTAAGTGCTGAAAGAAGTTAGTGGTTTAAAGAAACAGACGAGGGCAAGCATTCCAGGCACTACAAAGTGATGGAGGTAGAAGATGGAATACCATGTACAAGACACAAGTCATTTGGTTTGGTGGAACATAGAGTTGGGGTGAGGGTGGAGGGAGTAGCCTTCTGTGAAAGATAAGTTGCAGATAGCTTGTGAAGGGTTTTCAATGCCAAATAAGGTTTGGGGGAATTGATTGACTTGTTTATATTCACCTAAAAATCTGCGACATGATGTTTAGTCAAAGTGCTGGTTTTTGCCTGCCATTTTGTGGATACCAATGGAAGAAACAAATTATCCTTGTTTCTTGTCCATTTGGGGATTGGGGTGGTGGTGGTGAGGGTGGTACATTTCAATGCTGACTACTAATCCTTTCCACTAATTCTATTCCATAAGCAACTAAGAATATGAGAATATTACAAAAAGTAAAGCAAGGATTTCTACAGTTCTAGTTTTTACTGACATATTTGGACACAGCACCAGCCTGGTACCTTCATTACTGAGCATGGAGAAGAAACTTTGCTGGGAAATCACAGGGGACCAGCAGGAAGAACTTTTACAACATTTGCAAAAGTAGTTGATTGACATTTGGTTCATCCTTCTACACACAAAAATTATATATCCTGCAGACCAAAATATGCCTAATTGATGAAAGACAGCCTAGAATAACAGATAAAATGCTAGACCTGAAGTCAAATCTCAACCTGGCTACAAATCCCAATTCTTATACTTATAGCTATGCAAATATGGACAAGTCCCATGAACTCTCCGAGCTTCAGGTAGTTCTCTAAGGTCTGCCTTGGTTGGAGGGAGCTTTAATATGGGCTGAATATATGCTATGTCAATCTATCTTTGCCTTGTTATTGTTGAGTTATTTCAGTCATGTCCAGCTCACCATTTCTTTCTCCAGCTCATTTTACAGATGAGAAAGTGGGACAAAGGGGACTAAGTGACTTGCCCTGGATCACATAGCTAGTAAGTGTTTGAGGCCAGATTTAAAATCAGGTCCTCCTGATTCCATGGTTGGTGTTCTATCCACTACTTCACCTAGTTGCCCTATACCTTTGATATAGTTCCTTTATTTCAAGGAACATCATTCCATGGGACATCGGTCATCTGGTATGACAAAATGACAAAACTGTACTTGCAAAAAGACCACCTGTAGTGCCAATGCAATATTCACAACACCTATGGCGGCTATGAATATACCAGCATAATTCTAAAACACAAAATATAATAGACTCTCCACAAGGAAGACAGAACCAAAACATTTATTAAAACACCAGAAAGACGAATCCCTGCAGCAGAAAGCCAAATCCATCATAGCAATGAAGAAATCTATACACAATAACAATGAAAGGAACACCATCATCCCCAAGCCTTCCCCTTGCTAGGGTCTTCCCAAAGGCAAACACTCACACCTCGTTCCCTGCTTCCTCTCTCTTCCTCAGCTCTAACTGCTCTGACCAACTTCCTCTCAGCTCTTCTCCACCCTTCCTGCTCCACCCCTTCCTGCTCCATTCACTTGGTAAGGTCCTCCCCCACAGATTCATTCCACTCAGGTTTCCATGTAACTCAAGCAGATAATACGGGTCTATTAATGGATGTGAAAGATCTTCCCATTAAGCAAAACTACATTAAAATTACATCACACTGAAAACAATTGCAGCTATGTGCCAATCTCAGTTGTGGAAGACGAAATATAAAAAAAATTCAACAATCTTAAGACTCAACAAATGAAATGAACATATATGCATATTTGTGTATATGTAAATATATTATATATAAGAGCATGTGTATGAAGAATCAAAAACAAGTCTCACTCACAGGGCAGTGGAGAAACACAAGATGTATGTAAGCAAGCTGTAAAGCAACATAAACCAGAAATTGCACTAAATAACAAGCAAAAGATGTCATCAAAAAAAACTAAATGAAAAGAATTAGTCACATGGTGATAACAATAATAGAGGGCCCATGTGCTCTGCTGGCATCCTCGTGATATCAATTGAAGGTTTCCAACAATGATTAACTGGAAGGAGGGTTGAGAGTCATATAGGAGGGGCAGGTATGACTGTATTTGTAATATGCATTATAGGAGTAAGTATCCATACAGATAAGACCACAGTCCTGTTTAAATACTGTGTATTTTTATTTTTTTAAGAAATTGGGGTTAAGTAACTTGCTCAAGGTTACACAGCCAGTTATTTTGTGTGTGTGCCAAGTATCTGAGGCTGGAACCAATCCCAGGTCTCCCAAAGCCGGGGCCAGTGCTCTTACTCACTGCACCACCTGGCCAACCCACTGGTGCATTTTTAAATGGAATTTCAAAAACACTCCTCTGTCCAATCTAAGATGTGTGTGTGTGTGTTCCTTTTTCTTTTCATTTTGTTGTGTCTGGAGGTTTGTGTGGTGGTTTTTTTTTTTAACTTTTTTGCAAAAAAAAAAGTCCTCTGGTCAATTTGAAAAATCTAGTTTGGCATAAAATATCTATGAAATTTTTGACTTCATGTGTCTACAAAGCAACTTATATTTCATCAAGTAGACTCAATTAGACAAATCTTTATAACCTAATGCTTCTTTCCTGCTAAAGAAAAACATGGCTGCCATGGATTGTTTTTTTCTTTGTTTTTTAAGTTTTGATGCAGTTTATACTGGTATTAACCCAATACATACAAGTAACTGAAACTACAAAGTGGCATTTTAAACTGTTTAGGTCCAAAGAGTTGACATTTTAGCAGGCTTTCTGGTTACTAACAAACTGAGTCTTGAAATCGATAGAATTTCAGAATTGCAGAATCATCTTATTAATGGAACTCCCCAGGAATTTTTCCCTAGGTGCCAATGTCTGAGATTTTAGAAATGCCCTCACTCTCAGTGACTTTGAGTCACCATGACCTGCCCTCTTCACTCTGCCTATCCCACCATCAACCCTGGAAAAACACTCCCAGAAAGGGTAGAGGCTATTAGCCTGCCTCAAGATTATAGTAAATATGGGTAGATGTAAGATTGTAGTGCAATGTCTGATTCTCCCTTCTTTCCATGATCTTCTCGTGACTAGCCCAGGTACTCAAAGCACATAGGAAATAGTGTATTTAGAAGGGCTAATAGAGAGTAAATGTGAAGGGAAATCCACTTAGCTTCCAAAAAATCAATTTCATAAGTATAAGGTGGAGGGAGTGAAGCTAGAGAGTAGGTTATCTGCAAACAGCACTGGAGGGAGCTTTCAAGGGAAAGAATACTGGCTTGTTTTATTTTGGGGGATCAGATGAAAAGGAAAGGTAACTGCTTCTTAATTAAAACAAAAGCACTGGATGAGGGCAAAGCTGGGGTCAACTCCCATTTTTGTCACATACTACCTGTGTGACTTTTAGCAAATCACTTAACCTCTCTGAAACTCATTTTCTTTACCCATGAAATAAATTAGGTTAGGTGAGGAAATTTCTAAGGCTCTTTTCTTTACTAAATCTAAGATCTGATGATCCTATCTAGAGTCCAAGAGTAGTCAATAGTGTATGATGGCAACCAAAAATACCACTTTAATTTTTTTGGGGGGGAGAAAGAAGGGAAGAAGCATTAAGCACCTACTATGTACTAGGCACCATGCTAAGTACTGTACAAACATCTCATTTGACCCTTACAATAACCCTGGGAGGGAGATGCTATTATTAATCCCTATTTTATAGTTGAGCAAACTGAGACAGGTAATGGTTGAATGACCTACCCAGGGTCACACAGTCAGCAGATGAAGCTCGATTTGCATTCAGGTCTTCCTGACTCCAGACCCTGAGATCTATCTACCCCACCCACCTAACTGCCATAAAAACAGTCTAGTCTCAAGAACAAGGAAAATAAAGTACCCTTGCCCTCTTCTCTAGTCAGTTGAGGCCTGGATACTACATTTTAATGGGATATTGACCAGCTAGAGAGCATCCAGAGAAAGGTAATCAGATTGGTGAAGGGTCTTTATGAGAATCAGTTAAAAGAAATCAATGTTTACTCTAGAAAAAGGTTTATGGAGAAAATAGGAACTAGGTGGCCTCCAAGGTCCCTTTCAGTTCTTCATCTATGAAGTTAAATAAATGTTAGTTATCATTATTATTTTTATTATTATAAGATGTGCTTGCAGTGATCTGGGCCATCAAACTGAAAATCGAGGAAGAATTTATCAAAGCCTAGAATCTTACACCAAGAGGAATCCAACAGTCAAGTAGTCTCCAACCTTCCTCCTAGTACAGGTATCCTCATCTTGACAGGTAATCATCTAATCTCTTCTTAAAAACTTCCAGTGGTGATGAACTCATTACTTCATTTTAGCAGTCCATCTATTTATTCAGCAAATATCTATGGCTCACCTACTATCAGCAGAATACAGTGTCCCTACATTGCAGGTGGACCTTAGCAGGGTCCTGTGGTTAGAAAGATTTGGGTCTATGAGATTCCCTCCAGTCTCATTCCTTTCTGCACAGCCCTCATTCCCTGCTCCTTCCTTGAAGCTATGGAGCCTGCCCATTTGAAAAAAGATCTCCAAAGCATTTTCCAAGCTGACACATTCATGTAGCCCCCCATTATGTGTCCCCATCCTCTTTCTGCTTTAAAATGATCCTGCTGTGCAAAATGAAACCAAGGACAGCTGGTGATGGGAAGCTACTGAGACCCCATAGGCAAATAAAATGGCAAGTTTTTCCCAAAAAAATCTATGGAAATGTGCTCCAAATTAAATCTACAGATCACCCCAAAAGACACGGGTCAGTCATTAGGCTGGGGAAATAAATTTTTATGGGCAAGGTCAAACTTCCTATGTGGGTAAATACCATTAGAGCCTGCATTAATGTGTTGTTTTAATACCAATGACATGTTCTCAGGATGAGTTTGCTTGGAAGGGCAATTGTAGGCCTTGTTGTAAAATTAGTGCTGCTAGGGAAGAAAAAGAATGTTTCTATTTATATCTGTTCAGAAGAGATTACGGATGGATAATTTGCTTTGCCCAGCCCTCCTCACCCCACTCCAGTTTCAGATGTGGTCTGACTCTAACCCATGGGTTCTGGAAAAGCCCTTGAGCTAGGCATGGATGAGACAAGAGATAATACAGGGCAGAACCAGAGTGGGCAGCCCTTGAGTGATTTTAGGAGTAGCTTGACTGGTGCACGCCACACTTGGGTGGGAGTAGGGTAGGGTGCTAACTTACTAAGCAGAAGAGCTTTTTTGTAACCACTAAACTGTCCTGTTGGCTGTTTGCAACATTTCCTAAGGTTTTAGCCAGATAAGAAACCACCCACCAAAAGGCAAAGTAGGACAGGTTCCTCCTCTTTGTAACTCTGTAGGGCTGCCCCCTTTCCTCCACCTTGTGTGGAGGAAGTGCCTATTTAAGAAGTCTAGCTCAAAGTAAATCCAGGCTCCTATTTTTGTCATTATCTATAAAACAACAGGTTCAGGAAGGATGAGGGTCAGGGAGGACAATGTGGAGAAACTGAGGCCCTGGGGAGATTAAGGGCCTCTGCTGCCATTCTGATTTAACAAAGAAGATCACAGATTTATAAATGCAGAACAAGAAGGGACTTTAATGGTCATCTAGTCCAACTGCACTCACTTTATACTTTACAATTAATGAGCATTTATTACCAGCTTATACCTTAGTGTTAATAGCATTTAGATCACAATGGTTATGGACTCCAAAGAACTCTCTGACAAGGAAAACACACTCACAATTAGTTTCCTTTCATAGTCAGTATTTAAGATACACAAAGACCAATGTCTGAAATCTCAATATGGCCCCAGACATCAGCAATTGCTCTTCAACCTGAAAGGTTCCAAACCCTAAAGACAATATGATCAAATGTCACTTTGTCTGAGTAGGGATTCCTGTGCAAGGCAAAGCACTCTTCCATTCAGCTCGCAAAAAAGCCCTCTAGCTCTAGGATTATTTGCAGAGAGGCCTTGACTGGAACTCAACCTGATCTAAGGTGATTGACCCACAGAATGTTTTTCTCTACACGAAATTTAAGAATGGGAATATTCCCACACTCAAGTAAAACATGCAAACTAGGAGAAGTAATCTTAGTCAGCCTGCACGATTCTTCAGTAATAGACTACATCATACCTAGCGTGGTACTAGGCACTAAGAAAACAAAAGACAAAAACAAATCAGATGTTGCTCCCAAGGAACACATATTCTACTAGGATAGGGAAATATAACACACACTCAGAAAAGTAATTACTAAGCATATACAGATTGAGAGAGAGAGAGAGAGAGAGAGAGAGAGAGAGAGAGAGAGAGAGAGAGAGAGAGAGAGAGAGTTAATATTACCAACATTGTTGTTCAGTCATTTCAGTCATGGCTGACTCTTTGTCACCCAATTTGGGTTTTACTTGGCAAAGATCCTGGAGTGGTTTGCCATTTCCTTCTCCACATTTTTTTACAGAGGAGGAAACTGAGGTAAACAGCGTTAAGTGACTTGTCCAAGGTTACACAGTTAGTAAGTTATTGAGCATGAATTAGAACTAAGGAAGATGAATCTCCATGAGCCTAGGCCTTGCACTTTCTCCACTGTGCCACCTAGTTGCCCCTACTACTAAGGTGTAGGCATCAGAAAAAGTGTCATGTAGGAAGTGCTGCCTGAAAGAAGCTGAGGGGAGAGGTAGGTGGTGCAATGAGTAGAGCACCATCCCTGAAGTCAGGAGGATCTGAGTTCAAATCTGACCTCAGACACTTAACATGTATTAACTGTGTGACCTTGGGCAAGTCACTTAACCCTAATTGCCCCGCCTTTCCCCTTAAGAAAGAAAGGAAGGAAGGAGGGAAGAAAGGAAGGAAGGAAGGAAGGAAGGAAGGAAGGAAGGAAGGAAGGAAGGGAGGGAGGAAGGAGCTGGGAATTCTATGAGGCATAAGTAAGCCAAGGCACTAAATTAAGATGTCAAACTATGGCCCAAGTGGTTTTAGTGACTTGCTGAAAATCCCACAGGTTGTAGGGAGATTCAGAGGATTTGAACCCGGTTCCCTGACTTCAAATTCAGTGTTCTTTGCCATGAATTACATTGTGAGTTGAGAATTAGAAACAAGTCTCAGAAATAAATTCTCTAAAATACTTCATCCTCTACTGTGCAACATGGTCATCTCTTTGAAGTTGTTTTGCCAATTATTATTTTATTTCCTTGATCCAAATGGCAAGAGTTGAAAGGGATGTTAGATATCCAATGTGTTCCTTTTTTTCTTTTTTGGAGGGGGGAAGGCAGGGCAGTTGGGGTTAAGTGACTTGCCCAAGGTCACACAGATAGTACATGTTAAATGTCTGAGGTCAGATTTGAACTCAGGTCCTCCTGACTTCAGGGCCAGTGCTGTTTTCACTGTGCCACCTAGCCACACCTAATGTGTTCCTTTTATACATGACAAAATTGAGGCCCAAGTTAGGGAGGGTTTTTTTTCCCATTGTTACCCAGCCACTCAGTAGGGAAAATGAGATTCTAATCCAAGATACTAGCTAGACTCCTACATCAGGGTTCTAACCATCTCACCACACTGATACCAAAAAATCTGATGTAAAGTTCGGGTCTTTGGAGAAATGTGGAGAGGGGAAGACCCACTCTAGAAGAAGGATTTTATTTATTAAATATGAAATCATGTCATTAACTCAATGTGAAACTCCTAGCAATTGGACCACAGTACCTCTCTCAATTCAGTGTAAAAATTAACCAACAACAGACCAACTGCCTCCTGACAGAAATATTTTGCAACAGCAAAGAATTAGTCCACAACTGGGAATGGCTCAGCATGAGGGATAAAAAGTATTAGAGTGAATAGTAGAGGAAAGTCACGAGGAAGGGGAAGGAGAGGGGAAGGGTTGCTACTTGCTTTCAGCTATTAGCTTTCAGTAACAGTTAGCTCTGCTTTTGAGATTTCCAGAGAGTTCTCCAACACATCTCCCCTACATAGCATCTAAATGAGCCTATAAACCTTTGCTTCCATATGGAATGTTGGACTTCTAAAGGATCATTCATGGCAGTTCTTTCAAACCAAGGGACCATGGACAGCAACACACTGAGCCCGCTGTAATGTTTTCTAGAAAGTAATTCAGTACAAGACTGTTCAGCTCTCAGAAAACCATCAGAATGCCTGTGCTGGCTCTGACCTTTAGGAAGGGTATAATCAAGAAAAAAATGAGATTTTCAGTCAGATGACCTGGGATCAAACCCTGCCTCTTCCACTTAACTGTGTTTGTAGCTTTATGCAAGTCACCTCACCTTTCTGGGCCTCACTTTCCCCATCTATTAAAAGTAGAGAGATGACTTCTAAGAACCCTTCAACATCTCCTTAAATCAATATCAAAGATTAGGACCAGGGTTGTATTGATAAATGTTTAACAACCAGCTCTTTGAAAATATATGTGTATATACACAACAGAATTTTGTTTAATCTGAATTAATAACATTTTCTTCTTCACTTTCTCAAGTCTAGACAATCATCAAAATGATCCCTCAAACCCTGATTTGTAGTTGATTTCTCAGGTGTAACTACTCATGCTGAAAATTTAACGGTTAACTCTAGTTTGCACTGGTTCCGGAACACTCATGCTTGAGATCCACACCACCTCAAACTCCCCTCCCTCCCTGCCAGAAATCCTTGTTTTTATTAATAGTTGCTTCATTTTAAAAGTCATTCATTAATTAATCAAAGAGTGAAGTCGAGAAAGGGACACTAACTTGATAGACAGAAACTTGGTTTCTATTATCATCTCTTAACTCTAACTAGCTCATGACTCTGAGTCACCTAGCCCTTCTAGGAGGTTGAAGTCACTGAATACTGCTTTTCCCATCCTATGATGCTAAATGGCATTTTGGCCTAATTTATATTTCTACCTCAGATCACATGAGGGGTAATGTGTTCCATAAGTTCTCTGCCTACTATAATAAAGCAGCATTCTTCCCCTTGAGCATATCACATTCAACCTTCAAAGAGGGATCTCTTTTCTGAGTATTCTATGATTTAACAAATAAATACATGACAAAGAAGTAGATCGATCTATAGACAGATGAATCAATAAATCAAAGGATAGACATATGCATACATACACAGATAAATACATAGATATAGAGATAGATACAGCCATAAATGATAAACACAGAAATGAGAGGTGTATAGATAGATAAATAGCCTAGTCATGGAGGGTGGAGTGGTTAATACAAAAGCTTCGTAATATGGGATAAAATGTCTTCTGTAAAGAACAGAGAGAAGACCAATATGGCTCCATCATAAATTGTAGAAGAAGAAGAATGTTCAATGAGACAGGAAAGATAGGTTGGAGCCAAGTTTTGAAGGGCTTAAAGAGGAAAGGACATGCCACAGCAACAACAATGGAGGAGTTTAAGCATTTGATTCTAGAAACAGTAGGGGACCGATGGACTTTAAGTAGAGGAGTGATGTGGGTAGATCTGTGCTTAAAAAATATTAATTTGGCAGCAGTTTGTTTGGTAGACTAGAGTGAGGAGAGACCTGAGGCAGAGAGGCAAATCAGGCAAAAATGAGTTGAAAGAAAGTAAGGTAACAAGCATTTGTTCAGTGCCTACTGTGTGCAAGCATTGTGCTAAGCACCTTACAAATATTATCTCCTTTGATCTTTGCTACAACCCTGTCAGGTGGGTGCTATTATTACCCCATTTTATAGTTGAGGAAACTGAGGCAAACAAAAATTAAATTACTTTTGCATGGTCACATAGACAGTAAGCAACTGAGGTCAAATATGTCCTCCTGACTTCACACACAACACTCTATTCCATGAGTCACCTAGCTGCTGAGGGTATGAACTAAGGTCATAGTTATGACAGTGGAAAGAATGTGTTGCATGTGAGAGGTGTTCACAGGTAGGAATAGCAACATTTAGCAAATATCTAGTGAGGAGTTGAGGACAGTTACTCATAAAGACAGACAGACAGAAAGAAAGAAAAAGATGCCCATATTTATACTATCCATGCATAGATATGTGAATACAAATGGGTTGAAGACTCTTTAATAAAACAGAGAAATAAAAAACAAATACGACAATGAAACTTAGATTATATATTGTTTAAGGCAGAAGAACTTAGGGGGAACATGTAATCCAAACATCTCATTTTGCAGATGAGAACACTGAGACTCACACTCAGAAAAAAAGATGAATTGATTTTCCCAGCACCACACATCTGAAAGGCAGTGGGGTATAGTGAATATGGGGCTCAGTCTCAAAGACTCAGGGAAAATTCCTGTCTCTGACACACTGACTGTATAACCATGGTCAAGCCATTTAGTCTCTCAAAGGGCTATGCACTTCTATAAGACCATAAGTGACAACTGAGGTACAGAACTGCATAGGTAGAAAACAACAGTGTCTGTACTGGAAGTTCCTGATGATAATGATGATGATGGTGGGGGTGGGGGTGGGGGTGGTAGTTGGTGGTGGGGGTAATAAAAATGATGTCACATATCTGCCACCCAAAACATAAAGATCACATATTGAATTAGTGGCAAAATAGGAACTAAAACCCAGATACCGACGCTTAGCCCAGTGTTCTTTCCATTCGGTCCAATTCAATAGCCTTTTCTTTAACACCTTTGATGTGCCATGTACTGGCAAGACCCCAAGGAGACAAAGACAAAAATGTAAACAGCTCCCAGGAGTGTAGAGACCCAGGGGAGGGTCTGCTTTCAAGTCCCAGTCCAGCTTATCCCAGATGAGGCAACATCTCTAGACAATAACTCTCCCTCCATCTGCCCTTCCTGGAAAAGCCACTCTCATTTATGACATGCTTTTCCAAAGCAGAAGCTGATTCATCTCCCCTCTCCACCAGGCAGGACCACAGGAGCCAGTGACACTAACAACATCCATGATGGGCTTCGTTTCTACCCGATGATTTTAATTGGTCATATTTCCAGAGTGCCTCCATCAGCAGCACTTCACTGGTTCATCAATGGATGTTATTTCACCCGCCAAATGCTGAGGAGACATAAATCTGCAGCAATAAAGAAATTCTGCCCTTAGATAGTCCCAGTACATAAGACAGTTAGATTGAGGAAGGAGTTGATGGAGCAACTCTTCTCGGGGAACCTTGCTCTGTTTGCCAGAGGGCAGAAGTCTGTGTAAGGTGAATCCCTCGTGGATTGTACTCAGGCCCATTTAGCTTCTGAAATACAGAGAGATCTCATTAGAGAGCAGCTTCACCTGTGAAACGATAGTTCTACCCTATAGGCCTGCAAGCTCGATTATCTCCTGTCTTCCTCATGGAAGTGTCTGGATTACTGTATTTGTGTATATTCATCAGTCCAGGGAGGTGTTTAGTCCACCCACCCCCACCTCATTTCATAAATGAAAACACCAAGACTCCGACTCAAAAGCAAATTGACTTAATCAAGAGAGGCAGCATTTTAAGTTCTATATAGAGCACCAGACTTGGAGTCAGGAAGTCTTGAGTTCAAATTCTACCTCAGGCACTTGCTAGCTGAGTAACATTAAGAAAATCATTTAACCCCTCTCAACCTGTTTCCTCATCTGTAAAATAAAATAATATAACTTCTCTCAGAGTTATTACTAGGCTCAAAAAAGATATGTAATGTTTTATAAACCAGAAAGTGCTATAGAAAATGGTCTGATTATGATATATGAAGGCGAGGGATAAGAAATGCTTTGGAGAATATTATTAGATTATGATATGTATAGACATGTGAACTCTAGGCAAGGTTTTAAACTTCTACCTACCTCAGCTTCCTCAGCTGTAAAATGGGAATAATAATAGCACCTACCCCCCAGGGTTGTTGTGAGGGAAAGATGAGATAATATTTGTAAAGTATTTTTCGAATCCAAAAGGAGGCTTTCTCCACTCATCCTGCTTACCACTGGATGGAGCCAGATGGCTCCAGAGGAGAAAGTGAGGCTGGTGACTTTGCACAGTCTCCCCTCACTTAGATACAATTCACTTGCAAGTCATGATGTCACAGTCCTCTTCGAGACTAAGAGCAAGCAACAATAACAGAGTTCTGCTTGCCACCAAAGCTAACACCTTGTTACTTATAGGACTGATAATATTTGCTGGTTAATGTTCTAAGTCAGTAGACAAACTCATTTGGACCATAGGCTCATAGAACTGGAGGTGGAAGAGACAGAGTGCCTAATCTGACTCCTCCACTGAAGCCTAGGGAGGGTTCTCTGAACTGTTTGCTAACAAGCTGCCCATAGCTGGAACTTTGGAGTCTTTTCTGATGCCAATGAAGTATCAAGAATGTGTTTGTTAGGACAGGCAGTCAAGAGTAAAACAACAAGCATTTATTAAGGACCTACTATGTGCCAATGGAAAGACACAGGGTTTAAATCCTATTAATCCTTTAATATTTAACTCAAATGCCATCTTCTCCCAGAAACTTTTTTTTTCTCCAATCCATAGCAACCCTCCCCTTCACCTTCTAAAGCATTTTGTTTCAACCCCTTCATTGAATTTGGAGTCAGACTTCCTGGGTTCAAATTCCTCTTCTTCCATTTACTAATTGTGTGGCCTGGAGCACATAGCCCAACCTCCCTGGACCTCACTTTCCTCATCATTAAAAGACTGGGACGGGAATCGTTGATCCCTTAGCTCCCTTCCAAAATTGAGGCAGCCTGTTCCATTTTCTGACAGTCCTAATAGTTGGGAAGTTTAGTCTTTTGCTTTGTTTTTTTCCTGACATCAGGTCTGATTCTGTGTCTCTACAACTTCCTGACAGGTCCTAATGCTACCCTCTGGGGCCTAGCAGACCAAAGCTAATCCCTCTTTCCTACTACAGCCTGAAAATTCCTAGTCCTTGGCTGTGGAGTTCCACATTCTCTGAAGCTGATTCCTGAGTCATTCTACCAAGTTCAATAGTTCAATAGTAATTCTGACAACTCTTGGGTTTTTTCCATTCCTTTTTTAAAGCTCACTTTGCATTTTGTATAAGTGTTTTCCATTAACGATGTCATGGGCTCTGACTTCTTGAAAAAGATTTGAGCGGCTCTAGCTAGAGGGGTGTTTTCTTTAATGCATGATTCTTGCTTAAAGGAGTATGACACTTTGAATCTGCTAAATTAATCATCATTTCCTGGAGAGTGCCATCCTCAGAGGAAGTTAGCTGGGGGGGGCAGAAGAGGGGTGGGTACAGCAGGAATAGAAGGTGAAAAGGGAAAAAAAAAAGGCAAAGAATCTTAAATGTTCATTTGGTGACTTTACTACCAAGTGGGCACTGAGTGAGAACTATCTGAGGTGGGGGGGGGGGCAGGGAAAAGAGACCTTAGCAACTCTGATGGGCACCAATCATTTAAAATACAGGGCAATTTAAAATACCATTCCCAGTTTTTGATGCAGGGTCAGGAGGGCAGCAAATCTATGGTGTTTTGATAATATATAGATAGTGCTTTGAAAATATACTTATTGATATTAGTGACTTCATAATATATATTCATAGTTAAGTAATACTCAAGTGAATTCTGGTTTTGGCCCCAAGATATTACTACATATATTTGGTAATAAACTTTATAAACATGGTTTAAAACATAAACTAAAATACAGGTCAAACATATATTAGGGAAAGTTGCATACATAGGAAAGTATTTTTCTCCTAACTAATCTGTCCATCACACAATCACACAGTGAAACCATGTACCCAAAAGACTTATATAGGTATATATTCATGCACATTTTAAAATCTTGTGTCCATAGTGTCGAAGACAAAGGATAGGAGAAGAGAATGGGAAGGGTATACTGAAAGGTAGGCCACCACATTAGCGGTAGGGATAATAAAGTAGCGACAGTTAGATTTTCTATAGTGTTTTAAGGTTTGCAAGGGGCTTTACAACTATCCCATTTGATACTACTGGAGTTGGAATCAGGGCAGACCTCAATTTTAATCTTACCTTAGGTATTTATGAGTTATATGTGCTGTGTAGGTTATTAGACCTCATTATTTACATGTTGTACCTTCCGTTAGAAGATGAATTCTTTTTTTTTTCTTTTCTGTTTGGAGAGGGGAGGGCAGGGCAATTGGGGTTAAGTGGCTTGCCCAAGGTCACATGACTAGTGTTAGGTGTCTGAGGCCAGATTTGAACTCAGGTCCTCCTGACTCCAGGGCCAGTGCTCTGTTCACTGTGCCACCTAGCCACCCCAAGAAGATGAGTTCTTTAAAGACAGACTACCTTTCAGTGTCCGGCACTTAGTTGTTTGCTCTTTGGGCTTGAAGATAACCATTGACATCATAATGTCAGGGTCAAGGTATAGTCTGTCCAGCTATGGCTGATCGTGCCCGTACCAGCTCAGAAGGCTCTACCACAGGCTGGGCACAAACGCTCCATATGACCATTTGGGAGGGAGATGTCTCTAAATTTGCGCATCTCACATTTCTTTTGAGTTACCTCACCTCTGCTTTGCTCATAGAGCACAGCTCCCTCTTTGATACGGCCATGCCATGGCGGACAGTCCTGTGCCAGTGTCTCCCAGGTCTCATAATAGGTACCAAATTCTTCAGAGACATCTTGAGAATGTTTTTGGATCTTTTCTGACGAGCATTTGCCTTCTGTGAATTCTCCATAAAAGAGTCTTTAGGACAAACATGCATTTGACATTCAAACAACATTACCAGCTCTCTGCAATAGCGTTTGAAAGCTTTGCCGCTCAGCTCAAGAAAGGACATCAGTGACCAGCACCTTCTCTTACCTGGCAATCAGAATCTTCCAAAAACAAGTCAAGTGGAAGAGATGATGAATAAATGCTGTTGACTGACTGGAAGATCTTGGTTAGGCTCAGTTTTCTCATCTGTAAAATGGAAGCAGGAATACCTCTAGTGTTTCTCAGCCAGGAATGTTATGAAGAACAAATTGAAGCTGGAAAATACCTTGCCACCGCTTTATGGAGAGGTTGTATTTCACACTGGCTAGAGAGCTGTCCCTCAGAATCAGGGAGATCTGGATTCAAATCCCTCCTTGGACTCCAATTAACTATATTTCCCTGACTGGGGCAAAGAAGGTACTATTCTGCCTGAACATTAGAAGTTGCTCACCTCAAGCTTCTTACATTGATGATACAACAAATCAGATTTTTTTTTAAATGTTGCAAATGAGTCTCAAAATCTAATGATTCTTTATGGTACGCAAAAGGTTAAACTTTAAGGCAGAAGTTAATGCTAAAATTCTTGTCTCTGTTTCACTCATAATAATTATAGCTCTCGTTTATACGGCACTTAAAGGTTTATAAAGTCTTTCACAAATGCTATTTCATCTGAGCCTCATAACAATCCTGGAAAGTAGGGACTATCATCATCCTAATTTTACAGATGAGAAAATTAAGGCTGATAGAGGTTAACCAACTTGTCCAGGTTCACATAGCTAGCAAGTGTCTGAGTCAGGATTTAAATTGTTTCAGGTTCCAAGTCTAGTACTCTATCCATTATGCCACCTTGCTCCCACAGATCCATGGGGATAATAAGTTCTGGTTGTTGTTCAGTCATTTAAGTCATGTCTGACTCTCTGTGACCCCGTTTTCTTACCAAAGATACTAGGGTGGTTTACTATTACCTTCTCCAACTCATTTTACAGATGAGGAAACTGAGGCAAACAGTGGTAAGTGACAATAATAACACTAGCTGACATTTATATACTGTGTTAAAGTTTGGGATGCATTTTGACCTATACTATCTGATGAAAGCATCCCAACAGCCCTGTGAAGCTGTTAATACAGTCATTATTGTTATTGATTTTGTTGTTATTAGTCAGCTAGATGGCACAGTGGATAGAGCCTTAGACACTTACTAGCTGTGTGACCCTGGGTAAGTCACTTCACCTCAGTTTGCCTCAGTTTCCTCATCTGAAAAATGGGGGTGATAATAATAGCAACTATCCTCCCAGGATTGTTGTGAGTATGAAATAATATCATAATTGCAAAGTGCTTAGTATATAGTAGGTACTGGATAAATGTTGATTATAATCACCATTCTATAGATAAGGAAAATGAGTCAGAGTAAGCAAATGATTTGCCTATGGTCACAAACATTACAAACCTTGTCTTCCTGACTCCAGAATTAGCACTTTAACCACCATGCAACTCAATTATGAATATCAGCTTGCCTACGAAAAGAAACAACTCTGTTCTGCCATACATATCCTTAGCCATAGACAGAATTCAATCAAGACAAATTTTCTGTCCCCAGGGGATTTATTTTTGTATATAACCTACATGCTTGAGCTCTATCTCAATTTCTGTTCCTTTTTTGTCCTTTCCATTCCTATTTGCTAAATGGAATTAAAGGATTAGATTTTAGATGTCCTGGCCAAATTGGATGGGATAGGAAGATGATGGGACCAAGAAAACCAAATGCAGTCATTTCAGTGAAAGTCAGAGAGTCAAGAGAATAGTAGCAATGACAAGACCCACACAGAGATCACTGTACCTTTGGGACAGCCAATGAATTAATGCCTCAAAGAAAGCTAGTGTAAAATTGAAGGCCCCAGAAAAGTGCTTCATCAGTCTAGAAATGAGCCAGTCTGCAAAGTACAAGAGCTGCACATCAGGAGAGAGAAAAAAAATAGATGTGATAAAGCCAGGGCATCTCAAACTTTATCAAAATATTTATCGAGTACCTGCTATGTGCAAAGTGCTTGAGATACAAACCATAACAGCAGCAAAACGTATGGTAGAAAAGCAAAAATGTTAGGTTTGTTGCAGGACCTGGATTCAAATCCTAGATTAATCAATCAAAAATCATGTATTAAGTGCCTACTATGTGCCAGGCACTGTGCCAAGCATTCGATATGCAAGAAAGGGCAAAAGACAGTCACTGGCCTCAAGGAGCTTACAATCTAATGGTAGAGACAACAACCAAACAAATATGTACAAGCAAACTTTATATAGGATAAATAGGAAATAATTAACAGAAGAAAGACACTCTGGGCCCCAGTTTCCTCCACTGTAAAATAAGACAGTTGGGCTAGCTTACCTCTGATTTCCTTTTTAGTGCTAAATCCACACTACTATTATCCCTCTCAGGCAGAATTCTTAACCTGAGTTCCATGAACTTTTTTGTTTGCTTGTTTCAGTATTTTGACAACTCTTCTTCAATATAATTATTTCCTTTTAGTCCTGTGTATTTTATTTTATACATTAAACTATTATTCTGAGGCAGTGGGGAGAAACATTTATTAAATGCCTACTGTGTGCCAGGTACAGTGCTAAGAACTTTACCAGTATCTCATTTGATTCTCACCACAACCCTGTGGGTTAAGCACCGTGGTTCTAGGGGACCATAGGCTCCCCCAGGCTGCCAAAGAGGCCCCTAATCCCAGAAAGATAAAAAGAAAATGAGGAAGAATCTCTGGTCTAGGGGCTTACATCCCCCTTGAGTCAGTGGCATGTACAGTGATCAGTAAACACAAACTCAGTGATACAAAAGATTTAAGAGAGATGAGAAGCAGGCCTCTCATTGGTGTATGGTGTTGGCAAACTATCCTGGGTGCTGTGCACACAACAGGGAAGATAGGGGCAGCAACTGTATGCTTGAGAGAAGTGATGGGTGCAGAGCTTGGGAACCTCAAGAGGGAACCCAGAGAGAAGAGGAGATAGGCTTGGTGGATGTGTGAGCCTTTCAGGGTTGAGTAGTCAGGGAGATAGACAGACGGACGGACGGACGGACGGACGGACGGACGGATAGATGGACAGATGGATGGATGGATGGATGGATGGATGGATGGATGGATGGATGGATGGATAGATAGATAGATAGATAGATAGATAGATAGATAGATAGATAGATAGAT
>NW_027185761.1:45119012-45136608 GCF_028583685.1 Petaurus breviceps papuanus | reverse complement strand
GATAGATAGATAGATAGATAGATAGATAGATAGATAGATAGATAGATGGATGGATGGATGGATGGATAGATGGATGGATGGATAGATGGATGGAAAGATAGATATGGATGGATAGGTGGATGGGTGGATGAATGGATAGACAGACAGATAAACAGATAGACAAATATTATATAAATTAATATAGATTATTATAAAGAAATGAAGGAGGGAGGAAGAAAGAAAGGGAGAGAGGGAGGAAGGG
Source organism: Petaurus breviceps papuanus (assembly GCF_028583685.1). Lineage (NCBI taxonomy): Eukaryota > Metazoa > Chordata > Mammalia > Diprotodontia > Petauridae > Petaurus > Petaurus breviceps. Next base: position 45,136,367 of record NW_027185761.1, on the reverse strand, counting down.
GGAAGGAAGGAAAGGAGGGAAGAATGTAGGAACAAATAGAAGGAAGGAAGGGAGGAAAGGAAGGAAGGAAGGAAGGGAGGGAGGGAGGGAGGGAGGGAGGGAGGAAGGCATTATCATGTACTTACTATATACCAGGCACTAGGAATATAAATATAACCAAAAAGACAGTCCCTGCCTTCTGATGAGGGAAGACAGCACATCAAATGGAGATGAAAGGGAATGAAGTGCATTAAGAAATCATCTGGGAAGCTAGGTTTGATCTTCAAATCAAGGCTGGGAGAGGGAACCATCAACTGAAGAAGGACAAAGACATGGAGGTGGGGTCTTCCAGAAAGTAATGGGCTGGGTCACATTGTCATAGAGTGATTGGGCTAAAGGATGAGAGCCAGGGAACATTAATGATTGTGCCCAAGGTTGGGAAGGGATAGGGATTGGTTGTCTACCACATCTTTTTTTTTATTTTTTATTTTTTTTATTTTTAAGCAATCGGGGTTAAGTAACTTGCTCAAGGTTACACGGCCAGTTATTTCTGGGTGTGGTGCTGAGTGTCTGAGCCCGGGATTCGATCTCCAGGTCGTCCCAACACTGGAGACGGTACTCTTACTTGCTGAGCCACCTGGCCGCCCCATTGTCTGCCACATCTTTCTCTTCACTCCTCACACACACCCATATATACACACAGCTAAAGAAGGCATCATGGAACTGTGAAAGGAGCTCTGGATTTGGGTCTAAGGGATACAGATTTAAATCCTGTCTCTGTCACTTACTACGTGCATGGTCTTATACATGATAGCTCTTTTCTCTGGGTCTGTGTAGATGGGGCAATAAGCATTTAGAAAATCGAATGGATAGAACAATGGACTTAGAGACAGGGAGAAAAGTTCAAATCCTGGCTTAGATACTCACTTGCTGTGTTACCCTGGGCAAGCCACTTAACCTCACTCAGTCTCAGTTTCCTTACCAATAAAATAAGGAGATTGGACTAGATGACCCTCAAGCTCACTTTAGCTCTAACTACTATCTTAAATTTTTTTAATTACAAGATGGTTTTCTGTCTTCTGAGATATGTCTTATTTGTGGTCACCCAAGCTTTCTCCTGATTTCATTTGGGGGAATGAGAATATGCCCGGGGAAGTACTGGGCAAGGTGACAACCATACCAGTAATAACTCCAAGAGGCATTTCCCTTTCCTCTGTCACCCTGGGTGGATCAGAGGAGGGGGAAGAAAAGGGAATACCAGATCCTCATTCTTAAACTGGTATCCCATCAAGGTAGCAATGTGCAGTCTTGGGGTGTGCCAGCTCCCCCAATACCAGCTGTTCCAGAGGAGAAAAGTCATTGTGTTTCTTTTCCCATCACCCAGCCCTCATTTTTTGATATCCACACAAACTGACCTAATTTGTTGTACCAAGGCCATCTAGTGTTTAGAACACCTTTTCCACTGGTCTGGCCATAGGTACCCTTTGGAATCAGGAAGCTGAGTGGGACTCTACTTGAAAGGATTCTTGGCATCCTAGAAGGAAGACGTGCTGCTCTTACATCACTACCAGGGTTGTGAGTAGATACGCAGAGACCACTACACATCTTAGGAGGTGAGAGTTTCCCTGCTGAGCATTAGGCTGAGCATTATACCCATGCTTGACTATGTTTGTTTCACCACTTAACATGTATTGGGAGACTCTGAAGAAGATGGTCTTGGTAGAATTTTTTTTAGAAAAGCTAGCATAAAGGACTCCAAGGCTATTTATCTGCTCACCCTGCCCCAGAAAATCTAACACTGAATCCTTGTTCCAAATCTCAAGCTCTCCAACTTTAGGATTCTTGGTTCTCATCAACAATATTATAAATGAAGACCACCCTCTTCTTACCCAGCCCTTATGTTAGTTTTTAATCGTCTGGATGTTCTGCACTCTGGGTAGGGGGAGGAGAAGAGAGGTAGGCAAAACACACATCACGTTCTCAAAAAATGAGACCTCTATTAGCAGAAAGTAGTGCAACATGAAAATCAATTACAAAAAGAAATTTGACTTGGATCAATGGTAGGAACGTGTGACAACTTAACAGAAAGAAATAATTGCAGCCCAATCTAAAATCACTGCAGTTAATCAAGAGAGAACGCAAATCAGCTAATGTTTTCTTGGACTGTTTCTCTCAGCCTGTATGACTCCTCCAGTCGATTAAAAAAAAATCCTCCTACAGAGTAATGCTGGAAAAGAATCTAATCGGCCTCCTTACAGGGAGAATTTGCTGGAAGGGAAAGAAGGGAGGGTTATGGTGCTGCCTAGAGATGTCAACTTTATTTTGTTTTTAATTTAACAGCTGCTAAATTCATGTTTTCATTTGTGACTGCCTCTTCCCAATGCTAACCATTGTTTTACTTCTCCTTTCTCCAATGCATGTATAATTCTGTTCCTTCAGCTAGGGAAAATCTATGGAAATTTCATGCCAATGGAGAAAAAAAGAAAGAAAAAAACGAAGCCTTAAAAAGCCCTGACTTGCTTGTCATTTGGCTTAAACATTTTATTAGACCTGTACTTATTCTTTTTTTTTCCCCACTTTGTCCTTTTTGATTTTTTGAAAGCTTCCACCAGTCCTCCAGAAATACAGGGAAGACTCTATTGTCTCTGCTGCCCATTTTACCATAAGCCAATTTCATTCCCTTTCTTAATTCACACACAACCTGTTAACCCAAAGTGAGACATTTCTACTGACTCCTGACCTATCTGTTTCCAAAACAAATTGTTCCAGGGACATTTGAAGGTTAGATAAATCTGCCTTCTTGCCTTGAAGGACAGAATGTGCCTTTCAAAAAAAAATAATAGACCCTCCTCTGAACCTTTCACATTTCTCAAGAAAGCAGCCATAACAATGATCAACAGGAGCATAGCCTTTAATAACAGGAGCACAGGCTAGCCAGCCAACATCAGATTTATTTTGGTGAGACTTGTTTATTGAATCCGGTGATGGGAAAGGCACCAAGACGACAGACGCTAATATCAAGGCCATCCATTTAAGTAGAGAACAAATGTATCAGTGAGAATGAACTCAGGCCCACAATGGCCCCACTGAGGCCTCCAAATTGATTTGGGTGGAAATCTTATCTACAGGGTGACCAACACCACTGAGATTATTCTGCCTTGGGCTTTGCCAGCTGTGATTTGAAGCAAATTTGTACAAGGTGCACTGGAATCAAGAATTCTCTGCTCTTAGGCCCTAACATTTATCTAACAAAGAAAAGAGGTGAGACCCCAGTTCTTTGTACTGTTCATCAGCAATCACCCTTGGGATGCATAAAGCAGAGTCATCGGCATTTGAGAGACTTAGAAGCAGAGAAATCTTGGAACTGCAATGAGTATTAAAGGTCACCTGGACCAACCTCATCCTAGAGGTAAGGACCCTAAGGACCAGAAAACTTAAAAATCTTGTGCATGATCACCCAGTTAGATATTAAAGAACAGACAAGGTATCCACCTCAAGAAATCTTCCCATTTAATATATGACAGAAAGATGGACAGAAAAGAAATCCTCCAATCTGAGATTTCAGGATTCAGATTCAGTCTCACATTCACTTGATTTAACTATGTTACTGTCAAGATACAAGTCAATATAGTAAACAAAGGATAGTATGAATGCTTCCCCCCTGGATACCTCATCAATACCAGAGTGTCAATATTGGTTCTAGTTCTGAGGGACTGTCCTTGGCAACTGGCTCTGCCTAGAATTTCACAGGCTGAACCTGAGTGAATTGTGGCTGTTGGGTCAGTGGGGTTTTACACTTAGGTAAGCAAAGGGAACTAGAATCTTTTACAATTCAAGGTAAACAGATCCCAGTCACCCTTGAATAAATCAAGCATGGGTCACCCAGGTAAGGTGGCACTCCTTTTTATGTCAGAGGCTGTGCTTGCCAGTATCACCAGAGGTCTCTCCCTCATCTTTCTGATGGAAAGGGATGAATTTTTTTACTAGCTTTTATCAATAGATGTGTGTAGTTGTTTCATAGACAAATGCTCAAAGATAAAGGTAGGTTATAGACTGAGATAGTGGATTGCAGGAGGGTCCTGAACTGATCATTCCCTATGGGTTATTTCTGCATAGACTTCAGGAATAGAAGGCTATTTTCTGGCTTGTTTTATGTGGCACACCTATCTATTAGTCAACAAGAAAATGATTACTGAGAACCTACTATGGAGAAAAGACATGAGTTCTTGATTTCTAATGCATAGGCTTAATATAGTTAATGGGGATCTGATTTGAAATTAAACTGAAGTTGTGTTCACTTTGGGGACCTTAGTTGCATTTTTCAGACTATTGCACTCAAAGACGGTTCTAAGATATATATATATGTGTGTGTGTGTGTGTGTGTGTGTGTGTTTGTATTATTATATAAGCAGTCACTAAAGGAGGGTCATGACTGGACCTGCAAGGGGTTAATTTGGGGAGCAGCCTCTGGGTATTCTACTCTGTGTTTTTCTTCTTTGCCCTGTTCATCTCACTTTCCAAGATGCTGATGCTACAGTTTTATACTAGGCCTCCTCTCTCATTCAAACTTGACCTTAGCATCCCTTACTTATACTAGTCTGACTTTTATCCTTATTATTTGCTAACTTACTCCAGACCAGAACCCTGATTCTGCCTACTTCTATTTAATATTGTAGACCCTATCTGTGTTCAGAGTCATAACTAGGGTGGGACAACAGAAGCTTTATCCCAGAGCACTAAAATATAGAGGGCACAAAATTTTACTAGGTGCATTACTTCAGTAGTAACCAAAGTCACCAATAATTTATTCCCCTCCTGTGTCCAGCTAGGTTTGTCTTAATTTATTCTCCTATTTTCAAATCACAAATGACAAAGCTGACTCAAGAATGGGATTTGTGTTGCTTGTCCATGACCCAAAAGCTAAAAGCCATGACTCTCCCTATATGCACCAGATACTAGACCTTGAGTGATTCTTCTGTATGTGTTGCATTGAAAATCTTCTTTCTCTAATGCATCTGTTTCATGTTCCGGTGGCAGCTGTGACCGTTGGCCGTTTTTGCTGTTGCTGGCAGACTGGCAAGCAAATGGTCAATAAATACCTAAGAATACAAAAACGTGTCAATGATGACTTATGGTCAAACTATTATCTTTTTTAGTTTGTGACTCACTGTCAGTCTCCTGAGATATTAAATCTAAATACTTAGCCATTAATGAAATCAAAACTTTGACTTCGTTGGAATAATGTATATTTTCTGAAAAACCAGGTAATTCTCTTACTCAAACTCAGTTGAATTTTGAAACCGAAGTAATGTAAACCTGTTGAGTATTTGTGCAGGACCAACCCACGTTAAGGCTTGAATTATACTATCTGATTAGATAATCAGTTAAAGTAATTGAATAATCACTATTATGGACCTTAATTGTTGCTGTATAGACACAATCTACCCACCAAAATTATGGGTGGGTCTGGGGTCTTTTTGTTCATAACTTTTACAAATATCTTGTTCATGCATTTCTAGGAAAAGCAATTTCTCATAGGTTGGCAGCAACCAGCAGACCTGAGGAAATGGAATTGATCAGCTTTGAATTGCCCTTTTCATGCTAAGCTGTACTGAATTTCTAAACTGGGGGCCTTCATGCCGACTTGCCATACTACATTAAACTACTTATCAAAGCAGTTAAGCTAGAATTACAAAAAGAAACAGATGTTACCAATTCCCAAGTCTTGCCCATCCTGCATCTGTCAGAGCCCTCCATGGGTGAGAGCAAGAACGATGGGGAGGAGTTAACAGTTTGGTTCCACCAGAGCCTGTTGGAATCCTATTCAGAGATGCATATGCAGAGATACTCTCAAGGTCAGACAAGGTACAATGTGCAAGAGTCTTCAGCTGACAAGTTACATCACTGGTGATTTGTACCAAAGCCCCTGAAGTTACTCAGCTATATTAAAACTACTAGGCGAAAAGAATGAATATAGAAATAGATAGCGTCCATTTTGGTTGTGCTGCAGGAAAAGGTGTGTCTCGTTGTTAAATTCAATGTAGTTTGACAAGGTCAGATGTTACCCACTCTCTCATTCCAAGTAGATTAGCGCACAAGTTCCCCCTATATGATATTATTCCACACTCCATTAGATAATACTTTTAACCTGAAACAATAACGGCTAAATTCCTAACTACATCTGAATCTCCAAGATGATTCCTTGGAGATACCTTAACCTTGGGAGGAGTAAGCGAATGTGAATTGATTAGTCATCTTCTAAAACTTGCTGGAGCTAAGAGTTCAGAAATTGAAACTCACGCTATATTCAGACTACTTTAATGGTTTGAGCTCAGCAAAAGGCCCAGATGCATCCTTGGCTGGCAGAAATTGCTGGTGAGCTTTGAAATCACACTTGTACACACGTGGCCATGCTTAGTGATTATATGACGGTGACACACACCAACTAACTTTGGACCAAATTTATAGAAAAGGTGGCACTGTGGGGCAGCCAGGTAGCACAGCGAGTAAGAGCACCTGCCCCAGTGTCGGGATGACCTGGGGATCAAATCCGGGCTAAGACACTTAGCACCCACCCAGAAACACCTGGCCGTGCAACCTTGAGCAAGTTACTTAACCCCAATTGCTTTAAAAAAAAAAATGCTGCACTGTTCTGAGGACAAATTCATGGGACCTAGAGGTATGGTGACAACATTTTCTGAGCTCCAGACCCGAATTAATCTTTTAACAAAGAATCATAGAGTCACAGTTCGATAGCTGAAATGGACCTTTGAATCTCTCTTCACTCAGGGGCTCTTGCCAGCTCTGGACCCAGATATGCAGACTGGATTAAATACTGGCGGATCCAGAGTCAGGAGTGACAACACACTCTGAGGAAGCATTTCAATTGACCCTAACAGGAAATGGCCATTAGGTCACTAGCCCAACATTGACAACATTTATAATGCTCCTCTAAGATGTGTCAGCACACTAAGGCCTCAGTCTAGTCATACATTTATCAAATAGAATACCAATAATGTGTGTTACCAATGTCACATGTCACAGACATCAGTTTTAGGGAAGGAAGGGCTTTATCTTTTCTTTGGCATTTCTCCTGCTCCCAAATCAGTTAAGAAAGCCTTTTTTGTTGTCTTTAATATCTTTCACAAACCTAAATTCTTACTGAGCTTTCACTTCACTGACATTCTTCCAGGACCTTGACACTCTTCCATATTTGTCCTGAATTAACTACCCTCCCTTCTATCTTCTTCAATATGTGTCTTTTTTTTAATTTTGGAGGGGGGAAAGCTGGGCAGTTGGGGGTTAAGTGACTTTCCCAAGGTCACACGGCTAGTAAATGTTAAGTGTCTGAGGCCAGCTTTGATCTCAGGTCCTCCTGACTCCAGGGCCGGTGCTCTATTCACTCTGCCACCTACCACCCAATATGTGTCTTTTTTTACAAATCTGAGTTCATGTATGAATTTCCACTATAGTCACATCAGTTTCTTTAAATTTTGTGTCCTTTTCTTCCCAGTCCAGAACCATTCCAACATTCCATTCTTCAGATTCTTTCATGAATCTCATACCTTGAGGTGTTTCACTTTGCAGAATCTCATCAATCAATCAACCAGTATTTATGAAGTGCTTACCATATTTGTCAGGAGACTCCACGGAGTCTCCGGAGACCCTTAGGAAGCTGTGGCAATAATTTACAGGAGAAGTGATGAGTACTTACCTAGAGTGGCAGCTGTGTGAGTGGACAGAATGGATAAGACATGAGAGATGTTGTGGAAGAAAAAAGCAAGATCTGGCAACAGATCAGACACATAGAACTGTGAGGGGTCGAGGATAAGACCAAATGGGAAATGGGAGAATGGTGGAGCCTTTGACAGAAACTAGGAAGTTTAGAAAAGCAGGGAGTTCTCTGAAATCTTTGAAATCTATACTCCCAAAGCCCAGAATCTAGGGTAGCATTCTTCTCCTTATTAATAAAGAACTCTAAGATGGTATGGTTAGTTCCTTATAAGGTTACTGACATGTGGTAGAATGTAGGCAACTTGAGGGCAGGTGTTTTTTGAGTGGTTAAGTGGATAGAGCACAAAGTCTGGAGTCAGGAGGACCTGAGTTCAAATACAACCTCAGACACTTACTAGCTGTGACCCTGTTTGCCTCAGTTTCTTCATCTGTAAAATGAACTGGAGAAGGCAATGAGAAACCAGTCTAGAGGACAGCCTGTGGTCATAGGACAGAACCAAGTCTCCTGGCCCACAAAGAGACTGAACTCATTACCTCAGCCTCAGCCGGCATGTCTAACCAATCCAACCACAGACGAGTTCATATTAGGAGTAGAGAAAGGGGCCTGTAATTTCATAGATCAAGGAACTCTCAAATGAGGAAACTCCTTCTTCATAGAATTCAGGTCAGCATCTCTCTAAAAATGCATGGTTTTAGAATTATTACCTAGAACAGGGCTTCTTGGACTTTATCTACTTTCGATCATTTTTTCTGTTTCAGCAGCCCTCTTGGGTATTGCATGGCCTGAGGGCATGTGCAGTATAAAGCGTGCATGCTTTGTGTTCAGAACCAAGGCTGCAGAGAAGTGGTAAGATGCAACATAGGCAAGCCCTGCCAGAAACACCTTACAGTCATTACGTGTTTGGTTTCTAATTAATTTTTGGTCATTATGCATTCAGAAATCTTTTACTGTTGCCAAATTTTTCCTGATCCCATATAGGGTCACAACCCACAGTTTAAGAAAACAGTTTAATGGACTCTCCCAGGGTCCCAAAACCACATGTGTCAGAGGGAGGTTAAGGTTATACCCAAGTAATGCCTCAGTGTGTTAGAAAGAGAAAACTGACTTTGAATGAATAAGTTACTGTCACTATCATCCACAGAGAGGTTTGCCACCTGCCCTTAAGCCTTATCTTTGTTCTCTCTCTCATTTTCAACACCCCCGTGGAGATTTTCTAGTCTCTCACGCACTGACAGGTAATCCTTGAATCATAATGTTGGCTTACCCCAACCTCTGTGATAACTTTACCTCTACTGTTTCGTCTAGATCAAAGGAGAGGGGCTAGAAGGAAGAGGACTCCTTCTTTCTATATCACATACGAGGGATTGGGGGCTCCTGAGAAGTTTAAACTCCTCCTCATCATCAAAGCAATGCTCAATTAATGAGAACAGTCCATGAGGGCGAGGTGTGGGAAATCTATCAACAGCCTAGTTGAACATCAGAGTAGAGTAGAGTCCATTGCTACCAGCGCAGCTGTTTCCTTCACTCTCACAGGAGTTGGAAAGCAACAGTGTGAGAAATAGAGCAAAAAAAAAATAAAGGAAGAAAGAAAGAAATGGGGAAAAAGCCTACATTTAAATAACGGTAACAGGTTGAAACAAAGCCACCATTCTCAAGGAAACTTTAATTTAAGACAAATAATCTCAGGCTGAGGGTAACTTTTCATACTTAAAACTCCTTGTCATTTTATAATATGGAAGCTGGCAAGGCCATATTAAAGGCTCTTGCCTGGATATCTACAGTGTTCAAAATGATAAATCAATGTTACCTTACAGAGATGCCTCCCAGTCAATGCTCAAATTTTTTTCCATCCAGTTAAATTTGCAGTTTGGTTAACTGCACAGAGAGCGCCATAAAAGATCATAATTAAAGAGATTAAAAATGGCTACCTGGAGTTTAAATATATTTTTAACTTGGCAGTTAGGTAACACAGTGGAGGGAATGCCAGGCTTGGACTCAAGAAGACTCATTTTCTTGAGTTCAAATCAAGCCTCAGACACTTACTAGCTGTATTACCCTGGGTAAGTCACTTAAGCCTGTTTGCCTTAGTTTTCTCCACTACAAAATGAGCTGGAGAAGGAAATGGTAAACCACTCTAGTATCTCTGCCAAGAAAACCCCAAATGGGGTCACAGAGAGTTGGACACAACTGAAAAAAAAACTCAATTGACTTAGACAAAAGTAGCAAAACTTGTCTGGCCCTAAGTTTCTGGTTTACTGAAAATCAGTTTGATAGCTTGTGGTGTGGTAGACCTGCCCAATTGCAATTAACTTACTATACTGACTCTCTGTTGTTTGAATAGGCACTGAGGAATTTGGAAAATACACACAAACACACATCCACATCCACATCCCCACACTCACATGTGCAATCTGGGCTTTAACAAATAATATTAGCATCAGCAATAATATCTTTTTCTCCAAAATATTTCGATTTGTAGTAGTTTTCAATTATAGGTAAAAATTTAATATTTTTACAAATTTTGAGTTTCAAATTTTCTCTTTCTCTTCTTCCTGCCCCAGGTTCTCCACTTTGAAAAGACAAGCAATTTGATATAAATTATATGTGTGAAATCATGCAAAACCTATTTCTACATTAGTACTGTTGCAAAAGAAAATATAGAGCCCCTCTGCCCCTCAAAAGCCTAATATTTTTTTAAGTATGCTTCAATCTGAATTCAGACTTTATCAGTTCTTTTTCTGGAGGTTAGCATTTTTCATCATAAGTATTTTGGAATTGTGTTAGATCATTTTATATCTGTTCATATAAGTCTTAGATTTTTCTGAAACCATCCTGTTCATCATTTCTTACAGCACAATAGTATTACATCACAATTATATGTCACAACTTGTTTAGTCATTTCCCTAATGAAGAACATTCCCCACCCCAGCTTCCAATTCTTTGCCATCACAAAGAGAGCTGCTATAAATACATTTGTACATATAGGTCCTTTTCCCATTTCTTTGTGATATAAACCTAATAAACTTATTGCTGGTTAAAAGGGTATACACAGTTTTATAGCCCTTTGGGCATAGTTCCAAATTGCTCTCCAGAATGGTTGAATCAGTTCACAACTCTATGAGCAATGCATTATTGTTCTGATTTTTTGAACAATGAACTTGGGCTTAGGCAGTCAGAGGAAAAGAGCAAACAATTGCCAATGGAAAATTACACATTCCTTTTAATAGTGTTAAGCTAATCTTGAAACAAAAACCCATGTTTTCAGTATCAACATTCTATCAGTGATACTATAAGACTGTGAATCATAGTTCATCTTATTTTCTGAGGAATCAAAAGGTTAAAGAAAAACTGTATAGGGAGTTTAAATAGTCTGGAAAGCATCATCAAAGATAATTATTAAAGATATGCGTGACTGGAAAAGGAGGTGGTGTGGTTATGCTGCAAGAATGGATTTATTCATTCAACATACATTGATTAATTGGGGTGGGGGAGGGAAAGAAATAAATATTTATATAGTACCTACTATGTGCTAGGCACTGTGCTAAGCACTTTTACAAATATTCTCTCATTTGATCCTCACAACAACCTTGTGAGGTAGGTACTATTATTATTCCCGTTTTACAGTTCATGAAACTGAGGCAAACAGAGGTTAAAGTGCTTTCCTGGAGTCACATTACTAGTAAGTGTCTGAGCCAGATTTGAATTCAGGTTCTCCTGACTCCAGGCATGGTGCTCTATCCACTACATCACCAGCTGCCCATTAATTGCACAGTACGTGCCAGACATTTCTCTGTGAGCTACAGCTATTAAAATAAGGATATAACTAGGAACTCAAGCCTTGATATTTGTATAAGACTTTTCATATTAATAGAAGGATTGCTTGAGGCTGTCTGCATGAAGATCAGAGTTAGCAAGAGCTCTGGAAAGGAAAGCTTCTTCTGGTTTCCAATTTGCAGAGAAGACATATAAGATTCTCTCCCTTAGAACAGTGAAAAACTTGGGGAAGAAGTAAATATGTAGAGAATTTAAGCATGTCCCTATGCTTGTTTCCACCCTGCCATTCTAGAGGCTTTGAAGAATTTTCTCTTTGGTGAGACCAAGAACCATCTATCTTGATTGAGTCTATTTTACTCCCCAAAGTTAATTTACTCAGTTTATTGGCTGGTAGATCTGTATAATTTCTCTAATTTCTGTTTGTTATTGACCTGGATAAATGGAATTATTCATTATTCACTAGTAGTGATGGTCTTTTGTGTAATTAGTATTTGGCTGGAAGGGAATCAAGCTCTGGGATATAGTTTGAGCCACTCTTTCCTCATCTATCCATCTATCAACATTTATTAAGTGGCTAATATGTGCCAAGCACTGTGCTAAGCACTAGGAATACAAAAAAAAAAAAGCAAAAGACAGCCCCTGCCCTCAAGGTGCTTACAATCTAATGGCAAGGTGACCAGGAAGAACAACTTCAACCCAAAATTATTTTCCCCTAAACTAACAATATTAAGGGGGAAGATTGCCATAATTCTAGTCATGCCCCCTTTCTGAGGAGAGGAGAATAATCCATCTTTGTGATCCCAATGTCTGCCTGTCCTCCTGGAAGGAATCAGTCTCCCTTGGAGAGTAATAAATGAGATTCCAGCGATACCTATTCACATCTCCCTGTGAGCCAAATTCAGACAGACTCATGTGGACATAGATAATCCACATGGGCAAAATGCACAGTTCCTGCCCATGAGGAGATTATATTCTATTGGGTAGAAAATAGGATGTGCACATATACATAAATAAAAGCAAAAGAAGTATGTATAGAATTATTTTGCACACATATTTACATATTCATATTTATGTCTAATGGTAGGCATCTCTAAGGTGGGGGTAAAAGGAAAAAAGAAAGTTGCATGAAAACTTTATTACATATTTAAAAGAAATAGAAAGTTGTACATAATAGATTTGCAGTTTCATGTACAATTGTCTTTTTTCTATTCCACTATGTTATATAAATGCTTGTTTTATTTCTTAAATTCAAAATAAAATAAAGAAAAATTTTAAAATATATATAGAAAAAATATAAAATTATTTTAGGGGGATACAATAGTCAGAAAAATAAGGCTAGTCATTTTGCACATAGCATCCTATGTTCCATATAACATGAAGAAGAAAGAAGACCCCAGCACGTTGGGTAGACCCTTTGTAGAAAAATTTTGATGAGAATTGATTGTTGACCTTTTGGTTTACATCAAGTGAAAAAATTATGGTAGGACATTGTAATGGAAATGCAGATTTAAAGATCTTCCCTGCCCTTAGGCCCTTTAATAGGCTTAAGAGACTCTGAGAAAATTCTTTGATTTGAAAATATACTCTGCCTCCTAATAGGCTGAATGTGGTCACATGGAGCCTGTGGCAGGAGGCTTGGTTTTCAGGAATGCCCACACCTTGATGTTGTGTGACTGGGCAGTGGGTCAAGAGGGTGGTTACATTCTCTGACCAAGGAGAAGGCTATATAATCCTTGATGTGAGGCTTTGCTTTGGGGCTCACTTTGAGAAGTGTTCTGTGATTTGACAAGATGAGACTCTGGGAAGCCATTGTTGAGAGCTCCCCCGGCTTTGAAAAACCCAGATGTTGATTTGGTATGGATGTAATGGTTGGACAGTTTGGAAACCTGTCTACTTGATCTGTTTCTCTGTCTTGATAATTCTGTCTGTATACTCTGAAGTTCGGGTGCTGACCTTTTTCCCCTGAACTAGGTAAACGATACATATTTGACTGATTAAAGTAAGCTTGTTAACCCATTTTGAGTTGCTTTCCTTTAACAAAGCAGATCTAAGAACCTGTGTTGGCAGCCACCCTGGGGACGCTGGGGTGCTTGCTGCTACAAAATGGCGATGAGGATGGGATCTGCAGAATCACACAGCTCCAGCCCCTGCTTCCAAGTACAGAGAAGGAGCTGGGCAACAAAACCGACAAGGTGGGGTCCTTGGGGGTCCAAGGCACTTCATCCCACCCACCATAGTCACAAGTCCATCCTACCCCTTGGTCCCAAACTGTGGGATGCAGCAAGGAAACACATTCAGTGACCCTCCTTTGCTGTTCAGTTCTTATCTTTTCCTGTGGCTGAATTCTGAACTCCTGGGTTCCTTCTCCGCAGGTGGAGGCTGCTCCTGGCTTCTGCCCAGGTCCTGATGCAGGCAGCTCACCATTCCTGCTTTCAGCTCAGCGAAGTCCACATGTAGGCCATTCTTCTCTCCTGGTCCATGGCTCCACAGAGTCACAGCTACCACAACTGGGAAACAAACAATTATCCCAGACCCCATACTTTCCTTTTACTCTGCAGATCCTATCCTCGTCGCCATTTTGTAGCAGCAAGCACCCCAGCGTCCCCAGGGTGGCTGCCAACACAGGTTCTTAGATCTGCTTTGTTAAAGGAAAGCAACTCAAAATGGGTTAACAAGCTTACTTTAATCAGTCAAATATGTATCGTTTACCTAGTTCAGGGGAAAAAGGTCAGCACCCGAACTTCAGAGTATACAGACAGAATTATCAAGACAGAGAAACAGATCAAGTAGACAGGTTTCCAAACTGTCCAACCATTACATCCATACCAAATCAACATCTGGGTTTTTCAAAGCCGGGGGAGCTCTCAACAATGGCTTCCCAGAGTCTCATCTTGTCAAATCACAGAACACTTCTCAAAGTGAGCCCCAAAGCAAAGCCTCACATCAAGGATTATATAGCCTTCTCCTTGGTCAGAGAATGTAACCACCCTCTTGACCCACTGCCCAATCACACAGCATCAAGGTGTGGGCATTCCTGAAAACCAAGCCTCCTGCCACAGGCTCCATGTGACCACATTCAGCCTATTAGGAGGCAGAGTATATTTTCAAATCAAAGAAGTTTCTCAGAGTCTCTTAAGCCTATTAAAGGGCCTAAGGGCAGGGAAGATCTTTAAATCTGCATTTCCATTACAGACATGCCCAAAATGAGAAGGCAAGTATATGTTCTGATGTGTATATCCACATCAATGACGTCACAGACCCATCAATGTAAAAAAAAGATCACAATTACCACAAAATACAGCAATTAAAAATGTGACTTCGCTCTATTTGGAAAATTTAGGTTCAGCATGTTAACATCACTCGCCAAAACTCTCCCTTCCCCTGTTCGACTTTATGGAACCAAGCAGGCACACTCAAACATATAGGCATCATCACAAACCAAAGATCTCTCCAGCCCACTGGATGACCATAGTACCTGAAATTCCCATCATCCCAGTTTCTCTTTTGGATTAAGGTAGTCGTTGGTAATATGCATAGCTTGATATTGTAGCTAGGACAGTGAGTGGAGTGCTGGGCTTGAGAGTCAGAAAGACATTAGAGAAACCCTGTCTCAGTTACTACCTCCCTTGTTTTTCAGGAAAAGTCACAACCAATCAGATTCAGTTTCCTCATCTCCAAAATGGAGATAATAATACCATATCACTGTTGTAAGGGCTGAATGAGAAGGCATATGTAAAGTATTATGAAACCTCAAAGTGCTTCCTAGATACTAGTTATTATTATAATTATTACTTTCAGTTTCACAAAAGTAGTTGCTACCACCAGAGCCCTGAGGCAAAACTATTCATTTAAAGAAACTTTGTATTTGAACACCTCCCTCTCTTTTTTTGCCCATCTTCTACCTCCTAAAGCCCTCTTTCCAGTGGCTCACACTTCCTGTGTTTTTTAGCTGACCCTGGATCTCTAAAGCCCCTCAGAGGACAGCTAGGTGGTACAGTGGATAGAGCCTTGGAGTCAGGAAGACTCATCTTCCTGAGTTCAAATCTGACCTCAGACACTTACTAGGTGTGTGACCCTGGGCTTAATCTTGTTTTCCTGAGTTCCTCATATGGGAAAATGAGCTAGAGAAGGAAATGGCAAACCATTGTGGTATCTCCATCAAGAAAACCAAAAAAAATGGGGTCATGAAGAGTTGGACGCAACTTAACAAGAGCAAAGCTCCTCAGGGCTTTATGCCCCCAATTGGAGGTAATTATTCTTTGGTTTATCTCAACTAGAATAAGGAGATAAACCATATGATTGTATGTTCAAAGTAATTCACACTAACATAAGAATTAGTGACAAGCTTAACCCTTCCAGGAACATTTTAAAACAAGAGTCCTGACTTGGTCCAATATGTGGGAAGTAGATTGTTATACTGGGGAGGGCTCATTGCCCCTCTTATCTCCTGGATGCCATCACTCCCTTCCAACTTGGCACGCCAAAAGAGCAGGGATCAGAAACACTTCTGAAAGGGCTATCACTAGGTTGAGGCATCCTGTTTCTAGACATCCCCTGGTAGTATGAAAATATTACTCAGGGAAGATAACACATGCAGTCATTAGCACTGATTAATTTATCAGATTAGCTAGCTGTCACTCTAAGGCTCTGAGGGAATTCAAGGATTATGGGGAGGCTTTGATAGAGAGGACAAGGTTGGCAAACCTCTATCCAAAGGATAGAGCACCCTCAAGGAGAACAGGACCAGGAAAGGTGCTATCCTGAGCCAGGCCGTTGCAGCTGTTCTGGAACTTAGGGGTTTGAACAGAAAAGACAGTGATACATGAGGACAGTAAGCCAATATGACCAGTATACCATGACTCACTCAAGGAAAGGCCTGAAGTCTGGCTTGAAACATCCAGGAGCATGGGAGTAGGAGTCATGTCAAAAAGATATATCTCAGTTTTAGTTCCCAAACAGACAGGGATACAAGGGGCTGCTACTGGACCTTATCTACAATGACCTTCAAGCATCAGGGGAAGGAAATGTGTTGATGATGTTCTCCTGACTCAGCTGCGATCTCATCACTTCTCCTAGTTCCCTATTGGGACACCTGAGTTTCATCTGTCATATTGGGACAGTTTTTTGTGAATCTTTGGGTCAAAGGTTTTATTTGGAGATGTACATCCACTCAGTCATCTACCTCTTATCAGTCATGAGTAGCAATGCAATGGAGCTTTGCATGAGGTCTGATTGAGTTCCCATGGGGATAGAAGTTTTCAAAATAGAAAATAGCAGATATGAAGATTTCCCCAAAATGAATGGGATGAGAAGGGCCAGCAGAAGGAAGGGGGTGGAATCTAGAACAGGGACAGATTTCTGGAGTTGGAGTCAGGAGGACCTAAGCTCAAAACAAGTCCCAGATGCAAGCTGTGTGACTCTGGGCAGGTCATTTAACCTCTCGGCCCCATTTTCTTCACCTTTAAAACAAGAAGGTCAGACTCAATGGTCTCTAAGCTCTCTCCAAAATCTGAATCTCTGATCTTATATAAACTCCTTAAGAGGAAATAGTGCTTCACTCTTTACAATTATATCCCCAATTCCAGGTGTTGAATAAATGCTTATGACTTGACAGATTTCAGAGAGGCCATAAAAATTCAAACCCAAAGAAGCTTTTGTATTTTGGAAGGAGTGGTGAACTTCCAGAGTTGCTGGGTTTGGGAGGACATTATGAGAGCATAAAGCATACTGGGGAAAGGGCAAATGGAAATAGGAGAATCAGAAGGGAAGGTCCAGAAGCCCAAAGACATATAAAGATCAATCACTCTGCCACTTTTTGCCTAAGGCTGTGCCTAGATTCAGGCATTCATTCAAGGGAGGGGGGGGGG
>NW_027185761.1:45115761-45119002 GCF_028583685.1 Petaurus breviceps papuanus | reverse complement strand
CCCCCCTTGAGTTCACACATGGTTCTCTCTATTTTTTCCCTCTCTCTCTCACTCCTACTTTACTACTGTCCCTTATCAACTCCTTCTACCAATTCAAGAATGCAACTCCTAAGAATGTAATCGCCTTCCCCATAAAATAGATCAGTGATTCAGTTGATGGAGGCAACACCAAACAGGGGAAAAGCACACTGGATTTCATTGAAGTCAGAACACCTGACTTTTTTGTCAATGGACCCTAAATGGGGCATATGCCTAAGCAGCAGAATTTCTGAGTCAACGGATATAGACATTTTACTTGTTTTATTGACATAACTTCATGTTGTTTTTCAAAATGGACATGACAATTCAAGATAAAGGTCTATGTCCACCAAAATATTTGTAGCATTGTTTTGTTGTGGTAGCAAAAACTGAAAACAAAGTAGATACCCATCAATAGAAAGATGGATGGCTTGAACAAATTCTGGTACACAAACAAAATGGAATAGCTTGTGTTATAAGAACCAATGAGCATGATGACTACAGAGAAGCAAAGAATGATTTAGATGAATGGATCAAAGTGAAGTGAGCAGAACCAGGAAAACAATATGCACAATGACTAAACCAGTGTAAATGAAAAGAAAAATAACCACAAAGTAATAAAAAATGAATGTTTTAAAAGCGAGGAACAAATTTGGTCCCAAGGGAAAAAAATATAAGAAGAAATCTCTCTCCTTTCCTTTACAGAAGATAGGACACAGTCCATTGAAGTGAAACATTACATGACTTCAGATGTTTGTAGGTTTATTGATCAACTTTGTTGCATTTTTTCTTTTCTTCTTTTTTTAAATTCCTTGTTACAAGGACTGGCTCTCTGGGAGTAAAGGGTGATATAGCAGGAAATCTAGGTAATGTAACAACAAAATACAGTAATGATTAAAAACTAGCATTTCTAAAACATTTTATGAATACTATTTTTACAATATCATTTCATCTTATGCCTATGACAACCTTTGAGGTAGACACTATTTTTATTCTAGTCTTACAAATTAGGAAACTAAGGGAAACAGGTTAAGTGATTTGCCCAGGTTAATAAGTTAATAAGTATCTGAAAGAGGATTTGAACTCAGGTTTTCCTTATTCTAAATCCAGTCCTTTACCCACCATACCACCAAGCTGCTTCATAACAAAAGATAACAGTAATTAAAAAAAAAACAACCTTGTATGTGAATTGTAACTCTGCTACCTCCTGCCCATGTGACCTTGGGGAAAATTAACCTAATCTCTCTGAGTCTCAGTTTCCTCAACTGTAGAATGAGGGAATCTGATGAGAAAATCTCTCATGTTTCTTCCAGTCCTAAATTATCCTACCAAGGTGATAGTTTTAATGAAGGTAGAGATGAAAGGTTCTCTTCTAGACACATTTGTATGGCTTCCAATTAATGGAAGCAGTGTTGGGGTAGGAGTTAATGAAATCAATAGAGTGTGAGAGAAGTGAACCTAGAATTCCCACCATTAAGGCCAAGTTCCACTAAGACTGAATCTAGTCTGTAGCACATGCATGGGTCCAGAGAAGGAGTGGGTGCAGTACCCTAATCCCCTGGGCCCAGAAGCACTTCTTGTCGAAAAAGGGGTTCAGACATTTTCAAAAATAGCAGGGTGGGAAAAGAAGAGGAAGTATTCCTAGCTCTCCCAGCAGAGACATCTTTATATGTCTCCAAGAAGCCCAATAATCTCCCAAGGTTTTTTTAAGATCATTGCAAAACTTAACAATGGAATTCATGGTATTTTATATGGGAGTACAAAAGGAAATGGAGGTCATTACAAATGTGCCAGTCTGGGGTAAGAGGATCCCAGCTGGGTCCCTTTGAATATGCCAATATGAGTAAGTTAGGTAAGGTATCACACAGAGGCTGTTCTGAGTCTACTTGTGCTCAGTGGTTACACATGCATTCATTAGTCACTCCAACTATTTCTGTCTGGGTCTCACACTCCCCCCCTCTTCCTGATAGACCCCCCTCCCCAAAAAAAGAAACTCCTCTGACCAGACTTCCTCAACTATCTTATAATCCTTGACTATAGCATGAATGTAGTTTTTTTTTTTCTATTCTAATCAAAATGTCCAGGTCTTATTTGAAGAAAATACAGCCTTATTTCAACTCACTCACCTTTGAACAATGGTACCTAGAATTTAAATGTAGTTGGGGAGAGCACAATTCATATTGACGTCTACTGGGCTATTTGTGATTTTGTTTTTAAGATGGCATTTCCTCTGCCACATTTCCAGCTGTTGCAATTTAGCATAGGTGAACAATCCACACCTGAAGAAAAAATCAAGAGAGGGGCCTATTAGAAATGCTGACAGACCCTTAACAAAGGCATTGCTACTGTACTTGATAAATAATTCATCAGCTGCATGGCTTTGAATGGGACTGTCACACTAAACCAGAAGAGGTGGCAAATTATCCTTCAACACCATCATTTGTTTTCGTCCATGAAAAATACTCTGTATTCATACCTCAGCAAAGCTGAATTGAAACTCATGCTGTACCATCTGGAGGAGAGTTTTGGACATTAAAATCGCTGACCTGCTCATGTGATTGCTTCCCTTTTATCGCCCTGTCTATGGTGGCCACCCTTGTTAATGTTATTAATTTGGCTTAGCAGTGGGGGTTCTTGCTTAATTCTGAAATTCTCTTTCAAGCTCAGTCAAGTATTTCTGCAGATGAGTAACAATACGCAAATTAGAATGTTTGCAATGGAATGTTGGGAAAGTCAACTGTTGCCATTGGAACATGGGCTATTCATTATCATGCCCCTCTTCAGGCAGGTCAATGTCTGCTCATCTGGCCATTGTGGAAATAGAAATGCAGTAACCCAAGGCTTTTTTCCTCCTCCTTTTAGAAGGCTAAGAGCTTGCACAGTTCTCTGTAGTCAAGCTACACAGGAATTAGCATTGAGATGCAGCACACACAGAGATTTTTTCTATACCTGCGTAGAGCTGGCAAAGTCTGACCCACTTACTACAAACTCTTACTTGTTTAAGAATTCAGTAACTCCATCTGTCCCACTTTGAAAACAAGCATGATGAACAAGGATGGAGGGACGTACTATCTACAGTGAGCCAATTGCGTAGGACTCCTTGTCACATTTCTTGCCAAACTGCTTTGCAACGTTACAGGGGGCCAAGCAGATATAAAGACCAGGCAAGCCACATTCACACACACACACACACACACACACACACACACACACACACACACAC
>NW_027185761.1:45081286-45115751 GCF_028583685.1 Petaurus breviceps papuanus | reverse complement strand
ACACACACACACACACACACACACACACACACACACACACACACACAAAGTTAATCCTTTACATTGGCAGATGAGTTTGTGACCCACATAGTACAGTATAAGGGGAGCCACCTCTGGAATACGGGTCCCTGGTAACCTTACATTAGTATCACCCTGAATCATTTCCCTATTACATTGCATGGCACTTTCAAATAATCACAGATTTTTTTTTTAGTTCGAAGGGATCAGTGTGACCATCTAGCCTAAACTATGCTTGACAAAAAAAAACAAAAATTCACCACTATGAAATTCCTACAAATGATTATGTACTTTTTGCTTTAAGATTCCTAATGAAAGAAAGCCCACTGGCACTGGAAGTAGCCTATTCCACTCTGGATTAGTTCTCTACTCCTATCATGCATGAGCTTTTGATAGTCTAACTTGTATTATAATTATCTCTAATAATAAAAACTCAGATATAGAGATGACAAAAAAGACTTCAGAAATAGGAAAAGTTGTATAATGGTCTTTCTTCTGACATATTTTGGCAGTGTGACCATGGACTAGTCACTTAAATTCCAATTATCCCAGACTACTCTCCATCTGCCTCAGTTTCCTCAACTGTAAAGTGGGGATAATACCTGTACTTAGGGTCACATAGCTAATAAGTGTCTGGGACCAGCTTAAACTTGGGCTTTCCTGAGTGCTCTATCTACTATACCACCCAGGGACACCAGCACCTAGCATAGTCCATAAGACATGATAAGACTTGCTGAAAAGAAGCATTCATTTATTAATCATATCTTTGCTTCCATCAGTACAAAGAGTACCCATGAGTAACTCCCTCTATGAAGGCAGCTAGGCAATTTATAATCTTAGAGTATTGCCTGGCAAACAGAGAGGTTGAGTAATTTCCCCAAGAGACACACAGGATCTACTGTATCATGAAGGAAGGGGAGGCAAGGGGAGGCAAGGAGAGGCAAGGGAGAGAGAGAGAGAGAGAGAGAGAGAGAGAGAGAGAGAGAGAGAAAGTCCCCACCATTAAAGGTAATCCCCTGAGTTGTCATTTCCTCTAGAAGTCTTCACCTTCCTCCTCCCCTCATTAGACTGTGAACCCCTTGAAAGCAGGGATTATTTATTGCTGTTGTTTCTGTTTCTGTTTTCATTTTACCTTCTTTTGTATCCCTATCACTTAATAAGTGCATGTAACTTGACTTGAAAGTGTCTGCTACCTGAGAGTGAGAATTCAAATACCTGCAACCACTTCCCAAGATTCATTATTGACCCTAACTGGCACCTAGCTGAATTGTCCTTAGCCTCAAGTGTGGATTAATGTATCTGATCATCTAATTGCTGCCTGACAGAAAACAAGGCTCTGAAGAATTGGTGAACTTGGGGAGTGGGGAGGAGTAGCAAAGCAGACTGAAAAGCTACTGGCAGCCAGAGGATAGAATGGGGAAGAACTCGTGGAGAAAAGTGTTCAGATAAGAATGAATGTACTACAAGAGGGATACTTCTTTTCATTCATGACTTTGGGCAAGGCTTGCCTTGCATATAAAGCATCTCAGTTGCATTTTTATTTGATCTAGTTCAACCAAATAAATGGCTGAGAGACAATTAGCCCAACATCCTTCATCTAAATATCAATCTCTATGAGGCAACAAGGTATGTGATAGAGATGATCCTGGAGTGAATTAGGAGATTGATCATAGGATCCATGAATTTAGAACTGGAAGGAAGCTTAGAGAGATCAAATTCAACCCCCCTCATTTTATGGATGGGGAAACTGAGGCCCAGAGTACTGAAATGACTTGCCCAAAGCAGGATGGAGCAGAGCCAGGGTTTGAACTCACATCCCCTGGCTCCAAATTCATTGTTCTTGCTACATTGAGTTCTGGTCATTCACTCTGTCCCTAACTTCCTATGTTACCATGGGCAATTCACTAAAACTTCTCTAAGAGGTTGGACTAAATCAGAGGAGTCAAGCACATGACATTTCGGTGACATTCCCAAGTGGGACCCCAGAGGAGATTAAAATGTAATTTGGAAATGTTTCCCAAAACAAATGAAAAGACAGCAGAATGTAGATAATGTTATGGGATCTTTATGTACAGCTTAGTGATCCCCATTTCTATTTGAGTTTAACATCATTGGATGATATGATGCCTGTATCAAGCAATACATGAGAACCCCCCAAAAGAAATACAAAATTGGTTGGGAAAACAATTAATTAACTTAGTGGGAGCCTTCCTAGTAATGGGAATTAGCTTAATATATAGACATAGACTGTCTTCTGATAGCACAGATGAGGAGAATGAGCACTCAATTTGAAGACCAAAGTCTTGGGCTAAATACACACACACATATGCATGTATGTATATTTAGTGTATATAAACATATATGCACACATATACAGGTTATACATACATAATCATACTACACACACACATACACAAGGAGGGGCCAGCGATAAGGGGAGGTCACATGACACCAAAGCAGCTCTGCCCCTCTTCATCTGCTACAGCAGTTCTACAGACTTTTATGCAGTGAAATCCATCAGTCTTATACATCCCAAATGCTGAGGCCCTTTTGAAGTTTTTAATAACGTAGAACAAAGCAGAGTTGGGAGAAAAGGAGTAAATAGACTCAGAAAACAATGTCTCCAATCTCCATGAAAAACCTTAGAAAGTAGAACATTGCATATTCAGGAGTATTTCTGCTTTAAAATATTTTCCATTTGTTCAATTTGGTCTTTCTTTAGCAAGACCTGCTAATGGAGAACATATATCTATACAAGGCATTCCTTTTTCCAATCTATTTTCCCCCCTTCCAAAACCATGACAAATTTTGAGGCAGCAGAAATACCCATAAAATTCATTGCAACGAGCCTGCAATATAGTCAGCCTAAGAATTCCTCTTTGGAAAGCTTTTCTCATAGTGATAGCATACTAGTGATCTCTCATTAGCCTGCCTTGATTTGCTGAGAAAACCCGAATGAAGACAACACCAAAAGAAAAACAAAAGAATACCAAGTATTTGGGGGTTTTTTTGCTTTTTGGAGGGGGGAAGGTAGGGCATTTGGGGTTAAGTGAGTTGCCCAAGGTCACACAGCTAGTTTTGTGTGTGTGTGTGTGTGTGTGTGTGTGTGTGTGTTAAGTGTTTGAGGCCGAATTTGAACTCAGGTCCTCCTGACTCTAGGACTGGTGTTCTATTCACTGTACCACCTAGCCACCCCAAATACAAATTTTTTAGAAAGGTTTCAAAATTTGAAATTATTTTTCACCCCTCAAATAGTAAATGATATTAAGGTTTTTGCCTTCAATTAAGGGTCTGTCACCTATTTCATTAAGGACTTCTATTTGCAAGGGAAATCCTTCTAGGGAAATTGAGCTTCTGGTAAGCCAGGAGATACATAGTTTTGCAGATGTTTGGTACTAAATTAAAGAGATTCTGAATACACTGTCAGCAATCCGTGGTAGGACCAAGAGCACGATTCAGATTGCCCAGGATGGCACACAGACTCACATTTCTTGAGGGGGCAGGAGGAAAGGGGGAAGAGAAAATTGTGCCAAACAGTACGTCCTTAGATGCTATGGACACATGGGCCATTATTCTTCCTATCATACACAAAGATATAGAACTAGTGTGGGCAACTAGGGCTTTGCCCCGGAGAGTCTACATGGTAGGAGAATGTTTATTTGTTTTTCCATACTGTCCTTCATCTTGCTTTCAGTTCTCCAGTGGCCCCCCAGGTACCACTGGAAGTACACTGTCACATGGATATTCTCCATGGGGGCCCAGGTTCTCCTTCCTCAGCTTCTGTAGATATTAGGGGATATTAAGATTATAGAACTAGAGCTGGAAAGAACATCAGAGGCCATGTAGTCTAACCTACCTAGTTTTACAGATGGCTAAACTGGGGCTCCAGCGGGAAAATGACTTGCCTAAAGCCACACAAGTAATAGTTATAGCCAGAGAACCCAAGTCTTTTGCCAGTGTAGGGATGATGACCAGAGACTCCAAGAACAGGTCATCTTCAGTTAGGTGGGGTGACCTTCTGCTGCAGAGAAACAAGGAAACCTATTCATGACTCTCCTTATCTTTATAATAATAATATCATAGAATTTGAGCTTAAAAATCTTCTAAGTGTTCTTAACCTTTTGTGTGTCATGGATCCATTTTAGCCATCTGGATAAGTCTGTGCACCCTTTCTAAGAATAATGTTATTAAATGCACAGAGTACATTAGGATTACATAGGAAAGCAATTGGATTGAAATGCAATTATCAAAATATTTTTTAAAAACAAGTTCATAGTTCCCAGCTTCAGAGCCCTTGTAGTCCCATCTGTTCATTTTAAAGATGTAGAAACAGCATCCTCTAAAAGTAAAGTATCTTGCCCAAGGTCTCATAGTTACAAATGGCAGCTAGCATTTGAATTCACTTTCTCTCCCTCCAAATCCAGTACTCTTTTCACTACATTGAAATGTATATGGTCATATGATCCCTTTCCTCATGTATACTTACAGCATTATTGATAAAATAGTTAAAACAACCACTTGAAGTCAGTCCTATTATTATTCCAATTTACAGATGGGAAAACTGAGGTTCAGAGAGGAGGCTGAGTCATTCCGGTGGTAATTGCCAAAGTCTGGCTTTGAACTTAGGTCTTCCTGACTCCAAGTCCAATATTCTACCTAAAGTGACCTCCAGCTACCTCTAGGTAAAAACCAGATCAGACATCTGAGCACCATTTAGAGGTACAGATGGGAGTGGAGTGGTACAGAAAACTATCTGCCCCTTCCTGGCAGATACGGGAGACCATTCTTGAGGAAAATTATCTAATGTTAGACTGTTTTTATATGGCAGTTCATTTCCCTGAGTTTTCTTCCTTTTTACTATTTGTAATAAGGGATGGCTCTTTGTGAAGGGATAAGGGATAGGGATGAATTTTTTAAAATGCAGCTGGGCATCCTTTTTTCCACTCTTTTGAGGCTTGGAAATTCCAGATTTGAAGTTCTCAGGAGAAATCCTAAGTAGAAGCAAAGGAGTCACAATCTAAGATTCAGTTCTATTCCATAAATTCAGGGGCATATACTGTCAGCCTTTGCTATCATTTGGGGACGTGATGTTGGTTTGTTCCAAATGTAATTCTGTAAGTTTTAAACATATTTATCATTGGCATTGAGAGGAAGGAGATGTAATAAACAATTATATAGCTCCTACCAGGTGCCAGAAACTGTGCTGTGCTCCTTTTTGATGAGAAAGTATCTTGTTAATATTATATGAGTTTTTATTGGGACACTTGCCAGATCTATTACTGTCTATTTTTTAAAAGAGTAGGCTAATAATACAATGGTATCTATGCTAATTGTTTAACCCTTCTTTCCATTCAGTTTTGATTTTAGGATACCAGTAAGCCTATTGAGATACATGGCCACAGCTTTCTTCTTGATACTCTGATGTCCCTTGATGGGTGTATCATGGTTATTTTTATTAACAATAGCCAACATAATGATGCTTTACATTTATGTAGCATTGTAACATCTGCAAAGAGCTTTATAAACATTATTGGGGGGCGGGGGTTATCCTCACAGCAGATCTATGAGGTAGGTCAAATCAGGTCATTTAATAGGAAACTGAGAATGAAAGAGCCACCCAGCTAGGGACGACTAGCCACCAAATCTAGCCGTCTACCTGCTGCTTCTCAATTGTTGAGAAAACCCTGCAAAACACCAGCTGGCACACCTGCTTTGAAATGATCATCCATTTCATAGCACTAAGCACACATCAGATTACAGGTCTGGTTTTCCTTATGATAGAGCACAGTATTTTTACTGGGTTCAGATTCCACCTCTGGGGTTTAGTAAAATGTAAATACCAAGACAAATCATTTAATCTGAGTCTTTGGTTCCTCATCTGTAAAATAGCTACAATAATACCTACCTCCCAATTTGTTGGAAGACTCAAATGTAATCATATATGCAAAGCCCTTTCTAAACTTACAATGTTCAGAGGTGTTTACTGAACTATTTGGCACAGAACGGTCTAAAAAGGAGACAAATGTAAGAGATCAGGAGATGATGCCGATTGAATGAGTTTATAGGTACCTTGAATACAATTTGAAGGGTTCTCTGTCATTTGTTATTCAATTGTTAATGCTCCTCCCACTCACATGACTTCCTCCTATATATTTGTGTGCAATTATTTATGTATAAAAAGCAGCTGGGTGGCACAATGGATAGGACATTTGACCTGGAGTAAGGAAGACCTGAATTCAAATGCAGCCTTACACACTGGCTTTGTGACTCTGGACAAGTCAGTCAACTGTCTGCCTCAGTTTCCTTGCCTGTAATATATGATAATATCTATTTTATAGATTCCTGGTAGGATCAAATGAGATAATATTTGTAAGTGCTTTACAGACCTGAAAGTGCTATATTTATTATTTTCTGAGTCTTTTCGGTTATGTCCATCTCTTCAAGACCCATTTGGGGCAATGATACTGGAGTGGTTTGCTATTTCCTTCTCCAGCTCATTTGACAGATGAGAAAACTAAGGCAAACTGGGTTAAGTGACCTGCCCAGGGTCACACAGCTATATAAATGCTAGCTATTTTATCCCAGCTCTACCACTCATTGCTCTAGTGACCTTAGGAAAGTCACTTGAATCCTCTGGCTCCAACTCAATTTATAAAAGGATCAGGTTGGACCGTATGACCTCTAAGGTCCATTCTAGCACTGAATCTACAATTCTAATGTTTCTCCTAGTTCAATGAAATCTCTTTGAGGAGAGGATACTTTTTGTTTTGCTCATTATATTCCCAGCATCTAGCACAATGTCTGGTACATGCTAGAGATTTAATAGATGCTTGTTGATTGAATAATTATTCCTCCTGGGATTCTCCAGAGTTAGGCTTCCAGCCTTGTACATAGGCACTTGATAAATATTTTTGAGTTGAATTTCCTTTGATTTCCATAACCCTTTTAGTCAGTTACCTTATCTTTCTCTTTTTTTGCTATGTTCTACCAGAGTTGCAAGAATATTTTCCCCCAAGCTCCTTCATGTACCTTGTAACCTTCTTTGATTTCTTTCTTTTTTATATATCTTATCTACTGTTATTAAAAAACATTATGTAGGTCTCTTTTCACCGACTTCTCTGGGATACATCCTTTCCTCCCCTCCATTTCTAATATAGTAGATAACAGAGCTTCATTGTCAATCCCCTTCCTTTAGTCTCTTAATCAGAATCTCCTTTTTTCTGCCATCTTATCGTCT
The DNA here is from genome assembly GCF_028583685.1 of Petaurus breviceps papuanus. NCBI lineage: Eukaryota > Metazoa > Chordata > Mammalia > Diprotodontia > Petauridae > Petaurus > Petaurus breviceps. Next base: position 45,108,496 of record NW_027185761.1, on the reverse strand, counting down.
AACCCTCTTCTAAAGGGATGAGGAAGGGCTCGCTGTCCAGCTGAATCTAGTAAGACTGACTCTACCTAAAATGCCAGGTGTAAATCAGTTAGAATTTAATATACCCTCCCTCTTCCAACTTGATATAGAACTAAACAGCATAAAATCCTTCTCAGTATGATCTGCTGATGAAGCCCAAGGCAAGCCATGGAGGTTCTTGTTACCATAGCTGCTATATGCTATTCACAGTGGCAGGTCAGACTTCTACTACTCTGGTTTGTAATTTTGTATCTTGCCATCCAGCAAAGTCAATCAATTCCTCTGAACTGTGCTCTGCTGCAGGGTATACAGCATAATAAGGGAAAACCCAACTGAACTGTGTGGGGTATTACCTACTGTTGAGCCTGTATATAGAAGCAATAGCACCTCTCTACCAATCAGGAAAAATCCCAGTGATGCTGGACAACTTTTTCCATCCCAATGGTCAATATTCAACCCTGGCTGCATCCATCAGTTACAAGACCCCCGAGTGGGCTCTCTTCCCTCTTGAAATTGTTTTGGATGGTCGTGGTATTTCCTTAGTGTGCATATTGTATCCTCTCCTCCACATACCCCAGTAGAATATAAGCTCTTTGAGGGTGAAAGGACAGTTTCATTTTCCTTGTATTTCTATCACTTGGCATAATACCTGACAAATAGTAGGAATTGTAACCAATGTTTTTTGAATCTTATTAAAATCATGGAATAATGAAAAGGACTACATTTCTTTTAATTTGAGTCATTCTTATTCCTCTCTTGGAACCTTTGTTTCCAAATATGTATTTCTTTCCTCCTCTTCATAACAAGCCATCACATTTAACCAAGAACCAGATAGGTTGATACATAGAAAGAATGACCATTTAAGGAAAATAAATCATAACATCAACTGAAGATAATATCTGCAATGTTTCACATCCATGGTCCCTCACTTCCGGGGAGTGGGGGCAGGGTGAGACACTAAAAATGGAGGAAAGTGCATTTTCTCATCTCTTCTCCAGAGCCAAGTCTCCAAGGACAAATCATTCAATTTCATTTTTTTCTTTCCATTGACATTTACATAGTTATTAAAAATATTGTTTTCCTGGTTCTACTTATTTTTTGTTGTTGTTCAGTCATTTTTTAGTCATGTCCAATTCTTCATGACCCATTTGGGGCTTTCTTGGCAAAGATACTGGAGTGATTTGCCTTTTGCAATTCATTTTACAGATGAGAAAACTGAGGCAAACAAGGTTAAGTGACTTGCCCAGGGTAACACAGCTAGTAAGTATCTGAGGTCACATTTCAATGCAAGTCCTCCTGGATTCAGGGCAAGTACTCTATCCATTGCACCGCCCAGCTTACTTTACTCTGCAGCAATTCATTTAAGTCTTCTCATGATCCTCTTTTTCACAATCACTATTTCTTATGGCAGAGTGATGTTCTCTTGCATTTATGATCTTTCATTTCTTTAGCCATTTTCTAATTGACAGGCATCTACCTTGCTTCTTCTCTGCCACTAAAAGTATTATTATGAATATATTTATGTATATTTGGCTCTTTGACCTCCTTGACAATATTCCTGGGAAAGGGATTTTTTGCCTTGCTACATTTCTGTCTTGTTTTCTGGAATGATGGGACCAATTCATAGTTCCACCAAACTCTCCCAGTGTGATTGGTAGCAATTAATAATGCCATGTTTCTCCCACCCCACCACTAAACCCCAGGTTTCAAAGCTATTCACTGAATTCTGAAAGATTTTAACAGGAGGTTTACAGATAGATATATAATGAAACTGTTTGACAGAGTCTGTGTCTACATAAGGCAAATACTCACAGCTATAAATTTTATTTAGCTCCAAACATAAACCCCCTCATCTTAACATTTGTCTTGCTTATATAGGGATAAAGGCTAGTAGCCCAATCCATCTGGGTACAATATAGCTCTTCTCTTTGGATCTATCACTTGTCTCATTGTTTACATAAAGCTCAGGACTGGACCAGAAGAATAAAAGGATTCTCATTACTTCTGCTAATAAACTGTCCTGCCTAAAGCTCTTCCCTCCTGACTCTGGAATGCAAATTGAAATCAACTTTTCATGAAATATTTAAGGGGGAAGATTCACTTCCTCCTTTGAACACTTCTGCCTAAATATTGCCTATTATTTAGATAAAGGTGCAGTGTCGTGTAATGGATAAAGGACAGATCTTGCAAGAGGTCTCAAATCCTGCCTCTGGTAATTACTGATTGTGTGACCATGGGCAAGCTATTTAATCTCTCAATAACTCCAGGAAATTTTTAGGACTATACCTCACACATCAGTTGTTCATGTCAATGTAGGGTGTTACCACACTGGGTGTTCCATGCATGGATGAAGTCATAGGTCTAAACTCTCATCTCTTTCACTAGAGGGAGAGAAGACATTAGACAAGAATAGTAATTTATTATCCTCTTCATTTATCATAGGATGATAGATCTGGCTGGAAGGGACCACAGAAGTAATTAAGTACAACTCCCTTTTTCAGGTGAAGAAATTGAGGCCTAAATCAATTAAATGACTTGCCTTATCACCAAGTACACACAGCTAGTGTCTGAAGCACGATTTGAATCTAGGTCTTTCTGACTTCAAGTTTAGAGTTCTGTTGTTCCCCCATGCTCTCTTCAATTATATCACTTCAGTTCAATTCAATTCAAAACACATTTTTCAAGTGTCTACCATATACAGGGCACTAGATTAATTAATTAGTCACTGATGGTGTCACAAAGACAAAATGGAATAGTGCCTGACTTTAAGAAGCTTACATTCTCCGAAGGATGAGGGACATAACATGTACATTAGCAAGTACAAGGTAAGAAATTAAGAGGGCAAAAGAAAGATTAGACAACATCTTCTAGGAAAACATGAGGAACTGGTGACTGAATTAAGCTTTGAAGGAAGATAAAGCTTCTGCAAGGTGGATGCATTTCAGGAGGAAGCAGTTGGACAGCTCCCTTGGAAAGAATGCAGAGGAAAGAAATAGCAGGTCACATTCAGGGAACAGCTAGTCGTCCAATCTAGCTGAATTATAGAGTATATGAAGGCAACTAATGTAACAAGCCTGAATACATACTGCAAAGAGAGTAGTTTAGCTTAAAATAATATCTCTATGTCACCTTTTACAAATACTGGGTCTACTTTCCCCAATCAAAAATAATATATTAGAAAATCAAGTATAATATTGTAGGGAGATCAGGTTATAGCCTTCAGACTTTTGGTTTCCTCAGATTAGATTTTGAGCAATTCAGTTCCTTAAACGAGCACTTAATAATGCGTTTATTAATTGCCAGGTACTGGAGCTAGGTGCTAGTGATACAAAGACAGAAAATAATCAGTCCTGACTCCAAGGAGTTCATATGCTACATTTGCCATTGCTAGTGTTATAGCTCCAACTATTAATAACAACAAATCAATGAAGGAATAAAAGCATGGCTTAATCAGCCCGTTCATGTTCCAGGCCCTGTGTTCAACACTTGGATTATAATTACGAAAGTAAGGCCATCTTTACTCTTGAAGCATTTACATTCTAATAGGAGACATAACATCCAGGGGAGAATGGTGACCAGAGTCATATGAATTCCATTCAGAAACCAAAAGCACTCGTATTATCATGATTTACTTATTAGAGTTTATTGCAAGCATTTAGTGTATGCTGTATTTTTTTTAATCTTCAGATGTTACCGATGTCATTTGTGTGTGTGTGTGATAATTTCCCTAATGCATGTCAATTGTCATGCCCTTTCTGGAGGAAATGTTAGTATTGATTTGATCACTGTTCCCTGAATAAGAAGAAGAAATCAGTAATGGGGGAGAGGTGAAGAAGTGGTCTACAGAGCAGATAGAAAGATGCCTGAAATTTACTGGCAGTTGGTGTATAAAGAGAGGTCTCCCACAGACTAGATATTAATTGGATTATGTGAGTTTGTATGCATTCAGTTACCAATCAGGGAAGCTCCATTCAAGTTCTGAAACTGGGGGAGGAAGGGTAACTCCCCCTGGGAACAAGGTCTCTGGAGGTCTGATGTGGAGTGTGCTGTCCCAGCTAGGAAAAAGGGAGCAGAAGCAGGGCAGATGGCAAGAAAACTAGGGTCTCTTGGGGAATGAGATAATCATGATAGTTAAATTAAGATTGTCTTTGATAATTTAAAAGAATATTGTTTTTGAAATAAATATATCAGTAAATGATTGTTGTTTCTGTCCACTAAATTGGTCCAATATTAATCACTAGCATTTACATATATATGTAAATACATGTGAACAACTATGTAGACATATGCATACATACACATATATGTAATTTTAAGACTTGCAAAGCATTTTACAAATATCTCATTTTATTAACAGAAGGAAAACAAAACATAATAAGCACTCATCGATACCAGATATATACACAAAGCATCAGAATTATAGTATGGGGGCTAAAATATACCTCTCTCCACTCAGTAGGAACCTGAGAGAAAACCAATATGAAATGTTGATTATACTTTCTGAGGCAATCACTGGTGGCTGGTTTTGCTTAAGATCTCTTCATTACTTGTTATGGGAAAATAACTATGGTACATAAACAAAAGACAGTAATAAAACTTTTTTAAAATCCTTATTGACTCAATTCTGTCAAAAACCACATCAGAATGAAAGAAATGCTGGGAAAGAGACCCAACCAGACCACAATTAGACAAACTTCTTTAAACTATATCCTGCACTGACACATCAACTTCCTACAGTAAAAGGTAGTTTTTTTTATCTTTTCTCTGTTTTTGAAAGACAGATTCTTTTTTGAAACTTACCCATGAGCCTCCTTTCCCATGCTCCAAGCATTTTCCCTAACTGGTTGGTTGACTTCATTTGGAAATGCATATTTGTAGAGAAACAAACCTGTTTTCATCCTTACCAGATCACATTTTCATAGACTCCTGTGGTATTAAAACAGAAGCAATGAGTTTTCTTGACTTCTCATTGTTTCCAAGTAAAGGCCACTTCCTCTATTTAACATTACTTGTTTTGAAAATGGAGAAACAATCAGCCCTTGCCTGCTGGAGTTATTCCATCAGGATGTCCTCTCTAGGAGGCTGACCCCAGGTGCAATGAAAGTAGCTAGCTGCCTGCCTTCAGCTCTTTTCTTGACAAAAAGCACTGAGCTTGGAGTAGAGTGAGATTTTTCCAGGGCTTTTATGGTAGATCAGTGACACTTCAAAATCTAATTTTGCTGGATTGTGGGAGGCTCAGGGCCCTCTCTCTATCTTAAAAAGTCTATTTAAAATAAAGCTGAGGACATTTGACAGGAAAATGTGATGCTTGGCAAAAACAGTATCCTAGACTAGGTAAAAAAAATCCCTTTCTTGCCTATGGCATGCATAAGTCTCCGAAGACAGGACTACCTCTTTAGAGTTTGCTCCTTTGGCAGATAAAAAAATTTGTCATGTTGTTTTTATGTTCTACCAGTATCACAAACTTTAGAATGCATGTAGAATGAATGACACAAAATCATTTGGACTATATTTATCCATTTAATAAATGAACTATATTTATCCATTTAATAAATAAAAAGTCAACTAGAACCTCCCCTTTTTCTCTTTCCCCAAAATAATGCTACTTATGTGAACCCAAAGTTATCAATCGCAAAAAGAATTATATACTGCCTTAATTCTAATGTGAGATAACATAAGTGGGAGGTGTTAATCCTGGGGGAAAAGCTACTTTAGGGTGGAGGTGAGGATGGTAGGGTTTAGATCAGTCCACAGTGTCATATTCCAAGAGAAGCCTGGAAACTGACCACTTAACAAATAACAAAACACAAGAAGCAATAATAAAAGGGAAATTCCTTTCCAAATAACTACAAAATGCATAAAATATCTGAGCATCAACCTCCCAAAGTATATAAAAGACTTTTATAGACTTTATTACAAAGTTCTCCTTAAAGAAATAAAGAACAATGTAAAAATCTGGAAGAATATTCAGTGCTAGGGATGGCTAGGTGGCGCAGTGAGTAAAGCACCGGCCCAGCGTCAGGAGGACCCGAGTTCGGTTCCGGCTTCAGACACTTAACACTTACACAAAAAAACTAGCCGTGTAACCTTGGACAAGTTATTTAATCCCAATTGCCCTCCAAAAGGAAAAAAAAAAAGCATATTCAGTGCTCATGGCTAGGTTGTTTCAATATAATAAAAATGACAGTACTTTCAAAAATAGTTCACACATTTAATGTTATACCAATCAAATCACTAAGGGGATACTTAAACAGAACTTTAGAAAATAATAACAAAATTCATTTGGAAAAACAAAAGGGAAGTGTTAAAAAGAAGGACAAAGGGTGAATAGCTTTTTCTACATCTCAAACTAGTTTATAAAGAAGCAGTCATTGAAACCATCTGCTGTTGGTCACAGAACAGAGAAATAGATCAATGGAACAGGCTGGATAAGGGAGATTCAGAATCAATAGAATTCAATAAACCAATAAAGTGTAAAATATGTTACCTGGTAGAAAACTCCATTTTTAATTTTTTAAAAAGTGCTGGGAAAACTGGAAAGCAGTTTCTGGCAGAAATTGGGCTGAGACCAACAGCTTACATCATGTTCCGCAATGTATTCTAAATGGATATATGCCTTTTATATTCATACTAAAAATTTAGAACAGCTCATGTACCTCTCACAACTATGGGTAAGAGAAGTGTTCTTAACTAACCAAGAGTTAGAATGAAACAGATAACTTCTGTTATTCAAAATGTAAAAGCTTCTAAACAAACATCTAATGCATCTAGGATAAGACAAGAAGTGGTTGAGTGGAGGGGGAATTTTTGCAAAGTATTCATAACTATTCAAAAACTACTCCAAATCCTTGAGAAAAAATGTAAATCAAAACAAATCTGAGGTACCATCTCTTACGCTACAAAGAGCCCCCCACAAAAAAATGACAAAAAAGCAACAGTCAATTCTAGAAGAGTGGTGGGCAGATAAGCACATAAATATATTGGTGAAGTTGTGGTACAGCCATTTTGGGAAACAGTTTGTGACCATGCAAATAAAGTGATAAAATTTCCATACTCTTTGAACCAGAGTCTCCATTACTGGTTTATACCTCAAGGAAGCCATCAATAAGAATAAAGTCCCCATATATTCCTAAATATTTATGGCAGCACTTTTTGCTATAACTAAGAATTAGAAATAAAGTTAATGTCCATCAATTGGGGGACGGCTAAACAAATTGTGGTGCATGAATGTAGTGTAATACTACTGTGTTATAATAAATTATGTCTACAATGAATACAGAGAAGCATGGAAAACTCTATATGAATTCATGCAGAATAAAGTAAGCAAAGCCAAGAAAATAAGAAACATAACTACAATAATGTAAATGGAAAGAACAGTGACACACCAAAAAAAATCATAAGTGAACTTAACAAAAGTATAAAGATAAAGTGAAACTTGAATGAAGGTATATGAAAAGACATCCCCAATCTAACCCTTCATGAATGTGAGAGGTCCATGGGCACTACACATTGCACATGTTTTTAGACTTTCTCAATGTACCAATCAGCTGTCCTAACATTTTTCTCCTTTCTAAAAAAATACTATTTTTCATGTGAGATAGACCTCAGGGAAAGGGAAGGGGAAGGATATATGAGATACTATGATGATGTAATAAAAACAGAAAATATCAATAAAACTTTTTAAACAATTAAATGTTTGTTTTGAATTTATATGTAATGTAATAAAAGGGAAGCTTATTACTGGTGGGGCATTGATGAAATGTAGACTTGAATAGATGTTGACTCAAAGAGTACCTTGAAATTGAGTATGACTTCCAGAAGCTTTCTTATTGAATGAAGAGGTAGGAGCTTAGGAAGAGGTCTGAGCCACATTTAGAATGACAGAAAGAAAGACCTTAGGAATCTTACCATCCGATCCCCTCATTTTAGAGATAAGGAAACTGAGTTTAGTGAGGATAAATGGCTTATCCATGGCCACACTAAATTAGGAGAGCTGGGAATAGTGCCTAGGTCTCCTGACTCCCAATCAAGTTCTCTTCCCACAGCACCTTATTTGTCTTTTCTAAATACCATTGGATACCATATCTCACAGGATCTTTGTCAGAAAGAGAGCAGGGTTGTGATAAGAATCAAATTCTCATTTTGAGGATGAGTAAACTAAGACCCATAAAGGTTACAAATGGCTTGCCTGCAATCAAATAACTAGTTATTAGCAATCCATGTTTCCTAAGGAGAATTTGGCATTCTGTCTACTGTATAATACTGCATTTATAGTACACAGTTAGAATATTGGATACATTCTTATCAGATTACCCTGAAATCAGAGATATACCAAGAAATATCCTCTCTATGTTTATAAAGCTTTGCACTCTCTTCACAATAATGAAACACTAGAGTTCCCCCCATTCAGTAATCTGGAAACTATGACCTTCCATTATTCATTAAATGTCAGTCCTTATATCAGCATTGCAACTCCACCTCTCTCTTTCTCTGTCTCTGTTTCTGTCTTTGTCTCTCTGTCTCTGTCTCTCTCTCTTTCTCCTTCTCCCTCTCTCCCTCCCTCCTTCATTCTCTCTCTCTCCTTCCTTCCCTTCCTCCCTCCTTGTTTAGTAAAAGACTCTAAGTTTTGTTCCTAAGTCACAGTTAGTTCCCCATTGGACACTTTTCTCTATTCATCAGAAAATGGACACTTCTGGAAAGAGTTCAAGCATTTTTTCAAGGAAGCAGGACTGACAAAACCATTTGGCATCCCACAGTACTGCCACAAATGTCTAATTAATAGGCAGAATACCCAGGATAAAGCTTATTTAAATCACACACATTGATTATTCCCCACTTCCTAGGACACCGGAAGAAAAAAACATCCCTTTCCAATCATGTTCTTTTTTCATTAATATCCCTTTCTCCTTTTTACAATCCCATTTCTAAGGACTCCTCCTGAAATAATAAATGCTTCTTGACTGACTCTACCAACAAAAGGAATGAGTAAATATAGCTCTCTGATAGCATCACTGCCTTTAATAAATTAATATTGTTTTCACTTTGACTATACTAGTCAAAATTTCATAGGACGCACAGAAAGCAGTCTCAGATCTTGACTCCTTATCTTGTGATCCCCATCATCTGAGAGAGCAATGCTTGCAGAGATGTGACCTGTCAAATGCCTCTGCAAGCTCTATAGCCCTAATAGGTTCAGCAGGAATCTACTCTTGTTAAGGGAAATGATCTGCCCAAGCCAAAGCTGTGGCATAGTCACCAATTGTCTTCATGTCAACCACTTCCCTTTTCGGAGACTGTTACCCTCATCTCAGGGTTATTGTCTGAAAATATCTCTACTGCATCATTCATCTTGATGGCTGAAATTTTACTATGAGATTCCATTTTTGAAGAATTTTCTATCTTTAAGAATGCTGCAACGAAAATGCAAATATTCGGGGGGGGGGGGGGGGTGTTGACAAGATGGCAGAGTAAAAACAGGACCTATGCCCAGCTCCAGCTCCCACCACCTCCAATACATGTAAAAAAAATTACTCTAAACAAATTTTAGAGCTACAGAACCTACAAAGTGACAGAGAGAAACAAATCTCCTGCTGAAGGCAGCCCAGAAGGCCAACAGGAAGGGTCTATTGCATCATGCTGGGAGGCAAGTGCAGTCTCATGTGAGCTATATGGTCCACACCCCTGGGTAGCCCTGATCAGCAGTGGCAGGAGCAGGCTTCAGGAAAGGGAATCACCAGCAGCTGTGGCACTTTCCAGACTTCTCACATAAACACCAAAAAGAAAGTAAAAGGTCAGAAACACTGTTGGAACTGGGTGGAGAAGAGCATGGTCTGGCCCCTGACCCTGGGGTGAGAAGTGGCAGAGGTGCAGCACCTGCAGTTGCTGCTGCATAGCTGCCTTTGGAGCTCCTGGCCTGCAGATCATAGGGTGACCAAGTGAACATTCAGAGGGTAATCACTCTTGCTTTGACCTGCTTGGATCTGGATCACAGTCTTGGGTGATGGTCCTAGGGTGTGTGGCCAATGTGGCAGTGTGTGGCACTTCAGAGAGGGCTCCCTCCTAATAGCTCTGGCAGCTGCAAAAACCCCAGTGATTTGTACATAGCTCTCTGCAATCTGGAAGCAGAGTTCTACCATGACAAAGAATTTAAAAGTCAATTAATTGGCTGGCAATATGAGCAAGCACAAACAGACTATAGAGTTCTTTTGGGGGAACAAAAAGGATCAAAGCATAGAACAGGAGGAAGACAATGAAGTCAGAACTCCTGCAGCAAAAGCTTCCAAGAAAAATATGAATCGGTTATAGGTCATGGAGGAACTCAAGAAGGATTTTGAAAATCAAGTAAGAGAAGTGGAAGAAAAATTGAGAAGAGAAATGAGAATGATGCAAGAAAATCATAAAAAGTGAGTCAAGAGCCTGCTAACGGCGACCCAAAAATACTGAAGAAAATAACACCTTAGAACATAGGCTAACATGTGGTGGCTAGGTGGCACAGTGAATAGAGCACCGGCCCTATAGTCAAGAGGACCTGAGTTCAAATCTGGGCTCAGACATTTAATACTTACTAGCCATGTGACCTTGGGCAAGTCACTTAACCCCTATTACCCCTCCAAAAACCAAAAAAAAAAAAGAAAAGAAAAGAAAATAGACTAACACAAATGCCAAAAGAGGCCCAAAAAGCCAATGAGGAAAATGCCTTAAAATGTCAAATTTTCCATATGGAAAAGGAATTTCAAAAACTCAATGAAGAGGATAATACCTTCAAAATTAAATTGGAGCAAATGGAAGCTAATGACTTTATGAGAAATCAAGATACTATAAAAACAGATCCAAACAAATGAAAAAAATAGAAGGCAATGTGAAATATCTCATTGGAAAAACAACTGACCTGGAAAATAGATCCAGGATAGATAATTTAAAAATTATTGGACTACCTGAAAGCCATGATCAAAAAAGGACCTAGACAACATCTTTCAAGAAATTATCAAGCAAAATTGCCCTGATATTCTAGAGCCAGAGGGCAAAGTAGAAATTGAAAGAATTCACTGATCACCTCTTGAAAAAGATCCCAGAAAGAAAACTCCTAGGAATATTATACCAAATTCCAGAGTTCCCAGGTAAAGGTGAAAATACTGCAAGCAGTCAGGAAGAAACAATTTGAGTATTGTGGAAATACAGTCAGGATAACACAAGACCTAGCAGCTTCTACATTAAGGGATCAAAGGGCTTGCAATATGATATTCTGGAAGTCAAAGGAGCTAGGATTAAAACCAAGAATCACCTACCCAGCAAAACTGAGTATAATGCTTCAGGGAAAAATGTGGTCATTCAATTAAAAAGAGGATTTTCAAGTATTATTTTTTTTGTTTTCTTTTTCGCTTTTTGGAAGGGGGAAGGTAGGGCAATTGGGGTTAAGTGACTTGCCCAAGGTCACATGGCTAGTTTTTTTGTTAAGTGTCTGAGGTTGGATTTGAACTCGGGTCCTCCTGACTCCAGTGTTCTATTCACTGTGCCACCTAGCCATCCCTTCGAGCATTCTTGATGGAAAAAAAACAGAGCTGAACAGAAAATTTGGCTTTCAAATACAAGAAGCAAGAGAAGCATGAGAAGATAAACAGGAAAAAGAAATCATAAGGAACTTATTAAAGTTGAACTATTTACATTCTTACATGGAAAAATGATAATTGTAACTCATAAGACTCAGTATGAGGATAGTTGAAGGGAATATGTATGTATACATGCATATATATGTATGTATAGGAGGGTGTATGTGTGTATAAATATATATATATATGTGAGTGTGTGCATATGCATGTACATGCATATGTATACATAAACAGAGGGCACAGGATGAGTTGAAGAAGAAGGGATGATATCTAAAAAATAAAATTAAGAGGTGAGAGAGGAATATATTGGGAAAAGGAGAAAGGGAGAGATAGATTAAGGCAAATTATCTCATATAAAACAGGCAACAGAAAACTGTTACAATGGAGGGGAAGAGGAGAAAGGTGAAAGGGAATGGCTCAACCTTACTCTTATTGAATTTGGCTTAAGGAGGGAAAAACATATACACTCAATTGGGTATTTTACCCTACAGGAAAATAGAGGATAAGGAGATAAGAGTGGGGATGATAGAAGGGTGGTAAGATTGTGGGAGAGTGTAGTTAGAAGTAAATACTTTTGAAAAGGGACAGGGTCAAAGGAGAAAATAGATCAAGTCGGGGGCAAGATAATATGGAGGGAATTATATCTAGTCTTTTACAACATAACTACTATGGAAATGTTTTGCATAACTACACATGTACAAACTATAGTGAATTGCTTATCTTCCCAGTGGGGGTGGGTGAGGAGGAAAGAAGGGAAAAAAAATCTGAAACTCAAAGTCTTAAAAACAAATATTTTTTTTAAAAATTGCTTTTTACATGCAACTTGGAGATAAGATACACAGGCACTGGGGTATAGAAATCCATCTTACCCTACTAGAAAGTTGTGGGGGGGAGAACAGATTGGGGGAAGGGGTATTCAGTAGGCTTGTTATTTGGGGGTGGGGTAGGGGAAAGATGGGGAGAAAAATTTGTAACTCAAAATCTTGTGGAAATGAATGTTGAAAACTAAAAATAAATAAATTAATTGTAAAAGGGAAAAAATAAAATGCAAATACTCATAGCTGGGATTCAATTCAATAAAGCTTTACTGAACAATGTTGGAGGAGCCATATGGGATACAAAGATAAATAAGTCAAGACAAATGCTCATAAGAGCTCACACTATCAGAAAAGACTTGTATACAAATAAATATTATGTGGATCTAAACAACTTGAAAAATAGTAATAACTCATGGGTAGGCTGAGACAATATAATAAAAATGACAATTCTATCTAAATGAATTTATTTATCCAGTGCCTTACCCATCAAACTCTTAAAGAATTATTTTATGGAGCTAGAAAAAATAGTAACTAAATTTATCTAGAAGAACAAAAAGTCAAGAATATCACAGAAATCAACGGGAAAAAATGTCAAGCCAGGAAAGCCAGCAATTCCAAATATCAAACTAAATTACAAAACAGTAATCATCCAAACAATCTAGTACTAGCTAAGAGTGACGGATCAATGAACTACCTTAGATACACAATAAATAGTAGTAAATGACCATAGTAATCTAGTGCTTGATAAATCAAAGATCCAAGCTCTGGGGGTAAGGACTGAACATTTGATAAGATCACTAGGAAAATTTGTAAGCAGTTTGGCAGAAGCTAGGCATAGACAAACATATCACACCATATACAAAGGTAAGTTCAAAATGGCTAAATTTAGACATAAAGGGTGATATCATAAGTAAATCAGAGGAGCATGGGGAAAAATGTACCTGTCAGATCTGTGGATAAGGAAAAATTTTGTGACCAAAACAAGAGATAGAGGAGATTATTGGAAGTAAAATAGATGATTTTGATGACACAAAATTAAAGAAGAAAAGATGAAACTGGGGAAAAAATTTCAACAAGTTCCTCTATAATAAAGGTCTCATTTCTCCAATATATAGGGAACTGAGCCAAATTTATAAAAATAAGAGTCATTCCCCAATTGATAAATTGTCAAAGTATATGAACAGGCAGCTTTCAGAAGAAGAAATCAAAGCTATCAATAGTCACATGAAGAAATGTTCCGAATAACTACTGATTAGAGAAACGCACATTAAACCACTCCAAGATACTACCTCACATCTACCAGATACTAGGAGAAAAAAAAAGAAAATGATAAATATTGGTGAGGATTTGGAAAAATTGGGGAACTAATGCCCTGTTGGTAGAGTTGCCAACTAGTCCAATCATTCTAGAGAGAAATTTGTAACTACATGTAGTATATTATAAAACTGTATACCCTTTGACCCAGCAATACCACTACTAGGTCTGTGTCCCAAAGAGATTAAAGAAAAGGGAAGAGGACCTATTTGTACAAAAATATTTATAGTGGTTCTTTTTGTGTTGGCAAAGAATTGGAAATTTAGGAGATGCCAACAAGTTGCAGTATATGACTACGATAAAATACTATTGTACTTCAAAAAATGATGAGCAAGGTGGTTTCAGAAAAACCTGGGAAGTCTTATGTCACACGATGCAAAGTGAAGTGAACAGAACCAGAAGAATATCATACAAAGTAACAATAATATTTGAAGGATGGATCAACTGTGAAAGAAATAGCTACTTTTATTAAGACAAAAATCCAAAACCATGCCAAAGGATCCATGATGAAAAATGCTATCCGCCTCCAGAGAGAGAACTGATGAACCCTGAATGCAGACTGAAGCATACTTTTTTTTTACTTTCTTTATTTTTATTATTTTATTTTGTTTGTATTTTCTTGCACAACATGGCTAATATGGAAATATGTTTTGCATGACTTCTCATGTATAATCAAAATCAAAGTGCCTTCTTATGGAGGGAGGAGAAGAGGAAGGAAAGAAGATACTTTGTAATTCACAACTTTAAAAAACTGATTATTAAAAATTCTTTTACATATAATTGGGAAATATTTAGCAAAATAAATAATAATTTTTACAAAACAAATTAGTGTGATGCAATGACAAGTCTGATAAGTACTATGGGAGAGGTGAAGACTTCCTAGAGGAATGTGGTTTTGGAGCTGATATTGTGACAAGTAACTGAGAAAAGTCATAGCAATAAGACAGGCCTTCTGTGTTCTCTTGAAGGCTACCAATAATCTCCTGACTGCTAAATCCACTATTCTTTCATTAGTCCTTGTACCCACCTGACCTCTGCACTGTTGGTCACATCAATCTCCTAAGAACTCTCTCTCTTCTCTAGGTTTTCATGGATGTAACTCTCTGTTAGTTTTCCTACTCATGTGAGAGTTCCTCCTCTGTCTGCTTTGGACATTCATAAACATCCCTTTGTGTGCATATCCTCCAAGACTCTCTGGGCTCTCTTCTCTTTATCTCCACTGTCTCTTAAAAGTTTGATCAACTCCCACGGGTTCAACTGTCATCTCTATGCAAATGACTCATAAATCTACAAATCTAGCCCTCATCTCCTTCTTTTGCTCTAATCTAACATGGTGGACTGTCCACTGGACACCTCTATCTAGATATCTCATAGAAATCTCAATCTCAACATGTCCAAAACAGAACTCATCATCTTTTCTCCAAAACTTACCCTCTGAACAAATTTCCCCATTTCTATCAAGGGCATCACCATATTTCTAGGGACCTAGATTTACAACCTCAGAGTCATCCTAGACTTTTCAGTCACCTTTATCCCCTTATGTATTTTCCCTGGTCTGACTATCTATTGAATACCAAGTTTAGTTCTGGGCACCACCATTTAGGAAGGTTGAAGAATATCATGCTAAGGGTCACCAGTATGCAGAAGGGCCATGAAACTACATCATATGAGGATTAATCAAATGTTTAGATTTAAGAAAGGAAAACTAGTGTTGGGAGAGGGGCAGGATATGAAGCACAGAATTTGAAAGTTAGAAGGGACTTTGGAGACCATGGAGTCCAACCCATACAAATGGCATGATAGATGCCTTCTAATATGTAAAGGGATGTGTCATGGAAGAGGCAATATGGTACAGTGAAAAGAATGTTTAATTTCTAATCAAATGACTCAGATCCAAATCTAGTTTAGTTATTCACTACCTAAATAACTTTGGAAAAGTTATTTAACCTCTCTAAGACTCAGTGACCTCATCAATAAAATTGTAGACGTCTAAGATACCTTTCAGCTATGAATGGGATTCATTCTGTCCATTCGAACTATGAAGATAAAGAAAATTTATTAGATTAACCAGTCTCGGAAAGCAAAGCCTAACAACAATAACAACAATTAGTTTTTATATATCACTTTAAGGTTTGCAAAGTAATTTACATATATTATCTCAATCTCATTTGATCCTCTCAACATTGCTATATGATAGGTGCTATTATCTCCATTTTAAAGAGAAAAAAATGTATCCTTCCCCTTCATCATATTTCTGGATCTAGTTGGCATAGTAAACAGAGTAATAGAATATCTACCATGCCAACTAGACCCAGAAGTGCAATGAAGGGAAGGGATAAGATGAGAGAGTGGCCAGCAACGGGAGTACTTCGGCTGATCTCTATGGTAAGGAACTCTAGGAAGCTAGGGAAACACAAAGACCCTGAATGTGGAGGGAAACCAAGCAAATGAGAGAAAATGGACACCTGAAAGGGAATCATGGTTTCTGAAAACAAATGTAGCCAGTTTCACAATTTTGCCCAGGGCCAACCCTGCAGCTGGGCCTATGTTTGGATATCAAACTACCAGAGAGCAATGGAGTCAAATCATCCCTTTCAATCCCCTTCCCATTAGGAGGACATTGCAAATATGCCCATGGGTGCAAAAAGCCAAGAGTTGGATTTACTGAGTTTGAATTTTGAAATTTGACAAATTTAGAAAATAACTAAATATTAAATATCTGGCAGTTTTCATATCTTTCCTGGAGAATGACTATAGTTCCAGCCACAAGGAAAAGTGGAAAAGATTTCAATGAAAAGACACATTAGATAATAACAACCTCCCTTGTGCTTAATGTATATTTTTGGTGGCCTAGTCACCATCTAGAATTTTTTAAAATGCAGACTATCTACTGTTTCTAGTTGATCAGTCTTGGTCCAGGCCCCACTGGAATTCCAAGAAAAGTACAATGATGCTTTGCCTCATTGCAAAAGGCTTAACAGATTTTTATAACTTGGCATGATATGGGCCTAACATCAGGGGAAACATGACTCTAGTCTTGAATATGGTCATTTCTACTGCACACACACACAAAAAAATGCAATGAGTCTCAGACAAAATAATAATTAAATAGCATCAGAAAGCAAAGGTATGAGAAAAAATTAACATTGGAAGTCTCTGATGGGATGGGAATTGATCCAAACTTATTATGCCAATCTAGAAATAAAATTATGTTTAAATACAAAGAATCATGAGAAAAGTGACTAAGAGAAAAATTCATGATGGGCTATGTTTTTCCCTCTGAATATTTCATGGAAAAAAGGGTCAGTCTTTTAAAAGAAAAAAAAATTATACTTGAACTAGGTTTTAAATGAGTAAACATGTTCAAGAAGAGAAAATCCAGTCAGTCAATGAAATATGTGTGTATGTGTGCATGTATACATACATATATACACACATAAAATACATATATAGTGCATATATACATATATGAATATGAAATATATGTATGATAAGTGAGTTACCTTAAAAAGGATAAAAAACATTATCCTAAATCTGAACTGGTTGAGTATGGAGACCTCAGTTTGCCCTTCAAAACAACTTATTTTAAGTTTATCCCAGCAAGAAAACAGAGACTCCCAATGGCTGAAGCTACATGGTCTCCTTCTGCACAATAGGAAATCCACCGTACCCCAAGATGAAAGGTCTCCACTAAGGGAATCCCACTTGAAATAGGATCAGATCAAGACCTCAGATGACCACAGGTCTCCCTCAATGGCCTCTACCTAGGATTGACTCATTAGAGCCAACCATGGTAGTCCTTTAAAAGCAATAAAGATATAGCCACCTCTTTAGTAAAACCTATCTGTTGCATCCAACTATCTTTCAGGTCAAGATGACAAGGGCTGATGCTCAAGGCAATCAATCAACCAACAAACATTTTTGTGGTTGTTCACTTGCTTCAGTCATGTCTGACTCTTTGTGACCCCATTTGGGGTCTTCTTGGCAAAGATACTGGAGTACTTTTCCATTTCCTTCTCCGGCTCATTTTACATATGAGGAAACCGAGGCAAACAGGGTTAAATGACTTTCCCAGGGTCACACAGTTAGTAAGTGTTTGAGATGAGATTTGAATGCAAGAAGATGAGTCTTCCTGAATCCAGGCCCAGAACTCTATGCATCATGGTGTCATATATTATGTGCCCAGCACTGTGCCAAGCACTAAGAATACAAAGGCCAAAACACAGTCCCCAGCCTCAAGGAACTCATGTTTTAATGGGCAAGACAGAGGCCTAGCACTGTTGGCTCTCAGAACCTTGCTTATGGATGAAAGTAGACATTTCTTTGGATTATTTTACTTTCTTTCTACAGCACCTCCAAGGATGGCATCTTGAGGGTTGAGCAGGTTATAACTCAGATTTTTGTTTAATATTAGCAGTGAACGGAAACTTTATTAGGATGATGTGGCCCAGACCTATGCCCTGGGACCATTCGTGGTAAGACTGATGGTTCTGGAATAATGATCCATGGATCATTAGAATAATGATACTTACAAAACTGATGACCAAGTTATGATATAAGACACTGTCACCCTTTTTTGCCCCAGCTTTTCACAACACCCAAGGCCAGAAACTATTTAAACTGGAATTTCATCTTTCTGTCCCCCAAAGTCTATACTCCTTCAAGGTTCAACTCAAACATGACCTCTTACAGGAAGTCTTTCTTGATTCCCCAAGTTTTTTGTGCTTCACCTTCCCCAGTGAGCATTTAGGTGGCATACTAAAGGAATTATGGACCTGGAGTCTAAAAGATCTCAGTTCAAATCTTACCTCACCTTCCTGGCTATATAACCCTGAGGGGAAAAAAGTCGCTTTCTGCTTCAGTTTACTCATCTGAAAAATGGGACTGATAATAGCACCTAACTTCCAAGTTGTTGTAAAGAAAAAAATGAGACTATATGTGAAGTATTTTATAAACTTCAAAGTGCTATATAAAAGATCGTTATTATATAGCTATTACTTCCCTCTGCCTTCATAAAATTACTTCATATTCACAATATGTATGTATTTCTATACAAATTGTACTTACTTACATTATATGTAGACATCGTCCTCTACTGCCAATAAATGTAAGCTCCTAGAGGGAAGAAATAATTTCAAATTTTTGTCTTTGCAATTTTGTTATTAGAAGATATCCATAATAAAGGTAAGAATGCCAAATGGATGATCTAAATCAGAGGCTGACAGTCCTCCTGAATTTAGCTAACCCTTTTGTTCTTGCTCCTAAATTTATTTGCATGCCAACAAGGAACTTTTTGTGGGCTAAGAGGAACCCTTTAGCCTTAGCACTACTCAGTTGTTGCATAGATTTGTTGAGCAGAGCCCCAAAATAATTTGAGAGCACACATATACCAATAATCCAGGATTTGGCAACAGTGAAAAGGAATTTTCTAACTCCAAATAAGATAGATGGTTGGGTCAGAGTCTGTGAGTGTCAACTAGAGAAGACTGATCAAAGGGGTATATTCAATCCTTTTCTGAGGGTTTTCTGACCTTTAGAGGTTATCTAGTTGATGTGGCTGTCACAGTCTTTGGTTAGGTAGACTAAAGATCATTAGCCTTCCCTGCTCAAGAACAAGCTTGCTAGTTGTCTCTCCCTCACTGTCCCCCCAGTAAATAGAAGCCAAGAGAAAACAGTTCAACAAACACCACAGCTAGACCACAATAAAAACATTCAGCAAAGATAGTATGTGCATGAGCAGCAGAGAGGTGATCCCCAGAGACGAACAGTACAATGACTCCCTGGAGGACATCATCATTTCAATAGTGTTGGAAGTGTGAGTTGCCCTGCCCTCATGCATAGCCAGCCAGGACAGGTGTGTTTATGGTTGAAGGATATCTTTTGCAACACCACTCACTAATAAATTAAACTAGAGTCTGGCCATACATTCCTCAACCGTGAGATCTTTCTGTTAGTAACAGGCAGGCCTTATCCTCTACCACCCCTAATTCACAATGCAGCTAGCAAATCTGCTTTAGTCAGATCTATTTCACCACTCAATTACAATGCAAAAATCCTTACCTCTAAACTAGATGCAGTAATCTTATGTCTTGTGCGCAGAGATCAGACAGGATTTATTTCTGGATGAAACTCAGCTGATAACCTAAGGCAAGTTATTAATCTACTCAGCCCAGGCATCTAACACCATAAGCCTGTTACTCTTACTGGATGCCAAGAAGGCATTTTGACAAATTGAGTGGGATGCCCTTTTCTTCCTTTCTAGGGAAGTTAAATTTGGAACCTACTCAAAATGATTATAGATTCAAAGAACTAGATTCAAAGATAGTGTCAAGATGCTTTCAAATTAAATATGCCTGAAGATGGGGAAAGGGAGCATGTTGTACCCAGTTTTACTCTGGGCTCTAGGACATGCCCTTTCTTCAGTCTCAGAGACACAAAAGTTTCTTTCCTTTGTCTACTGCCCTAAATTCCCTTTTCTAAGCTTACTGTCAAATAAAATGGTAGTATCGTGATTTGGAGTAATAATACAGTCTAAGAAATGTCATTTCATTTTCTTTCATTCATTACCACCATATAAGTCTTCCTTGGAAGGTTTAGCTTGGCATTTTTGAAGTTTATGCCAATTAAATATAGCTTGTGATAGACCCTACTAAGCTAGAAAAGATTCAGTATAGATCTGGTAACTGACATTATGGTCCCCTCAATAATCATATAAGAGAGGGAGACAGGATCAAACAATTCATGATATATAACAAAGGCCTCCCATCTTCCAAAATCAAGAGCTAAAAGAGATATCAGATTTTGGAGTCTAACCTCCATTTGACCCCAAATCCCTCCCTTCTGCATTGATAACAAGAGGTCATCTACTGTCTGCTTGAGAGTTTCCAGTGAGAGGGAATCCATCTCCTCCTTAGGCACTCATTCACTCTGGGGTGGCTCTTATTGTTAGCAAATGTTTCCTGACATTGAGTTGACATGAGTTTCTTGGCAATTTCTACCAATAACTCCTGGGACTACCCTCCAAGGTAAAATAGAAAAAATATAATCTCCCTTCCATATCTCATCCCTTCATATATTTAAAGACAACTAATATATCTACCCTAAATATTCTCATTTCCCAGCTAAATATTCTCAGTTGCTTCAAATGGTTAGAATATACTCTAGTTCCTCTTCCTTGGGCACTTGCCCTCCAAATTACCAATGCCCTTCCTAAAATGCAGTACATAAGATGGTACAGAAAGCTTCCAATGTGACCTGGTAGGTACAAAGTACAGTGGTGCGTTGGATTCTTCAGCCCTGAACATCATACTTCTCTTAATACAACACAAAATTGCTTTAGCTTTTTCAGTTGTCACAATACAATAGGTTTTTTAAACAAATTTTTATTAATATCTTATATTTCTGTGTCTTAGACTCATAAAGCCTTTCACATGAGATCAAGAAGAACTGGCCTCAGACACTTGCTAGCTGTGTGACTCAATACAAGTCAATTAACATCTGTTTGCCTCAGTTTCATCATGTGAAAAATAGGATAACAAGAGTACCTACCTGGGGGCAGCTAGGTGGCACAGTGAATAGAGCACCCACCCTGGAGTAGGGAGGACCTGAGTTCAAATCCAGCCTCAGACACTTAACACTTACTAGCCGTGTGACCTTGGGCAAGTCACTTAATCCCAACTGTTGTGCCCTCCGCTCTCCAAAAAGAAAAAACAAAGATTACCTACCTCCCAAACTTGTGAGGATCAACAGGATGATATTTTTAAAGCAAATTACGAACCTTAACGTTTGTATATAAAAATCATGCTATATAAATGCTACTGATGGCTTTATTCTTTTGACATATTATTATCCTGTCCCTCTCAAAACAAGAAGGAAAAATAACTGGCATGCCATCCTTTAATGCGCTGTTTCACCTAGTATCTCCTTGGTTACTAGGTGGTGCAGTGGGTAAGTGCTGAGCTTGGGACCAGGGAGACTCATCTTTCTGAGTTCAAATCTGGATTCAGACATTTATTAGCTGGGTGATCCAGGCAAGTCACTTAACCTATTTGCCTCAGTTCCTTATCTGTAAAATTAACTGGAAAAGGAAATGGCAAAATATTCCAGTATCTTTGCCAAGAAAATTTCAATAGTGAGAAAATTCACAAGGAGTCATAAATGACTCAAACAACAAAACAATAACAATTGAATGAATAGAGATATGAAGAGATAGGACAAAGTGAGGAAATTATGGTAAGTACATTAATGAGGAAATGACAAAAGGAAGACTGAAATGAATACATAAAGACCAGCTTTCAATCAATCGATTGATCCATAAACATTTCTTAAACATTGTCTATGTGCCAGTCACTGTGCTAAGATCTGAAACCATAAAGACAAGAATGGAATAGTTCTTGCCTTCAGGTAGCTTCCATTCTAAAGGGAGAGACAACATGTACACATTCAAGTGTATTTGAAATGAATACAAAATACTTTGAGGCTATTAAAGGAGGGACTTAGAAAGGCTTCATGAAGAACATGGAACTTGAATTGCACAAGCAGCTAAGAAAGAGAATGAAAAATGGAGGCAGAATGTAAGCCCTTTCAGGGTTTGTACTAGTTCTATTTTGTCTTTGGATCCCTGGTGCTTAGTGCAATGCCTGGACATAGCAAGACATTTAACAAATGCAAGCTGAATTGGATTAAAATAAAATTATATCAGCAGATGGAGACGAATAGAAATATTGAGTCATGGTGACCCTCACAATGAATTGTCAGGAAAATGTGATAAAGGACAGCAAAGGGTTATAGAAAGAACAGTGAATTTAAAGTCAGAGAAACTAGATGTGCATTCTGGTTCTGTCTCTTTCTTGCTTTGTGATTTGGGGCAAATCATTTCCTCTCTGAACCTCAGTTTCTATGCTTCTGAAATGAAAAGTTCAAACTAATGACTGTTTCCTCTTTTGAACTATGTATTCCCTCTTTATTTAGGTGTAGTTGTGGAGCTCTCCTAGGTAGCAATCAAAACTTGTGTTACATATTAAGATAAGATGGTCCATTTATCTGCTAAGAAGCAATTGTGGAGGCCTTAATGAAGTGATACTTCAGTTGACCTTGAAAAATAGAATGAAAGAGAATAAGCATTTATTAAGCACCTACTGTAGACCAGGTACTATGTTAAGTATTTTACAAATATTTCATTTGATCCTCACAATAATGCTCAGAGGTAGCTGCTATTATAAGCCCTATTTTACAGTTAAGGAACATGAAACAGACAGAGATTAAATGACTTGACCATATTCACGTAGCTAGTGTCTGAAGCCAGCTTGAACTCAGGTCTCCAAGCCAGACACTCCATCCATTATGCCACCCAGATGCCTCTAATGGGATGGGAGGTATTTTGTTTTGGGAAAATGAGATCTCAAAAGAATGAATACCTTGATACTTTGATACTTGGTGATTTCTTCAGGATAAGCTACATAGCATGCAGTATGTCTGAAAAACTTATATGAATATAAGTTGGCAGCCAGCTCAGTGTGAGTAACAGCTTTCTCTTCTTTATCAGAATATATGGTCTAACCAAAATTGACTTTATATTGAATTTCTATGTAGTTCAGTGGTGTGATGGAAAGAATGCCAGATTTGGAGTAAGAAGATCTAGGTCTTAAAAAATTTTTTAGCTTCACAAAACCTCAGGTTTTTTTTCTTTATCAAATGGGGATAAATAATAGAGGCATGACCTACCACAATATAGTTGTGAGAAAAGTACTTTATAAACTCTCTATAAACTGTAAAGAATCTTATGAATATAATGATTCCATTGAAATGTGTTCCCATGGAAAATGCTATTCCTGGTTCCCTAGTGGCTTTTCCAGTTAGGATCACATAATTAGGGCTCAGGGGAATACAAATCAAGGAAGAAACAAAACAAAGACAGTAGATGGGGGCTCGGAGCTTATTGTGATTTGGTGAGTCTACATTCATTCACACAAACCAGATAGCAAGTGGGAATGGTTCCACTTCTTAGAGAGAGCTAATGGATGGAAGGCAATCAAGCACCTAAGCATCACAGGTATTGCCACATCATCTCTACACAGAAGGGTAGAGAATCAGAATGATCAAAGGGAGCATGGAACTAGCCAGCTGTATGCTGGTGAACACTTAACACTTGTTCTTGTTTTAAGTACATATGACATACTTTCAAGCTTAACTTGCATTATTACCATTTTCCCCATCACTTTCTTAACTCTAGACAATCAACACAACAATAACTCAAGCTCCAGTTTCTAGTACCTCCCAATTTCTGAAGTATAAATACTCACAGAAAAAAAATGTAACAATTAGTTCTTGTGAACCAGTTCAAACTGACTCCATCATACCCCTGAACTAACCTCTACTGGCTAAGATATAGAAAGGTAGATCGGTGGAACAGAACAGATATACAATTTACAGCAGCAAATGACTATAATGATCTTGTGTTTGACAAATGTAAAGAATTAAGTTTGGAGGATAAGAATTCATTATTTGATAAAAATGATTAGGAAAGCTAGAAAGCAGAATGGCAGAAACTGGGCTTGGACCAACATGTTACACCATTTACCAAGATGTGGTCAAAATGGATAGATGATTAAGATATAAAGAAAAATATTACAATAAAATGTGAAGAACATTTAACACATTACCTTATGGATAGGTGAACGATTTATGAATAAATAAGAGAGAGAAAGCAGTGTGAAGTGTAAAATAGATAATTTTGATTGCATTAAATTAAAAACTGTACAAAGTAAACAAATATAGTCAAGATCAGAAAGTAAGCAGAAAATGAGAGAATTTTTTCTTTATAAACAGCCTAATCCTTCTTGTGAAACATGACCAAGATAGTACCTACCCATACTACCCAGCAATTTTAACTTTTTTAACTTCAATAGGATACTCAGTTACATGGTAATTATTTTATTCATTTCTGATCATCTCCCTTTCACAGTTCCTCTGGTGACTGTTCCAAACCTTGTCTGCTAATCTCAAGTCCCCCACTGTACCCCTCCCACCTCTTAGCAGATGACATCATCTCACACTTTACTGAGATTAAGGCTATTTAACAAGGAATCCTTCATCTTTCCTCCTCAGCAGCAAAAAAATATCTTGATGTCCTCTGTGGTCTTATCTTTGCAGTCTTAGTGGATAATGAGTACTCCCTCCCAGCCCAAGCTAGTGTCTTTCAGCTCATCTCCTTGGGGATTTTTCTCTCTCAATCATTTTTTCTTTCTTTTTAAAATTTATTTTGTATGCTACTGAAACATACTAAAAAGGAAAAAAAAATTGAGGGGTGGAGGCACTTGATATAAAAAACTTTGGAAATACCTTCTTAGAAATCTCTGAAAAAATGTGTTGGAAGAATGATATGACCTTAGCAAATTTTCCTCCTTTTGAATATGAGAAAATGATTGCAGGATAGAATGACTGACTTTAGATCAAGAAGGCCGAGGTTCAAATCCTGTCTCTAACATTTATCAGGCATTCGACTATGACCAAGCCAACATACTTCTTTGAGCCTCAGTCTGTAGAAATGGAGATACTACCTGAAGTCACTCACAGTATTATTGTGAGACTAAAATGAAGAGATCCATATGAAGTGAATTGCAGTGATTAAAGCACTTTATCTTCAAATACTCAAGTGGTTTTATGATCTCATCAACAGGGAGGCTCTTTCTAATAGCACAGATTGTTGTGGTTTGTCTTTTGTTCTCAAAGAGGAATATAACATCAAGAAGATGATTCCATGACTTACAAATTAATTAGATTTAAGTGAGGGAGGACTATGCAAAGTCACCAGTCTCACGTTCTCCTCCAGAGTCATCTGGGTCCAGTGACCAGATATAGATCAGAACAACTAGAGATGGCCCAGGATGCAGTGGGAGACCTTGGCTTTTTTAAGCTAAGGTCTTTCTTGAGTTCTCACATTGACTGAGGCCAGGCCCATTCAATGATTAGGGCTGTTTAAGAAGTGAGCCAAGGGATGGCCCCTTTAATAAAAAAAAAAAAATCGAACTGGGAGGGGAAGACCCTCAGGGTTTCTGGAAAAAAGAGAGAATTACAATATGAAGAGAAATCCATTCATGTCTGCCCATCTTATGGAACTCTTATAAATGACTTCCCATAAGTTTGAAAGAAGGCTTCTTTTGCTTTCTTTTAATGTCACAAATATTTCAGTGGTGCATGTGAGTCATTCTCTAGTGATCTCTGTTCTTATCACATGACCAGACCATATTCTTTTTTTGATCATATCTTTCTTTTAGAAGAACTTTCTATTCTTCATGTATAGCCCTATGATCACTCATTCCCCCACTAGATTGCAAGCTCCCTGAGGAAATTGACTCTTTGTATTTCTTCCTTTGAATCCTAACAGCAGGAGACACACTTGAAGATCTTGACAAATGCTTCTGTTCAATTTAACAGAATGGAATGGAATGGGATTTTTTTACTCGTCTACTCCTCCATCCCTGCCTTTAAAGTGATGCATTCCTTACAGGTGTCTACAGAAATGATCCATTATTTCAAGCTGGACTTTGCTTCAGGGCAGACAGCCTGGCTTGGACTGAATCCAGTCACTAGCACCAGGGAGATAAAGGAATCAGGGATTCGAGGTCCATAGTCAATTTCTGTCTCATTCACTTTTATCAATGCTATTGTTTCTGGTTTTGCTCTAGATTACCATCCTCAGCCTCCTCCTCCATGACTGAGACCTTCAGGAGAATGACATGTCCTCTGTGCACAACACTATCTTTACAGGACCACTTAATGTGATTTGGACATCTGCCCAGAAGTTATTCTCTGTATTCAATTTCATCCATCCACAAAGAGTCCAACTATTCCTTCCCGACTTGTCTCCAAATACAAAAGGTTTGCTGGTCAGTTTTGAGGGTTGTTCCCCTCATTTCTTTCTCAGGATTTCCACCACTATTTCCATGTTTTTCAATAACATTAAAGACTTTATTTGTTCTAAATCAAGAATAAAGAGTAGACTCATGATTTCACTGGTTAAGATAGCTCCCTGCATTGTAGATCTGCAATTTAAATATTTTAGAGAATTTCTTGGCTGAGTGAAAAGTTAAATTACTTGTCCAAGGTCACATAGCCAATATGTATCTGCAAAAATAGGACTTAAATCCAAAACTTTCGAGCTAACTCCATATCTACCATGCCATTATCTCTTTCTGCCTCTGTCTCTGTCTCTCTGTGCTCTCTCTGTCTCTGTTTCTCTCTGTCTCTCTGTCTCTGTCTCTCTCTGTCTCTGTCTCTCTCTCTGTCTCTCTCTCTCTCTCTGTCTCTCTCTCTGTCTCTCTGTCTCTCTGTCTCTCTCTCTGTCTCTGTCTGTCTATGTCTCTCTCTCTCTCTGTCTCTCTCTCTGTCTCTCTCTCTCTCTGTGTGTGTGTCTCTGTCTGTCTATGTCTCTCTCTCTGTCTGTCTCTGTCTCT
>NW_027185761.1:45036437-45081186 GCF_028583685.1 Petaurus breviceps papuanus | reverse complement strand
TGTCTGTCTCTCTCTGTCTGTCTCTCTCTCTGTCTGTCTGTCTCTCTCTCTGTCTGTCTCTCTCTGTCTGTCTCTCTGTCTGTCTCTCTGTCTCTCTCTCTCTCTGTCTCTCTCTCTCTCTCTCTCTCTCTCTCTCTCTCTCTCTCTCTCTCTCTCTCTCTCTCTCTCTCTCTCTCTCTCTCTCTCTCTCTCTCTCTCTCTCTCTCTCTCTCTCATCTTCACGAAAACTCTCTCATTTGTCCCTTTCTCCCAGTCACCAACCTAGTTCAGGCCATCATTAACTTTCTCTTGCCTTATAGCAATAGCCTTTTAATTGATTTCCCTGCCTCTAGACTTTCTCCTCCCAAATAACTCTCTATGAGAGTGATTTTCCTAATAAAGAGGTCTGACCATGTCTCCTTATTACTTTTAGGATCAAATAAAAAGTCTCTTTGGGATTTAAAGCCCTTTACCATATGATTTTAGCTTAATTTTCCAGCCTTTAGTTAGCAAGAGCATGTACTTATTTAGTCCAGCCAAATTGGTATTATTATTTCTGACACACAACACTCTGTCTCCTGTCTCTATACCTTTGCACAAGCTGTGACTAATGCCTGGAATACACGCCCTCTGCATCTTCCCCTCTGAAAATGCCTCCCTGCCTTCAAAACTCAGCTCAAAGGTTTTCTCTTTCACAGGCTTTTCTGTCCCCCAAACTGCTAAAGCCTCCCTCTCTGAAATTACCTTGCATTTATTTCATTTAAGCATTTGGTATATATACATACACACAAACATACATACATATGTCTATGCACATACACATATATATGTATGTATACATATACATAGCTAAGCACTGAACAAATGTTATCCTATTTGATTCTCAAAATAACCCTGGGAAGTAGGTGTTATTATTATCTGCTTTTATAACTAAGGAAACTGAGGCAAGCAAAGCTTAAGTGACTTGCCCAGCTAATGAGTATCTAAGGCCAGATAGCCCCAGCTCTCGCTCTACTGTGCCACTTAGCTGAACATGTTTCTCTCCAATTAAGTGTAAACCCCTTGAGGGTAGGAACTGTTTCACTTTTGTTTTTATCTCCCCTTCTGTACACAGTAGGCTCTTAATAAATGCTTGCTGAATGGTGGATTGACTGATTTCATCTACATCATTATTCCCTCCAAATATACTCACCACAACCCATCCACACCTACCTATCCTACCTGACTCTTGTTCATGGATTCTTTATAATCTGCCCCAAGGAGGTCATTCACCATTCTGGAGGATGTGGGGAGCCGAACAGGCCTGGTTCAGGACTCAGATATTAAATCCTAATAATAGTGGACTTTAAAACAAGAGCTCTTTGAGATGTGACTTTTCTGTTAAGTTAGCCCCTGAGTTCTTTGTTATGGGTTACACGTATAAGGATATTACTTGAGTTCTGAGATCAATAGGTTCTACCCCAAGATTTTAGTTATTGGGAGCCAAAATATTTGATTCATCACTCAGGTATCTTTGGGTGGTCAGCTCTAAACGTGATGTCTTTTGAGGATTGCAGCTTTGGCTTTGAAGTTTGCTCTCAATTGTATCCATTTATGACTGTGGCTGCATTAGCAGATACCTGAGGAATAGATCAAAGGTTTTACCCTAAGACTTTAGTCACCTAGATAACAAATCCTTAACAAATTATCTATTCTGTGCTACTTCCAGGATGCAACAGACTAAGGTAATGATTAGAAAACTTGAGTCCCATTCTTCTGTCTCATTTGCTCATGTACTAAGAATCAATAAATGGAGTTCATCATTCTTCCTTGAACTACCCACATGGTCTGGTCATTTCTTATTCACATCTCCGGTCATGCTTAGTGCTAGACACTGAGCAGCCCATGGCAGGAGGACTTACTCTAGATTCTACTTCCTCACATGGATCTCAGTGGAACACCCAAATGGACAGCCCTTGCTCTCATCACATGATTGGCCAACCTCCTTTTCAGATCCCACATTTCCTGAGGAAGTCTATATGCTTCTCTAAGGCCCTTCAAGTGACTCCCAACTTTGATTCTTTTGAACTGTGGTACTCCATGACCCAGTCATATAACATCAGTACAAGATTGTTGAGATTAAAAATATGGTCCCTCATTATCAGGAAGAGATTGGGATTGTTAAGAGTACTGTATAATATCTCAAATTCAGTCTAGCTCAAAATAGTCAAACATGCCTGTTGTCTTGTATTTGAATGTTGATGCCATCTTGGCCATAAAATTCTAATTCTTTAAATATGTAAAAATAATTGTATTGCATATTTTTAAATCATAGTAAGGTAAGCTACTCTTGTCTTAGAAGCATACTAACAATACTCCAATCCTATCCACTGACATTCCACTTGGTTTAACCAAATATCACAGTGAAGATCACACTTCCTTATTGACATATGAAAGGATACAACATGTCTATCTCTCATTCTTCCTTAATAGTAGGATTGCTGAACAGTATAAATATTTCCTGTCATCTATGTGTCTAACACAATTGTTCCCCATGAATTGGTTCAAAAACTATTCTGGAATACTCTAAAGAGTCTAAAACATTGTGTCAGAGAGATAGCTCCCTTGGTAAAGATGCTTATAGTCCTCGATGAACAGATTTGTCTGGAGAGCCCAAACAGCCATATCCAAGGCATATCCAAGGTCACTTTATTCATTTGCTTTATCATAACCAACTCTATGTCAAAGTCATCTATTCTTATAATGCAATTGTTTAGAAATATCCAAAGGCCTGTATGGCCTATAGTATCATCTTCCCCCATGGTAACATAGAGAAATTCCTCCATCTGATATTCCATTGCCTTAAGAGATTGAAGAAGGATGGCCACGTAGCACAGAGAGTAAGAGCACTGGCCCCAGTGTCGGGATGACCTGGGGATCAAATCCGGGGTCAGATACTTAGCACCACACCCAGAAACACCTGGCCGTGTAACCTTGAGCAAGTTACTTAACCCCGATTGCTTAGGGGCAGCCAGGTGGCTCAGCAAGTAAGAGCACCGGCTCCAGTGTCAGGATGACCTGGATCAAATCTGGGCTCAGATACTGAGCACCACACCCACTTGAGCAAGTTACTTAACCCCGATTGCTTTAAAAAAAGAGAGAGATTGAAGACCTTTCTGAGAGGAAGCAACATTTCTGAGAGGAAACCATAACACATAGTTCATTTTTGAGATTATTTATATTCTTTAGGGATCCCTGATTTTCTTGGGTATTGGGGAGATACTTCCTCCACCAACCACAGATTGTGACCCATTTATGACTTAGTAAGATAATCTTCAACACTTGCCACAGCCAAACATTCATCCATTTGAACTGACTTGGGAACAGCCTCTACAGTCTTTTGGCTGAACTGGTCCTACAATCTACAAACATGTATTCCATCACCACTAAACTCAATTTTATAGGATCCTAAGTTTGTAGCTGAATTGAAGTGATCAATCAATTAATATGCATTTATTAAGTGATCGTTCTAGAAATGTACTATGATAAGTGTTAGGAATGCAAAGAGAAGAGCAAAATGTCCCTGTCCTCAAGGGGCTTACATTGTAAGGGAGCTTGGAAATCATCTAGTCTCCTCTTTTCACAGATGAGAAAACTGAGGCATGAAATGATTTAGTGACTTTTCTAAGCCACATGAGTAATATGTGATACAGTTGGAATTTGAACCAAAAACATTTCATTAAAAAAACAGTACTTTTTCCCATTATACTTCAATGCCTTCATGGTTTTTAGGCTCTACAAAATGGACATGACTTTATCCACAATAAAATGTAAGCCTGTTAAGATCAGGGACTGTTTCATTTCACACTTTGTCATCCCAGAGCCCAGTGCAGTGTTTGGCATATAGTAGGTTAAGTTTTTTTATAGGAAGTGGTAAATATTATTAACTATTTGTTGACTGAGTAAATGAATTATATATTTGTTCTACTTATCTCACCAGGATGCAGTGAAGAATTCCCCTTGCAACACCTAACATCCTATATTATTATTTAAGATACATTTATTAAGCATATTATTGATATATTATTAGGCATTTATGAGCATATTATTAAATACTAGGTGCTGATGACATCCTGCTTTACGTAGGGCATTCCTTTTTAATAATTCATTCTTCTTAGAGTGAGGAGGGACCTTAGAGGCCATCAAGTCCAGTTTCTTCATTTTATATGTGAGGAAACTGAGGAACAAAGAGTTTTCCTGACTTGCCCAGGGAACTAGTGATGGTCTGAGATAGGATTTGAACCCAAGTTTGCCTGACTACAAGGACGATGCCCTGTTTCAGAGATAATTCCTAATCTGTAAAAACAAATACAGAAGCCTCTAGCATTCACCACTTTTGCCTATGACAGTCCTGGAAAAGACCATCTGTGATGCTTAAGCAGAATGATAGAACATCCTCCTTTCCATATGACTTCTCCTTTTCACTCATTAGTTAATTACTGCCTCAGAGAATAGGCCTCTGCTTCTTTGCCTCCTCAGTCAATGTTCATTACACTTTAAATGCGATTCACCAATCAGTGGGTTTTTCCCCCCAAAGTCATTTTCATACAAACAGACCCTGGAAACTGAAAAGGAATCTTTAAACTCCATTAAACAGCACAGTTTCTTGGCAGGCATTTCTCCTGGGAAGGGATGTCTTCTATTCCAGTGCTATGTTATGACAAGCATGACAAACTTTAGAGAGATCTGTTCCGATTCATGACGTTGCCTCGATTAGGTCAGGAAGAACCCACCAGGGGGCTCCAGAGGTCACTCCTCAAGGGCCAGGAACCATTATTTTTGTTAATGGCTGTGAATGAGAATGGTCTTCTTCAAAGAGTCCTAAACCATATTCCTACACCATGATACATCATGGAATGCATGTACAACATACCTCCTTACCATAACACCAGACCATTTAGTTAGCATACATTAAAAGCCAAGTTGCAAATGCATTTTTTACACTGCTGTGTTGGATAATTCCCTCTGCTCTTTCCCAGTCTCCCTACTAAAGTTAGAGCTGCTTCCATTTCCTAAAACTATAGTGAAAGACTTGTTTCAAATATTGCAAGGGCACTTCCCATTTCAAATACAATATTCACTAAATCTCTCCTTACTGTCATGCCCCTTCAATTGGTTGGTTGATCTCAGGCATTTTTTTTTGCTTTTTTTTTTTGGAGGGGGAAGGCAGGGTAATTGGGTTAAGTGACTTGTCCAAGGTTACACGGCTAATAAGTGATATCAGACATCTTGAAATTCGTACGTTTCCATAGAATCAGGGGTCTAGAGGTGGAAGAGACCTCAGAGGTCATCTTACCCAAATCACTTCTTTTACTGACAAGGAAACAGACTGAAGGAGGTAATGACTTGCCCAAGTTTGTTGCTGTCGTTTAGTCAATTAATTGTATCTAAATATACATTACCCTATTTGGGGTTTTCTTGGAGAAAGATACTGGAGGAATTTGCCTTTTCCTTCTCCAGCTCATTTTACAGATGAAGAAACTGAGGCAAACAGGATTAAGTGACTTTTCCATGGTAATACAGCTAGTAAGTATCTAAGGTTGGATTTGAACTTGGGTTGTTGACTCCAAAACCAGGTAGTAATTGTCAGAGAAAGGACTGGAAACCATATTCTTTGACTTCCAAGTTAGTGCTACTTTTTTTTGCTTTTTGGAGAGGGGAAGGTAGGGCAATTGGGGTTAAGTGACTTGCCCAAGGTCACACAGCTAGTAAGTATTAAGTGTCTGAGGTCAGATTTGAACTCATGTCCTCCTGACTCCAGGGCCAATGCTCTACTCACTATGCCACCTAGTCGCCCCTTTAGTGCTACTTCTACTATGCCACACTGCCTCATGAATTAGGCAAGGAGAGGAGGGGAGCACTCTGGGATATTCCACATTCCTCAAAATTTAATTTACAATCTATTTTTCCAATGATGGTGAGGCTTATTTTGCCAGGCAGAGTTATTGGCAACTCTATCCCAGTTGTACTGGGCACTAAGTAGGAAACAGGGAAAAATCATCAAATAGATGGAGATGGCCTTCAGGGCCCCTCCATCTATCTTTCTATAGACAGCCTTCCTCCATTTCAGTGCCTTTACCTAGTAAATTGTCTTCATTCAGTCTTCTGACTGCTCAAGTCTCCCCATCCCACACCGAAGAAACAAACTGCCCATCGACACATGCTCCAGATCTTCTTGGTCCCTTTTCCCATGACAAAACCTTATCAATTTTGAGTGCTACTTTTATAGGAGCCTCAATTAAAAGCACACTGGCACATCATTTTCTCTTTTTGGTGGGGGAAAGGCAAGACAATTGGGGTTAAGTGACTTGCCCAAGGTCACACAGCTAGTAAGTGCATCAAGTGTCTGAGGTCAGATTTGAACTCAGGTCCTCCTGACTCTAGGGTCAGTGCCCTATTTTCTGCACCACCTAGCTTCCCCCATGGAGGCATTATTAAAGAAAGAAGGAAACAGGCATTTATTATGCATCAATTATGGGTCAGAAACTGCATTCCAGGAGACAGGTGTTATTATCTCCATTTTTCTTTTTTTTTTTAAACATTTGATTTTAAAACTTTGAATTCCAGATTCTTTCCCTTTCTCCCTTGTCACCCACCCTTATTGGGAAGATAAGCAATTCAATATAGGTTTTACATGTGTAGCTATGCAAAACATTTCCATAGTGGATATATTGTGAAAGACTATTTCCTGCCATCCTATCCCATCCCCCACTTGTTCTATTCTCTACTTTGATCCTGTCCCTTTTCAAAAGTGGGTGCTTCCAACTTCCCTCCCCGGCCCCTCCCCAGCCTGCCCTCCTTTCCATCATATCTCCATTTTTCAATTGAAGAAACAGGCAAACAGAGGTTAAGCGCAGTTCAGTGTCACACAGCCAGGAAGTATTTGAGGTTGGATTTGGACTCAGGTTTTCCTGACTCAGACCTAGAGCTCTCCCATGGTGCCACATAGCTGCCTCCAATATTTTTACTAAATTAATGTTTCACAAATACCTGGAAACTGAAACTAGGATCACTACTAGCCAGTATGGGTTCATTAAGGACAAATCATCTCACAGTTGCATCTTGCATCATTTCTTTTCCGGGAGAAAGTAATTAGACTTGTAGATCAATGTAATGCCATAGGCTTAGCATACTTGGACTTCAGCAAAGCATACAACACAGTCACTCAGCATAGCTTTATCCAGATGGAAAAAAGAGTTGGCATGTTACCCTGGAAGAGAATTGGAGTTGGAGTTAGAAGATCTGGGTTTGA
Source organism: Petaurus breviceps papuanus (assembly GCF_028583685.1). NCBI lineage: Eukaryota > Metazoa > Chordata > Mammalia > Diprotodontia > Petauridae > Petaurus > Petaurus breviceps. The sequence continues at coordinate 45,073,916 of NW_027185761.1, read as the reverse complement.
TTCCTGACTGTGCCACTTGTGTGACCTTGAGCAAATCATTTCCACTAGTAACTCTCTAGGTCTCAGTTTCCCCATAGGTAAAATGAGGTGGTTGGACTAAATGTCTTCTAATGTCCTTTCCAGTTTAAAGACTATAATTCTATGAGCCTACATAGGCTGGATGACAGAACAATTAAATGGAATCAGAACTGATTGAATGTCTCTAGGAAAGTGCTTCAGGACTCAGCCTTTTACCTTGTTCTTTCCAATATTTTTATCAATGGCTAGTATAAAGATATAAGCAGTATGTTCATCAATACTTATCAGATGCCACATTTCTAGGGGATTTATATTTTAGGAAGATTATTAATAGGTTAAATATCTTAATAATGGAAAAATAAGGAATGCAGAATGTCTTGAAACCAAGCATAATTTGGGCTTCTATTTGAAAGAACTGAGCATATTTAATCTGCAAAAAAGATGTTTACCAGGTGGAGGTAGGAAGTGGATATGATTGCTGACTATGATAATTCAAAAGGTCATCATGTGGAAGAGGAATTATATTTATTCTCCTTGATCCCAGAAGGCATATCTATGAGTGACGGGTATATTGATTTGGGGAGGGAGGAGATACATTATGGCTCAATATAAGGGGAAATGGAGCTGTGCAAAAAATGGAAGGGGCCATCTTCGGCGATAATAAGTATCTGAGGTAGAAAGCAAGATTCAGTGTTGGGGGTGTTATAGAGGACATACAGGTTTCAAGGAGGAAATTTGATTAAATGTCATCAAGGATTCTTTCAAACTCTGAGATTTTTTTTATTCTAATTCCCAGTCTGTCACTGACCTCCTGGATGGTCAAGCAAAATACTTTATGAGTAGGCATATGGGTAGGCAGGGAGATTTGAGAGACACCATGAAAGTGTATCTCTATCCAAACTCACTGGGCTACTATGGTAACTAAAATTGCCATCATTAGAAATTCTTTTTTGTTTGTTTGTTTAAAATGCTCCCCTCTCTTTAAAAAGTCCTCTTTGATAAATGAGAATTTAGTGAGAATAAGAAATATGTCCAATCATCAGCCCTAGGATAAATCAGTTCAGTAGAGGACTCTGCAAGTTCTTAAAGGAATGTACTACAGATCTTGCACATTCAGATGGGTGAAAGAAGGAGGGCCAGGCCTGAGAGGAGAGTCACCATAATGCATGCAGAGCAATATGAAACCTCCCAACATCTGTGGAACAGAGAGGACATTGAAAGAAGTACTGAGGTCTTCTCAGTAGTTGGGAGTAGGAGTGGGGGAGGGAGGGAATCTGGAGCTGAGAATAAAATAAAATTGATTTTTTTTAAAAAAATAGGCATTGATAAATGGATTGAGGAACCTAAGCCTGTGTTTGGCTTAGTTTTTCTCAGTTACTGCAGTTGTAAAATGGGCATGTAGACATATGCCCTTTCCTACCTCACAAGAACATTCTAAAAGTAGATATAGAAAAAATAAAAATGTTAGCAATAGCTCATATTTCTATAGTACTTTAGAGATATAGAACTGAAAAGGATCTCACAGGCCATGGAGTCCAACCCACTCATTTTACAAATGAGGAAACGGAGGTCCAAGGAGATTAAATGCCTTGCCTAAGGTCAATCATACTGAATTTGAAGGCCCTCAAACTCCAGGAGCCACACTCATTCTACATTGGCATCCTGCTTTTATAAAATACTTTCTTAACAGCAGCCATAGGAGGTAACTATGACAAGCATTATTATCTACATTGAATAAATCCTAAAGTTGGAAGGAACTTTGGGGTTTATCTAGTCCAAACACTTCATTCTACAAATGAGGAAACTGAGGCTCACAAAAGTCAAATGACTTGCCCAGGGTCATACAGGCAATAAGTCACAGAGCCAGCACTCAAAGGCCAGTCTTCTGCCTCCAATTCTGATATTCTTTCTACAGAACCATCTTGGGGAAAGGCAGAGTCAAAAAGACAAAATTGTCTGCCCAATGCCTCACAATCAAAGGACACAGATATCTTTCTCCAAGTCCCACCCTCTTTCCATAGCACCCCAGAGAAGGAAAGAAGACCAGCTCTTCTAAAGACATGGCTATAATATCCAATATCTTTATCTGACATTTGTGGGGCCTCAATCAGGACACATGTCCTCTTCAGGACCCATAATCAGCCACTATTTATTTGCCAAGGAAAAATCAGAGGGAAATGGAATTTTTCCCAAATTGATAATTTTTAAGAGAGAAAGGGGTTGGCAGCTTCTCCCATCCCTTCTATGAATGATGGCCCAATAGGATCAATTAAGCTCATTTGTTTACTCTTCCTATTAAAATGGCTGCAGGCAGTGAGCCACAGAGATGTGGAGGCAATCTCCACAAAAATCTGACTGATAGCTGAGAATGTAAAAACAAGCTCAAATGTCTGAACCAAGCAGGTGCTGGGCAACAGAGGAAGGAAATTTGGAGTTAGAGGACCTAAGATTAAATATCATGTCTGTTTACTTACTACCTGTGTATAACTTTGGGCAAGTGACTTCACCTCCCATGGATCTCAATTTCCTCATCTGTGAGAAAAAGAAAAAAAAAAAGGATGGTAGTGTTGGACTTTCCAAAGATCTTTATTGTCCCTTCAATATCAAAAAATCTATAAGGCCATGCTCTCAGTGGAAGTGCATTGATTTTGATTTGCCCAAAACTATACAGAGGGAAAAGAAAAAGTAGGTTTGTTTGTATAATATTAAAATATATAATATATAAAATATGGTTATCACTACAATAAAAGAAGGACCTATGATTTCACTGGTATATAGAATTCCAGGTGAAAAAGTTCTCTAAACTAATGCAGGTCAGCACCTTCTATATTAACTTAGTCTTACAGAATTGCCTAGACTGTAGCAGTAAGAGATAAAATGACAGCCAACATGTGTCAGATACAAGAATCAAACAGCATCGTATTGGTTTCAAGATCAGTTCTTTATCTACCATGCCATATTGCCTTCCACTAACACCACTGCCATTGATGGTACCATGAAATCTTTCTCCTCCTCCCTCTCTTCCTCTTCCTCCACCCATATCTTGCAAGTCTGAAAATTCTGATGCTTTGGAAAGTATATTAAGAGTCCAGTTCTCAATAACTGACATTTCTTTGGGAATGGATTTTTAATGCACAATATTTTGGACATTTTTGGGTCCATATCTATGACATCCTAAGTGTAAGGAACATCCAGGGAACAACTCCCCCTGCCACTGCAGATTTGCAGCCATATGTGAATTGCCTGAGGTTACATAGGTAGTATGTGTCATTCAGAAAAGATAATGTGAATTCATGTGTCTTCCTGAGTCTAGTATGGCATGCTGCCTCTTGTACAGTAGGTGCTTAATAAATGTATATTGAATTAAATTGAATTATGAGTCAATCATCCCCTTGCCAGTTCGAGCTTTAGAAAGCCCCAGCTTTTCTCATCCTTCTGTGCTTATAGAGGATTGTGTAGGTAGCTGATTCTTTGAGTTGTTAAGTACAAATGGAAACTGATACTTTAGGGGCCTCTTCATTCTTTCCCTGTAGTTCCTTGAAGAGCTAAATTCACTTTTTTAAAAATATGTATAATTTAACATTTTAAACCAAGATGGAGAGGACACAGAGAAGGGCACTGTGTGGGTGGCAAGAGTGGAGTAGGAAAAGTCATGACTTATAATGAGTATGAAAATAAGAAGCTGATCACATCAGCAGTTACTTTTCTGAAAGCTTGCATGTAGTGTTATTCATTGACTTCCTACTGATAGAATGGAAGTCACACTGATCAATTACAACACAAACCACTTTTAAAAATTAAGGGGCAGGCATCCTGTAGGAATGCCCCAAATCAATTGATTTCTTTCTTGTGACCATACTCAGATAGTCTTTTCTGATGAAGAAAATCACCCTCTCATATCCAATATACATGAATTGAAAGGGTTTGAAAGCCAAATCTATGCCTGAAAATAAAAAGAACTGGAACTTCTCATTGAAGAGAAAGGTGAGAGGTAACTTCCTGTCTCCATGCATATGGAAGGCTGAATGATTCAAAAACTTAGACAAGTAGTCATTTTATGGAAGCCATTCCCATCTTAAAAAAATAGCTCTCCCCTGTCCTGGATTCAAAGAGTCAGAATATCAAAGAACAGGGGGACCTCAGCAGCCATCTACTCCAATCATGCTTGAAAAAGAATCCGTATTATAACATACCCAAAAAGTAGTCTTCCAGTCTTTGCTTGAAGATGTAAAATGCAAGAGGACCCATATTTTCCCAGGCAACTCATTTCATTTTTTAAAATATCTGAAAGAAAAAAAATTCCCTCTCATTCAAGATTAAACTTGCTTCTTTGCAATCCCTGCACATTGCCCCTCCTGCTTTTTAATCTCTCTCTTCCATGTGTATTGAAAAATAACCTCATCTTCTCTAGACTAAACACCATAGTGTCTTCAATTGATCTTCACATGGAATAAATTCCAGACGCTTCACCATTCTAGTTGTCTTCCAGTAGACCCATTCATTTATTCCTCATAGTCTTAGGGAATTGCCTGAGACTCAAAAAAGGTTATCCCAAGGTCATACAGGTATTAAATTTCAGAGGCAGGATTTGAACCTACATCATTTTCACCCCAAGTCATTTAAACAAAAACCATACAACATGCACTTACTAAGTGTGTCTCTTATCTGTCAGATGCCAGTCCTATTAAGACAAAGACAAAACAATCCTTGCCCCCAAGAGGCATGAATTCTACTGAGAGACCTGATAATCCACTATTCAGAACACTGTTAATATAAAACTACACCATGAGTTAAAGTGAAATTCAGTAACTGTCCCATTAAATCATACCTCAAATGGGTTGGGGGAGGGGTGTTATAAATTCAAATACTCTACTTATTGCATGAAGAAACAACAATAAACTCATGAGAAATCAAATATAATAATTCCTTCCCACAATAATGTAACGCATATATTATTTAGGTAGGATATGAGCAAAATCAATGCAAATTAAACAATTGGGTATATGGTTTACATGCAAATAAGGAATCCACTAGTTACCAATTTCCATTTTATGAACTGCCTACAGCTACAATTTTCAGAATTGATGAGATGTTCAGACACTAATATACTTTTTGTCATAGTAATGAGATAAAAATGGGAAGCGATAAAAAGGCAACCTTTTATTACAAATTTCTCAGCAGTATGATCAGGCTTAGAAATGGTTTATTAAAAGATATAAAGTCATGGTCCATGATTTGGAAAAGTGCTGATATTTTTTTCAAACCAAATATATGGTAATGTTTCTCCTCTTTGCCTACTCCAGGGCCTTAATACCAAGGTTGCATCTGTATGTGGTACATGAACCCAGCTAGGAACAACAGAGTAAACCCTTTGAGTCATCTTTGCAATTGATGCTAATATCTGCAGCCAAATCAATCATTTCTGAACCATGAAAATGATGAGCTAAAATAAAAGTGTCAAACCAGGAAGTGGCAAATTAGAAGAGGTGATGAATAACCTAGTCAAGAATGATAGAATAGCTCAGTTGAAAGGAACTGAAGGAAGTTTGGAAAGTATTTTCAGGTCATAGGTAGGGTTAGAGAGAAGGCTAGCTGGAAGTTAGGAAGACAGCCAAATGTGGGCATCAAAGATGAATGTTCTTTAATTGTGTTGATAGCAAAGTTCTAGAAGACATTATGAAAGGAAGCAGTAATCTTTAAAAGTTACCAAGACATCATAAAGAATTGACCTTGCCAGAATAACCCAATATTCTTTCCTGATAGGAGAAACAGTTTGGTAGACCAAAATATTAGATACACAGTATACAGTTTCTCCCATCTTGGGAAGGTAACTAGTTACTGAAAAACACTAAATGGCAAATTCCCATGTGATATGAATCTAACTACTGTTAATTTCAGAATGACAATGTGCACACTTTTAAAGCCTCCAAATTAACATTCATTTAACATCCATTGATACTAAATTTTTATGTAATTGAATTTTGAATGCAATTAAAAACAATAGCAAAGAACAGTAAAGACAAAACAATGAAAATAGTGCAAATGGTATCATTTACTGAACAAGTTGACATTGCATGAAAAATTTTTTAAATGAGGTAAGGGCAATTCTAGGAGAATAATAGTTTATAATAATAGCTTATTATACTTTCTTCTTTTGAGGGAAACATAATACATGAGATTATCATTATTACAAACCAGGAGTACTCTGAGAGAAGAACTTCATGCAATAACTACAAAGATGACCCCACAGTGGTGTTCGTTCATGTTATGATGCTCAGTTGTTCTATGGGCATGTAATGTGCAAATCAGCTCTGAAAATTTAAAGACATACTACATAGAAATTAATGACTTTAGAAGGCAATAAGAATTCCCAACACAAAGTCAAAAGACTTAAAAAATAAAAGGTCATCTATCTCATAGAAGAATAACTGGTCTGGAAAACAAATCAAGGATAGATAAGAATAATGAGAGGATTATCTGGAATCCACATCCCAAAAAAGAACCTGGATTTTGTATTTCAAGAAATCATAGAAGTAAATTTTCCAGACATTATAACAAGAAGAAAATGTGAAAATGAAAAGAACCTCCTGAAAGAAACTCTAAAGTTAAAACTCTCAAAAATGTCATTGTCGAAATTCAAATTTTTCAGACAAAAGAAAAACACTGTGAAGACAGGTGGAAAAAATAATTCAAGCATTGGGTAATCATAATCATTATCATATAAGATGTAGCAGTTATCACTCAAAGGAGTGGAGAACATGGAATGATAGAAGATAAATGTCTACCATGATGGATAATTTACTCAGCAAACCTGAGAATTATCCTAAAAAGAAAAAAAATGACCTCCAATGAAATAGAAAACTTTCAACATTCCTAATGAAAAAAGCAGAGCTGAAAAAGAACTTTGAAGTACAAATATGGTAAGCAAGTGAAAAATAAATCAGAAGAGATTGTGTAAGGATGCCCTCATTACATTCTAATGGGGAGTGAGAGAGAGATGGAAAAGGGTTCTTTCATGATACTAACATCCCAGAAGATCATAGAAATGGTCAATTGTGATAGAATACCTATGGTTCTTTTATGTTTTGAAGATGATATAAGAAAAAAATAAAGTGGGATGGAGAATGATACATAAGAGGAAAATGGATGGAAAGATGGGGAAACTTTTAACACATATAATAGCATTGCTCAAGTAAAATTATATACAAATATAATAAGAATGGGGGAGCAGGTGCCATTTAAACTTCACTTTCATCTAAACTGGTCAAAAGAGGGAAGAATATATCCACACAGCTTGGTGTAGGAATACATTAAACTCAAAAGAGATAGTGATAGTAACAGAAAGAGAAAAGGGGGAAGATTCAAAGAGGGATTAATCATAAGCAGAATAAGCCCTATACTTGGCAAGGGAATAGTAAAAAGGAGAGAAAAAAAGAAAAAGGGAATAACATGAAATAAACAGAAAGAGAGGAGTATATAGAGAAGGAAAAAGTATAAGAAAACAGGATGAAGAGACATAAACAACCATCATAAATATGAATGAAAAAAAATCACCCATGAAACAGAAGAGGTTAGCAGAATGAATTTGAAAGCAAAATATGCTGTTTGCAAGAAAAAAACATTTGAAACATAAAAACTCATAAAGAGTTAAAAATGGTAAATTGGAACAAAATCTATTTGCTTCAACTGAACACACACATCAAAAAATTTTTAAATACTGATTTTAAACAAGACAATAGCAGAGACAATGAGGGAAATGGAGAAAATTGATTGATTTCAATTTCTAAATGTTTAAAACAAAAATTAAATGAACTGCAAAGAACTATAATGGTGAGGAAACTCAATGTATCCCTACCAACCCTAGATAAATCTAACAAAAAAAAAAAACAAGAAAAAAGTTCAGGACCTCAAAAGAATTTCAGAAAAAATGATAGACTTCTGGAAATTACTGAATGGAAATAGGAGTATACATATTTTCAGATGAGAATGGTAGCTTATTGATCATGTCTTAGGACATAAAAAACTCACAAATGAAGAAAAGCAGAAATATAACATATCCATTACTTAACAGAGTGCAATAACTATTATGTTAATAAAGTCTTTTTAAAAGTATTTTAAAACAACTGAAGGCTTAATAACTTAATCCTAAAGAATTAGTGAGCTAATGAACAAATCAAAGGAATAATAGATAATTTCATTTGAAATAATGACAACAGTGAGACAACACATCAACATTTTGAGGATACAACCAAAATAGTCCTTTGAGGAATTTTGTATTTCTAAACACTCTTATTAACAAAAAGAGAGAGAAAGCACAAATCAATGAATTAGGAATGCAACTAACAATAGTAGAAACTAACAAATTTTTAAAAATACCAAAATAGATATCCTAACAATCAAAGATTATATTAACAAATTTTAATGTTAAATTGATAAATAAAAGTAGAAAGTGTTTTTAAGCCAGAAAAATAAATAAATCATTAGCTAATTGGATTTTTTAAAAAAGAAAGAGGAAAACCATATTGCCAGTATAAAAAAATAATTCACAACAAATGAAGAAGAAATAAAGAATATTATTAGAAATAATTTTTTCTAACTCAACTATCTGACAATAAAACCAAAAAATTAAATGGAATTAAACGAATTACATTTTTTAATATTCAAATCAACAGAACAAGAAATTGATTACATAAGCAATCCAATTTTAAAGGGGGAAATTGAACAATCCATAAATTAACTTCTAAAGAAAAACTCTAGGACCAGATGGATTCACAACTGAATTTTATAAAGAATCAAAAGGATAATTAATTCTAGTGCTAAGTAAACTATCTGCAAAAATAGCAAAAGAAGAGATGCTACCAAATTCATTTCATAACAATTGTCTTCTACATGAACCAGAGAAAATAAAAAATTCTAAAATCTATATTCCTAATGAACATGTATACAAAAAATAAAATAAAACATTACCAAAGAGATTAAAACAAAATATTAAATAGTTAGACTATGACCAGAGTAATTTTCTACAAAGATTGCGGGATTCGCTGAATATTAGCTATAAGTATAATTAACTATAGTAATTAAATCAATTAAAAATCCTATAATTACATTAATAAAGGCAGAAAAAAGCTTTTCACAAATTACACCACCTATTTCTCTTAAAAAAAAACACTAGAAAGTAGGGTAATAAATTGGCTTTTCCTTAAAAAATAATAGTGTGCATCTAAAACCATGAACAAACAGCATATATATAACAAAATAAACTAGAATACTTTCCAATAATATCACAGGTGAAACTAAGATGTCCATTCTGACCACTTTGATTTGACATAGTACTAGAGTGCTGGTCATAGTAATTAAACAAGGAAAAGAAATCGAGGGAATTAGAACAGGTTTAAAAAATGAAGCAAAATCATCACTTTTATAGTTAACATAATGTGTGTGGGTGTGTATAAACCTCAAGTCACTAAAAACTGATTGAACATAACTTTAATAAACTTTACTGCTGTTGTTCAGTTGTTTCCAGCTTTTCATGACCCTATCTGGGATTTTCTTGGCAAAGATACTGGAACTATATGCCATTTCTTTGTCCAGCTTATTTTATAGATGAGGAAACTGAGGCAAATAGGGTTAAGTGACTTGCCCAGGGTCATAGAGCTAGTAAATGTCTGAGGCAAGATTTGAACTCAGGTCTTCCTGAATTGAGGCCTGGCACTCTATTCACTGTGCCACATAGCTGCCCCATCAGTAAATTTATAGGATATAAAATAAATCCACATAAATCTTTAGTATTTCTATGTAATATCAGTAAAACCTAGCAGGAAAAGATAAAGAAATTCCCATTAAAATTTCAGATAATATGAAATATTTGGTGGTCTATCAATTAATACAAACATATACATACATACATATATAAATACACACAAAAACTATATAAATACAATTACAAACCACTGTTTAAGAAAAAAGTTCTAAATGATTAGAGAAATACTATTTGCTCTTGGGGAGACAAGTCAGTATAATAAAAATGGCAATGCTACTAAATTAATTTACTTATTCAATGCAATATCAATCAAATCATCAAATGTGTGTGTATTATTTAACTAGAAAAACTAGCATGTGGAGGCAGAATACATGTGGAGACAGAAAAAAGTCAAGAATCTCAAGGGAAATAAAGAAAAGATGTGGGAATGAAGGGAGTTCAGCTGCATCAAATCTCAAACTATACACCAAAGTAGTAATTATCAAAACAATTTGCTAATGGTTAAAAAAAATAGCGATCAATCCATAGAATAGTTTAGATTCACAATATACAGAAGCAAATGTATTTAGAACTCCAGTATTTATTAAAGAAAAGACCCTAGCTATTGTAATAAGGAATCACAATTTGACCAAAAAAAAACTAATGAGAAAGTTGGACAGTAATATGGAAGACATTAGATTTAGATCGACACCTCACACCTTAAATGAAGATAAGCTCCAAATAGAAGTATGATAAAAATATAAAAAGTTATAACAAATTAGAGAAACATGGAAAAATACCTATCCAATCAGCGTATGAAAAAAATAATGACTAAACAAGAGTTAGAGAGAATAAGATAGAGATAATAAAATGGAGAGTTTTGATTACATAAGTTTAAAGATTTTGCAAAATAAATCCAATATAGTTAAGATTTAAAATGCAATAATTAACTAAGAAAATGACGTTGCAATGAGTTTCTTTGATAAAGGTCTTCTTTCCAAGATATATAAGAACGGATTCAAATTTAAAAGAATAAGAGTCATTCCCCAAATTGATAAATGATCTAAGGATATGAATAGGCTGTTCTCAAGGGAACAAATCTACATTATCTATAAACACATGAAAATAAAATGCTCAAAATAACTAATTAGAGAAATTCAAATTAAAGCAACTATGAAATTCCACATCACACCAATCAGTTTGATAAAAATGACAAAAAAAGGGAAATGATAAATTTCAAAGGGGTTGCGGGAAAACAGAAACATTGATACACTATTAATGGAACTGCGAATGGGTACAAACATTCTGGAATGCAATTTGAAATTATACAGAAGTTAGTACATGTCCTTTGACTTATACCACTCATAGACTTTTACCAAAAGAGATCAAATAAATAGCAAAAGATCCTATGTATAAAAAATTTATAGAAGCTATTTTTGTTGTGGCAAAAAAAAAAAAGGAAATTAAAGAGATGCCTGGTAATTAAGGAATGACTGAATAACTTATGGTCTATGGATGTGAAGGAGTACTATTGTAGGAAATGAGGAAATAGATTACTTCAAAGAGACATAGAAAGACTTGTTCATTCTTTGTTTTGACAATGACATCACAAGGTAATGTCTTGATTCACAGGTGAATTGGATATAAATGAGGGAGAGTTACACAAATTCATCGGCCTCACTGTCTCTTCCAGAGTCATTGAAGTCCAGTAGCAAGACAAAAGTCAGGATAACTGTTAATGGCCTGGATGATCTTGGTGTGTTCAATGACTGTTCAAGCTCTAAGCAGTCCACAGAGCCTACTTCCGCTTCCTTTATGGCTATTTTAACAAAGTGTTCTCATCTGCCCATTCCATTAAGGGTGGTCTTCATGTACTTGGAGTAGTCATCCACCTAACTCACTGATGGGTTTGAGACTTGTTGATTACCCTCAACCTGATTTAATCTGACTACTGGGATGGTTTTACTGGAGTGTTATTGCTGTACATGCTATAGCTTCTTGGAGCTAGAGGTGAGAGTTGGATGACCAGTTGGACACCAAAGGTAGATGAACAGCCCTGCAAAGCAAGCCCTCACACCACAAGTGCTAGTCTTTCCTGAACACCACACACACCCTCTAGAAAGACTTATAAAAACACACGAAGAACGATGTAAGCAGAACTAAACAATTCATATTGCAAAATCAATATAAAATAAACGATTTTGAGGACATAAACTTATGAAGAATGAAATGAGCAGAATCAAGAGAATAATTTACACAATAATAAAATAACAATGAACAACTTTGAAAGCTGTAAAAGCTAGGATCAACACAATGAGCTAGCATGATTCCAGCAGACCAATCATGAGCTATGCTACCTATGACAGAGAAGTAATGGATTTACAGACAAATACATATATAAATGCATACATACACATATATACATACATATATGTGTGTGTGGCATGCTACTAGCTATGTTATTTAACCCTATTTGCTTCAATTTCTCAACTGTAAAATGAGTTGGAAAAGGAAATGGCAAACTACTCCAGTATCTTTAGCTTGAAAATCCCAAATGGGTTCACAAAGAGTAAGACATGACTGAAATAAGTGAACAAAAACAACATATACGTGTGTGTATACATATGTATATATGTGTGTGTGTGTGTGTGTATAGCCAGTGAGGGAATTTTTCCCTTAACTTTGTATATTGATTATAAGGAATTTGCTTTGTTTTTCTTTATTTCAAAGAGGTAGAGGGAGGGATGAGAGAGAGATAAAAAAAGATTTCATTGTAACAAATAGAGAGTAGGAGGTGGCACAGATGAGGACTCTTACATGCACATTTAGATGAGGTTATTGTATTCATTAGGTTTGCTCAATTTTTGTACTTCGTTATGAGACCTCTCATGGAGTGGGATAATATTTAAATGTTCGTAATGTAAAAATGACACTTTTCAAATAACTCCTTTTAAAAAAAAAAAAGGAAACACCTTATAAGCAAAAGTAGGAATATTAAATGAAACTTTCAAAAACTTGAGTTTTTGCAGCCAAAGGAATATAGCTCAGAGTATGAATGTATTTCAATTTCAACAAACTTAGGGATAAAATTTAAAGATGCATCGTGTATTCAGAGTTGGTTGAATAACCAGATCCAAAAAAATAGCCATTAAAAAATTCAATGTCAATTTGGAAAGACCTCTCTAGTAGAGTATAACAAGGATGTGTGTTTGTATTGTTCAACATTTTTATCAGTGACCTGAATGAAACAAAAGAAAGTTGAAGCACATACGCAACAAGGCAACCAGAATGGCAAAAGGACTGGAGATTTTTGTCATATAACTAAAAGAACTGAGGATGGGTAGTATGGACAAAAGAAACTTTGTGGATGGAGGGACAATGGTTAATGAAAGAAAACAAATCTAATATGGCAAGCAGAAAGGTGTAATTTCTTGAATTGTCTTTCAGATGATGTAGGGAATCAAGATAAAGGCAGTGTAGAGTAATGGATAAAACATCTTGGATTTAAGAGGAACTGGATTCAAATTCTGTCTTCACTACTCAGTAATCATGTGACCATGGGTGAGCTAGCAATCTCTCTGTTTTTGCATTTGTAAAATGAGAGGGATTGTATTCAATGGCCTGTGAGATGTCTTCCAGCTCGGAATCTATGATTCTATGATGACTCATAAACACATAAGAAAAGTTTAGACAGGAAAGGTAGAAGTAGGGGTATGCTGGAGCCAGCTCATGCCAGAAGAAGAGTCAATTGTTAATTTTCAGTTTGAGCACTTATATCTCAAAAATTGGAAAATTGTAGTCTTCTGTGTTCTGCATCCATAGAAAACTGATAAATAAAAGACTGTATAAAATAATTTTACATATATAGCTACTTGTGTCTAATGATAACCATTGCTGGGGTGGGAGGAATTAGAAAAAAAAAGAAATTATATGATAATTTTGTCACATATTTGAAAGGAACAGAAAGTTGTGTATAGTTGATTTTCAGTTTCATGTACAATCATCTTTTTATTGTACTATGTTAAGAAAATGCTTGTTTCATTCTGTAAATTAAGAATAAAATTCAATTTATTTTTAGCTAAGCAATTTATTTATTTTTTCCACTTAATAGTGTTTTGTTTTTCCAATTACATATAAAGATAATTTTCAACATTCATTTTTATAAGATTTTGAGTTCCAAATTTATCTCCCTCCCTCCCTTCCTTCTCCCCTCACCAAGACAGCAAGCAATCTGATATAGGTTACACATGTATAATCATGTTAAACATATTTCCATATTAGGGAAAGAGGAATCAGAACAAACAGGGAAAAAAACACACACACACAAAAAAAAGTGGAAACAGTATGCTTCAGTCTGTATTCAAACTCCATAGTTCTTTCTCTGGATGTGAATAGTATTTTTTCCTTCATGAGTTTTTTGGAATTCTCTTGGATCATTTATTTAGGTTTTTTCTGAAATTCACCTGTTCATCATTTCTTATGGCACAATAGTATTCCATTACATTCATATACTTTAACTTATTCAACCATTCCCTAATTGATGGGCATCACCTAAGTTTCAAACTCTTTGCCACCACAAAAAGACATACACACACACACACACACACATATACATGCACACACATAAATGCATGCACATATACATAATGTATATTTGTACATGTGGGTCCTTTCCCCTTTTTTATGATGTCTTTGGGCTACAAACAGTAGTGGTATTAGTGGAGCAAAGGGTATGCATAATTTTATATAGCCCTTTGGGCATAGTTTCAAATAGCTCCCCAGAATGGTTGGATCAGTTCAATACTCCACCAACAAAGTATTAGTGTTTCAATTTTCCCACATCTTCAACAAAAAATAAAATTTTCAAAAATAATGAAAAAGTTATATTAAGACTTGATTTATTGTATTAATGGCAGTCTAGACTTAAATTGATTGAGAAAGTGCTAGTAAAACAGATTAAACTTAAAAATGTGTCCTGCATACTTTTTTGTCGTGGGGAAGGGGAATTCGTTTTTAAACATTTATCATTTATGCCCTTGAAGATATGGCAACAAAAGTTTTATGGCTATAGAATAAATATGAGGAAAATAAAGCAGACGTTTCTTAAACTTATAAATAATTCAATTAACTAAAATTTATTGAGAGTCTATTATATACAAAGCCCTGAGTTTACAAAGGTAAAAAATGACACACATCTCCTTCCCTCTGGGAGCTTACATTCTATTGGGCATTTATATGAATACAAATAAGAAAATACAAAGTATACAAAAAATTATTATCAATAATAAATGTGGTAAACAGAAGAGGCCTCATGTAGGGCTAGCCCATGAGAGTTGTGATAAAGGGAGAAGCATTCTAAGGAGCAGAGAGAAAGAGAAAGAGAAAGAAAGAAGAAAAAGAGGAGGCAGAAGATAGAATGTGTTATCTGGGGGACACATAAGAATTCCATCTGACTGGAACAAAGAATGAAGGAATGAAAGAAGTCTAGCAAGGTAGGCAAGAACCCAGTTGTGGGGAGCTTTTCACATTAAACAGGTTGTGCTTTATCCCACACACAACCTTCTGGTCATTCTATCCTTGAGGTTTGTTCATTTATTGTCTATAGCAATATGCTTTACCAAGAGGATTAATGCCACATCATCAACCCAGATGAAGGTTAGGGTTAGGTTTAGGTCTTGACCTTGGCAATAATCATAGAGAGGCTGCAAATGTAAAGGTGGTATTTTATGAGCAAAATGAGCTACCATAATTAGAAGAAATGTCTCTGAAATAACAATAGATCAGATTTATTCCCGTCTACTTTATTTCAAGTTAATTATGTTACTTCAAAGAAAAAAAGTCTTACTCTGTTTTGGAAGTTTGCCCCCTAAAGTCAGAAAGAAATGGGTACTATGGATCCAGCCCCTAATCTGCTGAAACTGAGTGGAGCCATTATTTTAAAATGAACATCTTTCTTCAACCTTTTGGAAAAACTACACCATTTCCCAATTCCTAAGAGATGGGTAATTGTCAAAACACTCCGAAGAGTTGACTCAGTGCTATGAGACTGGTCACTTCATTTTTAAATGAGGAAAGGAAATAGAAGGGGTTATTTTTATGAGAAAGATGTAACATGGGCAGTATTTTTGCATATGGGCATGGTTGCTTTGAATTAAGAATATTTTCTCTACTGATATATAAAATATGAAGCTTATACATTTTTAATTTTATTTTTAATTTATTAAGTTTCACAAGAATTTCTATAACCTAACAGGATAAAAAGGAAAATGATTGCATGTGAAACTGCAGATCTATTCTGTACAACTTGCTATTCCTTTTAAATATATAATAAAGTTATCATGTAACTCTTTTTTCATATTTTTTCTTCCCTCTCCTCTACCTTAGAGATGGCTACCATTAGACAGAAATGTGTGTATTCTTTACATATATACATGCATACATATACATATATAATCATTCTATGCATACTTCTATTTATCAGTTCTTTCTCTGTATTCAGATAATGTCTTTCTTCATAGGTCCTTTGTGGTTAATTTGAGTACTTATAATAATCAAAATTACTTAGTCACTTAAAGTTGTCCTTAAAACAATATTGCTGTTATTGTGTACGTTTTTCTATTGGTTCTGCTCATTTCACTCTTCCTTATTTCATGCAAGTCTATCCATGTTTTTCTAAAATTATCAAGCTCATCATTTTTTGTAGCACCATAATATTCCTTCAAGATCATATACTACACTTGTGCAACCATTCCCCAATTGACAGGTATCCTCGTAGCTTCCAATTCTTTGCCACCAAGAAGAGAGCTGCTATAAATATTTTAAAACATATGGGTTCTTTTCATTTTGGAAAATCACCTTTGGAAATAGGCCTACTAGTGGTATTGCTAAGCCAAATAATATAAAAAGTTTAATAACTCTTTAGGTATAATTCCAGGTTGTTCTCCAAAATCATTGAATTAGTTCACAATTCCAACCAATAGTGAATCAGTGTCCCAATATTCCCACATCCCCTCCAACATTTGTCACTTTCCCCTTCAATCATTTTAGCCAATCTTGTAGTATAAAATGGTATCTCAAGGTTGCTTTAAGTTGCATTTCTCCAATCATTATTCATTTAGAGCATTTTTCATATAACCATAAGTTGCTTTGATTTCTTCATTGGAAAACTGCCTGTTCATATCCTTTTAGCATTTATTAATTAGGAAATAACTCATATTTTTTCTAGATTTGACAAAGTTCTTTATATATTCAAGATATGAGATCTTTATATGAGAAACTGTCTAAATTTTTTTCACAAAATTCTATTTTCCTTTTAAACTTGGATATATTTGTTTTATTTGTACAAAAATTTTTTTGAACTTAATGTGATTGAAATTTTCTATTTCATGCCCTATACTGCTCTCTATCTCTTATTTATTCATAAATTGTTTACCTATCCATAAGTCTGATAAGTAATATGATTCATGTTCTTCAAATTTTCTTGTAATATGTCTCTTTATACATAGATCCTGTATCCATTTTGACCTAATCTTGGTAAATGGTGTAAGATATTGTTTTATGCTCAATTTCTGCCAGTTTTCCCAACAATTTTTACCAAGTAATGATTTTTTCATTTCTTTGTTTTTGTATGTTTAGTCCAGACTTGTGATTTCATCAGTCTAAAATTTAGATTCCTAGTATGGAATCTCCCTCCATCAATGCTGCATCTCAGTTGTAACTTAGAGAGTTGTATGAGAAGATTCCAGTATATATCAGAGGCAGAACTTGAACACAGGACTTCCTGATTCCAAAGGTGCTGCTCTCACTTCTTGATCTGCCTCTCTCACACTACACTGTCTCTCTCCACAACATTCTATTTCAGTTAACATTGCATTAGGCCAGCTCCTCCCACTCTTAACTCCCTGTGACCCAGGCTCTATTTGACTCAGGCTGTATCACAGTCCCAGAGCTCAAAGCAGGTCACACAGGCCTATTAATGGTCAGGGAAGATCTTTCTATTCCATTAACATTACATGGAGTAAGCAATAAATCACTGAAGCTTCCCCATATTCACCTCCAAACAACCACAAAGTAGCACCCCAGAACAAATCCTTGAACAGTGGAGCCAGCAGAAAGAGGTGGTGGAGCAGTCTTTTCAGCCAGGACACTTAGAGGATCAGTAAGCAAGGTCCATCTCACTCATCCATCTCACTCAGGTAAAACGGGAATGCATTCCAGGATAGGAAGCATCCCAACAAGCCAGCAGCAAGCCCCACCTCAGTAAATTAGTGGAACATCCTGAGCCCCAGTGTGGTGGAGTAGGCAAACACCAATGCCAGGGCCACCCATTTGCTTTAGCATAGTCAGGGAAACTGGCAGACTCCAGCTCCAAGAACCACCATGTGCTTCAGTGTAGCCCCAGAGAAACACAGAAAAACACCACCTAGCCTCAGCATATGCCAGACACCACCACTAGGACCAGGTAAGCTGCCAGAGCCCTACAGTGTCCAGAAGCACCAGTCACCCCCTCCCCCATTCCCTCAGCCATAACCAGATATGAGGATCCTCCATGGTCCTCAGGGCAACATAAGCACAGAACTAGGTAAACAGCCAGGACCTGCAGCCACTGGAACAAGAATCTTGGGGCAAAGACCCTTCCATCCTGGAAGGGGAGATCAAATTTAAAAGAAAGGAAAAAAGTCAAAAAATGAGCAAAAAACAACAACAAAAATCTGACCATAGAAAGTTATGATGGTGACAGGGAAGACCAAGACACAAACTCAGAAGAGGACAACATGGTCAAAACACCTATGAGCAAAGCCCCAAAGAACAATGGGAAGTGATCTCAAGCCCAGAATTCATGGAAGAGTTCAAAAGGGAGCTTAAAAATCATAAAAGAGAGGTAGAAGAATAATTGGGGAAAGAAATAAGAATAGAAGAGAATTATGAAAAAGATACTGAACAGCTTGGAAAACTGATTACAAAGTAGAATTGGCCAAATGGAAAAGGAGATAGAAAAATCCACTGAAGAAACCAACCCCTTGAAGAGTTGGCCAAATGGAAAAGAAAGTACAAAAACTAATTGAGGAAAATAACACCTTTAAAGTTAGAATTGGATGAGTGGAAACTAATGACTCTGAGACATCATGAATCGATCAACCAAATTCAAAAGAATGAAACAATGGAAGAAAATGTAAAATACCTCATGGGAAAAACAACTGACCTTGAAAATAGATCCAGAAGAGACAATATCATAATTTCTGGACTACCCGAGTGCAATAATCTAAAGGAAGCCCTGGGCATCATCTTTCAAGAAATTATCAAGGAAAACTGCCCTGATGTCCTGGAACCAGAGAGCAAAATAAACATTGAAAGAATCCACTGATCACCACAGGAAAGATATCCCAAAACAAAAACCCCAAGGAACATTATAGCCAATTGTCAGAACAATCAGGTAGAGTAAAAAATGCTATAAGAGTCCAGAAGCAAACAGTTCATATATCAAGGAGTCACAATCAGGATCACACAGGACTTAGCAACTGCAACATTAAAGGAAGGTCATGGAACGTGATATTTCAGAGGGCAAAGGGGCTAGGGCTACAACCAAGAATCACTTACCTGGCAAAATTAAACTTCAATCTTCAAGGGGGAAAATGGTCATTGAGAAAGGATTTCAAACTTTCAAAAGGAGAAGAACAGAACTAAATCAAAAATTTAACCTCCAAATATCAAGCCCAAGAGAAGCATCAACAGCTAAAAAGGGAAAAGAAAACATAAGGGATTCAATAGAGCTAAACTGTTTGTATCCCAACATGGGAAGATGATACTTGTAACTCTTAAAAATTGTTTCACTAACAATATTGATAAAAGGAATATACATAGACAGAAGGCATGGGTATAAGGTGAATTTGAGGGAATTACATAAAAAAATATAAGGGATGAGAAAGAGGAGTGTAATGGATGCAGAAGGAAGAGAGAGGTATAATGGAGTAAATTATCTCACATGAAGAGATAAGAAAGACCTATTACAGTGGAAGGGAAGACATGAGGGGCACTATAGGCATTGCTTGGACCTTACTCTCATCAGTATTGGCTCTAAGAAAGAATAATATACACAATCAGTTGAACATATAAATCTATCTTACCTCAAAGGTAAGTAGGAGCTGAGGATATTAAGTAAAGGGAGGGGAGGGAAAGACTGACAGAAAAGAGGGCAGATAACTGGAGATGAGAGACAGATGTAAAACACTGGTGAGATGGGAAAGAGTGAAAGGAAAGAGTGGACAAACAGAAGGAAGAATAGGATGGAGTGAAATATACAAGTAGTAATTATAACTGTGAATGTAAATGGGATGAACTCTCCCATAAAATGGAAGCAGATAGTAGAGTGGATCAAAACCCAGAATCCTACATTACGTTGCTTACAAGAAACACACTTTGAAGCAGAGAAAAACACACAGAGTACAGATAAGGGGAACAGAATCTATTATGCTTCAACTGAAGTTAAAAAAAATACAGAGGTAGCAATCCTGATCATAGATAAAGTAAAAGCAAAAATAAATCTAATTAAAAGAGATAAGGAAGGAAACTATGTCTTGCTAAAAGGTACCATGGACAACAAAGCAATCTGAATAGAAAAGCAGGGAATAGTCTACCTGTCAGATCTATGGGGAGGGGAAGAATTCATGACCATGACCAAACAAGAGATAGAGAGCATTATGAAATATAGAGTAGGTAATTTTGATCATATTAAATTGAATAGCTTTTATTCAAACAAAACCAATGCAACCAAGATTAGAAGGAAAGCAGAAAGTTTGGAAACAATCTTTCCAGCATATGTCTCTGAAAAAGGCCTCATTTCTCAAATATACAAAGAACTGAGTCAAACTTATGAGAATACATGCCATTCCCCAACTAATAAGTGGTCAAAGAATGAGTAAGCAGTTTTCAGATGAAGAAATCATATATATATATATATATATATATATATATATATGTGTGTGTGTGTGTGTGTGTGTGTGTGTGTGTGTGTATACATATACATGTATATACATAGAGAGAGGCACATGAAACAGTGTTCTAAATCACTTTTTATTAGAGAAATGAAAATTAAAACAACTCTAAAATACCACCTCAAACCAATCAGATTGACTAATATGACAAAAAAAGAAAGTTATAAATGTTGGAGAGGATGTGGGAAAATTGGGACACTAATGTACTGTTGGTGAAGCTAAGAACTGATTCAACCACTCTGCAGAGCAATTTGGAATTATGCCCATACATGCTCTTTAATCCAGCAATACCACTGCAAGGTCTGTATACCAAAGAGATCATTAAAAAGGGGAAAGGACCCACATGTACAAAAAATATTTATGGCAGTCTTTTTTGTGGTGGCAAAATATTGGAAACTGAGGGGATGTCCATCAATTGGGAGATGGTTGGACAAACTGTGGAATGTGGATGTCATGGAATACCATTGTTCCATAAGAAATGATGACCAGGCAGATTTCAGAAAAACCTGGAAAGACTTGTACAAAGTGATGCAAAGTGAAGTGAGCAGAACCAGGAAAACATTGTGCATAGTATCAGCAATATTGTGTGATGATCAACTATGAATGACAGCTCTTCTCAGCAACACAATGATCAAAGACAAGTACAAAGGGCTCACAAAGTAAAATGTTATCCATATCTAGATAAAGAACTGATGGACTCTGAACGCAGATCAAAGCATATTTTTCCACTTTATCATTTCTCATTTTTTTCTTTTGATCTGTTACTTCTTCCACAACTATGATGAATGCTGAAATATATTTTACTTGATAGTATATGTAGAAGCTATATCAAACTGCCTACCATTTTCAGAAGAGGGGAAGGGAGTGAGTGAGGGAGAGAGAAAAATTTAGAACTCAGAATCTTGTAAAAATTAATGCTAAAAATTTTCTTTATACGTAATTGTAGGAAAAAATAAAATAATATTTAAAGCAAAAAATACAGAATACATTTGTTCCAAAGATTGTAAACCACTTTCTTCTATATTCCTATATTGTGAGTTTAAAAAAAAATATTTTTTGAACCTGTGATCTCATTGCTTTGATAAATTCTTTCTGCATAATTTTCCCTGCACCAACACAGATCTACAATGCAATTTGAAACTCCTAGTCTTATAGGGGTTCTGGGTCACAGAGACATGAAGTGATATGCTCAGTATCACACAGCTAGCACACATCAGAAGTAGTACTGTTGCCTAGCACTTCCTGTCTCCAACATTGGCTCTATGTGTTCATGATGCTGTTTCTTAAAATGAATAGAAACGGGTCCAGATTTTAAAACCAGAGGAGAACAAACCAAGTTCCAGAGAAAGGAAGGGATCTACATAGACAGTGACCTAGTTTTCTGTTTCCTCGTTCAATGGTCTTTGAATTACATGGGAATATGCAGTAGCACTTCAAAATCTCAGTAGCATTTTTATTTCTCCCCTTACTCTTGAAAATAAAAATCCTAATTTGGTAATTTTATCATAGAATCAAGTGTTCCCATTGAATCTCATTTAATTAATGGGAATGGAAATGGTTTCCATAGTGGAAAATGTTAACTGTGATACTTTACTATTAAAAGATAGATTTAGAGCTGAAAGGGACTTCAGAGACCATCAAGACCAACAACCTTATTTTACAGAAGTGGACACTGAGACCCAGACCATGACTTGGTAAAGGTCACGAAAGTGATAAGTCTCAGAGATGGGATTTGAACTCTGATGCCAGAGTCAGTCTTCTTCAATATGATACAGCTCTGACACATATTAGTTATGTGAACTTTGGAAAAGCTGAATGACTTCCATTAATATCATCTTAGATTATGCATTCTTCATCTTTTTGTAATAATAATAATAATAATAATATTTATCTAGTATCTACTACATGCCAGGCACTGTACTAAGCACTTTACAAATATCATTTCATTTGATTCTCACAACAACACAGGGAGATAGTGCTATTATTATCCCCATTGAATAAATAAGGAAATGGAATCAAGGCAAAAAGAGGTGAAGTGACTTGCCCAAGGTCACACAGCTATTAAGTGTCTGAGTAAAGATTTTAGTTCAGGTCTTCCTGACTCCAGGACCAGAACTCTATCCCCTGTACCATCTAGCTGCCCTTTTTTGTGTAATGTATGTTTGTATTAGTCTAATGAAACCTATCTATTCCTCCAAATAACGTGTTTAAATACACAAAATACAATATATAAGATTACAAAGGAAACTATGTTGAAATACAATTACCAAATTACTTTTTTTTTTAATTTCATAGATCCTGGGCTCAGAGCACCTCTCTTAAATGTTCTAGAATATCATTGCTGGAGTTTTGTCTTTGTTGGCTGTTATTTTTGTTTTTTAAGGGAGAAGTTACAATGTTACCCGTATTTTTGTATCAATTTAACCAATGAACCAAACTTATTTGAAGAGGTGTCTCCTAAAGGAGGCTTGGACTGGGAACTGGGCTGCCCAAAAAGCCAATTCATATTTATTTTATCTGCTGCTGTTAGGAAACACCTGCACTTTGGTCTCTTGAGCCTGTGAAAGTAATAACCCAACTGACATCCCCTCTGTTTACAGCACATTTTATCGATATTTTGAAAAGGTGTATTTCTCGACATAATTATGCTGTACGAGTATTCACACTTCCTTGAGATTTGTGTTGGGTGACCTTGGAAGGTCAGTAACTCTCAGCTAACCAAATCCATAAATCCCCAAATACTCCTTCTGCTCCCTTCCTGATTCCCCCCCCCCCCATCTTTTTCATGTGCCCTTTTCACTGGTGGTGAAATGTTGATTGTTAATGATTTTTTCGGCCTTTGTTGTTTTTTCCCCTGATTTCTCAACTCCCTTAATAAGTCTTCTTAAATGATAGGGGACTTTCAGAGCACTGAAGGTGAGAAGCTGTCCTGCTCCAAAGCTCCTCAAATTGTGAATGTGGAAAAGGTAAAGATCATCTTTTTATTAAGGAAGAATGAATTCTTCAGCTGTCGATACAGGGTGGAGGAAAAATGGAAGTAAATGAATTTTCCATTATCCAATCTGCTGGATTCACAGCTCATGGTTTTATACTCACATATGGATGAATCCACGATCTCAGTGATGTAGGTCCCCTCCACTGGGACAAATGGCCAACCATCCAGTTCAACTTATCTATGTCTTCCCATAAATACTCTACCAAGATCTACCCAACATGTTGAAGGTCTGCCTCTAGGCTGGAGTTTTTAGCCTTTGTTGTCAAAATGATCATAGACCCTTTTGATGTATGTTAAAAATTATGGACCCCCATTCAGAATAAGGTCGATTGCCTACATTCCTAATTGAAGAAAATATACATTTCATTTGGTACGAAAACAAACGCTATATTTTTTATCCAAGTTTAAAGACCCTCTGAAATTTATCCACAGATCCCTTGGAGTGGGATGGTTCTATGGCCCCATGTTAAGAGGATTTGCTCCTAGACTTTTAACAAAACCTAAATGATTTAGATTATTTTTATTATCACATAAAATAAAGTTAGTCATCTGACTTTTTTCCAATTGGGATCCCAATATCAGCATTCCTGCATGTTTTTAATGTCTAAACTTAATTTATCCTATGGACTATACTTCAAAAACCAAAGGTTAAAATTACTTGGGAATCACTTCATGCATCCAAATCTTTCTCACATCGGTTGAATTCCTTTTCAAGAACAAGGACAGATCCTTGCTATCTGCCTTTTGCTCTGGATCTCTCTTCATTTTTAGGTGTGGTTCACAATAATATTAAGAACAAGTCTCCTGTAATTAATACTCATTAAAGGAACAGATTTAGAACTGCAAGGTCATCTTGTCCAATATCCTAAATTTAGGCTGCAAGTAGGAGGAAACAAACCTCAATACCAATAATCTAGTCTTTTCTTCCATTTCACTCACTCAAGCTCTCAACAAGCATTTATTGGCATTCTAAATCCTAATTGCTTTATGGGTCATAATAGCTAAGATTCATAGAGTGTTTTAAGGTTTACAATACACTTTATATCATTTCATTTAATTGTTACAGAAACCCTGCAAGATAGATATTTTTATTTTCTCTATATGAAGAAACTGAAGCCAAGAGGTTAATTGACTTGCCTCAGGTCATATAGCTAATAAATATCTGAGACAGAATTCAAACTCAGGTCTTTCTGATGACAAACTCAGTATTCTGTCTACCACAATTACTGAACACTGAATGCTAAATGATATTAAGTTGTTCTTTCTAGTCTGCTCAGTTAAAGTCTATACACATGGCCTTGGTGCCATGCTGAAACAATGGTAACTGGTTATCAAAGCTATCACAAAAGGGGTGCATTGTCTGCCTTCTTTTTAGCCCTGTATCCTTTTTTGCTAGGTTAATATGGCAGTCAGTTGGCCCAGTGGATAGAGTACTGGATTTGGCATCAAGAAGATCTGAGTTCCAATTCTGCCTCAGACACTTACTAGCTGAGTACCCCTGGGCAAGTCATTTAACAGCTACTTGCCTCAGTTTCTTCATCCGTAAAATGAAGATGATAATAATAGCACCTATGTCAATGGGTTGTTGTGAGATAATATTTGTAAGGAGCTTTGCACATCTAAGCACTATATAAATGCTAGCTAATATCACTATGCTGATTTTCAAGATACCAGGTAAGATTCCCATCTGTAATTTGTTCTCCATCTCTTTTTTTGAGTGGGGGATATTAATTTACCCCTTTTCCCTAAAATTAAACTTTTCCTTAGAGATTCTTAAAATATACCTTTTCAAAATATAAAAACAGAATATGTAATAAGAAAATTGGAGGGAGGGGTTGGGACTGACTGATGGTGACCCAGTCCTTAGATTACATGTGCTCTGTTCTGTCAAGTACCAACTGAAATGGAGATTTGGAGAACCTTCCTCTGGGCATGTGTCATGTATGGCCATGGTCTCTCTCATCTTCCTCCCAAATTTCTCTGTAAACCGTCTCAGTCATGTGGGCACACATGCAAACACACATGCATATACAAAGCCTTGGAAATTTTCCCCAAAATATTCTCTGCAGTGTATCCTGGAATGGCAGTGCCTCCCAGAATGGATAACACATTACAAATACCCACCGTGGACCTCCTCAGAAGATGGTAGGCTCTCCCTTGCTAGAAGTCTTCACAAAAGGCCAGCTGGGTTATAGTGAGGATTCTTTTTCAGTATGGGTTAGATTAGGTGCCACCACCAACCCCCCTAACCTCTTTGCCGCTCTGAAATTGTACTATTCTATGAAGCCTGTAGTCATTGCCACAACAGTGGAGGGCAGATCAGCAAATTCCTAATTCGAGTCTCTACTTGCCAATTCTTCTGATCAATTGTTCATTTAATTAGATTGGTTGAATCCATTAATTCCTGTCAGTGTAGGATAATGTGTTTGAAATATCACAAAGATTCCAGTTAGTGCTTGACTTTGCAGCAATGAATTTCAAATATCATATCTTGCATTTGGGGGAAGATGCCAAATTCAGTGGGAGCAGCCTGACCTATTAGATCAAATGCTGGACAGTGAATCAGAAAAAACGGCCGCTAGGTGATGGATAGAGAACGTGGATACAGCACTAGACTAAAAATCAGTTCCAATCTGACTTCAGACACTTCTTAGCTATGTGACCTTGAGCAAGTCACTCACCTCTCTAGATCATCAATAAAACAAGGATAATTGCAGCAGTAACCTCCCAGAGTTTTTGCCAGGATAAAATGAGATGACATTTGTAAAGCACTATACAAACCTGAAAGTGCTACATAAATGCTAGCTATCACCATTAAATCCTTCCTCTGACACTGCCAATCTCTAAGATTGGTCTTTCCTGGCCTTCTGACTCTTCATACCATGTCCCACCCATCCCCAACTTTTCAGCTCCCTCTTCTGTGTTCTCTTCTTCCATTAGAACATAAGCTTACTGAAGGCAGGGACTGTCTTTATTTGGGCTTGTATTTGTATTTCTAGCATTCAGCACAGTGCCTGGAACATATTAGTTGCCTAATAAATACTTGTTAACCTCACTTGATCTGTTAAGTTGCAGTGCTTATTGTTGGGAAAAGATGTTCTACCTCAACAAAATACAGATCTTTGACATATTAACCAAATTCAATATTTTCACACTGACCCATGTAAACAAGAACACGAGATTTCAAATTACAAAATTATTTTCTTTCACAGCAGAAGAAAAAGAAGAATTTTAATTCACTCTAATGGCTGCTCTCTGCTCACCAACATTTGGTTATTAGCTGTAGTAAAAGATGTATAAAAATCAGACCAGGAAATATATTTACCAAAAACAAGAAGACACAGGGAAGAGCAGTGGCCCTGAAGTCAGGGATCCGGATTAAAATCCTGTCTCCCCTACTTACTACTTATGTGACCTCAGGAAAATTGCTTCATCTCCCTCGGCTTCAGTATCCTCATCTGTAAGATGAGGGGGTCGGAAGAGTTGATCTTTCATTTCCCTACCAGCTCAAAATCTGTGATTCTATGAAGTCTCTCCCTGAGTAGGAAAGGTAGAATTGGGACTTGAATCTAGAGAATGTGAATCAAAAAAGGCTGTCGGGAACTGAAGCATAAAGTCACCTTGAACTGAATAAAATGCTCCTCTAGAATATGGAAGAATTATGTAATGATTGGGCTTGGGAGAGTTACTGCTTACTCCAGTTGAGTAATCCCTTTTAAATACAGCATCATGGTGGGTTTATTTCCTTAATTCTTTTTCGGGTCATAAGAAAAACGCTAAAGACAACCCTTATTTAAGACTTGGATCCAGCAAATTAATAGTCAATTTCCTTGGCAGAAACAATTTGACTAAAGTCTTGACTTGGTAATTTGGAGGGAAATACTGTTGTGAATTGGGACAGTCTCTTTAAAGCCATTTGCCAAGTCCCTACTATGTCCACCTAATGAGACGATTAGTGGCAATAGACTCTCAGACAGACACACAGAAGAAGGGACCTTTGGCAACTAAACGTATAAAGGGTTTGACTGGAAGCTCAGGGTCCAGGTGTCTTGGGCATTGACCTGGTAACCAGTCACCATGGCTAGAACAGTGCATTTTGCTTTTACTTGTCTGTTTGAAAAGCAAGATGCTTTTAAATGCAAGTTAACAAGAATGGTGATTAATATTAACTGCTCATCAATCTAATCTGATCAGGGCCTTGTGACAGACAGGATGCATTTGATACCTAGCATCCTCTTTCTCTGATCCTCCTTCTGCAACTGAGACTAGTCCCAAAGGAGAAATTCTTGTGGGATAAATAATAATAATAGTTAACATTTCTATAGCCCTTTATAGTTTGCAAAGTACTTTACATCTATGTCATATGATCTTTGCAAAAAACCCTAAGACACCGGTGATATTATTATTCTCATTTTGCAAATGAGATGTTAAGCAACTCTTTCATCCAGATGGAAAGTGTCTTCAGCGGGATTCTAACTCAAGATTTCCTGATTCCAAATTCTGTGCTTTATCTGCTTTACCACCTCGTTGTTTTTTACAAGCCAGCATGTTTGTCATCGTACTGAATGTTTAGCTGAGTAAATGCAATTCTAATTTCCTTATACTTCAAACTTTGCCAAGATCAATCATTCTAACTTGTGTTCAGTTATATATTTTACCTGTATTTTTTAAAATCCTGATTTATATTAGGTTAAAGTTTAAAAAATTGAAATCTTATATCTGCTATTTTATTTAGGGAACCTCCCCAGAGACCATGCAATCACACTGCCTTCGAGGCCAGGGAGACTCACTTATTGGGACAGAGGATTTCTTGATTGCATGGCACCAGAATGTCATATATTGGCTTAGCAGTGCATGAGATTTGTAAAGGAAAAGCTATGGAGTGCCAAAGAGAACAATTAATGCTGTGTCAATGATGATTCAAAGGGACAAGTAGTATCAAAAGTCCTGAGGAGACTGATCAGTGAGGAGCAAGGTGTACTCTGACTTTCTTTCCCTGAACTGGGCTAGCTGCACCTGCCTTTAGCATCCTAGGGTGGGGCAGGAGATTTGGGATAATCTCCTCTCTACTGTCATCAACTCAAGCCCCATCAACCATGTAACCTCATCTATTAGAGCCCACTGGTTAGCCCCTTAATAACATTTAACCCCTTTAACATCAAGTGGTTTTACAAAGGGATAATTGCTTCATATATATAATAAAAAGAAATTAGAAAGCTTTTCGCCAACACATCTGGGGCCCACTTACCCCTATGTCACCTCAGTGTCTCAGGCACCTGGCTCAAAACTTGGCTCGGTTCCTATATAGCATTGGTCTCCCCAAGCTTATGTCCAAGGGTGACATCTCTACCAGACCAGTCCTCACTTCAGCTTTCACTGGCATGAATCCAGAAGGTTGCCTCTGAAGCTTGTTCCTGATTCTTCAGGGTGTCGATGTTGGGCTGACTGAACACTTGCCCTGGGTTCTTAATTCCCAGATTCCTATGCCTTGCTCTCCCAACCATTTGAAACTCCCTAGGTCAGGGAATTCATTCCTTTCACCAGACACATGAGTAACTGAAATTCCCCAGAAGCAACAAGGCAAACAGACTGCAATTGAAGTTGACAGACCTTTGAAAATCCCTCCCAGATAAAGCCTCTTCTTCCACACAGGGCTAACTGACCAGAACCAATTACAAAATGTCTGTGAATGCTGCACATCTTTCCAACTTGTTTCCCTTATGAGTCATCACAGTTCTGGAAGCAAGTTTCCCTAAGTTCATGACATGGCTACACGGAGAGACCCTGCCTCAGGCAGTCTGTGTGCAGCAGACTCCTATTAAAATGTTTTGATTGATCATGACTCCAAAGCACTGATAATGAAATAAACCTCCCTCCTCTAGGTAACTACAGATACAGACTAAAACACGGGGTCAAGACCCACAGTGTAAGAAGAGCTGAAGGAGGTATGAATGGAGAAAGTTTAAGCAGCCCTTGCTGGAGTGTGGGCATGAAAAATTATGAAGAGAGGCAAGGAGAGACTGATGGTGGAGACCAGGGTATAACATTCTGTTTGTCTAGATAGCACACCAAGGACCGAGTGGTGCTTTCAATGCTCACTTGGTTCTAATGTCAAAGGCAAATTAACCAGCCCTGCAACAACTCCTCCCTGACTCCCATGACCAGATCCTGCTGTAAATACCTTAGAGACTACAGTGCTGTCCCTAAATCTAAGGTACACCTTCCTATTGCTGCAGTTACTATCTAAGAGCCTTCCATGAGTGACTTGGTGAATGGGACTTCTACTGGGTCATAAGCAGCAAGATAAACCTGAGATACTCAATGAATACATCAGTGGTCAAACAGAGCAGTTTAGTCCTTCTGGGCTGTAGCCCCAAACAGTGCTCCTCAAGAGCCACATGGGGCAGCTAGGTGGTGCAGTGAATAGAGCACCCTGGAGTCAGGAGGACCTGAGTTCACATCTGGCCTCAGACATTTAACACTTACTAGCTGTGTGACCTTGGGCTAGTCACTTCACCTCAATTGCCCTACCTCCCCCACTCCAAAGAAGCGAGAGAGAGAGAGAGAGAGAGAGAGAGAGAGAGAGAGAGAGAGAGAGACATGGCAGAGAAGTGGAAGTTTTGGAACGGGGAATGAGAATGATCACTATTTTGATTTAATTGTTTGTTATTTAGCTCATAATCTACTTTTTAAAATGCCATTTGTTTCACTGTAATGTTATGGGATTTATTCTGGCTTTTTCAGAGAAGATTCAGGGGAAATAAGGGCAATTTATGCATTATGTTCCTGCGCTCTTTGCCCCCAGCTAGTCTGTAACCTCTACGTAGGAAGGAATTGGATCTCATTCACCTTGGCACCCCTCTCGATAGTTAGCACCATTGCAACAGAAGGCAGTGATATTCAAGGATATGGCTATGACTTTCAATCAGGAATGGAGACAACTGGACCCTACTCAGAAAACCTTGCTCAGGGATGGGATGCTAGAGAACATCTCAGTAGGCAGTGGGGTGGCATTGTGGAGAGAATAACTAGCTTGTAGTCAGGCAAACTTCCATTTCAATTCTGTCTCACATGCTCTCTAGCCCTGTGAGCTTAGGCAAATCACTTAACCATTGTAGCTTCAGTTTCCTCAACTGTAAAATGAGACTAACCAGCACTTCCCTTCTAGGGTTGTTGTGAGGACCAAATGAGAATATGGAAAGCACCTGAAAAACTTAAAAAGACTTATATGAATACTAGCCAGTGACGGTCATATTTTGTCTCCCTAAGATTTCCAGTTTTCAGTCAGAGGGATAATCAGACCACACAAGGCGCATTGAATGTGGAGTCGGAGGACAGGGTCGGAATTCCTAACAATATGATCTTGGCTGAGTAATCTCTACGGACCTCAGTTTTCTCATCTGTAGAATGAGGAAGGTGGACCAAAAAAGCTATGGTGCCCTATAGCTCTAAGACAATGATGTTATGCTATATTTTATAGAGAGAAAAAGAGAAGCACCATGGATGTTATAAAGAAATTATCTCAAAAGACTGATGTCCAGAAGGGGAGACATCTTCACAAAATGCCTCATTGGAACTTAGCTCTCATTACTTCCCTCCATGTACACTATCTTTCAGCCAAATTGGGCTTCCTGTGGAAATGGACACAATAGTTCTTCTCCAGCATCTGTGTCTTTACCCATGGCATCCCCAGGGCTTGGAAGGTATTCCTTACTCATTTCTACTTCTGGAAGTCTCGGCTTCCTTCAAGACTAAGCTCAGAGCAACTGCTATGGTAAGATTTTTCTGGTTCGCCAA
This sequence comes from Petaurus breviceps papuanus, assembly GCF_028583685.1. Classification (NCBI taxonomy): domain Eukaryota; kingdom Metazoa; phylum Chordata; class Mammalia; order Diprotodontia; family Petauridae; genus Petaurus; species Petaurus breviceps. The sequence continues at coordinate 45,042,376 of NW_027185761.1, read as the reverse complement.
ATCTCCAGCACCCTAGCCATGGTGAAATCTCATTAATCAGAAACAGATCCATCCCAAGATAGGAACTAGAAAGCCAGGTGGGAGAAACAGGGTAGACCAAGCAGCAAGTCATGAAGATGGCCCAAGTACACTGTGGATGATGTGGGGGCATCTAAATATAGAGAAATTTCACCAATATCCAATGACTATCTCCATGGACACTGCTTTGCTCTGCCTTCTGGCTCCTATCCAGCATTCCAGCTCCTAGTCTGGAACCCCAAGCTCCTAATCAGTGAGAGCTCATGAAATCTCTATCGCCCCCAGACCAAGGGTGTGCTGGATTCAGCTCACATCCTGGCTCCAAGAGCTGATTTTTAAATTTCCTGTGTGATTATACCTTAGAAAAGAGCAAATATAACAAATTAGGGCTTGATTTATTGTGCTGCTTATTATCTTGACTTAAGAAGGTGGTGAAGAAAATGTTAATAATGCAGATTATTTTTTCCAGAGAGCTGATTGTTCAACATTTATTAAAACACCCCTAACCTCTACCCCAGACCTTGTTGTTACATGTGAAGACACTCTCTCTCTCTTGAACTCCCAATTTCTACCTCTTTCTCTGGGAACAGTAATCAAATTACACTACCATTCCTGGGACGGAAGCGTCGATCCATGGTGTGACTTCTCTCTCTAGCCCTATGACTCTCTATACTAAAACAATATGTATTGTCTTCCCCCATGGGATTATGAGCTCTCTGAGGGCAGGTATGTGCTTTGCTTTTAGTATTTATGTACCCAGAATTGAGCAGAGTGCCTGGCATATACCAGCGCTTAATAAGTGCTTTCTTCATTATTCATTCATTCATTATCATCTTCCTCTAACTATTTTGTACTTCTTCATTTGTAAATGTTATATCCTCCAAAGAGAATATATAAGCTCCTTGAGAACAGTGATTGTCATTTTGCCTTTGCATCTCCAGTAACTAGTACAGTGACTGGCACATAGTAGGTCTCTAATAAATACTTGTTGAATTCATACTTCATAAATGGTTATTGATGAAATGAATGAAGAATGATAAAACAGCAAATTGATAAAAATGAATATCACTCAGGACTTTTATCTTAGTAGTAATTAGTATAATGTCTTCCTCTCCCTTAGGTAACTAAAAAGGAAAGACCTTTTTTGAATTTTTTTTTGGGGGGAAGGCATGGCAATTGGGGTTAAGTGACTTGCCAAAGGTCACATGGCTAGTAAGTGTTAAATGTCTGAGGCCACATTTTAACTCAGGTCCTTCTGAATCCAGGGCTGGTACTGTATTCACTGTACCACCTAGCCACCCTGATTTAATTTATTTTAGTAGAAGAAATTAAATACAGACCATGTGTCAGGCACTGTGCTAGACACTGGCAATTAAAAAAAACCCAATAATGAAAACAGTCTCCCCTTGATAAGCTTATATTCTACTGGTAAGAAACATCATGTACACAGGTAAGCAAATGCAAATTATATACAAAGAAAATACAGAGTAATTTTGAGTGGTGGAGAGGACAGAAGTGTCATAACAGGAGGGAGTCAGGAAAGGTGTCAGTATGCAGTGGTTTCTGAGCAAAGGGTGGTAGGAAATTCAAAAGAGAGAAGTGAAGAAGGAAAGTGTTCCAAGGACTGATAACAACCCATGCAAAGGCATACAGGTGGGAAGATGGGGAACAAATTGGCTGGAATATAGAGTCTATGAGGGGTACATGGTGAAATGAGTCTGCAAAAATAGGGTGAATAAAAAGTGCAACAGAAGCTTTTGAAAATAGTCACCTGGCCCATTGAATTGACCATTCAATGGTAGTCAGTTAGACTCTAGATACTCAAATCCTAAAATGTTTACCATTCCAGTCCCTTCTTCATAAAGAGTCCATGTGAAGCAATATGCAACAGTGGAAAGAAAACTAACTCTGAGTCAGAGGTTCTGGATTCAAATCCTGCCCAAGACTCACAATTCATGTGATGTGGGCTAAAACATTCATTTTAGGGAGCATCAGTTTCCTTATCTGTAAAAGGAGTTAGACTAGATGTCCTCTGAGATGGCTTCTAGAGCTCTAAACCTTATCTAAGTTGTTCCCATCCTTAGGGATACACACACACACACACACACACACACACACACACACACACACACTTGACCATAGTCCTCCCTGGGCATAAAAGCAAAGCCAAAGGATTAGGGCTGCCTCCTCCTTCCCATTGGGGTTCTTTCCCTGCTCTTCCAGATCATTACCATTCCTGCCACAGTGGTGATTCACAGGTGAAAGCTTTTAACACAAGTGCCAGTACAATTCACATCCAGCTCCTACAGAGATCAGTGAAAATATGCTTCCTTTCAAAAGCAGTAGCTAGCCTGGCCTGTCATACCTGACAACTTCGAGAGCAGAATAAACTGTACTGTCCTGTGAAAATTAAATCACAGCATAGAACAGATTGTCATTCGGAGGGTCATCACAATCATTTTTGCCTTTAAATATAATTCAGTGTGTTCCTATTTTATGAAAAGACATAGTTACCGAGAAGGTCCCAGGTCGTTAAGATCTGGGAAGTGAGATCATGATGTTGAGATAGAAATGGAAGGCCCAGAAGGGAAAGAGACATTGAGTTCTGCCACTGTCCCATCACATGGAGTCCATGGAAGCAATTTTCAAAACTAAGTTGTGGAGACCAACGGGCTGGACTACTGAGTGAGGTCACTACACAGTCATACAAGATAACCTTCCCTTTCTCCTCTCTTAGGACTTTGCCTCTTACTGAGAAAACTGAGGCCACGTGACGCAAGTTGCTTCTCCCAATCTCTTCATCTCAAAATGCTTGACATCATCCTCTATTCTTTTTTGTTCTTTTCCACTAGTCTCTGACAAAGAGATGATCATTCTCAACCCCTCTGTTGGTGGTGGTGAGTCATTTTTCAGTCATGTCCAACTCTTCATGACCACATTTGAAGTTTTCTTGGCAAAGATACTGAAGCAGTTTGCCATTTCCTTCTCCACCTCATTTTGCAGATGAGGGAACTGAGGCAAACAGGATTAAATGATTTAACCAGGGTCAAATAGCTAGTAAGTGTTTGAGGTCGGATTTGAACTCAGGTCATCCCACCTCCAGGCCCAGCGCTCTATCCACTGTACCATCTAGCTGGCCCCCAACCTGTTTATGTGTTCCTTCAATCCCACCCTCTCGTCTTCTTCTACTTAAATCATCTGTGTGTGTGTTTCTGTTTCACTTTGTCTTTGTCTGTCTAACTCTCCCTCGCCCTCCCTCTCCCCTGTCTCTCATCTTCTATATCTAGACTTTACCATCCTCTCAAACTATGACTCTATATCCTTCCTCCCTTAGTGAGTCAAAGTGCTAGGAAAATTTTCCTCTCCTTATTACCTCCATTTTCTCTCCTCTCAACCACTTCAGTCCTTTGCAATCTAGCTTCTCACTTCATTATTCAACTTTCACCACCCTCTCCAATGTTGCCAGTGGCCTCTTAATGGACAAATCTTGTGGTCTTTTATCATTTCTCATAGTTCTTGATCTCTCTACTACATTCCATACTACTAACCACCCATAATACCTCTCATTAAGTGTTATATAAATGCAAATTATGGTTAGTGATTTGGTTAGTGTTCATTACTATCAAGAAAATGGGAAGGACTACAGAAAGGATTCCTTTCACATTTCTTCTGGGCCTGTGATGAATCTTAATTCATCTATATACCCTCAAGGAGCTTATAATAATAGTGGAGATATAAGACATCAATGCCAGAAAAGTTAAATAATAATACAAAGTGAGGTAGTCCATTATTAATTGTTAAATGAACAGCATTTACCATAAGTGCTATGTACCTCTCCCCTCCCCCAACCCCACATACCATATCCTTGGACTGTAACCACGTAACTGATAGGTAAACTTTCACCTTATATTGCCTGAGACCAGGCCCCTCTCTCCCTCTCCCTCTTCCTCTCCCTCTTCCTCTACCCCCTCCCCCCCCCTCCCCCCCCCCCCCCCCCCCTCCCTCCCTCTCTCTCTCTCTCTCTCTCTCTCTCTCTCTCCCTCTCTCTCTCTCTCTCTCTCTCTCTCTCTCTCTCTCTCTCTTTCACGAAGAGAAATACAAAATCATCCCTACCCTCAAGAAGCTTACATCCTACCTACTTTATGCTATATTGTATTTCACTCCCACCACCTAATAAAATTTTGCCAGTGACTTAAAGTCAAATTCAAATTCCATTTCTCTAAAAAGCCTTTTCTGGTCTTCCCTGCCTCCCAGTGGGTGATAGATGCTGAAGGAGATTGTGGTAGAGCTTTCCTAGGAATCAGCAATTTCCTGGGAAATACAGCTCTTCTGAATATGCAGGATTCACTCATAGAAAACTTTCACTATCATATTCTGAAGCCCTAACAAGTCCTACCTAAGCCTCTACCCTTATCATTAGTCTGATTCCTTCAACAAACAAGACAGCCACATTACCCAGCCTAATTATGGGCAGAAAAGAAACTGTCTACACATCAGTCCCAGAATAAGGTGTCAAGGTGTAAAAGGAGAGGGAGGCTTTTAATTAAACAATGTCAGGGCCCTCTTGATGAAAGCACAGAGTTTAATCCCAACCCACTCTCAGTGAGTACAGGAGGTCAAGAGCCCTCCTAGGCTCTCAGCCTTTGGGGTCCAGCAAGGACACGTGTTGTACAATTGCTTCTGTCCAGCCAGATTGTTCATTGCCATGCAGCCATTTCCTATTTCTTTAATTAGGAGAAAGAAAAAAAGGACTTTGATGTAAATTCATAGCATGTCAGTTTTAATCTGTGTACAATCCATCACACTTCGGGAATGTGTGTGGCAGTTCTCCTTAATAAAGGATTATGGAGAGCACCTGCTGAGACTAAAACACTTTATCATCTTTGTTAGCACCAGGAGCTCCAGAATTATGTCATGTTTGACTCCAAAAATGATTATTATAAGCCCCAGAATTAGAAACACAACAATGGAGCTGCTGATTTCAATTGCCCATGAAACTCCCATTTGTGGAATCAAACTTAGTAAGTTTTCGTTTTAATAGAAAACTAATAGGGCCACAGTTGCTAGACCAAGATGACTAATTCTCCCATTTCTGAATGTGATCAGATAATGGCTTTCTCAGACACAAATTAACTACAAAACCGAAATAGTCTAGGTATACAAAATGGCACCCAAGCACTTTAAAAAATAATAATAAATGTCTACATTTCATTGACTAAAATGAGGCTTTTTTGGAAATGTCCACTGAGAGTTATAGTCCAACTGGGTTCTGTATTCACAATTCTTGTTATACTAAGCAAAATTTAGGCAGCATTTGGGAGATGGTCTTAGGAGAATTTTTCTGAACTTCAGGGTTGTGTCTAAGGCAACTACAATGCATCTCCCTGTCCATCCATGACATGGAAGGAAGGGAGAAGAGGGGAGAGAAGGGCAGAAGGATGAGGACCAAACCAATAAATGTCAGTTATTATTATAGATCTGTGTGAATTTTGGTCACCTCACCTTTCTCGATCTCAGTTTTGTCACTTGAAAAATTGACGGGATTGAAATACATTAAATATCCTGACAAGAAAATACCACTTAAAGAACTTGCATAAACGCAACTATAAAAGTTATTTTTACAAAGATAAAAGGTCTAAATAAATGGAGAGAAATACAATGTCCTTGGTTTAACCATAAATCAATCAACAAATAGTTATTAAAAACCTAATGCATTCCAGGCACTGTGATAGGTGTTAGGGATACAAGGGAAAATGGAAGGAAAAAATAGAGAGAAGAAAGGAAGAAAGAGGGAGGGAAAGGAGGAGGAGGAAGAGAAGAAGAAGAAGAAGAAGAAGAAGAAGAAGAAGAAGAAGAAGAAGAAGAAGAAGAAGAAGAAGAAGAAGAAGAAGGAGGAGGAGGAGGAGGAGGAGGAGGAGGAG
>NW_027185761.1:44996235-45036037 GCF_028583685.1 Petaurus breviceps papuanus | reverse complement strand
GAGGGAGGGAAAGAGGGAAGGAAGGAAGTAGGGAAGGAAAGAAGGAAGGAAGGAAAGCGGGAAGGAAGAAAGGAATTATAAAGATAAAGCATTAAGACTATGTGCTAATAACTGTGCTAAATGCTAAGCAGAATCATTCACTTCAGTCCCAGTCTTTAAGGAGCCTATATTCTAATAGAGGGAGACCTCACATAAAAAGGTGCCAGAAAATGGAAGGGAGATTCATGACGTATACTCTTTGGGAGGAAATGACCAGTGAGTGAAATGGAGTTCAACTCTTGGCTAAGATAAGGCTTACCAATAACTCACCAGTAAGATATGGGAGGCACAGAGACATAATCCAAGATTCTTGGGAGATGAGAGGAGGCAGCACAATGAGAAGACAGCCAGAAATTATCAGAATTTTACTACTATATTAAAAAAAATACCAAAGGAATACTTTACAGAATAAGACAAAACCATAACCAAATTCATCGATATGAGAATTTATTTTGTATATATTGTATACACTTTGTACATATAGTTGTATCTCTTGTCTCCCTCAATCAAAAGTTAAGTACAGTGAGGGCGAAAACTGTTTCATTTTTAGATTGGTATTTATTGTTGTTGTTTTTGTTGCTATTTAGCCTTTTCAGTCATTTCTGATGCTTCACGGCCCCATTTGGGGTTTTCTTGGCAAAGATACTGGATTGGTTTGCCATTTCCTTCTCCAGTTCATTTTATAGATGAGGGTTAAGTGACTTGCCCAGGATCACACAGTGAGTAAATGCCTGAGGCCATATTTGAACTCAGGAAGATGAGTCTTCCTGACTCCAGGCAAGGCAGTTTCTCTTTTGCACCACCTTTACACAGCATCAATCTCAGTTCCTGGCTCAAAAGAGGAACTTAATAAATGCTTATTGATTTATTGAGGAAAAGGTCAAGAATATCAAGGATATGCATTACTTAATAAAAAAAAAACAAAGAAGGGAGACAGGAAGAACCTCAAGTGCTACCAGAACTCAAATTCTACAACCAATACTTATTATCCAAACTACCTGGTACTGAATTAAAAAAAAAAAATAGAAAAGTGGGTCAGTGTAATAAACTTGACAATAAAGGTCTTGAAACAAATCTGAGTATACAAACTCTTGAGGAAGGGAATTTCAGTCAATAAGAACTGACAGATGCAGAAAAGAGTTTGGCACAAATTGGACTTCAAGTAGCATCTCATGCTTTGTATCACAACCAACTCCAAATGGACAAAGTATAAAAAGGCGCAAAATAAATTAAAGGAAGCTTTCATCTTTCACAATTATGAAAAGGGAGAAAATTCACAATGAGATGCAGAATAGAATTGCCCATCTCTTTATGCAAAAGTATAAAAGACAAAATGGTCATTTGTTATTATATAAAATTTTGCATCGATTGCATAAATGAAAAAATAGCTAGAAATATGATATAGATTTGCCAAAATACTTGTTTTTAATAACTGATAATCTGAGAGGCAAAATCTCAGGAGAACTAACTCTACTAAATGAGATTAAGAATCACTTTTCAGTAGACAAGTGTTTAAAGTAGTAACCAAGAGATTTCAAAAGAAGAAACACAAACTATGAATAACCGCATGAAAATAATGTTAAAATAATTAATGATAGGAGAAAATGAAAATTAAAACAATTCTAAAGCATTGCCTCATATTCATCAGCTAGTAAAGGTAATAAAAGATGGGTACGCTCATTATTTAAGGGAAGACAACCATGCTCATTCACCTGCTAGGTGATCTGTCAGCCCAATCATTTTGGAACACACACACACAATCACTTAGCATTCATACAACCCTGTGAAATAAGTGCAATTATTATCCCCATTTACTGATGAGGAAATAGATTAAGACACTGATTTGCACAGGGTTATAGTGCTAGTAAGTGTCTGTGGCAAGATTCAGACTCAGGGCTTCCTGTCTCCAACTCCAGAGCTCTATTGGCATCACTTACATTTCAGAATTATGCAAGGAAAATTACTAAACTGGTCATATCCTTTGACACAAAGATCTGACCATTTGGACTATATCCCAAAGAGGTTATTGACAAGAGTATGTCCATATGTACCAAAATGTTCATAGCAAATATCAAGTGTACAGAAATGAATTTCAGTTTTGAAATCTGCAGGGCTCGGATCAAATCTCAGTGCTGCTTATAACTGCCCATGCTGTGTGACTTCAGACAAGCTAATTAACCTGACACTCAGTTGTCTCATCTCTAAAATGAGGAAGTTGAATGAAATGACTATCCGTGTCCCTTCTTGCTCTAAATGTATGATCCTATTTATGAAAGCAAAAGGCTGGAATTGAAATACATGTGCAAAATTGGGGATACAAATGGAAACAGTTCCCATGAGAGCAAGGAATGGAACTCATCTAAAGCAATCAATGTGGATGCACAAGGAACTCACTGACTAACTTCTATTTTAAAAAGAAATGTGGAAAAGATATAAGGAAGATCAAGTTAAGAGGAGATAATAGAGTCCAATTAAAAAATAATGTTAGGAATGCTATAGCTCAGAAGTTGGAGAGTGAGGCTAAGGACAACAAAAAGACTTTTTTTCCAATATCAGGAGAAAAAAAAGAGAATAAAAATAGGACCTATCCTTATGTAGGATGGAACCACGATAACTGCGACAGAAAGGAAGCTGAGCTGCTCAATTATTATTTTGTTTCTCTATTCTCTACAGAAGAGAATTACCCTTCTGTTGGAAGGAAAAAAACAACAATGATTAACAGGAAGCAAGTAAAAAGATACTAAAAGAACCTTTGGTTACCCTTGATGAGTTTAAATCACCTGATCTAAATAAATGAAATTCTTAGTTCCTGAAAAAACCGGCAGGTGTGATCGTTGGGTCCTCGTCAGTAACACATGAAAGATCACGGGAAATAGGGGAGGTACAAGTTTGGAGAAGGGCCAAAGATGAATTAGTTTCATGAAAGAGGTGTTTGGAAAATATCTGAAGAGGGGAAAACATTATAAAGAGCTAGTATGAATTCATCAAGTTCAATCAGACTAACCTTGTTTCTTTATTTTAACAAGATTATTAAACTGGTAGATGAGGAAAATGCCATGAATCTATACAGATAAACTAAAATTTAGCCATGCTTTTGATACTTTTGTTGAGTCATTTCGTTCATGTCCAACTTTCCATGACCCCGTTTTGGGTTTTCTTGTCAAAGATACTGGAGTAGTTTGCCATTTCCTTCTCCAGCCCATTTTTTTTTTCTTTTTAAAGCAATCGGGATTAAGTAACTTGCTCAAGGTTACACGCCAGTTATTTCTGGGTGTGGTGCTGAGTATCTGAGCCCAGATTTGATCCCCAGGTCATCCCGACACTGGAGCCAGTAGCCTTACTCGCTGAGCCACCTGGCCACCCCTAAGCAATTAGGGTTAAGCAACTTGCTCAAGGTTACACAGCCAGGTGTTTCTGGGTGGGTGTTAAGTGCCTGAGCCCTGGATTCGATGCCCAAGTTATCCCGACACTGGAGCCAGTGTTCTTACTCACTGTACTACCTGGCCGCCCCACCAGCCCATTTTACAGATAAAGAAACTGAGTCTACCAGGGTTAAGTGACTTACCCAGGATCATACAACCGGTGTCTGAGATTGGATTTTAACTCAGGTCTTTTTGACTGTAGGTCCAGTGCTCTCCCTAGTCCACTGAGCCACCTACCTGCCCTTCACTTTTGATACTGTATCTTATAATATTCTGGTGAAGAAGTTGGAGACATGTATGGATATGATGATAATACAATAAGATGGATTTGGAATTAGCTAAGCTGGTAGACTCAAAGAGTAGTTGTTAATGGTTCAGAACCATCATAGCAGGAGGTCTCGAGTGGAGCACCCCCAGGGATCTGTGCTTGGCTTCATACTATTTAACATTCTTATAAATAACTTAGATAATGGCATAGATAATATGCTTATCAAATTTGCAGATGACACAAAGCTGAGAAGAATAGGTAACACACTGGATGAGAGAAGCAGAATTCAAAAGGCTCTTGCCAGGCTTGACCATTGGGCTAAAGCTAATAGGATGAAATTCAATAGGGATAAATGTAGATTTTTACATCTCAAAAAAAACCACCACAAATATCAGATAGGTACACATGGACAGATAGCAATCTTTTTTGAGTGGGGAAGGCAAGGCAATTGGGGTTAAGTGACTTGCCCAAGGTCACACAGCTAATACGTGTGTCAGGTTTCTTATGCCAGATTTGAACTCAGGTCCTCCTGACTCCAGGGCCACTGCTCTATTCACTGGACCACCTAGATGCCCCAATAGCAGTCTTTCTGAGAAAAATCTGGGGATTTTAGTGGACTAGTCAATAAAAGTCAACAGTATAAGGTGGGGTGGGTCGAGGGAGATAATGCAGTCTTGGGTTACATTAGGAGGGGCATAGCTTCCAGTAACAGGGAAGTGATAGTCCCACTGCATGCTGCCCTGGGGAAGCCACATTTGGAGTATGGTCTTCAGTTCTGGGCATCACAGTTTAAGGATCTTGGTAAGCTGAACAGTGTCCAGTGTAGGGCAAGAAAGGAGACAACTTTAATGTCACAACATATGAGAATCAGTTTAACAAACTGGCTATAGTTAGCCTGGAGAAAAGAAGATTTAGTAGGAGCATGATAGCAAGTGTTTGGAGGGTTGTCATGAGGTCATGTTTGTCTCTAAGAGTGGAACCATGAGCAGTGGGTAGAAGTTACAAAGAGGGAAATTTAAGTTGGATATCAGGAAATCTTTCCTAACAATTGCCAAAATGGGAATGGCTTGCTTCAGTAGCTGGTAGGTTCCCCCTCCTCAGAAAGCTTCAAGGAGAGGCTATCTGCCCATTTATTGAGAAGGTTCTGGTCGGGGGTTCCTTCTGTGTATGAGTTGAACTAAATGGCCACTGATGTCCCTTCCAAATCTTAAATCACATGATGTTGTGGCATCACAGGCCACTGAACTGTTTTCTAATTGTTTGGCTTATCCAAACCTATAAGTCCATTTAAGCATGGTATCGTGTGGCCATGCCTTGCCCCCAAAATCGATGTAACAATTGTGGGCACAAAGTAAGCATTTCATCCATACTTACTGACTTGATTCCACTTCAGTCTGGCAGCATTCGATGATGGGAAATTTCTATTTCAGGGTCAATTTGGGCAAGAAGGGGATAATATTCACTTATGTGTCACTCACTTATGCAGCACAGACCATGCCCTGGACCTCAGAGTTGCAATAAGCACTTTTGGCACCCAGGGCAGGGAGCACTTAACATGTCCTCAAATTGACTTTGCAATTCATGATGTGGAAATAATATAAGAAGTAATTAAGACAAACTCAGCTGAATAAAAGCAGGAATTGCTATAGTAACTCACAAGTGGGTGCAATTAACCATGTTCTACAATCTGGTAGCTTCCTATTTTAACTTCTTTTTCTCACTAACTAGGTGCTAAGCTCCTCATTAGCAACCAGGAGTTTCTTTGCAGATGAAAGAACAGCATGTTTTTTACTTTTGAGACCTCTAATTTTCAGAACCCTATACAAAGCCCTAGTCACCCTACCTTAGTTACAAACAGCTCTCTTGGACCTGAAGTCAGGATACCTGGGTTTGAATCCCAAGTGAGACATTTACGAAGAAGTTTAACCAGTCACAAGTCATTTAATTTCCCTTTCTAAGGCTCAGTTTCGTCATTCATAGGAAAGCAATTTACTTATCTTTCAAGTGCTATAAAAATGTGTGTTACTATTATTAAGTCAAGTTAGTTTAGTCTTCTGTCTCCTCTCCTCATTGAGATGCTGTAGGGACAAGTGAGAAGGCATACTAAGCAACTCCATTTCCTTAGAAGTATGATACGTGATTATACAAAGGATCTGTGATTTTGGAAGAATGGAGAGTTCCTGATATGGGGACTCCCTCTAGGATGGGAGCTCCAAGCACTGCCATTTTACCTGCTGATGCAGCCTCGGGACTCCTAGCCTTGTTACATGCCCCACTGTTGACCCTTGGGATTTCTCTGGCTCTTCTACACAGTTGAATTGTCTTACATGTGCTGTCTCCCCAAATTAGAAAGTTAGCTACTTGAAAGCGGGTAGTGGCAGCTAGGTGGCACAGTGAATAGAGTACCAGCCCTGGAGTCAGGAGAACCTGAATTCAAATCCGGCCTCAGACAGTTAACACTTACAAGCCATGTGACCTTGGGCAAGTCCCTTAACCCCAATTGCCCTGCCTTTCCCACCTCCAAAAAGAAAAAAATATCAGGTGGACTATCTCACTTTTTCTGCTGGTGTTCCCAGTGCTTCACAAATGCTCTTTCATTCATTCGTTCATTCATTCACCAATTCAGATCAGTGTGATGTAGAAAAAAAAACCACATTGGAGTCAACAGACATAGAATCAAATCCAGGCTCTATCATTTCTACTTGTGTAACCTTGAGTTGGTGACTCAACCTCTGTGGGACTCATTTCCTTCATCAGTTAACCTCCAAGTCCCTTCCTTTCAAACTTGTGATCATGGAAGGTAACTAAATTGTCCGTTGCCCAGACAACTAGCCCCTCCCAGAATCAGCAGCATCCTAGCTCAGTCTGTACCCAAAAATGATCCCCCACTGTCGCATGCCCAGCAACTGGTCATCCAGTTTCTTCTTCGAGACCATTGAGAAGGAGAAGGAGGAGGTCCACCCTTCCTCTCAAGGTAGCCCATCTCACTTTTGGTCCCTTTGAGCCTTCCATGCAAGGCTAATTTGAATCAAGTATCCTATTACAAACTTTGAGAGTGCTTTGAAGGGTCTATGATTTTGTCAATATGAAAAATTAAATCCCAAGGAGGTGCTTTAGGCAGATAGTTTATGAAATTGGTCTATAGGCATTCAGCTAGTAAATGCCTGAAGTGAGATTAGAGCTAAGGTGTTTCCAAGTCAAACAATCAATCTATTAATAAAAATTTATTAAGCACATAGTGCTAGTCACTATGCTAAGCGCTGTGCCCAGATTATCCTTTGATGTTGCACGATAATGCTATGAATAGATATAGATACATATCATATGATGTGCATGTCTTTCCTCTGCAAAGTCCAAAAGTAGTCCTACCCTACCATGGATTTGGTTACTGTAAACCATTGTAATCTAATCTTCTGTTCCATTAGTTCTGTGATTTATTTACTCGGTAACTAAGATTCGACTATAGAAAATGTATCATATTGCTTTAGAAGAAACCATCAATTAAGAATTCCATTTTCAGCATCTGTAGCACCTGTGCATTGTGACATGTAGTTTCGCCTAGTCATGTACCTATGTCCTCTCAGGAATATTCTTTCACTCTTATAGGATCCATGTTTGCCAAATACTCAGAATATATGGCTTCTTCCACCCCGGGCTAAATAGTCTACATCGTATAATAGCCATCTGCAAGAGATCGAGAGCAAACTGTCCTAAACACAGATGCAGCTCGTTGTGAACAACCTGTCAGATCATTTCCATTCAGAGAAGATTATGATGCTTTCTCCATTTCATTAAACGGAAAATGTCAAGATTCTAGGTTCCAGTAACACACTCATGGCTGGCAAGTAAATTGTACAAGTGCTTTCATATGCAGGTTTGGGGGTGGAAGAGTTTCAAGAAGGAATGATTTTTTTCTTTTGAATAAATGTCATTATTTTGAAGATTACAGCTGTTGCAGGAAGGAAAGAGCACAGAAAATTTCAACCCATCACTGATGGTCCATTATTTTGTGAAATTATAGGATCACAGATCTAGCATTGGAAGGGACCTCAGGGGCCCTCTGGCCCACCCCCTCATTATACAAGTGAGGAAACTGATAGCCATAGAGGCTAACTAATATGCCCAAGGATACTCTGGTAGTATGTCAAGAGAAGTGCCCAGTTCCCAAAGTCCACTGTGAAAAGGAATCAAAAGCATCATGGATTTGGAGCTGAAAGTTACCTTGAATGTTATCTGGTCCAAACTCCTCACTTTACAGATGAGTAAGGGCATAGAAAGGTTAAGTGATTTGCCCAATGTTGACCAGGTAGCAGATGGAAGAGTTGCAATTTGAACCATGTTATCAAGCTTTCTACCACCCACAACCATTCGGTTGCTAAGGGACCATGACTGCTACTAAATTGACTTTAAAAAGCAATTTTCACAAACTCCCCTTTAAATTTCACTGTATATACTTTAGAATCACACCAAGATGGATTAAACTAGAAAGACAGGGAGTGTGTGGAAATTACCGTTAGGCAGATTTAGTCTCAATGTAAAGACGAGAGGATCAACAATGCTAAGAGATATTTTGCAAATGATGGAAATGAAGCCCGAGAAGGATTATTGATTTGGCCTAGATCACACAGATGGTAAGTAGAAGAGATGGGATTTGAATTCAGGTTCTCTGACAAACATTTTTTCCCACTATGACTTCCTAACAAGTCAAACTATCCAAGCTAAGATATGGCCACTCTGGGAGGTGATAACAAGAACAATTAGCATTTATATGGTCCTTTAAAGTTTGCAAAGAATTTTACACATCTTGTTGAATCCTTACAATCACTTTATATTGTAGGTACTGTCATTATGCTCATTTTACAGATGATACAAGTGAGGCAGACAAAGGCTAAGTGACTTGTTCAGGACCACACATTTGTGTCTGAGGCAGGATTTGAACTCAAATCTTCCTGATTCCAGGACTAGAGTTCTATATTCTGTGCCTATCTATCTAACTGCCAAGATAGTAGTCTCTTCCTCGTGAAAGATCTTTGAGCAAAGGCTCGATGATCACTTCTTTGGAACTTATAAAAGGGATTCTTATTTTGCTGTACATTGACCTTTTCTTTCACAGAATTTCTCTTCCAAAAGATAATAGATCAAAAATGATGCTATGGACATTTTCCTATTCCCTTCTGCCAGGCTGAAATCATTCTGTATCTACTTAGCATATACATATTTTTTCTTTATCTATCAATATATATTTTTCTCCTTCAATAGAATGTGAGTTAAGGGCAAATGGTGTTTTGTTGCTATATTTGTATAGCCAGTATCAACTCTCATTCTGTTAGGAAGATACCCTTAGTCAACCTGAAATCCATCTGTCCAATCTACCAAAAGCCACACTTTATTTAGTGTATTTACTACCTGGCTCAGGCTTTATTTTAGGGGAAGTCTGGCCCCCAAACTCCATTTCAGAAATGCTTGAAGATGAGAACAGCTGGTAAACTTCAGTTGATATTTTGCAATATCTGAACATCTGATCTGATGAACTAAACAACATTTCAAGTGATTCTGGATATGTGTAAGTAGTAATGGCCCTAGCTCAGAAAGAATTCTCTTTCAATTGCTCTGCTTTGTTTCAAAGACAGTGAAAAGATTTAAAATGTCTTTTGGTTCCCCAATCCCTGATGTTCTCAACAGAGAGCCCAACCTACAGCTGCCTTGACAGTGGTCCAGGTCAAGGAAAGTATTACTCATTGCCCTGATCAGACCCTACCTAGAATATGGTGTTCAAACCTGAGTGCCATAATTTAGGAAGGGTGTTGATAATGTAAGGAGAACCCACTGGAGGTAACCAATGTGGAGAAGAATGTCAAGATGCATGTTTAGCCCAAAGAAAAGAAGAAATTAAAGGAATATCATAGAGTAGCTATCTTCAAGAATTTAAGGATTGCTCCTTGAAAGGGTAGTTAGGCCTACTTTTCTTGGCCCCAGGGGAAGAACTAGAAGAAATTGAGTATTGGTTGAAAAGAAGTAGATGAAGTCAGGAAACATCATTGCTTTCCCAAAGTAGAAAGGGCTGTCTTCAGAGGCAGTTGGGTTGCCCTTGTTGCCTTCAAGCAAAGAGTAGGTGACCATTCCTTAAGCACATTCTAGAAGGCATTTTTGTTCAGGTCTGACTTGAACTAAATGGCAGTCTATGAGCTCTTTTTCAGCTCTGAGATACAGTGATTCCAAAATCACTCCAACAGCATCCTTTACACCATATAAGATAGTCTATTGGATCAAAGATTTAGAACTGGAAGGGATCTCAGAGGCCACCTAGTCCAACCCCTTCATTTCACAGATGAAACTGAGGCTCATGGCTGTTACATGACTTAACCAAGGTCACACCACTAGTGCAATGGTGAAATTTGAACCTATGTGTAGAGACTCCAGCATCAATAGTCTTTCCACTATAGCAACTAGATGAACGGAACCTTTTGTATTTTCATCACCCTAACTTTTTCTCCTGGAGCAATTATTTTTAGATTCATGGGATTCCTTTATGGATTAGGGAAGGTCATCTGAGAAGTCACTAGGATAATGATAGTAAAAGACATATGCCTTGTATTTCAAGGAGGTCAAAGAGAAAGAAATATCCATCAAACACTTATAGTAGCTCTTTTTGTGGTAGCAAAATAAAAATTGTCAATAATGTAATTACCCATTGCCTGAAGAATGGCCTGGCTGTACCATAAGAAATGATAAATATGTAGAATTCAGAGAAGCATGAAAAGATGTATAAACTGATACAGAGTAGAATAAGCAGAACTAGGATGATGTAATGGGGAAAATATATTTAAAAAACAAAAATATTCTCTAATGAACAAGCCAGGTCCTGAAGGAAAGCTGACAAAATGCACCCCCACCATTCTTTGAGGAAACAGAGCATTATGGATATGGAACTTTGAATGCATGTCAAATTTGATGAATGTACACATTTTGCTAAAAGTGTTTTTTTCTTATTATTTTTGCTAGAGATGGCTCAATGGGTAAAGGCAAAAGAGATATATATCCATGATGATAAATATCCAAATAATCCAAAGATGATAATAAAAATAAATATATAAATAAAATAATGATATAATTCTTATGTAAAATCTATAATTATTACATAAATAAAATGATTATATAAATATAATACCATAAAAATAAACGCCAAAAAAAATAAAATTAGACTAAATCTAAAAGATGTTTTCAAAACTCCTCAAAGAGAAAATAGACATTTTTCCAGTTCTTTCTGGCTGCTGATTAAGTTATGACTTTTGTGATCGTTAAAGGGCAGACTGGAAGAGTTGATGTCACTTTTTCTTCTCAACCATATTGTAACAGCCCCAGGGAGACATTAGCTTGACATCAACAAAAAATGAAATAAAATAAAATAAAGCCTCGCAAGCATACCAGAAGGTAGTAAGTCATCCTTTGAAACTTGTTGGGAGAATTATACTCTCCTAGGTCTGCACAGGGGCCAAACTCTCCTCAGTCCAAACTCAGTCCCTCTTCTATTTATCACAGTTGTGGCCCAAGCTGCTTCTGCCAAGGTCTGAGCCTGATTCTCTATGGAAAATTGCAGAGAGATACTGTAAATAGTTGATTTGGGGTAGACTTATTGACCATCCTATTCACTTCATGATATCTGCTTAGTAATAAAATAAGTTCACCTTTTTTTACCCAGTCTTGTTCAATTCATTCTCATTTAAATCTATTTGCTTGTCTCCCGCATACCTTTGTAAGTGTTCCGCTACTGTGCATGTGGGGGGTTTAAGAATTCGCTTTAAGTTTCATGTGATAGTGCAAAATCTGGTACATGGACACTTAGGAGAGTATCTGATGTTTTTTTCTTAAGTAGAGACTACAAATTTAGTAAGTCTAATATCCAAATACTGAATATTTATTTCCATTCTTAATATGTTTCAGTACTCCAAATTTTATAACCCTGATTCCTATTGCAATCCAAGGTACTGTGCTGACCTAGAAGGAGAGTTGGATTTAGAGACAGAGAATTTGGGTTCTGTCTACCTACCTGTCACTTTCTACCTATGTAACCTTGAGCATGCCCTTTAAAAGTTCTGGGTCTCCCTTTCCTCATTCAAAACAAAATGATGGTTGAACTGGATGGTCTCTAAGGTCTCCTGCAGTTTCTTATTGCTGATCTTTTCACATCTAGTAAGTGTGTGGATATATGAGAGAATATGTGATCTGTTACATTTTTTCCGATATTACACACAAAAATGTCAATAATCAAATCCAGTTTCACAAATAGAACATTGGACTTGGAATCATGAAACCCCATCCACTTCTAACATTTACTAGTTGTGTGACATTGGGCAAATTATTTAATTCCTCAGACCCTTGGTTTCCTCACCTGTAAAATGGGTAATACCACCTTCACAGAGATTTGGCAAATAAAGTATAGGTTGTCCCAAAAGTCTTTGAGCAGTTTCGAGTCAGAAGTCTTCAAGGAGTAACTCCTTGAAGTCTGTTGGGACACCCTGCATTATGCATAATGGTCATTGCAAATTTTCAAAGTGCTCTATCAATGTCAGCTATTACTGTGCCTCTGTATAGTCTAGAAGACTATAAACAATTCGATTAACATAAGGCATAGTGATAATAGACTTCAAAGGGAACTGTGTATCAGGTCATTTCCAAAACCAGACAGCAAGACTGAGCGGGGTGCTGAAGCATCTGAAAATAAGAGACCAAGGACAAAAGTTAATCTTTTTATTTCTATTTCTGGACCACTAATTACATTTATCTAATTAATAATTCAGTGTTCTGAATTATTTGGGCAACTGCTCATTAATGGAATCAAAGCTGATAATTAAGGCAAGGATTGGGGACCTTCTCCAAAGAGACAGAGAGCCCAGATGAGCAGGATGAAAGAGGTATCATTTTATAGTCTCTCCATGTAAATAGGCTATGAATATTGATAGGAACACGTGGCATACAGAAGTGTGGGAACACCGAGTTCTGTCTTTGTTCAGATCCAAAAATCAATCGGAAGATGGAAGCCCCCCATGCTTCTTTATCATTCATCAACTATTCAAGTGGCTCTTTTGTTGAAACTTTCTGTTTAGAAGGTTACTTTGTAAGTTCCCTTTTGCATGGCCACTGGACAAAATATGGGAGGATTTATACACAGTGCCTTCTGGGTTGCCATTTTTTGATGATGTACCTGCCGTCTCAGACTTCAGAGTCGTCTCAAGTGTGGATTCGGTGCTATACAACCAAGAATACTAGTGAACCTCAGCTGACTTGTCTGGACTACTGTCTGCCAGTATGTCTTCCTGCCTTATGCCTCTCTGTCTACCCCCTCAAGGATGGGCTCAGGTATCAAACCAGTAAGCCTAAACACAAGGCAACAATCTGTTGCCTCCAGAATAAAATATGACATGTCCCAAATGTCTTGCTACAGTTTTAATCTATTAAAGTATTAAGACTTTAAGGACGCCCAGTCTAGAATCAAGTTGGGGTCTCCCATATAGCCACAATCTGGCTTCTGTCTACCTTTTATGTTGTATTTAGACTTCAGAGGCAACTAGGTGGTGCACTGGATAGAGCACTAAACTCGGAGTCAGGAAAACCTTAGTTCTACTGTGGCCTCAAACATTTAAGAACTATGTGACCCTGGGTAGGTCACTTAATCTCCGATTGCTTCAGTCTCCTCAATTGTAAAATTAGGATGATAATAGCACATATCTCCCAAGGTTATCATGAGAAGCAAATGAAATAAAATTTGTAAACTGCTTATCCCAGTGTCCCACGTGTGGTAGGCACTTAGTGAATACTATGATTGAGTTTTTCTTTTTTTAAGAACAGCAATAGAATTGTCACTAAATGCAGTCATCTGGATGTAACATTTCAACCAGTTAACATCAAGAAGTATTCTTTTAATCATCTATTAGAACTTACATTCCACAGTGTTATAGAGTGGTCTTTTCCTTTCTTGGAAGACCCCTACAGCCTCCTTCATGGTTAAAGGATTCACTGGT
Organism: Petaurus breviceps papuanus; assembly: GCF_028583685.1. Lineage (NCBI taxonomy): Eukaryota > Metazoa > Chordata > Mammalia > Diprotodontia > Petauridae > Petaurus > Petaurus breviceps. The sequence goes on along the minus strand of NW_027185761.1, from coordinate 45,022,289 downwards.
ATCTGAATTTCTGCCTGGGGAAATCAGGCTAAGTGATGAATCAAGCTCCACCCCCATGGGATTAGACCCACCTGTTATGTATGATACCCAGAAATCCCAATGTAACCCCCATTTTGAGGGATTTTCCTCCTACAAAAGAAATATCTGTATTAAGTTGTTTTAATGTTGAATTAAAATAATTCATTGACCTTGCAGCTTGCCTGTTAAAATTTCAGCCCTTTTTTCCCTTATGTAACTTTTATAAGAAGCCATATTGTGAAGGTTTCCCCTGCAACCCACCCCAGACTCTCCTCCTCTCCCCTCCCCTCCATATAATGGTAGTGTCTCCTAAGGTATTTTTAAGGATAATTATCAGCACTTATACTAGCCAGGTAATTTTGTAATTGTGTAATAACAGCAGCATCCTAAGATCGTAAATATATCTCATTCTCAAGTAATTGTGAGAAACTAACTGATATCAGTCACCCATCCAGAAAAGGCTGGGAAGGGCATTGGATATATGCTATATCCAGGCTAACCAAAAGATCAATCATGAGTTCAGAAAGACTGTGGCCCAAATAGCCCCATATATAAAGTAAAATTAATAAATTAACACCTTCCAAATTTTCAAGGCCAGATGGAAGACAAGATTCATTGCTGATGTAAAAGGTTTTTGTCTATATAAGCAAGAATAACCTGGCCTCAAATTAAACTCTGCCAAAGATTTAGCTGCCTGAGATCCTCTCTGCTAAGGAAGCAGTTTTAGTGAAGAGCAGGAAGACTGCCTTCCCTTCACAAGTAAGGGGGCTGACAGTCCAGCTAATCACTGGAATTAAATCCTTTCTGAAGCGATAATTTAACCATTTAAACACCTGGCTCATATTTGAAATATATTTTTAGAATTGTAGAACCAAGTAGATCCAAATTAACCCTAATTCCAGACAGGCAAGCAAGCGCCTACTATCTTCTCTGAAAGAATCTCCAATGATGGAGAAACTATGGCCATTTTTGTCCACTTGCTTTTATTCTTATCATGTATTACATACATCTATTTGTGATTGCCCATTACCAGTCTCTTCAGATAAGCAAGCAACAGAAAAGAAGGAGCAAAGTGGTATAATAGATAAATCACTGGATCAGTGGGGTAAGACCTGAGTTCAAATTCTGCCTCAGATACTTGCTAGCTTTGTGACCCTGGGTAAGTCACTTGGCCTCTCTCAAACTCAGTTGTCTCATCTGTAAAATGGGAATAATAATAGTAACTACCTCCCAGGGTTGTGAGGGTTAAATGAAATAATAATTGTTAAGTGCTTAGCACAGGACTTGGCACGTAGTAGGTGCTATAAAAATGTTAGTTGCTGCTACTGTTGTTGCTACTACTACTACTACTACCACTACCACTACCAGTACTACTACTACTACTATTGAGTTATTATGAGAATCAAATGAGATAGCATATGTAAAGTTTTGCAAACCTTAAAGCACTCTGTAAATGCTAGCTTTTATTAATACAGGATATTCAGTAAGCTTTAGTAGCTTAAAATTGTGCAAAGACTTTTGGGACCCACTGTGTTATAGCTAAAGACATAATCCCTGCTATGTCTTAGCACACAAAGGATCCCAGAAATCTTGAACCCAAGCCCTGTCCCTCTACCTCTGCCCTTCCCCACTGGCTCCTCCCACTAGCACTGAGGGTTCTCAGTGCAGACAGATGATCTCCCCACAGACCCATCATGCTGATTTCTGGGTCACATCTGGATTAAGTTCTTAAGGACTCATCCCATGCATTCACAGAAAGCATGTTTTTCAATGATTCTTTTAATCTCATAAAACATGAAAGTAGAGATATCGGTGCCCTTTGTAACAACTGGGTTTTCATCTAGATGGTGAATGTCCATACGTTTGTAATTTATTTTTAATCATAATGAAATAATAATGGCATAGAATAACCAATGAACAATTGGCCATTTCTAGCCCTGAATGAATCAAAGCTTAAGGCTCCTTGATATTGCCACTTAGGACTTTATAACACATAAATCTTGAGGGGTGGGTCACAATTTGGATTTAATAAGCTTTCTATAACTCAAGTGTGCTATTTGAATTCAAAAAATCTAATTTTATAAGCATCTCATAGCATTTTTTCATAACAGAAAAGAATAAATAATGAGGTCATTAGGAAGTGGAAGGATGGTTTCCTGAGTTGGCTCTAAATCCCGGGTCAAATCTAATGTCAGTAAAAGAAATATTTATTAGGAATGGAATCCATTGAATAGATAATAGCTAAAGAAATTTCTGGCATATCAATGTAATATTATTGCACTGTAAGAAACAATGGATATGAGGAATTTAGAGAAATAATGTATAAAGGAAGGTTTTTATGACTAGCTGTAAACAGAACCATGGGAACCATAACCCCACAGACTATAGAAATGTAAATGAAAACAATGTTTAAAGGTAGATGAACTTTGATTAAATATGATGTTCAATTTTGTCCCAGAGAAGAAATAATGAAACACATTTCCCTCCTCTAGGTATAGACATATGTAGCTATGGTGTAGAATCTTACGTATATTGTCAGTGTGGGAGGTTACTTTGGGGGGGGGTTTCCAATGTTACAAGAAAAGGTCTAGAGGACTTTGAACTTCCCATCATCCCATCATCATCAACTGGTGGAAGAGTCTGAGGACCAGAAACAGACTGGACAGAGATTCACAGACTGAATAAAAGCACAGCATTAAAGCTACACTATATCAGAGGGGAACATTTTAAGTATTCCAGCAAAAGACCTTCTGGGGGTTGCAAGTTTCCTTTTGCACTTTGTTGGAGCCTGTAATATGGACATTTGTTTTGCATGACTTCACACGTTTAATCAATATCCCACTGTTAGTCTTCTCAAGGGGTGGGGAGGGGTAGGAGTAAGGGAGAGAATTTAGAACTCAGATATTTTAAAAATTCATATTAAAAATGTGTGTGTGTATAGTTGGCATCTACTGTCTCCTGTATTCTATATGTTCTGATAGGAAAGTATATCACAGACTTTGGGTGGGATGTTTGTACCAACTACCAACCACCCTGATATAGTAAAATCCCATTTTCTGAAAGCTAAATGTAACTGACTATATAATAACAGCTAATAATATTGGAGAGAACCTGCTGGAATGGGGGCTCTAGCCAATTGCATTTGAAATACACTCCCAACCTTTCAGACTATCCCTTGGGCCTTATGGAGATGCAGTAACCATGCCCTGGGGACATCAGTGGGAGCTGGGATAGGAGTTTCAGAATCTGCCCTACAAAAATATTTAAGACCTCCCTTTTATACTCTTATTCCCCATGGGATCATACTTCTAGAGCTTGAAAGGATTGCAAAGACCATTAGTCCAACCCCTCATTTTACAGATGAGGAAACAGAGACCCAGAGAGGTTAAATAACTTGCCCACACCGGTAGCGACCATCAAAAGTGACATTTGAACTCAAGTCCTATGACTCCCAAGTCAGTGTTTTTTCCACTGACCATTTCATTTATTAAACAATAAATTGAAGGGAAATGTCAATACACAGGAAAATGTCAACGTACACATATTTCCTTGAAAAATCAGTTTTCCTCTCATATTGACAAAGAGTGAAGGGTGTTTTTTTAGCTGTTGTGTAAAATGAGCCAAAAATATGTTTGACTCAACCAGTCAATTACTGTATGATGGATCTGAAAAGAACTTGAGAACATTTACATGTTTTACACTTTCTGGAAAAGACATTTACTACAGATGAAATTCTCATCTATGTTCACATTGACATTTTTGTGGCTTCTGGGGACATTTGCATTGCTAATGTTCCTGGTTCTGCTTTGCCAATCAATGCCTTCTCCATCATTCAGTCATTCAACAAACATTTGTTGAGTATCTGTGATTTTCAAGACACTGTTTTAGATGCTTGAGGAAAGAAGATACATTAGAAATACATTGGAGGAGGAAGGATGATCTGAAAGAGAAAGCAATATAAGAGAAAGTGCACTGATTCAGGAATCCAATACAAACATTTTAGACAGCTCTGTCATTATTTGCAGGATTCTAGATGTTATATTACCTTTTCTAATTCTATTCCCTCATCAGCAATGAACAAATGAATGAATGAATAAAAAAGTACTTCTTATGTGCAAAGTACCTGATATACTAATGTAGAAGAGCAAAGCAGTCCCAAGTCTCAAGGCGCTCACATTCTATTTGAGAAGACAAATATAGAAATTTCTGGCTATAATTCAAATGGAAAGATTCCATCATCCTTTGGCCTCAGCAGTGAAACTGATGATGATGCCTCTTCTTTAATGCCATTTTCACTGTTAGTCGAACCATTTGACAATGTCAAGAATTTGGGGGATGAGAAAGACTCACATTTACAAAGTGCTCTAAGGTTTATGAACCACATTACATACATTATCTTGTTTGTTGCTCTTGGTAAGTTTGTAATGTAGGTAATAATAAATATCATCACTTTACACATGAGGAAATTGAAATCAGCATAGTCTCAACAGTGGCCAAAAGCTAGACCAGCCCCTAGCCTACCAGAAAGAGTAGAAAAAGGTATTCTGGGTTAGTTCCAGCAGGGTCTCCTACACCAGAAAGAGAAGAAAGTCAAAAACAAAATTCAGCCTGAGTGGTCTCTGAGGCCTAGCTGCAGAAGTCCAGTATAAGAGAAGCCCCTTAAGCCCAGTAGTGGAGGAGATGGGGCATCTGGATAACACCACCACAACAAGTTCAGATAATACATCAGAGGGGAAAAAATGTCCTCGTCATGGGAACTGTAGGAGTACCTGGAAGAAAGGAAATAGATACAGAATAGAAAGTCTGCAGAGGAATGAAAGACAAGGAAAATTGATACTTTAGAACAGATGGGAAAAAAATATTACTCAAGAAATGAATGGCCCAAAAATTAGAATAGGACATATAGAAAACAGCTTAATAATACAATAAGAAATCTCCAAACAAAACCAAAATAGATTTTGGGGGAAGAAAAGAAAATTTAAGAAATAAATATTTTTAAATTTACCTGGAAAACCAGTCAAGGAGAAATATGTTTAAAATCATCAAACAATCTGAAAAGTATGACAAAAAAAATCCGTATACTATATTTCAGCTAATTGTAAATTAAAATGCCCAGAACTCCTAGAACTACAGCATAAAGTAAAAATGGGGGGCAGGGGGAAATCCACTATTTACCTCTAGAAAAACACTTCAAATGAAAACTCCCTGAACATCATACCCAAAATCCAAAGCTTACAAAACAAAAAAAATATACTACAAGCAGCCAGAAAATGAGTTTAAATACCAAGAAATCACAATAAGGATTATGCAAGGTTTAGTAACACTACAATAAAGAAAAGGAGAGTTTGGAATATGAGATAAAGGTTTATAATCAAGGATAAACTATTTGGCAAAACTAAGTATAATTCTACAGGGAACAAAATGGACTTTTTTTTGCTTTTTAGAGGGCAATTGGGGTTAAGTGACTTGCCCAAGGTCACATGGCTAGTTTTTGTGTTATGTGTCTGAGGCTGGATGTGAACTTGGGTCCTCCTGACTCCAGGGCTGGTGCTCTATTCACTGCGCCACCTAGCCACCCCTACAAAATAGACTTTTAATACAATACAGGATTTCTGAGCATTCCTAGTGAGAAGAACAGAACTGAATAGACATTTGAAAATGGAAATGCAGGCACCAAAAGAAACATAGAAAAGTATAGATGTATATATATATATATGAAATATATGTATATATGTGTGTGTATATATACATATATTTCAATAATTGAAAGGCAATATGTAGGATGAATTATTTACATGTTAATGAAAGAAAAGAAACAAATATCTTCATAGAACTATAATATTTTTAATGATCATAGAAAAAGGTCAAAAATAACAGAAGGTTTGTGAGCGATTTTGTTGTGTTTCAATGGTCTCAGGAGAGGACAAAAATGGGAGGGACATGGAACTATGCTAAGGAGAAAAGTAGGAGTATGTCATTGTTTGTAATAGAGTTCTATAAGATGAAGAGTATGTAATTATGGGAAAAGTAGTAGGGAGAATAGGCATCCTTGCAAATAGCAACTATACTTAATACTTATGTCCCTAAAAATATAGCATGTAAATATTAAAGGAAAAGTTAATCAAATTGGAAAGAGAATAGATGGTAAATATTTAGTGGTGAAGAACTGTAATATATCCCTTTCAGATCCAGACAAATCTAACCAAAATCCTAACCAAAAGAAAAAATTTATAAAAATTAAGGACTTGAATAGAACTTGAGAAAATTAAAGATGATAGATCTCTGGCAACTACAGTATGGGAATAGAAAGGATTTTTACATATTTCTAGACCGTACATTTACAAAAACTGCACACTTACAAAAAATGATCATGTACTGGGACATGAAGACATCACCAAAAACAAAATGTAGAAAATCAGAAATATAAAATGCATTATGTATTTATAACAATGTAATATAACTTATATACAATAAAGATTTAAAGAAAGCCCATTAATAATTTAAAAGTAGTTATAGACTAACATAATTTTAAAGAATTGATAAGTAAAAGAACAAAGTCTAAAGATAATAATAAATATCATCAAAATGAATGACAATAATGGGACAACAAACAAAAACATATGCGTTGCAACTAAAGCAGTTCTTGGGGATATTTCTATCTCTAGGCACAAAAGAAAGAACAAATCAGTGATTTTGGTATGCAATTTAAAAAAACAACAGATAAAAAATTCCAAACTAAGTAGCAAAGTAGAAATCCTGAAAATCAAGGAGATTAACAAAAATGAAAGCAAAAAAACAATTTAATTAATAAATAAAATTTAAGGGTATTTTAAAAATAATAATAGCTAGTCTTATTTTTAAAATAGAGAACAAAATATTCATTTCAAAAATGAACAAAGGTATTTCACAACAATTGAAGAAGAAATAAAATGATTAGAGACTATCTGGACCAATTATATGACAACAAAACTGAAAATTTTAGAAAAAATGGATAGATACTTACAAAACTATAAAATGGCCAGATTAACAAAAGAAGAAAACAACTATTTAAATTAGTCCAAAAATCAGAAGAAAAATTTGAACAAGTCATAGGCAAACTCTCCAAGGGGGGGAAAAATATGCAGAAGCAGATGAATTTACAAGTGAATTCTATCAAACATTCAAAGAACAATTAATTCCAATACTAATTCCAATATTAATTCCCATCCAGATGGTTTATACTATCTGCAATAATAAGAAAGTAAGGCATCCTTCCAATTTCTTCATATGGCAGAAATATGGTCTTAATATTTGAGCCCATGAGAGACAAAGCAGATCAATACATCTAATGAATAAAATTTAAAATAAATTATTAGCAAGTTATATTAAAGCATATTAGAAATAGTAAACACTAGAGAAGCAGGTTAGATGGAGATTTTGGTTCTACATAAATAAGAAAAATACAATGTACAATAAATACAATAAGCTATGTTGATAGTACAAATAGTAAAAAGCATAGAATTATGTCAATGGATATTGAAAAGGATTTTGACAAAACTCAACACTCATGTCTACTAAAAACTCTAGAAAATCATAAAAATAAATGTACTTATACATGTTATGGAATATTATTGCGCTATAAGAAACGGGGAGCAGGCGGTCTTCATATTTACCTGGAGAGGCTTAAAAGAACTGATGCTGAGTGAGAAGAGTAGAACCAGGAGGAATTTGTACACAATTATGGACACAACATATGTGTGATGACCAACTTTGATAGACTGGACTCTTCTCAACAATGCAGGGATATAAGTCAATCCCAAAAGACGCATGATGGAGAGAAAAACGTGCATCCAGAGAAAGAACTAGAAAGAACTAAATTTATATCCAGGTGGAAGCAAAATACCTGATCTTTTTTGTTCTCTTATTTGATTTTATGTCCTCTATACCATTTTTCATCCCAGCTGGTACAATCTATCCTTATAACCTGACCATTGTATAATGTGAAAGTATCTACAGATCCTATACTTGATTATAAGACGCCATGGGGGGGGAGGGGAGGGAGGGGGACAAAATGTGAAATTCAAGGAATTGTCGAATTGAATCCTGTAAATTAAAAGGAAACAAACAAATTAATAAATTAAAGAATTAATAAAAAAAGAAAAGAAAAAAATAAATGTACTTTTCCTTAATTAGTAAATAGTAGTATTTATCTAAATCTAAGAGTAAATATACTATCTAAGGGAGAAAAGATAGAGACCTTTCCTAAAAGATTAGGGGTGAAGCAAAATTATAATAACTATTGATTAACATAGAGCTAGAAATATCAGACATAGAAATGAAAAGAAAAAGAAATGAAGAGAATATGCATAAATACAGACACAAAGCTATAATTTTGTGGATGATGTCATGTACTTAGAGAACCCTAGAGAATCAAATGAAAATTATTTGAAATAATTAACAGCTTCAGCAAAGTTGCAGGATGTAAGATAAATCCACATAAATCATCACCATTCCTATATATAACCAACAATACCCAGCAAGAAGAACTAGAAAAAAAATCAATTCAAAATAACTACAGGAGCTATAAAACATTTGGGAGTATATCTGCCAAGATTCACCCAGTGACTATATGAATCTAACTATAAAACACTCTTTGTAGAAATAAAAATAGACCTAAATTATTGGAGAAACATTCATTGCTCATGAGTAGGTCAAACTGATATAAAAAATGACAATTCTACCTAAATTTATTTATTTAGTAGCAAATCCCCAAAAGAGTATTTTATAAAGCTAGAAAAATAATAATGAAATTGAACTAGATAAAAGGAATAATGATAATTTTTTAAGTGAGAAGGGATTCTTTAAGTACCAGAACTAAAACTGTACTGAAATATAGCAATGAACAAAAACAATTTGCTATATGTTAAAAATAAATAAATGAAATAGACAAGTGAAACATATTAGATACACAACAAAGAGAAGAAAACAAACACAGCAGCATAGTCTTTGATAAGCCAAAAGACTCCAGTTACTGAGGAAAGGACTCACTATTTGACCAAAAAAAATATCTGGGAAAACTGGACATCAATCTATCAGTAAGTAGGTTGAGACTAACAAGTCACAACATACACCAAGATAAGCTCCAAATGAATTTATTCAACAATATATTTTTAATCACATCATTAACAATTTGGAGGAATAAGAAAGAAATTTTGTTTCAAATCTCTAGATATGGGAAGAGTTCATGACCAAACAATGATAGAGGATCATCCAAGATGAAATGGACAATTTTGATTATGTAAAATTAAAAAGGTTTGCACAAGCAAATCTAATGCTGTTTTTTAAAAAAGGAAAAAATAAATCATTGAGAAAGAATCTTTGCAACAAATTTCTCTGATAAAATTCTTGTTTCAGGATATGAAAGGAAATGATTTAAATTTAAAACATTCCCCATATAAGGTAAATGGTCAACTGCAAATGAGGAGGTAGTTTTCAAAGGAAGAAAACCAAGCTATTAACAAATCATATAAAAATTCTCTAAATGATTAATCATTGGACAAGTGCAAATAAGCCAATTTTAAGGTTCCACCTCGTATTTATCAGATTGGCAAATATGACAAAAGAATCAAATGACAAATGTTGGAGAGGCTATGGGAAAACATATATCATTATTCGTGCTATGAATTGATCTAGCCTTTCTGAAAAAGCAATTTGGGACCATGCCCAGAAAGATACCAAACTGTACATACCACTTGGCCTAGTCTTATCATTACTAGATCTATGCCTTCAAAGTAATCAAAGAAAGAGGAAAAGGCTCTTATCTGTACAAAAAATATTTACAGCAGTTCTTTTTTGTGGTAGGTAGGGCTGTTCATCCACCTTTGGTGTCCACCTTTACCCCACTCCCATCTGTGACTCCAAGCAGTGGGCACACCCTGGTAAATCCTCATGGTAAATGGGCTACCCTTGGGTGAGGGTAACCAATCTGAGTTAGGGGGATATCTACCCCAAGCATGTGAAGACTTTACAAAGCAGAATGGGTGGATGAGAACAATCTGTTCCAATGGCCATGAAGGCGGCTGAAGCAGGTGTAGAACATTTAGAGTTTGGTCAGGCATCAAAGATGCCAAGGTCATCCAGTGCATACTGGACCATCATTTGTAATCTGAACTTTTGCCCTGCCACTGGACTTTGATGACTCAGAAAGAGAGAGTGAGGCTAACAACTTTACACAACTCTGCCTCACTCACACCCAATTCACATGCAAGTCAAGACCCATGTTGTCATTGGTCCTCTTCAAAAACAAAGGTCCAACAGCAACAAAAACATTGGAAACTAACAGTGTATCCTGCTGAGGAATGGCTAAATAAATTGTGGAATATAAATGTAACAGAATAGTATTGGGCCACAAGAAATTATGAAAGAAGGACAATTTCAGAGACAGTGAGAAGCCTTCTATGAACTGATGCAAAGCAAATTGAGATGAGAATAATTTATCCAATAGCAACATGATAGAGAAAAACAACTTTGAAAGACTTGAGAACTCTTATCAACACAGTCATAAATAACAAGTCCAAAAAAATGAAAATGAAATATACCATTCTTCTCCTGACAGAGAGGCTATGAAGTAGGAAGAGGCATACATTTTCAAATATGTTTAATGTGGGAATTTGTAGCTTTATAATAAGATTTTTTTTAATTTTTATCAATGAGATAGAAGGGTAATGGAAAGGACATATTAACTTTTAAATATCTGTTATTTGAGAAATAAAATAACATTTTTAAAGAACGCAGTTCAACAGACAATGGGCCACTGGAGCAAGATTTTATAAGGAAATAAAATAGATATTGATTTGAAAAGAAAGCTCAAGCTTGATATTTCAGAAATGTTAATTTTATGAGGAATACAAAAGGATTAAGGAAGTAATAAGGAATATAAAACAAGAATTTTAAAAATAAGCATTTAGAATAGACAGAAAGGAAAAATAATTAATAAAGATAATAGGGGTTTGAAAGAATCCTGGGGGGAAAAAAAACAAAGAAAAAGTTGGAGGGGAAATGACAAGAAAGGTTTTGAATGAACCATTTTACTGAGAGAGTAAAAGGGAGGGAAAGAGAATGGGGGGAAAAGAAACAGGATTCAAAAATTAAATTTATAAGAAAGAAAGGAAGTTAATCATTTAGAAATTAGCAAATGAAGAGGAAGAAGTAAGGGGAGATGGAGAAAGCCTATTGGAATAGAGTTGCATCAAAGTAGGTTAAGAAAAATTAATTATAGGGACAAAAATAACCCTAAAACAAAAAAAAGCACAAATGGAGGAAATAGAAAACCTAACTTTAATAACTTTCAATGTGAAAGGAATAAACTATCTGCTAAAATGAAAGGGGGCAATGGAAGTTGCTTACAAGAAACACATCCAATTAAATATATAGAAAATAAAAATGAGATGCTAGAACAAAATTTACTATGTATTAAGTAGCCAAAAGGTAGCAGTTGCAATCATGCTATCAAAAAAATTAAAATTGATCACATAAAAGATAAAAAAGTCAATTACACTATGATTAAAGGAACCACAGACAACAAAGCAATATTGATATTAAACTGGAAAATGTCTCAAAAGTTTTCACCTTTCATAGTATTTAATTATTTCTATAGTCATTAGTAAAGATATTTAATCAGTTGCTCTTCAGTGACAAAAAGTATTGCATTTGTAATTCTAGTCTTAAGATTATCCAAAGATTGAAGTTTTCATGCACACATGATTGTTTTGATGTGCCTCACCCACACAGACACACACAAAAAAAAGTCTAATGGAGACAGATCAAGTAGCCATGGAGGCCAAACAAGATCTGCTATACCGATCCACTGGTCTGAGAAAGTGTCATCTGGAAACTATTACACACACTAAATAATGGCAGAGTGCCTCAATTTGTTAAAATTATTTTTTTCAAAATTCAGAAATCTGAATAAGTACAAAATATCTAAATAATTAAGCTTCCAGATGATTTTTTATTAGTAACATGTAAATTTAAGAAGTTATCAAAATTTTAAATTGCACTAAGGCTTTTAGGACACCAAATGGAAAGCCATCAAACTTAATCAAGGAAAAATAAACCAAATTGCAAAAAGATATTGATATAAACAAGACAAGAGTAGGAAACTTTAGTGTTCCCTTTTCAGAGTGGGAAAACTAAGATAAATAGAAAGAAAAGGGAAAATATAGAATTGTACAACTGGAAATAGAGAGCTAAAATATTTATGGCACTTTCTGAATTAAAGAATATACATATATGTCAGTATCACATGATAGTTTTACAAAAATAGGACGTCATCATGGTCATAAAGAAATTGCAAATAAATGTTTAAAAGCAAAAAATGCCAGACTTATACTTACAGACCATAATATAATAAAATAGAAATAAATTCAGGGAATGCGAGCAAAGACACATACATAAAAGGAGGCTAAGAAATCTTAGAAATAATTAAATACTACAAAATAGACAAGAATGATAAGAGGGTATGTGAGAATTTCTGAGGTTCACCTAAAGAATTCTTCAGAGGTAAAAGAATATCACTAAAACATACATATAAAAAACAAGTTCTCGTTGTTCAGTCATTTCAGTCATGTCTGACTTTGTGACCTCATTTGGGATTTTCTTGGCAAAGATACTGGAGTGATTTGACATTTCCTTCTCTGGTTCTTTTTATATATGAGTAAACTGAGGTAAAAGGGTTAAGTGACTTCCCTAGGGTTACATAGCTAATAAGTATCTCAGGCTTGGTTTGAATTCAGGAAAATGACTCTTCCTGATTCCAGGCCTGGTGCTGTATCGACTGTACCATCTAGCTACCCTATAAAATACATAAAAATAGTAAAGAACAGAGTAAGTTAATTGAATAGGGATTTTTGCGGTTAATTGAAATTCAAAGTGTTGCGAATTACTATGACAAAGTTTTGCCACAAACAAGAGCTACAAGAAGACACCCCCAAATGGACTTCCTTGCAAAGGTTGGGCAGGTGGTCAATGAGTGTGGAAGATTGCATTATATCAGACTTTTTCAACTATCAGTTTGTTTTGCTGCCTTTTTCTTTCCACTCTTTTTCATTCTTTGTTTTAAAGATTGGCTCTCTATGAGGGAGTCAAGAAAGGAACTCATGGAAAAAAATATAGACTGTGTCCAAACAAAAGATGTTAATAAAATATTTTAAATTCTATTTTAAATACATTTTTAAGTCTATTTTTAAAAGTATATGTACAAGACAGCTGGTTCCTATTTAAGCAGAGAAAAACTATTACATATACTTTGGGAGAGCAGGTACTTCCCTAAATTTCAAAATATTTGTTTCTTCTGGATAGTTCTAATAGCTATGAACTGACTTAGAATCCTTAGGAAGAAATGGGATAAAAAGGAATTATAGAGTTTTCATGGAACAATAATAATGCTCATAAATACTAACACATACACACATGGGGAGGAATTGGGGGGGGGGGAGTGGGAGGGAGAGAGAGAGAGAGAGAGAGAGAGAGAGAGAGAGAGAGAGAGAGAGAGAGAGAGAGCGCCTTTAAATTTGCAGAATGCTTTGTATTATTAATTACATTTGAGTCTTCGACAACCCTGTGGTGTTGTTGCTATAAATATTATCCTTGTCTTTCAGATGAGAAAACAAGTTCAAAGATATTAGGTGATTTACTGATGGTATATAACTTGTAAGTTTCAAATGCAGAGTTTGGGGTCTATGGATGCAAGTCTTCCTAACTTCAAGGCTACCTTTCTATCTACTATGTCAGCAGTCCCTCTACACCCCCATAAAAAAATTAACATGCATTCCCCAACATATGTATATCTACTAATTCATTAATCATATACAAAATTATCATACTAATTATTATGAACATGATAAGACTTACATTAAGAATAGACATTTTAAAAGATTAAATACTATATTCTAGATTCAATGGGAAATCACTGAAGTTTACTGAGTAGAGGAGTAAGATGATCATCCCTTTGCCTAAGGAAAATCACTTTCGGGAGATGAAAATTCATGTTTGGAAGATAAATTAGGAGATTTCTGTTAAATGTCTGGGTGAGTGGTGATGAAGGCCTGAATTAGAGTGGTAAGGGTCACTAGAGAAAAGAGGATGATACAAGAGAAAAACAAAATCTGACACCTGAATGGATCAATGGGCTGAGAAGCTGAGGCTGCCATGTAGATTGTAAGCTAGATGACAGAAAGGGGTGATGGTGCCCTTAATTGAAATAGGGAAGTTCAGATATAGAGCAGGTTCAACAGAAAAGATAATGTAACAAGATATGAGTTCCAGATCACAACACATCCATACATTCTCATCTTATGAAACTCATTCTATCTCACCCCAAACAAAAAAGCAGATTGAGAAGTTGGGTTCTGACTCACTCTAAGTCATTGTCCTAGAACTCAGAGTCCACTATCAGAGAGATGCCTTCTACAGCCCCTCAGTGTTCTGAGAGCAAAGGTTGGGTATGCTGGGATATCTGGGTAGTAATTAGGCCATGGCTGCCCTGAGAGGTCAATAGCTAGCCCAGAATATGTGAAACTGGAATCTTGCACAATCAAGAAAAGGGTTGGAGTTGGAGAAAGTTGGAAAATGAGAGCTGACGTTGACAAGTTCCACGCTTGGCTATCATGGGAAGAGTAGTCTGTGACCTACCTTCCCATGTTCTGACTAGTTTATTGCACACCTCTTGAGATCATGCCAAGACCATCCAAAAGGCCTCGCTCCCAGTTTTGGAGACCACTGTACTATGCTACAGTACCTCACCATCATTCCTAGGCCTGAAAATGTTACTACTTGTAAGAATTTGCATCAATTTTATGTTTCCAGGGAAGAGAAGATATAATCAAGGGTCATGACTCTTTAGAACACACCTGTTCTTGCTCACATGACCAGCATGCTCTTTATCTATGTATTTTGGTCTCAGCTTCCAAATCTGTGAAGCCACAGAAATATATCTCTATCTTAATCCCCAACAGAAAAACAATGGGGATGGTGGCTGCAAAATGCTTCTTCAAAGACAGTAGCATAATAGGACCCAGAGAGTTAATAAACTGGGTAGAAAGGGACATCCACCGCAGAGTGATAATTCACTTAATGGCAGCAGAATCATCTGACACTTTCCCCAACTGCCCAATTTACTCCCTAGAAGTAGTTTCCACCCCCAAAAGAAGTCCCATAAAGTAAAGTATTATCATTTTTCCTAGTCCTTTATGAGCTATAAGAGTTCTGTGAGCCAATACTGCTATCTTTGTGTAAATTCTTTCCCACATGAAAGCAGTATCTATTTGAAATCTGCAGGATTCCTCTTAGTAGACTACCCCTTCCTGAGCAGAGAATTTTACTTGTCTTGCAAGAATTAACTGAATCCATAAAGCAAGAAATTTGCACAGAAACTGTAGGTACACAAGGGAGAACTGAGTCAGTTTTTAAGATAACTTAAGACATCAATATTTTGACCCAAAATATTCAAATAAATGAGGCAAAAGTGTAGTTTCCTTTAAATGTCTCAGAATATTATTTTCATGTATCTCTTTTCCATAATGCACACAATTCCCTTTTGAATTAACAACTCATGCTTCTCTCCAAAGTCCGACATACATTGCACCTAAGTAAATGACTAATAAATAACAATAGAATCTCAGAGTTGGAAGGGACCTCAAGGGTCATCCAAGCCAGACCTCCACCACATACCCTCCAAGAGAGCACATAGCCTTTGATTGAAGATCTCCCATAAGGTGGATCCCTTCCCATTCTGGATTGTTTTTCCTTCTGTTGTTCAGTTTTTTTCAATCATGTCTAACTGTCAACTATCTGGGGTTTTCTCAGCAAAGATACTAGAGTTGTTTGCTATTTCCTTCAACAACTCATTTTATAAATGAGAAAACTGAGGCAACAGGGTGAAATGATTTGTCCAGGGTCACATAGTAAGTGTCTGAGGCCAGATTTGAACTCATGAAGGTGAGTCTTCCTGACTTCAGGCCCAGCACTCTATCCATTGTGCCACTTAGCTTTTTCTTTACTTCAAAATTAAATTGGCCACTTTGCATCTTCCACCCATCATTCCTACTTCTGAACACTGGTGCCAGACAGAACAAGTCTCACTATTGTTCCATGTAAAGACTCTTCAGATTCTAAAGGCTACCTGTCACATGTGCCTGAGCCTTCTCTTCTCCAGGCTAAACTTCCCTAGTGCTTCCAAATGATCCTCCTATGGCATAAACCTTTCATAATGCTAGTTGCCTTCTTCTGGGAACCTTTATCTCATCAATGTCCTCCCTAAAATATCGCCCAGGACTGAAATGCAATACTCCAGATGTCACCTATGCACAATGGTTTGATCACTGTATTCCCAGATGCCATGCCTCTCAATGTATGACCTGTTTGGGACTCCTCTGTCACCCTGTTGACTCATTTATTGGTATAATTAAACCAATTAATTTTAAAAATTAAAAATATAACTAGTAGATATAGAGCAAAAGTGACAAGACTTCTGACCTCGACACTCCCCAGTGCCAAAGATATTAAAATGTAATTAGGAAATATTTAATAAAATAAACAAAAATACAATAGAACTTAGCCAATGTTAACATGTGGTTTCTAAGAGAATACAATGCCCACAGCAATCCTTATGTCTGCTTTAGTGGCCCCCATTTCTATTTGAGTTTGACACCAAAGACACAGATCATATCATCTTAAAGTGCTTCTCTTAAGTCCATTAACTGAGTGGGAAGGGGAGGGAACCATTGTAATAAACTTGTAAGTTGGGAGATGAAAGGAACAAGAAGAAAATTTCCTCTTGAAAATGCTAGATGGAAAAGGAACTGGTAAGTACTAGGGACCTCCATTAACTGGAGAAAAATTGCACAAAGCATTCCATGGCAATATTTTCTAGAGGAATAACTCATGGCAATGATACTGAAGTCATGAATGACAGAATAGCATAATGAATAGTGCTGGATTCGGAATCATAAAGCTGCAGGATCAAATCCCACCTCTGACACTTAGTAGCTGGCTGATCATGTGCCTTACTTTATCCTGTCTGAGCCTCAGGCAACTCTGCGGCACTCAAAGTCACAGAAACACTGCAGTGGATTTTGGTTGATGGAGCTCTCCTAGAAGAGAAGTCATGGGTCCTTTTCATATAGGTATGAGGTAGCAAAATCCTCCCCTTGTCCTTAATTATATGGGTGACTTTGGACAAATCACATCACTTCTATGCCTCAGTTTCCTCATATGTCAAATGACTAGTGCTGCTTTTGGTTCCCATGATGCTTAGAAGAAAGAGCTATTTTGGAGGGAGAGGAGAGAGAGCAGGAAGAGATTGTCCTATGAAAAAGCATACAAGTGGTATCTGTAAATTTTTACTAATTTTCTCTTCATGCCGTATCTCTGGTAAATAAAAAATTTATCTTTGTCAGAAGCATGGTTGCCTTAGATTTGAAGGTTGTCCAAGTTTTTTTTGCCAGTTCACCAAGTATCCAAAACTAGAACTGGCAGCACATGGCTATCATCCCAGCTACCTAGGAGGCAGAGGCTGGCAGACATCAAACTGAGGAGTTCTGAGCTTGGGTAGGCTATGTCTGCAGTGTCTGACATTAATATGGTGAGATCTCAGGAGGTGGGGGGAGAAAGGGGGCACAGGTTGCCTAAGGAAGGGTGAATCAGTTCCAACAGAGAAGATCAAAGTTATCACACCAATCAATAATGGAATCAGTCTTTGAATAGACCTTGCACTCCCAGCTTAGACAAGATAGAGACCCAGTCATTTAAAAAAATGCAAAGCCTTTGACATTTGAGAATACACACACTTATCTGCAGTCTAGAATAATCACACATCCTTCGAACATCAGCAGAAAGGGTTTTGGTTTTTGGTTTTTTTTTTTGTGTTTTCTTTATACTTATTAACTGATACAATATCTACCAGGATCCTAAGAGTAGGAAAACTATAAAATTAAAATACAAACTCCTAAAAACCAAACAATGAAGTCACACAGCTGGTTCTCTGCAACCGACTTTGATCATTCTACAGGAGTAAAATTGAATTTAATTGTCACTGTTATAAACAGCATTCTGATATTGGTGATACTGCTCATAAACTAGAAAGAATACATACAATGGACTAAATTAGTGCAACAAAATGTAAGTTTTTGGCATTTCTGAAGATATAAAAAAAAATCAGCCCCACGTTATTAGAATAGTGTGTACATATTCATAACCACTATGCACTTGGCATCTGGGTCAACAGCCATTCATGGGCACATTTGCATCACTGTATTTTGGTCTATTTTGAGGCATCTGAATTTCAAAATAATAAAGCTAGGGGAAAAAGAACTCAAGTTTCACTTCCTTTGACAGTTACATTTCCAGAAACAAGATGAATAATTCACTGATGGGAAAACTACGGGAGAAAAATCTAAGGTGGTATGAGATCATTATCTCCCACCCAAAAGTGGGCATTTTAAACAACTGGTTTGGTTAAAGAATTAAATGCAGAATTCTTATGATTACCATAAACTGGATCAAGGGGAGATCATTCTTTTTCATCTAGAACAGAGACATTTTTGAATTTTAAATAACTTCTTCAAATACAGTTGAAAGCCTGAAAATCTAAACAGAATTTCCTCTCTTTGTAGATCCGCCCTTAATAGGGATCTCATTAACAAAATATAGGAACAGAGATGTTGCACTAATGCCCAGCTATTTCACATTCAGAAGTCAACACCTGAAGAATAATTCAAACTCGATTATCTGTCTAAGAAATCATTACCAAAACAATCTATTCCCAACAAGTCAAAATCTGAAATGATAAAGGAAATTGCACATATTGTGACCAAAATATAGAGCCTACTGATGCTAAAGGTTCATAAAATCACATCCCCTATTTCATTGATCCAATCCCATAAAACTCACTGACAACATGCTTTCCTAGCATCTTCCTTTGAGTCCATTGGGTATTTGGGTAGGTTTCAGCCCAACCCAATGCACTGTATATTGGGGGAAAACACATACACACACATAAAGGACAGCTGGGGGTTGTTTCAAACTCAAACATTTGTCCTTGAATATCAAAATAATCACTGTTAGGAAAGAATCATTTGGCTTTCAAACTTTCTTAAGTTTGACCCACTTCAGGTGATTTCTCAAAAACTTGTAATCCTTGAGAATCCAGAACGTGTTAAGTCAGTTTTCTTAAATTTGTGTGATTCCCAAGTAGGAGACATCCTAAAAAGCAAATGGTGCTAGAGCAGGTGGAAGATACTGCCATCCAAGATGCCCATTTGGAGACTCAAATTTTTCAAGTCCAAGAGAATCTTCTCTCAAAAGGTCTATGTGATCCTCTGAGTGAGCATGCTGGTACATGTGTTCTTCTCACCAACAACAAAACAGCTAATTCTGGGCTACCGGGTGACCTACAACAAAGGAAACGACAAAGCAGTGAGTTTCTCAAAGTACCAGATATGCATACAAAACTCACCCTGCAAGAGACCACAGCAGTTATCAAAGCAACAACATAAATGCAAGCACTGAGCTATACTTAGCATGAGAAGATTGGACTTTTGTCCCTGGACACCAAAGTTTAGAGGGTGCTGACCACACCTACAATGTAGAAATATTAAAACACCTAACTTTAGCACTTATCAAGAGTAGAATGTTAAAATAGAAATGGCCAGCTCATGATGCTTCCTCAAGACACCCTTCCCTCTCTGTGTCCCAAGGTCTTTGCCAGCAAAGTGTCATGTGATGTCTCTTCTGCTCCACCTGAATTTGTCTTTAAAAAGTGGCTTGAGGGCACTTTTTGTGCTGATTGCTCTGGTCAAATCTTAAGAATCTTGACCTAGTTTCAGAAAGGAGTAGATATTACTCTGGGAGGTATATTTGAATTTGTGAAAAATTTATTTTAAATTCCTACTTTGATATTTATTAGGATGAAGATGTTAGCTTGTATTTCTGAAGACAATGTCAATGAAGTACAGATTCAGGCAACTTCTATTCCCAGGAAATTCAATTCAATGTTTTTTATGCAAAAAATTTATGCTAGGTACAAGTGATATAAAGTTTTAAAATTACATCGTCTCCCCAGGAGCTTATGTTCTGTGTGGAAGTCTATGGCATACACACAGATAGGTATAAGACAAGGTAGGGTGAGACTAGGACAAAGGAGAGGTCTAAGCAAAGTACCCTGGGAGAATTCAAGAAGGAAAAAATTCATTTGGAAAAATTTGTAAAAATGGGTCTAGTGATAGAAAAGCCACCATCTTCAGGACAGCCTTCACCAGAATGATAACCATAGCAAATCATACATCCAAACCATGCCAACAACCATTTATTTAAGCACCTACTGTGTGCCAGGCCTGCCCTCAAGGAGCTCATATTTTACTAGTCCAATTACAAAGTTGTGGAGAGGTTGTAATTTGCATTTAGAAAAATACGAACACTAATGAAATCAGACCTTTCAAAGTACTGAAGAAAGTATAATTGGCTTTATCTTTTTAAAAGGCTGGCTCAGACACAACTAATTTAGCTTGTGAGCATTCAAAGTTATCAAGTGGTCACTATGGCATAGAATCATAGATCTAGAGCTGATAGTAATCTTAGAGGTCATCTAGTTCCACTCTCATCTTAAACATAAGGAAACTGAGTCCCAAGAAAAGGAAGTGATTGACCAAGGGCACAAGGGTAGTAAGGGAAAGAATCAGGATTTAAACTCAATCCTTTGACTCCATATTCAGACAACTGTCTTTTTGTAAAGCAGGAGATCTTCTATTTAATTGATTGTCTGCCTTTATAAGGAGCTACATGATGGAATTGCTCCCCGTCTCTTCTCTCTCTAAGACCACGTTTATATTCATTGTTTGGACTGAATGTTCTGATACAGGATTGAAACTCTCATTATAAAACTATCAACCCTGTATTTGTGTACTGTGAAGAAGTTTTAAGCTGCTCTGGAGTACAGACACTCATAGTCCATCAAGTGATTTCATGCATGCTGAGCTGTCTAAGTTAATTCCTTCAAGAGTGGTTCTCATAATTATTGGTTAAAATTATAAAGTATAGATAGTTCAATAGAGCAAAATAATGTTGCTCTGCATGAGTGTTTTGATGCAATGTTCACTTTTTTTAAAATAGCTTCTTTTAGAAAACCTCTGGCTTTACTGGGAAAATGAGACCATTAAAAGGCAATAGCTGTTTTTTCCTTTATTACTCAGAATAATTAACTACACTTTTGGGGGGGAGGGCAAGGCAATTGGGGTTAAGTGACTTGCCCAAGGTCACACAGCTAGTAAGTGTCAAGTGTCTGAGACCAGATTTGAAGCCAGGTCCTCCTGACTCCAAGGCCAGTGCCACTTAGCTGCTCCTTGATACATTTTAAATAAACATTACAGAAAATCTGTACATTTTATACCTAGTTCTCCTTTAAAAGTTACAATAATCATAGCTAATATTTATATCATGCTTACTATGTGCCAGGCACTGTACTAAGAATTTTACAATTATTATCTCATATGTCCCTCACAACAATGGTGGGAGGTAGGTACTATTACTGTCCTCATTTCACAGATGAAGAAAATGATGTAAACAGAAGTTGTGACTTGTTCATAATCACATAACTAGCAAGTGTCTGACACTAAATTTGAACTTGAGTCTTTCTAACCCCAGACCCAGTGCTTTATCCACTGCACCACTTAATGGCCCCCCTCCCACCCTGACCTCCTGAAGATATTCCAACAGAGACTAGAGGATCACTTGTTGGGTTTGGGATGAATTGCATGGCCACTGAGGTCACTTCCAATACAAAAAATTCCACAAAGTAATTTATTCAGTGGGGGCAGTGAAGACAAGAAATAAAAGGTCTACTTGAATCCATTTACCTCCAGACAAATGTGTCATCCAATAGCTCTGTTTTGCATCAAATAGTACAGTTGGATTTATAGTCATCTTTTTTTAATGTTAATCATAAAGAATTTATTTTTTAAAAGCACCAAAACACTTCACTGATTCATAGCTTGATTAATAAGATACAATGGCTGTACCCATTGACTCTAATTAAGAAACAGAACCATTCAACATGGTCAAGGTCATAAAACTAAGAATCACATACTTGTGAGAACTAAAATTGAAAACCCAAAGGGGCCTTAGATGCCACTTAATCCAATACCTTCATTTTAAAGAGAAGGAAACAGAGGACCAAAGGTGAGTGCCTTGCCCAATGTCATCTAGGAGATCACTGGGAAATCTCAAGTCAAGTTTTAAAAAAGAGTTATATCTTCTACCCACAATTGAGAGAACTGAAGGTCACAAAACTGAATTCCCAGGAAAAGTGATATGTGTGATTTTTCAAGTAGTGACACAAAACCAGATGAGCAAAACACTAGAAAGAATATGCTAGAACAGAAGTGGAAAGCAAAGGGTATGTTCATCAATTGGAAAACAACTGAATATTTATGGTATGTGAATATAATGGAATACTACATTCCATAAGAAGTGATGAAATGGATAGTTTCAGAAAACCTGGGGAAACTTGAATTTATTGGTAAAAAGGTAAAGTGGGGGGGGGGGGGGGGGGGGGTGCGGCTAGGTGGAGAAGTGAATAGAGCACCAGCCCTGGAGTCAGGAGGACCTGAGTTCAAATGTGGTCTCAGACACTTACCACTTACTAGCCATGCAACCTTGTGCAAGTCACTTAACCCCAATGGCCCTACCTTCCCCCCTCCAAAAAAAAGCAAAAATAAAAAGGCAAAGTGGACAGAACCATTTTTCCAATAACAATAATGTGAGAAAAGAAAAAAACCATTTTGAAAGCCTAAAGAACTCTGACTGAAGCAATGACAAACCAGATTCTATAATACTGATGATAAAGTAGGCTACCCCTGTTTTGATAGAGAGGTGACAGCCTCATGAACAAAAGGAGACATATATTCTTGGTCATGGCTGATAGGGAAATGTTTTGCTTGGTTATGCATATTGGTTACAATATTTCTTGTCTTTGTCCTTTAAAAAAATAGAGCTTTGGGAGGGAAAGACCATGAAGATGAAAGGAAAAGGAGGACTAGGAACTGAGTTTCCAGAAAGAAAAAAGTAAAGAGCATCAATAAAACATTTACACAGAAGAGAACAGAAGGAAGGCCAGAAGGAATCACAGATAAGAAGGATAGCTTTGAAAGTTTCGTGTTGGTTTCATCATATTTGCAAAAAGAAGCTGTATATAATGAAAATTCACCTTTTGAGTCACAACTCTCTTTTTCTGCCCTACTTTATGGAAATGCATATTTTACTTGATGTTTATTAAGTCCAGAATAAAAAATAAACAATTGTTTTTTAAAAGAAAGAATATCTTAAGAAAGTAATTATTGTCTACCCAAAAAGAGATGAGATGACTTGGTAAGAAATATCCCTGCATCTAATTACCATGACTCTATCATATATCTCCTATTGGCTTCTACTTTTTTTCATATTTCTATTTAAATTCAGGATCAAGTTCCAACTTGGGTGGCTATCTGTAGAAAATCATATATTATTCCTTCTGTTCTGAATGTATTATTCTATCTTTCACCCTAAACCATCTCTCGATCGCTCTCGATCTCTCTCTCTCTCTCTCTCTCTCTCTCTCTCTCTCTCTCTCTCTCTCTCTCTCTCTCTCTCTCTCTCTGTCTCTCTGTCTCTGTTTCTCTCTCTCTCTGTGTGTCTCTCTCTCTCTGTCTCTGTTTACTGTAGAAAGGATATCATCCTCAGAATCCCTAAGGCTCCCAACCTGGAAGTGTTCCTGGATTTCTCACTCTCTCTGAGCCCCTCATCCAAACCATTACAAAGGTGATCTCTTAAATATACCCCCTTCTCTCCTCTAATGTTGCCACCACTCTGGTACAAGCCCTCATTACCTTATATCTAGACTACTGAAAGCAGGCATAGCTCACTTTGAATATATTTGTTTGTGTGCTTTCTCCCCCATTAAATTACAAATTCTTTAAGGGCAAAAACTGTCATCTTCCTCTTTTTGTTTCCCTTGCTCTTAGCACAATGCCCGTCACATAGTAGGCACTCCATAAATATTTACTGATTAATTGTTGAAAATATCAACTAGTCAATACTTTTTCTGCATAGTAGATATATCTAGCTGAAGTATCTGAACTTATGAGAAGGGGCCATGAGTTATTGTTTCTTTTTCTTCATTGTGCAGTAACCTAGGCCTGGAAGGTGGACACAGATATACAAATGAATTTCCTAGATGTGCATAAGCTCTATAAAAGACATAAAATGTTTTATACAGTCTAAGTCACACTTCCTTGGATTAATAAAGGAAACAAGGTTTTATGACTTTACAACGATCCTCCAGTGGCCCACTACTACAAAGCATTCTTGGTATCACAGTGACTTAGGGAGCAGAATGATATGACTATGACTTTTTGGAAGTGCTCAATGAAATGTCACTACTACAGAATAAATTTAGCAAGAGTAGGCCTCGCTTCCTAGCACACAGGGCCCTCATAACCCTAAGGCGTATATATGCCAATGCACCATAGAGCAATAGCTGACTATAGGGGGCAGATCTGCTAAGAGGCTCAGTTACGCCCATTAATCTTGATCTCCAAAACCCATTTGGCTTGTATTCATTGTCTTGTTTTTAGTTTTATGAAAGGGTCACTAAAAGTGCTGCTGTGTGGCCCCAAAATTCACTGCTAAGGAAAAGGTTAGTGTTGATGAGCAAATAAATGCAAGACACTGAAAGGGAGAGCATTTAAAGGGATTTTGGTTTATTTTTTTAAGATTTGTAATTTATTAGCATAATCAAGTATTTAATTGCATATGGTGACAGTAATATTCACTAGAATCAGAGATTCAGAACTGGAATGGTACCTTAAACAACTTAATTTTATAGAGAAAACAGAGGGTCAGAGACTAGACAGGTGACTTCTCAAATGTCTTCATTCCTCTTCTCCCCTCCCCCCCCCACTTATTTAAAAACATTGACTTCTATCACTTGAATCACATTTTCTATCAGATAAACAATGATTTTCTTTTTAAGGAGCATTTCTATTTCAGGATCCATCTGTATGAGGATATTTGCCATAGTGTTTTGATACATTAGCCTGTCATCTGTGGAACCTCTGCTTTAAATCAGGCTCACAAAAGAAGTGAAATAAATTTAGTATCACTGACTAAAAAGCGAGCTACTGCACCAAATCACAGCTCCATAAAACCTGACACAAAGGAGGATGCTGGGAAATCTCCTTTTAGTAAAGGCCAAACCATGGGGTGGCAGGAGAACAACCAGCCTGATCCACATGAAATACAGTTCTCTCAATGTCTAAATTAGAAAACCATGAAAAGTAAACATCATTAATAACTGGCCACAGCCATTGATTCTGTTTGTGTTTTTCCCCCATGCTTACCTTGGTGGTTTTGACTTTGTTGCCACTGCTACAAGACCAGCCAGAATAATCCGGAAGCACTTTACAATCTTCTCCATCCAGGCATGGGTTCATATGACACCACCATTTCTGTAGGACAATGGAGGCTGGAAGAGAGAACCCAAGTCACAGGTGTTAAAGGGGACTTTGTTTTCAGTGATCCAGGAGGGAAAATAGCACTTTTCCTCATGATTGAATTACAGGGGTGGGGAATCTATAGCCTCTAGGCCACATGTGGCCCTCTAGGTACTCAAGTGTCACCTTTTGACTGAATCCAAACTGCACAGAACAAACCACCTTAATTAAAGGATTTGTTCTATAAAATTTGAACTCAATCAAAAGGCCACACCCAAAGACCTAGAAGGTCATGTGTGACTTCAAGACCGCAGGTTCCCCACCCCTGGGTTACATAAGTACAGCTCTAACAAAGATGAAATGTCTTCAGTCATAATTAATTCCCCAATCAAGAAGAGAGAGAGAAAAAAAAGGAGAGAGGGAGGGAGGAAGGGAGATAGGAAGGAAGGGAGGGAGAGAGGGAGGAAGGAAGGAAGGAAGGAAGGAAGGAAGGAAGGAAGGAAGGAAGGAAGGAAGGAAGGAAGGAAGGAAGGAAGA
>NW_027185761.1:44996002-44996225 GCF_028583685.1 Petaurus breviceps papuanus | reverse complement strand
AAGGAAGGAAGAGAGGGAGGGAGGAAGAGAGGGAGGGAGGGAGGAAGAAAGGGAGGAAGGAAGGAAGGAAAGAAGGAAGGGAGGGAGGAAGGAAGGAAGGAAGGGAGGGAGGAAGGAAGGAAGGGAGGGAGGAAGGAAGGAAGGAAGGAAGGAAGAGAGGAAGGAAGGAAGGAAGGGAGGAAGGAAGGAAGGAAGGAAGGAAGGAAGGAAGGAAGGAAGGAGG
>NW_027185761.1:44927415-44995902 GCF_028583685.1 Petaurus breviceps papuanus | reverse complement strand
AGGAAGGAAGGAAGGAAGGAAGGAAGGAAGGAAGGGAGGGAGGAAGGGAGGGAGGAGGGAAGGAAGGAAGGGGGAGAATGTCAAAGTTAAGATTTAAAATGATCTTGATAGGGTAGAACATTGGGCCAAACTGAATGCAATCAAGCTCACTAGGTTAAGTACAGAATCTTACAGGTGAGTTAAAAAACTCAGTTTGACAAATGAAAGAGGAGTTGCTGGTTGCATCTACCTGCAAGCTCAATCAACAGAGGGATGTGTGGGTTAAAATTAGGGCAACCAGGTTTTTATCCATTCCCATTTCCAGCAGGCCCAGATTGATTAATCTCAGGAAAAAGGTTAAAAGTCTTCATTAACTTCTATTATCCCTGCATTTATTTAGAAATGTTGACTTCTGTCACCTAAATAATACTCTAAAAGCATTAAATTTAAGGGCAATTTCTATTTTAGGGAGCCATAGCGGACTGCTGGCCCATAATGAGACATGACTGAAGACAGAGCACCCATGATGACCCTTGTTCTATCTTCAGTGGGCTATGTTCAAAAAAGTAGTGGTCAGGCCCAGGGAGGGAATAGTGCTTTTGCTCCCTGCCCCAGTCATCTGCAGGATTGTGGTCCCTTCTGGGCACCAAATTTTTAGGAAGGATGTTGGTAAGTTAGAAAAAAAATGAAAATTGGTTGAAGGAACTGGAGGTATTGAGCCAAGAGAAGACCAGGGTGGTAGAGAGATATGGATAGCTGCATTCCTTGACCAGGAGTAGGTTGGAGTAGATAGCCACTGAGGTCCTTTCCATCTCTGAGATTCTGTGATGTCATTCCCATTTTAGTGAGGCTCAGGAAGAGGAAACAATTAACAAGCAGCACAGAGCTGGGGCTTAAACCCAGTATTCCGACTCAGTCCTGAATGTTCTTTCCACTGTTCAATAGTGAAAATAAAAGTGATGCCAAGCCATGATGGGTGAGATTTTGGACTGAATGGAGTCAGCATCAATCCTCTCGTTACTTTGCTATCCATAACCACTGAAGTTAGTCATGGAGAAAGGGAAGATTCGTCTGCTTGAATAAAAACAATCGAAATTAACATTCCAGAGCGAGCTGAGTACAACTCCACAGAGCACCTGGGCCCAGCAGCAAACTCGTTTCTGAAGTGCAAAGACAAAAACACATTAAAAAAATGCCATCCTATCTTCACGTTTCACTTGCTGTTCAGTCATCTGAATAAAACAGAGCCCATCTGGCCACTCTGCCCTAATTCTGATCACTGAGGTGCCACTTGAAGTCAATTATTGCACAGAAACACTCCAAACAAATGGAGAGGGGGAAGCCTGGCACTGGCTGGCTTTCCAGCTGCCTTGTGCTAATTAGCTCACCTGCAGAATACTCCCTTAGACTTGCCTCACCAACTACCCAGCTGGCAGCCAGGAGACCTGCTAATGAAATGATTTGTATTTTCAACCTACAAAGCAGGAAATACAGCAAGATTTATCACCCAGATAGCCAAGGCTTGGACAAGTGAGACTATTTATGGGATGCTGTCCAAACAGGAAAGCATCATGGAAAGAGGCATTTGAAGAATGACAAGGGTTCAAATCTCGACTTTATCACTTAGTAGCTGTCTAACTTTGGGCAAGTCACTGAAACTCTGTGAGTCTCCCCAAATCTTTCATATGCAAAATGAAGAGATTGGAATAGGCTATCTAAAAGTCCTTTCTGCTCTAAATTTGTGGTCTATGAATAATAATTTAAATAATAATAAAAGCCAATATTTATGTAATGCTTGATGGTTCACAAATGGGCTATGTATATTAACTCATATGAACCTCACAACAACCCTGTCAAGTGTCATTATTATCCCCATTCTACAGATGGAGAAACTGAGGCATAGACTGATGAAATGACTTGCCCAGGGTTATACAGCTAAATAGCCAAGGCAGAATTTGAACTCAGTCATCTTGATTCTAAGGCCTACTCTGTACCAACTGCTTCAATGACAAAGGAAAAATTCAATCATGTTGATTATACTCTCTGATTTTTTCCCCACCCTCAGGGGAAAAAAATCAAAAGGAGCTTGGTACAATTCAATTGTTGGTTTAGAAGGATTCAGTCAAACTTGTTTGCACATAAAAAGTAGCCTGAGTATGTTTAAAAATTCCATTCTCTTACAAATACTGATGGTTGGTTTTTCTCATGTTTAAGTTGGATGGCAATTTCTAATGAAAGGGAAAGTTAGTAAAAGATCACAGGAGCCTAGATCTAGAGTTGAGAGGAAAGTTACAGGCCATTTAGTTCAATCTCCTCATTTTACAACGTAGGAAACTAAGGCCCAATGAGGTGACTTGCCCAAGGTTACAAAGGTAGGAAGTAGCCCAGCCAAGATTTTGAACTGAGAACCCCTGACTCCTATTCCATGATGCAGTATTAAAGTGTCACTATTTGTGACTTGGTGGGTAGCTCTTCTTCCTAACTATAGAGGCATATTGTCATGGATAAAGTTCTTAGAAGAATAAATTCAGAGGGTCACATATAAGGGAATGAATTTCAACTATAGGAACTCTCAGAGATGAAAGTTGGTGAGGGGGCAGAAATAGGCTGGAACACACACACATCGACATATGCTTGAACCAGACCATGAGAGCTGGTTGTTAAATTCCAATGTGGACACTTTTATTTTGGAAATTGGCAAAAGGAACAAATCAGGAAATGATTTATTGTTCTATTGGTAATCTAGACTTAAGAAAGTATTAATAATGCAGATTAAACTTAATTGTGGGTACAATCTTTTTTTTTTTCAGACAATTGTTTGTTAAGCTTTTACCATCACACTCCTGGATGGATCTCAGTAGAGAGAAGTAACCACATAAAAGAAATCAGTTCCTTAAAGTAATGAAGTCTTTTGGTTTCACAAAAAAAAATTCTTTTCTTTGTCTTTTTCTTCTTTATGTGTTTGGTGGAGACTAGATCTCCCTATTTCACACAGTATTGTGACCACTCATAGGCAGCCTGAACTGCTGGTCAGCATGGTAAAAACTTGGACCTGTTCTGCTTCCAACTTCCCCTCCTTTGGCAATCTAGTATCACCTTACCTCCACCCTCAGGAGCTCACCATATTGGTGTTGGAACTAGTGCAGACACTCAGCTGTCTCTGAACTCCCAAGCTCTGGCAATCCACCAGCCTCAGCCTCCCCCAAAGAAGGAACTAGAAACAAATGACCCTCCTCCTGTTCATTCACTGTTATTCATTGTTATAAATAATGTTTCTCAGGGAAGGGGGAAGAGAGGGGATATGGTTGGGAGGCTGAACAGGCAATGTGAAAACAAAAAAAAAGAAATTTAAAAAACCTAAAGTCAAAATAGAAAATGACATTTTCATTTTCCCAGGTTGGATTTCCATTTCTTTTCAGGAACACTGACTTTCAGAGTTGGAAGGCACCTGAGAGGAAATGTGAAAGAATGGAATGTATGCCAAATTTGGAGTCAGAGGATCTACAATCAAATTCCATCTCCATGTGAACATTGAGTACACTCCTTGGGCCTCAGTTTCCTCATCTGTAAAATGAGAGGATTAGACTAAATGTCCTCTATGTTCTTTACAACTCTAAATCTGTGATCATATGAGCTGGTGATTAGAGGTCACCTGGTCACATTGCTAAACAAGAATCCAACAAGTAGTTAACCAGTCTTTGCCTGAAGACTTCCAGTGAGGAAGAGTAAATCAATCAACCAATCAATAAACATTCAATGTTGAGTGCTAGAGATGCAAAGAAAAGAAAAAGTTCCTACCCTCCAAGAGCTCACAAGCTAATAGGGGGAAAGTGCTAACAGAACACAGCCCACTTTCACCTGAGCAACCCATTCCACTTTAACATATCTCTTATCATTAGTAAATTTTCCATGTTGTTGTCCAGTTGTGTTCCACTCTTGAGGACCTCATGGACCATAGTACACCAGGCCCTTCTATCCTCTATTATGTCTCAAAGTCTGTCCAAATTCATATATTTTTGTTTCCATGATACTATTTATCTCATCCTTTGCTATCCCCTTCTCCTTTTGCTTTCAATCCTTCCCAACATCAGGGTCTTTTCCAATGAGTTTTTTATTTAAGTATTTAAGCTCCAGCTTCAGTATTTGACCTTCCAATGAATAGCCTAAATTAAGGTCTTTAAGTATTGACTGATTTGATCTTGCTGTCCAAGAGACTCTCAAGTCTTTTCTAGCACCACAATTTGAAAGTGTTGATTATGCAGTGCTCAGGTTTTCTTATAATCCAACTCTCACAGCCTTATATTGGAAAGACCATATCTTTGATTATATAGACCGGCCAAGGTGATGTCTCTGCTGTTTAGTCTGCTGTCCAAGTTTGCCATAGATTTCCTTTGAAGGAGCAAGTGTCTTAATTTCATGGCTGCAGCCACTGTCTGGAATGATCTTTGAGTCAAAAAGATAAAATCTGACACTGCTTCCATTTCTCCTCCCTATATTTGCCAGGAAGGGATGGGACCGGTTACCAAGATCTTATGCTGTGTTGTGGTATTTCTTGTGTTAAGCTTCAAGCCAGCTTTTATACTCTTGCTTTTCACCTTCATGAAAAGGCTTCTAAATTCCTCTTCGCTTTCTGCCATCAATATCATCTGCATATCTGAGATTGTTGAGATTTCTCCCAAGAAATTTATTTCCAGCTTTTGATTCATCCAGCCTGGCATTTCACATGACATACTCTGCATAGAAGTTAAATAAACAAGGTGACAATATACAGCTTTGTAATACGCCTTTTCCGATTTTTTTTTTGCTTTTTTTTGGAGAGGGGAAGGCAGGGTGATTGGAATTGGGGTTAAGTGACTTACCCAAGGTCACATGGCTAGTAAGTATTAATTGTCTGAGGCCAGATTTGAACACAGGTCCTCCTGACTCCAGGGCTGGTGCTCTACTCACTGTGCAACCTAGCCACCCCCAACTCCTTTTCCAATCTTAACCCAACCATTCCATATTCTTTTCTGTTGCTTCTTGGCCCACTTACAGGTTTCTCAAGAGGCAATTAAAATGATCTAATGCTACCATCTCTTTGAAAACTTGCCTCATTTTGTTGTGATCCACACAGTCAAAGGCTTTAATGTAGTCAATGAAGCAGAAGTAGATTTTTTTTAACTGTCTTGATTTCTCCATAATCCAGCAAATGTTGGCAATTTGGTCTCTAGTTCCTCTGCCTCTTTGAAAATCAGTCTTGTTCTTCTAGTAATTAATTTTTCTTTAGTAAATAATCTTTCTTTAATTCTTCACATATTGCTGAATGAAGCCTAGTTTGCAGAATCTTAAGCATAACTTTACTGGCATGTGAAATGAGTGCAATTATTTAGTAATTTGAACATCCCTTGGCATTGCCTTTCTTTAGGACTGGGACATAAACTGATCTTTTCTGATACAGTGGCCACTGTTCTTTTTCCAAATTTGTTGGCATAGAGAGTGCAGTACTTTAACAGCATTATCATTTAGGGTTTTAAATAGCTCAGCTGGAATTCCATTACTTCTACTAGCTTTATTGTTAGCAATGTTTCCTAAGTCCCACTTGACTTCATTGTCCACAATACTGTGGTTACTGATGATGTTATGATATTTCTTATATAGTTTTTTGTGGATTTTTGCTACCTCTTTCTAATCTCTTCTGCTTCTGCTAAATCTCTACCATTTTTGTCTTTTATCATGCCCATTTTTTTATAAAACTTTCCCTTGATAGCTCTAATTGTCTTGAACTGATCTCTTTTTTTCCCATTCTATTGTTTTCCTCTATTTCTTTGCATTGCTCATTTAAGAAAACCTTCTTACCTTCCCTTACTATTCTCTGGAAATCTGCTTATAGTTGGATATATCTTTCCTTTTCTCCTTTACCTCTCATTTTTCTTCTTTCCTCAGCTGTTTTTAAAGTCTCATCAGACAGCATTTTTATTTTTTTGTTCTTTTCCTTCAGAATGTTGTTGTTGTTACTGCCTCCTAAACGATGTTGCAAACCTCTGTCCATAGCTCTTCAGACACTCTATCTACCAGAACTAATCCTTCAAATCTATTCATCACCTCCACTTCATATTCATAAGGAATGCTATTTAGGCCATACCTATATGGTTTGATGGCTTTCCCTACTTTCTTTATTTCACAATAAGAAGCTCCTGATCTTCACCACAGGCAGCTCCATGTCTTGCTTTTGCTGACTGTATAGAGTTTTAATGGCAAAGTACATAATCAATCTGATTTCTATATTGACCATCTGTGATGTCTATGTGTATGGTCACCTTTTGGGTTATTGAAAAAGAGTGTTTGTTATGACCAGCAGGATATCTTAACAAAACTCTATTAGTTTCTGTGCTGTTTCATTCTCTACTCCAAGGCCAAACTTGCCTGTTATTCCAATTATATTTTGATTTCCTACTTTAGCATTCCAGTTCCCTATGATGAATGTGACATCACTCTTTTTTGGGGTGTTATTTCAGAAGATGTAGGTCTAAATAGAACTGATAAACTTTGGTCTCTTTGGCATCAGTGGGTAGAATGCAGACTTACATTATTGTTATGTTGAATGGATTCCATTGCATTCCAACAGTTATCGTTCTGCAGTTTTTGAGATTATATCAGTTCTGCTTTTCTAATCTTTTTATTGACTATGAGGGCTATTCCAATTCTTCTACAATATCCTTGCCACAGTAGTATATGTAGCTATCATCTGAATTCAATTCACCCATTCCCATCCACTTCAGTACATTGACACATAAGATGTCAATGTTTAATCTTTCCATCTCCTGTTTGACCACATCCAGCATATCTTGGTTCATAGATTGTTCAGGTGCCTTTGCAATATTGATCTTTACAGCATTGGACGTTCCTTTTGTCACCAGATGTATCTGCAGCTGAGTTTCCCATTGTCTTCCACTCTTCCCCAGTAGCATGTTAGACACCTTCTGACCTAATGGGTTTATCTTCCAATGTCATCACTTTTATTATTTTAGTACTGTCCATGGGGTTTTCTTGGCAAAGATGCCAGAGTTGTTTGTCATTTCCTTCTCCAATGGATCACCTTTCATCAGAACTCTCATATATAGTATAGCTCATGATCTAATAAAGCTACACAAAGCCTCTCCACCTGTAATGGTAATGGAATTTAAAGATCTCCTTGTATTGGCTTGGTTTTCTGGTTGTGTTAAAACCCAGAGCTTGTGAATCCCACTTGTGGGGTGGACTTGTTGATGTGAAGAGAGGGGGCTGAAGAGAAGCTCATGCCATGGATAGAGAGGCCCAAGCAGAGGGAGACCAGAAGAACTTTTGGGAGCAGCATCATGGAGGCAGAGAGAGAGAGAATTGTCAGGGGCCAGAGTTTCTGGGAGAGCGAGAGAGAACTGCCACCCAAAGCCACCTGGATTGTGGAGGGCCAGTTGGAGCTGCCCAGGACTTTTAACAACTGCCACCTGGAGCTGCCGAGAACTGAGAAGGCATGACTGTGGTGCTAGTACTTTTTCTGTCTGTTTTGATGTTACTTTGCCAAATCCATCTGCTAGTGAAGGACAGTGCTGTTGTTGCAGAGTCCCTGGAAACTTGCTGTTGGTTCAGAAGCCCTGGAGGAGGATTTTCTTGTTGTATGTTTACAAAAATCTGGAGGAGGGTCTTGCTGATGTTTTCAGAGGTCCTAAGACTGTTGTGCAGGCGGAGAGTGAGCTGATGAGGACACTGGCAATGTGTATCTATGTTGTATCTTTGTTAAGCCTTGTCTTCCCAGGAACAGAAACTGTTGAGAACTTGCCTTGGGTCAAGATGAAGAAAAGACCTCTCCTTGGGTATTGAATGTTGTGATGATATTGTAACCTTGTTGTGGCTTAGGGGTAGATGGTCTTTGTATTCTCCACTGCCCCTTTGAGAATGTGCTTGGTGGTAACTGATGATAACTGTAATTCAGTTGTGATCCAGGGGTGGAGTACTTTGATTTTTGTGCTTTGTGACTGACCAAATGAACATACTTTGTTTATGATTGGAAACTAATCTCTGGTTGAATAGAGAGAAGACTCTGTGATTGACTAAATGAATATACTGACCAGAGGTGAAGTACTTGGACCTTAGTACTTTGTGATTGAATTGAGGATTGAGGATTATTGATTTACACATAGTGAATGCTACATTTCTATTTTCTGTTAATGTTTTGCCTTAATCTGTCACTGAATAAATGGAGTTTGCTATGATCATAATCTGAACCTGGAAGTTGCTTGTGCTTGGCATTACACCACCATGACAAGGCAGTGATCCTTGCATCAAAGCCTAAATTTGTCTCTCTTCAATTTTATGCCCTGAGGAACAAACAAAACAGATTATAACATAAAGTAAAAGTCACCTGAATTAATGGAATAACTATGAAAAATTTCACTAGCAACATTGCCAAAGAGAATTGTTGAATCATTTCAGTCATCTCCAACTCTTCATGACCCTATTTGGGGTTTTCTTGGCAGAGATACTGGAGTGATTTGCCATTTCCTTCTCCAACTCATTTTAGAGAAGAGAAACCAAGGCAAATAGGGTTAAAGTGACTTGCCCAAGGTCACACAGCTTAGTTAGTATGCAAGGCTAGATTTGAACTCATGAAGATGAGTCCTTCTGATTCCAAGCCCATGGCTCTTCACTGCACCACCTAACTGCCATGGAGAGATATAGACCTAAGAAGGATCACCAGTATGGAAAGAAAAATAAATGCTTCTTATCAATGAAGAACTGGATCTAGAATTTCCTACTGGAGCAGAAATTGGATATTTGACCTTTTTAGTAAAGAAGGTAATTTAATAGTTCAGAAGTTTAAGCTACAGGAGTCAGGGCAGGGCTATGAGCTGAGACAAAGAACCAGAAGCAGAAATCTATTCTAATGGCCATGGAGAACACATGGCTCCTTAACACACTCTTCTCTACAGGAAAATTAATGTGTAGGAGATGCATTTTTCTTTCCTTTTCTGTAATACTGCACAGTGCTTCAAATGAGAACATCTATTAGTTTCTATTCTAAAAATGCCTTTGTTAACCATAAAGGAGTTCTTAATTTTACAAAGTCACTACAGCTGCTTGACATAAAAATTCGGGGCACGGAGGGAGTATGCCTTCATTGGTAACCCGTGCTGCCATATTGTAATGAACTTCCTCGTTTACAAGCCTCAGATTCCAAAAAGCCCATGAATTCTCCATGACTTGTGGAGAGCCTGGTCCTTGGTGTGGCATCTTTGGGCATTATTTTCCAGGTAAAATGTTAATAGGCATTGGTCTGGTCCTCATTGTTGTGCAGAGTCTCCTATATCCCCTGTTCTAAATATATAACCCATTAAGGAAAAAAAGATATATTTCTTGGGGTACTTGGGCTGTTATACTTTTAAATTAGCCTACGTAAGAACAAGCTCACATCTGGAGATTTAGTTTCTCAAATGTTGATTTAGCTTAATTATATTTACATAGAGTTAGGGCTTAACTAAAAATTACCTTTTTACACTGAAAATACAGACAAGGAGATTAAGTGATATCTAAAAGGCATATATTTCCCATGGAAATAGAAATCGTTACAGGAATACCTTCCCATATGTTCATGTATTTTCTGTTTTATTATTTTTGCCTGGACCCCAATTATTCCAAGTTTCACTTACTGAGCTAGAGAGGAGAGTAGGGGAAAGTTCTGCAAGTTACATTACATCTTTTTCAGTTGTGTTCCAGTCATATCCAACTCTTCTTGATTCCATTTGGGGCTTTCTTAGCAAAGATACTGGAGTGCTTTGTCACTTCTTTCTCCAGATGATTTTACAGATAAGGAAACTGAGGCAAACAGGGTGAAGTGACTTGCCCACAGTCACACAGCTAGTGAATGTTTAATGTCAGATTTGAACACAGAAACATGAGTCATCCTGACTCCAGGCCTAGACTCTACACACTATGGCACCACCTAGCTGCTTTACATTACATGTTATCATAAGAAAAGGGGGGCGGCCAGGTAGCACAGCGAGTAAGAGCACCAGCTCCAGTGTCGAGATGACCTGGGGATCAAATCTGGGCTCAGATACTTAGCACCCACCCAGAAACACCTGGCCATGTAACCTTGAGCAAGTTACTTAACCCCAATTGCTTTAAAAAAAAAAGAAAAAGAAAAGAAAAGGAAGCATCGTGGTGTAATGGATATAGTGTGAGCCTGGGATTATGGGAGATCTGTGTTCAAATTCCTCTTCTGACATTTCACAGCTGTAAGACCTTGAACAAGTCATTCAGTATGTCTCCCTTTCCCACAAAATGAGAAGCTGGAACCTCACAGAGATGTTAGTAGAATTAAAAGGAGAAAGTCTAAAAAGAAAGGTAAGAATAGTAATTTTCCCAAATGGTTAAAAAGAAACAGAAAATAGGGCCCTCCAGTCCTACTCAAATGATGCAAAAACAGAGACAATGCAGAGTGAGAATCAAAAAACAGCTCAGGCTAAAACAATGAGTTAAATATAATAAAATGAAGTTGAATTGAGAGGGGGAGATTCAATGTAAAGTCATATGTTTAAATCCAAAAAAATCAATTTCACAAGTATAAGATGGGAGAAACATGTCTAGACTTCAGTTTATCTAATAAAGAATTTGGAAGTAGGAGGTCTCAAAATGAGAAAACAGAAGCATTATAGTACAGTGGAAATTGTTATGAATCTTAAGTCAAATTACCTGAGATCACATCCTGTCTCTGCTTTGTACAATCTCAGTGATGTTGGGCAGCTAGGTGATGGAGTGAATAGAGTGCCAAGACCTAGACTCAAAAAGACCTAAGTTCAAATCTGGCCTCAGGCTATAGCTGTGTGACCCTATGCATGTCACTTAACCCTGTTTGCCTCAATTTCCCCATCTGTACAATGAGCTGGAAAAGGAAATGTCAAACTACTACAATATCTTTGCCAATAAAACCCCAGATGAGTGTATGGAGATGTAATATAATGCCAAGCAAAGGCAACTTCCCAAGGTTCAGAATACCAGCATAGGTGCTCTCCATTTTATTCAGTGACAAACCAAGAACAGAGAAGATCAAAACATGACATCATTCCAAATACAGCATTTACTAAATGTGATTAAATAATCTCCAAGGACTACCCCACCCCAGGACCTTCCAATCATTCAATCAATTACAAAGTCCCTGTTCTAAATACTTCTCCACCCCTAGGCTGTACCTTCATTTAGTCCACCACAAAAGCCCCTCTTCTCAAATGGAGATTAGTTTCCAAACATAAGTAAACTACATTCATTTGTTCAACCACAGAACACAAAAAGGTCAAAAGTTCCCCACCCCTGGATCACAATTGAATCTACCCCAGAGTTACATCAAGTTTAAGCACAGCACTTAATACCCAAATGGAGGTCTTTTCTTCATCTTGACAGGAGGCAAGTTCTCAGCAATCTTAGTTCCTGGGGAGACAAGGCTTAGCAAGGCCACAAGATACATTGCCAGTCCCTTCATTAATTCATCCTCTGTCTGTAGAACAGTCCTAGAACCCCTGAAAACATTAGCAAAACCCTCTCCTAGGATTTCTGTAAACATACAACAAGAAAATCCTTCTTCAGGGCTTCTGAACCAACAGAAAGGTTCCCAGACCCCTGCAACAACAGCACTGTCCTTCACCAGTGGACAGTATTCACTCTGTCTGCAGGACAGTCTCCAGACCCCTGCAACAACAGCACTGTCCTTCACCAGTGGACAGTATTCACTCTCTGTCTGCAGGACAGTCTCGGGGCTTCTTAACCAAAAGCCAGGTTCCAGGACTTCTTCAACAAAAGGACTGTCTTTCACCAGTGGACAAATCTGGCAAAACAACATCAAAACAGACAGACAAAGTACCAGCAAAACAGCCATGTCTCCTCAGTCCTTGGCAGCTCAGGGGGCAGTTCTCAAAAGTCCAGGGCAATTCAAAGCGGCCACCAGCAATTCTCTTAGTCTCTCTCTCTCCACGAGGTGCTGCTTCCAAAAAAAGTTCTTCTGCCTCTCTCTTGTCTCTCCAAATCTACGTCACCAGCTCCTCTCAGTTCAGGACTCTCTTTTCACATCAACAAGTCCATCCCACAGGTGGGATTAACAAGCTCTGGGTTTTAACACAATCAGTTTGAAAACCAAGCCAATACAGGGGAATCTTTAATTGCCATTACTATCACAGGAGATTGAGACATGACTGAAAAGAACTGAACAAAAACAACAACAAAAAGTGATGTTGGGCAAGAGCCATCTCCATCTGTGGCTAGATAACTTACAACATCCCTCACAGCTGTAGACCCATCATCTTCTGGACACTTTAATGTGGCAAATTAAAAAAAAACTAATTCATTCTTAGGCCTCCCTGAGAGATAACAGTGTCCAACACTATGAAGGATGCACTTTGCCCTGGTCAAAGCATATATGGAATGTTGTATTCTCTTCTAGATAACATGCTTCTGGAAGGACTTTCAGATGTGAACTTGGTGACTAGAAGGATGGCAGTGCTCTTGGCATAAATATCAAAGTCTAGGAATGTGGTTCATCTGTGAAGGAAAGATAATGAACTCTGTCTCAATTTTGAGCTTGAGACACCCACAGATTAACCAATAGGCCTTAGTGACAGGAGACTGGAACTCAGGAGAGAGCCCAAGCCTGGTAGTATAGATCTGGGAGGCATCAACTAAGCAATGATCATTAAATCCATGTGAGCAGATAAGATCATCAAGAAAGACAGTGTAGAGAGGAATGAGGGCCTAGGAAAGAACTTTGGTGTGACACCCAAAGGGGTATGATGCTCATGATCCATTAGCGAAGAATGCCAAAGAGTGGGCAGACAGGCAGGAGGAGAACCAGGAAACAGCAATGTCACAAAAACCCAAAAAGCAGAAATTATCCAGAGCGAAAGAGTAGTTATCGGTGTCAAATGCTGACGTCAAGGAGGAGGATTACCAAGTGTCCACTTGTTTCAGTCATGTGCAACTCTTCAAGACCCCACTGGGGGTGCCCTTGGTAAAGATAATGAGTGTCCTTTCCTTCTCCAGCTCATTTTACAGAGGAGGAAACTGATTCAAACAGAGTTAAGTGACAGAGTCACACAGCTCCTAAATGTCTGAGGCAAGATTTGAACTCAGGCCCTCCTGACTCCATGACCAGTGTTCTATCCATTGTGTCACCTAACTGGATTGATAAAAGACTATCAATTTGAACAATTACTAATGTTTAAAGAGATACCGACCAAACCCTAGTTTCTCTGTAAATTTGACAAGATCACAACAAACTGTCCTTGCTACAAATGGTAAACTACATTCTTAACTGAGATGAATCCAAAAAATCCCCAGAATATAAAAACCAGTTACCATTAGAAAGAAGTGCTTTAAAAAAAAAAAACCCTTCAGTTCTTACATCCATGAACTGCCTTATTAATCTCTTCTTAAAAACAACTGAAGTACTCATAACAAAAGACGACATATTTCATTAAGCTCTCACTTTGAGAAAATGAATTAAGCTTCTTTTGCATCCAGTAGTTACCTCATTTTATCAAGGGGGCCGTTCAGTGACATCTATGTAGACTCATATTTTAATAAATGTCTCCAATGCATTTCCCATCACAAAGAAGAGTATCAATGTCATATTCTTTGACAGTCAATCAAACTCAACAGATGTTTATTCATTCCCTACTCTGTGTGGAGAACTGTATTAGTCTCTGAGGGAGTTATGAAATTTAGATAAGCTATAGCCTCTGAGCCCATGAGATGGGAGCTCCTGCACTCATGGAACTTACTTACAGCCTAGTAAGGGATACAGCACATACACAGAAACCAATAATTCACACCCTTACATGATTTGTGAACTAGAGAATCCCAAAATAAATGACTAGGTGAGGGCCAAGGAGTAGATGATCCTGACTGGACAAATCATGGAAGACTTTATGGAAATGGGACACTAGAGTTGGTCTTTAAAGTTCAGGGGGGAATCCAGTGGAAAAAGAGGGTGTTACAGACACAGGGAATGAGGTGAGGAAAGGTAGAAAATCTGTGATGGTGCTTTGGAGATAGAGAACAGCCCAGTTTTGCTGAAGCATGGAATATATGGAGGGGAGTACTTTGGAAATATTGGGTGTCACCTGACAGAGGAAAGTCTTGATTGCAAATGCAATCAAATCCAAAAAAAGAGGTAATCGGGAGCAAGTGAAGGTTTTTGAGCATAGAGGAGGGGATGTCACCAGGTTTGTATGTAAGAAAAATTATTCTGACAGTGACGTGCTGTATGGATTTTAACAGAATTTGCAGAGATGGGAGGGAAAGGAAAGTAACTATGGCAGGAGTCCAAGCTGGTTGCAAGATTAGAAAGAAGTAGATGAAGGTGACAGATATTGCCTCAGTGAATCGACTGATTGGCTATGGGATGTGATGAAGAAGGAAGGTCAAAGAAAAATGCCAGGTTTGTACACATGGGGAGCAGGGTGAAGGCTGATATGCTGAAAGAAATAGTGAGATTAGGAGGAGAAGCAGCTCTAGGGAGAAAAAATAGTGAACATAGTTGTGGACATGTTGATTTTGAGTTGTCACGGGCGCACATAAGGGGTGGTATCCAGTTTAGCTAGATGGCAGAGTTCAAGAGTAGGGTGAAAACACAGAATGCCAAATTCTCGAAGGGTCCCAAATGCCCAACCATTAAGTTCATATTTGACTCAGTAGACTATAGGGATCCACTAAGGATTTTTGACCAAAGGAACAAAATGGGCAGCAAAGTTGCACAGTGGTGAGCACTCTAGCTTTGGAGTCAAGAAATGTCATCTTCCTGAGTTCCAATCTGGCCTCAGATATTTACTAGCTGTGTGACTCTGGGTAAGTCACTTCACCCAGCTTGCCTCGGTTTCCTCATCTATAAAAAGATCTGGAGAAGGAAACAGCAAATCACTCTAATATCTTTGCCAAGAAATTCCCAAAAGGGATCACAAAGAATCAGACACTACCGAAAAACAGCTGAACGACAATAATATGAACAGATCTTCTGGAAGGAAGAGTGGTCTAGCAGCCACATGAGCAGTTTGGAGTTGAAATACAGTGGAAGTCAGAAGACCTATAGGAATGAGGGCCCATGGTAGGGCAGTGGGAGCTGAAAGAGGAAAAGACAGATGTGAGTCTTATCGTGGAGCCAGACAGAATCGATGGGATTTGTTAGCTGCCTGGGTGTAAGAAGCAAGGTAAGTGTCAGAGAAAGCATCGGCCTAAAGCACAGGCAGCTGGACACTTGTTTATGCCACCAGCAGAAATAGTGAAGTTAAAAGAAGGCACAGGTTCACCAAGAAAGGTCCTCTCTACCATTTACTTCCCCTGTGAATCTGAATAAGTGACTGAACTCTTCTGGGCCTCAGTTTTCTCATCTCTAAAATGGGGGTGGGAGTGAAACTACATGAAATCGAAGTTTCCTTCCAGCTCTGGAGATCTACATATGATCCTAGAATTGATTTGCTTCAAACAGGATGGTATTAGGTGCCAGGTAGAGATGTCCGTAGATAATTAAGGATACAGATCTGGAGTTCGAGAGAAAAGCCAGGCCTGAAGAATCACATTCAAGGCCCAACTGTGGAGAATTGAGAATTAAGCTTTGGAGGTAGATGAGACTGCCGGGGTGGGGGAGGATGGAGGGAGAGAAGAGAAGAGGGGAAGAAAAGGAAGTACTGAGGATAGAGCCTGAGAAATATTCCCTTTCAAGGTTCAGGATCATTATATGAAGTCAAAAATGGAACAGTCAGAAGTGCAGACAAACCATAAGATTGTAGATTTCAAGTTGGAAAGGACCTCAGACATTCTTTACTCCAGCCTCTCATTTTACATATGGGGAAACTGAGGTCTAGAGAGACTGTGACTTATTCAAGTTTACACAGAGTGTAACTGATAGAACTGGAATTAATCAACTGA
Source organism: Petaurus breviceps papuanus (assembly GCF_028583685.1). NCBI lineage: Eukaryota > Metazoa > Chordata > Mammalia > Diprotodontia > Petauridae > Petaurus > Petaurus breviceps. The sequence goes on along the minus strand of NW_027185761.1, from coordinate 44,979,999 downwards.
CAAGCATTTATTAAGCACCGACAGTGTTCCAAGCATTGTAGTAGGCACTGAGGACAGTTGTTTTTTTTTAATTCTCCCTCTATTTGCAGGAGCTTACATTCTTCACCCAAGCCCCTGCCTCTGATGCAGCTCTTTCTCCATTGTACCACATGCCGTTTGTCTCCCTCAGAGCAGGAGAGTTAGTACTTCTGAAGCCAGGAATGGAAAGAAAATCCACAAAAAGAGAGTAATCAAAGGAACCACATTTGGAAAAATGGTCAAAAAGAATGAGAGCTGAAATCATTAAACATTTAAGGTCTGTGATGGGGGTGGGGGTAAGGCAGGGAGGGACATCATGACTTTCAGAGGCTGGGGTTATTTTTGATGTGTGTTTCTGAATTACAAATATTCTCCCAAATCAAAATCTTCTCAAATTAACACAGGTCCTGAGAGCCCAAAGGAAATGATCCTTTCCCCCAGAAAGTTCCCCAGGGGAGTAGCTGGGCGTCCATAAAGGCTATATGTCAGGGACCTGTGGCTCTTCCACAAGGTTATCATAACCCACAACGGAAAGAAAAAACAAAGCCCGCAGCTGGGATTCCTGCTGTTTAACTCTAAAGAAGTCATGATTTTGTGTGAAAAGCAAGGAAAACATTAGATAAGAACCTTCCTTGCAGATTAACCAAAATATATAAGGACACAGATTTTCGTGTGGATATTAATTACTTCTCCTCTGCACCGTTTTTAGGGGCTCTTGTTTTAATTTAAATGTAAATTCCAAATGAATCCTCTTTACTTTAGATCTTTCCCATTCTTATTGACAAATAAGATAAGGATGTCTCTATCTAGTGAAGACTAAATCTCCTGCACATCCGGTAATGGCACGGCCCTGCAGAATTATTCCAGGATAAATGACTGAGCAGAGAGAGCTAAAATCCCTGAAGGAAGCTGCCCAGGCCAGCAGGCCAGTGGCATCGTAAGCCAGGAGCAGTAGCATTCTGGGAAGAGAATGAAGGAAGGCTAGCTAGCGGTCACCAGTATCTATCTAGTGTTTGAAAGTTGGCGAAGTGTTTCAGGTTCAACATCTGCTCTGAATCTCACTATAACCTGTGGAGGTGGGTTCTGCTCTGACCATTTTACAAAGAAATGGAGACTCAGGGAGTGAGATCAGCTTCCCCAGGGTCACACAGCAAATAGGCGTCAGAGGCAGGACTTGAATCCATATCTTCCTGATTGTAGATATGCCAAAGTTAGCCTATGATTAACTTTAGAGTGTTTACTTCTAAAACATGTGCACCTCTTAGAGTGGAGATAGCCCTGAACTTCACATCAGGAAACCTCGGTTCAACAATCAGCTCTGCTGTTTACTAGCTGTGGGTCTCAGAGGAAGCCACTTCGCCCCCAATTTCTTCATTTCTAAAATGAGAGGAACAAGCATTTGTTATGTATATACTATGTGCCAAGGAAGGGAAGCTAGATGGCACAGAAGGTAAGGTACAGGGCCTCGAGTCAGGAAGACTCATCTGGCCTCCAACACTTCTTAGCTGTGTGACCCTGGGCAAGTAACTTAACCCAGTTTGCCTCAGTTTCCTCATCTGTACAATGAGCTAGAGAAGGAAATGGCAAATTACTCCAGTATCTCTCCCAGGAATACCCCAAATGGGGTCACAAAGAGTAAAAAGCAATTGAACAACAAAAAATGTGCAGGACTGTGCTAAGCACTTTACAAAAATAGTCTCATTTGATCTTCACAACAGCCCTGTAAGGCAGGTCTATTATCATCCCCATTTTCCAAATGAGGAAGCTGAAGCAAAGAGAGATTAAGCGACTTGTCCAGGGTCACACAGTAAGTGTCTGAGACAGGATTTGAACTCAGGTCTTCCTGATTCCATGATCAGTGTTCTACCCAAGTAACTACCTCTGTGATAAGTATATGAAGATGATAACACACTCCTCAAGGGCAAGGCTCTTAGAGCTTTAGTCTTCTCATCTATTTGGCTGTTATTGTTTCATAGTTGTTTCAATCATGTAAAACTCTTCGTGACCCCATTTAGGGTTTTCTTGACAAAGATACTGGAAAAGTTTGACGTTTCTTTCTCCAGTTCATTTTACAGATGAGGAAACTGAGGCAAACAGGGATAAGTGACTTGCCCAGGGTCACACAGCATGTAAGGATCTGGGGCCAGATTTGAACTCAAGTTTTCCTGACTCCAGGCCCAGCACTCTGTTCCACTATGCCACCTTGCCGCCACATCCATAAAGTGTGGATAACAGCGCTTGAAGCACTTACCTCCCATGGTTTTTGCCAAGATAAAATGAGACTGTGTTTATTAAGCACTATATAAATACTATTGCATTAAATGGAGAGCTGGACCTGGATTCAGGAAGCCCTGCACACCCCTTAGAGAGTGGCCAGTGACACTGAGCAGAGAAGAACTCGGCATGTTAAAATCCACTCGATGGTTTTGGAATGGGGCAGACACTTTTGTCCTTGAGATCACACAGCCTCACTAGCAAGTTCCGCTCCTTTATAACCCTGACAAGAAGTGAGCTGAAGCTCCCAATGCCGAGCGCCCTGTTTCTTTACCAGTTCTTGCCAGACGATTCTCCATAGTCTCACCTCAAAACTGAGCCTGAGATGGGGGTGGTGGGAGGTGGACTGGCTCTTTCTCCACTTGCCCCCGAAAAGCTGGGCAGGAGAGAGTCGTCCACAAAGCGCTCGCGGTCAGTGGGCACCGGCTCACGTCAGGAGCGTGTCCTCCCCACGGTGTTCCCGGCGCTGTGACTGCCTGGGGCCGTGCACCGTGGCCGGGCTGCCTCCCGTTGGACGGGCTCGTTCCTGCCCTCACACACCCCCCGCGTGGGACTCCCGCGGATTTGCGGGTCCATGATCCTTGATTTTTCTTGGGCAATCTCGTGCTACTACTAGTCTCTGCAGCTATGTCGGTGCATTGGTTTTTCATTGTTGACTCCTGAATTACAGCAGATCACCCAGATTTAGATCAGGAGGGGATCCCAAAGGCCATCCACTCTAACCCCCTCATTTTATAAAGACAGAGAGACAGAGATGAGGTGCCTCGTCCAAGGTCACACAGTTTAGTAAGTAGCAAGAGCAGGATCCAAGCCCCATTCTGACCAAAAATCCACAGCACACTGCCAGGACACATGATCCAGCAGTACTTCCTTCCAATAGGATTCTACATACGACCATGAATTTAGGGCATCTCAGTCTTACTGCCCACACCAAAGATAATGCCCTGGATAATTCAACCCTTTTGGCTCCAGAACTCTGCAGTTAAAAATCCTACTCCTGACACTTACTTCCCATGTGATTTTGGGCAAATCACTCCCTGGGCCTCAGTTTCCTCATCTGTAAAATGAAGGGATCAGATTTAGAAGGTCTCTGAAGTTTCTCCCACCTCTAGATCTATGATCCCAGATCACATGACCATTGTTATACATTTCAAAACCAAAATGTCCTTTTCTGACCACCAAGACCTTCTATATATTGTCCTGCCCTACTAGAAGGTGGACTATTCAGGAGCAGACTGTCATCCCTTTCATATTTGTAGTCCCAGTGCTTAGTGCCAGTGTCTGGCACAGGCAGCATTTAGTCAGTGTTTTTTATTTATTCTTCCATTTATCAGATTCAGTCCCCTCATTCTGTAGGTGAGGAAACAAAGGCAGAAAAAGGTGTGATTTGCCAATGTCACATAGCTAATATGTCAGAGGACAATCACCGGCCACCACAGCATACTGTCTCTCTAAACCTAAATGATAACCTGATTACCAAATGCTCTTATGCTGCATCCAATCAGTAAGGCTGGTTGGTGATTTGCCTCCTAAGTACCCTAGTCTGAGAAAGAATGCCACAAGCCCCAAGTAATGCCTGCAAAGATGTGAGATGCATCACTACATACATTAAGAGACTTAATCATGCCATGATATATTCATCCCCACCAACAAACAGTGACTAAGAAAAGGAAAGATGACACAGCCCATGCAGCAAGAAGCAAACAAACAGGGTAAGGAGGTGAAGCTCTTCCAGTCTCGCTGGGATCTTAGTGCCGCCAAGCAGAGGTTGCTTACCTTCAACGCAGGAAGGCTGAGCCCTCGTCGTGCCGGCAACCTGCCCTGGGAAGCAAGAACACTTGACAGTCTGGGATCGCTCCTCAATTCTGTTCTTATTGCAGCAACGGTGCACAGCCACCACTTCACATGTCCCTTGCTTAACCTGGTGGTGCCCTGAGATGGGCATAGACAAAAACATACATAAAGGCATTTAACCTCACAATGAACAAGAACAAGGCTATGTCATCATTTGTGGTACCCAAGTTTGTTTGTTTGTTTAATACAGGAAAGCAATGTTTACTGAGATGTAGCATGGCATGGTAGATAGAGAGCCAGCCCTTAGATTCAGGATGGCCTGGGTTCGAGTCCTATCTGACTTATATTGGCTGTATAACTCCGGGCAAGTGACAACCTTTCAAGGCATAAAGGCTCTAGTTCTATAAAGTAAAGAGAAGATAACAAACATCATTAGTAGAAGGATTTTAGTAACCAGAAATTCACTCCGCCCATGAAACCATTGGTCAGAAACGAAATCACTACATAAACCAGGATGTGCTGAAGACAGCTTTAACCAGCTCACAATAGCTAATTGTTCAATTTTCAGTGTAAGCATTTACAGCTCAGAAATGGGCAAATATTTTCCTTGTGCTCCTGTTTTCATCTTACCTAGAGTTCAAAAAAATTCTAATTGCCTTTTTCTAGGAAGAATTCCTGGGCTCCCAGACTTTGTTGTTTGTTATTTTTATTTTTATCCCTTTAAAAATATCGCAATTAAAGATGTATGTACAGTTATCTGGGAGACATCTTGGTGTAGTGAATGGTGGACTGGTCTCATTGTAAAGAAGAATTGCTTCTGACATCTACTGACATCTTGGATCTTGAGCTAGAACAGGCTTCAGAAGCCATCTATTCCAACCTCTTCATTTTACAGTTGAGGAAACTGAGGTCCAACATAAGTGCCTTGCCCAAGATCAGAGGTAGCATTTATGACTGACAGCATTTGGCTCTCATCACTAACTAGGGGAACATACTTAGTCCTAACAGAATTTAGGGCTAGAAGGGATATTGGGTGTCATTTAATCTGTCCCAATTGCCCAGAATACACTTCCTCTTCACCTCCAGCATCTTCAAATCCTGTTTCCTACCAAGCTCAACTCATGTGCCACATCTAACAGGAAGACTTTCCTTATTTTCTCCACTTATTAGTGCTTTCTCCCACCTCAAATTCTATTGTATTTACTCTATCAGTTTAAATATAACTTAGACTCTTTGAGCAATGTGACTCTTATTATAATCCCATATGAAGGGGGTATAACCAAATGGAATGAAAACTGTGAATACTCCACAGAAATGCTAAGGTGAATAAGAGGATCAAAAACATCAGGAGTCAAACCCAAACTACTGATTTAGATGTTAATAAGCCAACAAGTATCTGGAGAAAGAAAGCCAAGGCAAGGAAAGATCTCGAGTGTGCACATTTTGAGAGAAATTATTACTTCATTATTATATTAACAACCAATTATCACGCTGAGAACCAGGTTTCTCTCCTCAATTTCTTCATTAAGGCCCAGCTCCTGTTTAAAAGAAAATCAGTCTATGAAGGACAAGTCTGATTGATGAGATTACCGCTAGCCCTCAAGGAACATGCCTTAATCTTGAGTGGGACCCCACCCAACTTGACAAGTTCTTACTCTGGGAAAAAGAGTCCCTGTCCTTATATTCCTCCATTAGAGTATAGAGTGACCCAGCTCACGAAGAAAAAAACTAACCAGAGTGATCTGGATGGAGACAGATTCCCCTGTACAGATTGCTGGCCATGGCTGAGTCTCATGGTCAAGCCATGTTCTCAGCAGGAGGAGCTAAAGACTTCTAGCCCACATCCTCATTAAATGTCCACCAATCAGGGTTGATTTTCATTTGTCAGGGGCATTTCCTTTCAAAAAGTATATAAAGCTTTTAGGCTCTCCATGGGCTATCTTTGGTTACCAAGAGAAACTATTGACAATCAACTTATTGATTGCCAGTTAGCCTAATTAACAAATTGATTACTAACCACCCAGAAACTCTGTCTCTCAGGGTTTTTCATCAGGCACAATATGATGGTCAGTTGACATGACTTGTTTTGCATGGCCCAGAGAGCTAAACATCTGGAAAACAATAGGTACAAGTTGTCAGGAGTCTAATTTAGATTTCATATCAGGAAAAACTTATTAAAAATGGAGATGTTCTTGGAAGACAGGAACTTTGTCCCTCACTGGAGGTCTTCAAGAAAAGGTTGGATGAACACTCATTGAGTAAATTATAAAGGGGATCTTCCATCAAATACAAGTTGGACTAGATAACCACTGAGATCTGGTGATTGTGTGATTCTGATTTTCTGCTGCTTACCAACAGTTTGCATACACTTACAAAATGTAAAGGCCAAGTTCATCATTTTAAAAAAATACTGGCAGAAAAATCACATAGAGCTTGTGTCAACAGGCATAAAAATGGGGGGAAATGCTCAATTAGGTTCATAATAGCAAGAATGACCTAGAGGTCAGGCATTTTCTGGCAACTGGTGACTAGCTGTGTAGAGGGGCCAAGATGAATTAACTCCTCAATTATCTGCCGGGAAATGCCCTCCCTGTTGGCCATTAGGCTGTAATTAGATTACTAAATGATACAAGAGGGTCAGCAAATGCAGGGAGAGTTATCTCTACGCCTGTAACACAAAATGGGAGAAATATGCTCTAATGAATTCTCATAATAGACAAAAAGCTCTTCAGAAGGGCCACTAATTTTTAAAGTATGAAAAAAGTTATCAAATGGGCTATTAATGTGTCTCATCCAAAAACTCAAAGGGAATTTTCTATTTCAACTATGAGTATCCTATTCTCAGCTTCTTCATCAAGAAAATGAGAGAGTTGAGCTATGTGGTCTCTGAGGTTCCTTCCAGATTCAGCATCCTGAAATTCAATGAATCTACAGTATGTGAATAATCAATCCATCTAGTTGGAAAAAGAGGTATAGTCACATTCAGAAAACCAGCTTAGCAGCTTCAACTTACAGAGTTGTGGTCTAGTGGAAAGTTGGCTGAAGTCAATCAATCAACAAGCAATCACTAAAAACCTACTACTTGCCAGACACTGTACTAGACACTGAGACTACAGAGACAAAAATTCAACAATCCCCACCCTCAAAAGGCTTTTTTTTCTATTTCTATTTTCTATTCTATCAGGGAAATTACTATATGTATGCCCAGGTAGATAGAAAATTATACAAAGTAAATACAAGATTATTTGGAGGTGGGGCGGCCAGGTAGCAGCACAGCGAGTAAGAGCACCGGCTCCAATGTCAGGATGACCTAGAGATCGAATCCTGAGCTCAGACACTTAGCACCCACCCAGAAACACCTGGCCATGTAACCTTGAGCAAGTTACTTAACCCCAATTGCTTAGGGGCGGCCAGGTGGCTCAGCGAGTAAGAGCACCGGCTTCAGTGTCGGGATGACCTAGAGATCGAATCCTGGGCTCAGACACTCAGCACCACACCCAGAAATAACTGGCCGTGTAACCTTGAGCAAGTTACTTAACCCCAATTGCTTAAAAAAAAGAAAAAATATTATTTGGAGGGAGAGTGGGGAAAGGGGTTAGCATGTGGAACAATCAGGGAAGGCTTCGTGTAAGAGGTAATACTTGAGGCAATCAACCAACTGTTCACACTGTAAGTTATATTTATCACACTGCAGGCTTATAGAAAAAAACACCATATATGAGAATACTAGGGTTAGAAGTCACCTCATATATTCCCTAACTGAACAACATTGATCAAATCACTGACCCTCCCAAAAGCTCAGCTTCCCCATTTATACAGTGGAAATAATAATCCTGATGATTCTTTCCTCCTCCAAAATGTCCACACCCATTTTTTGTGAAGAAAGAGTCATATTAACATGAACTATAATAATAATATAGTAGTTTAAGGTTTAAAGACATTTTACATATATTATTACATTTGAACATCAAAACAACCATGGATGCTATGATTATCCCCATTTTACAAATGAAGAAACTGAGGGAGAAAAAGGTTGAATGACTTGCCCAAGGTCACATGGATTTTAAATATCTATAGTGGGATTTGAACTCAGGTCTCACCTTTTACAAGGTAGCTAAGGACATCTTTCTCTTTGGTACTGGTGTGTTAAATCAGTGCTCCTACAAATAATTATCTCTTGGAGTCAGTTTACATCAAGCTATTCCAACCAGGGTCATAAGAACAAAGGCTCATGGTTCTAGAAGGGACCTTAAAACCATCTAGTCCAAGCCTTATTTATTGTATTGGGGAATGTGGGAAAGATCACCTTATGTATTTTTGCCTCAGAAGCTATTTTTTTATTTTATGATTTTTTGATAATAAGAAGATTTCTACTGGGAAGGAAGTAATTTGCTCTTGTTTGCAACCACTTTCATAAATAAAAATGATCACCATTGGAGTAATTTATACTGGAGATACCTATTTTTAAAGTAAGGATTAAGGTAATTTTTAATGGTTTTTTATAGTTCTTTATGGTAAGCGACAAGCTACCGTGTTTCCCCGATAATAAGACACTGTCTTATTTTTTTTTTTGGACAGAAAAACACCAGAGGGCTTATTTTCAGGGGAGGGCTTATTTTAATGAACATTGACAGCAATTTTAATAAACAGGTAAATGTGAACAAAAAAATGTACCTTTATTCAATAAGCAAATCACTGGAAGAACAGGATGACGCGCTCACTGCTGCAGCTCTGATTGGATGCAGCTCGGAGTGCGGCATGCGTTTCACTGGGGGGGGAACGGTGCATACAGAGGGTACCGTAATGTAGCATGTAGCGCAGGGGATCACCTTCACTACAGTAGCAATCTCAATAGGGCTTATTTTCGGGGGAGGGCTTATTTTAGAGGAATCTTACACAGTAAGGGGAGGGCTTATTTCAGGGATAGGTCTTATTATCGGGGAAACACGGTAATATGAAAGGGCCAAGAAGGTAGAAGAGGAAGGGAAGAAAGAGCAAAAACATTCCAGTAGACTCAATCTTAGAAAGCTGGAACCTTCTAATAATTAGAGCTGTCCAAAAATCAAATGGGTTACCTGTGGGGAGAGGGATCATCTAAGGTTTCGCCCCCATAGGAGGGCTTCAAGGGAAGCCCAGATTTGTTATAATAAGGATTCTTTTATGGACAGACAGGGTGGACCCTTTGTTCCCTCCCAACTCTAAAATTCCAAGATTCTTCAAAAGTTCCATCATACCCTGTCAGGCCACATCTAAAGCACAGTGTCTTGTTGTGGGGTCCCCCACATTTTAGAATGGAGTCTAGAAAAGGGCAACCAGGGGAAAGGCTACTAGATAAGTTGAAGGAAATAGGGATTCTTAGCTTGGGAAAGAGAAGACTTAAGGCAACATGATAGCTGTCATTGAATACTTGAAAAGTTACCTCCATGGAAAAGGGATTAGAATTGCTCTGCTTGGCCCCCTAGATGGCAGAACTAGGGGCAGAAGGAGATGTTGCCTTGTGGCAGATTTAGGCTTGATGTCAGAAAAAGCTTCCTGATGATTAATTAGAGCTATCCCAAAGCAGAAGAAGCCACTTTGATATGTAGTAAGTTCTAATTCACTGGACATCTCCCAACAAAGGCTGGATCACTGCTTGTTGGGTATAACAAAATGAGAGTTTAATTCAGTTATGGGTTAGAGGAGATGGCCTCAATGTTCTCTCTTTTTTTTTAAAGCAATCGGGGTTAAGTAACTTGCTCAAGGTTACACTGCCAGTTATTTCTGGGTGTGGTGCTAAGTATCTGAGCCCGGATTTGATCCAGCTCATCCCGACACTGGAGCCAGTGGTCTTACTCGCTGAGCCACCTGGCCGCCCCTAAGCAATTGGGGTTAAGTAACTTGCTCAAGATTACACGGCCAGGTGTTCCTGGATGGGTGCTAAGTGTCGGAGCCTGGATTCGATCCCCAGGTCATCCCGACACTGGAGCCGGTGCTCTTACTCGCTGTGCTACCTGGCCGCCCCCATGTTCTTTTTCAATGCTAAGATTCTGTCACTTTGGGAATCCCCAAATAGTTCCCTATCCACACATGGGGAAAAAATCATTTCAAGGGTATCTTATCCATTCCACTAACTTTAAAAACCATCTGTGATAGATAACTATCTTCATTTTTATTAAATATCTAAACTTTCTCATACTGTCAACTTCTAACAATCTTGGAAGTCAAATTATTTTTCTCTTGACTCTGCCCTAAAGATTTTCTACTATATTTTAAAGACTTTTTGTTTAGATTTATTCTTAGCAGACATGCAGAATGTCTTATTCTCATATTTATATGTGTACCAATGAATAAAATGATAAATAAATAAATGCCTTGGTTCATACACAGAACCTTAGAATAATTTTTTTTAATTTAACTTAGCATTTATCTGAATGCTCACAGGATACATGTTGGTATAATTCTTGACTATGATATAACTAAAATTAAGCAATTCACTTTGGCTTAATGGGTGTGGATTTTCAAGAACAGACTATGACATTTCTAACTTCATAATGGATCCCAATATTGTTTATTCTCACCCTGTTCTAATAAAATCACTTGATGATAGTGCTCTAAAAAGTTAAATACTTCCCCCTAGTTTATGTTACATAAGGTATGAACTAATACATGAGAAAGATGTAGTTTGTTAAGAAATAGGCCAAACAGAGATAAAGGCAACAAAGTTCAAGGCTGTTAGGAATGTAGAGAAACAAGTACACTCATTCATTGCTGGCCGAATTGCAAACTTGAATCTTTTCAGAGAGTCATCTGATGGTGGTCTAAAAAGGCTATAAAAATAATCAAAGCCTTTAATCCAAAAGTTCCATTGTTGGGAATGTGACCTGGAAATGCTATCACCAACCAAAAGAAAAGAGTTATCTGTTCAAAGATTTCATAGAAACATTTTATATAAATGAAAAAAAAAAATGGAAGCAACCTAAATATCGAACAGTGGAGAAGTATGGTTGGCTGCATAGTGACAGAGTAATGGCATATGACAAAGTCATTAATATTGAAAAGTCATCAGAATGTAGGGAAATATCAAAAGATATGTCTAAAATAAAAGGAAATGCAGAAACCAAAGAACTGAATAACCCCAATTACCCATATAAGGAGAAAGATGAATGAGAATCCAGATAAAGACTCAGAGTAAGAAACTGAAAAGTTAAGATATTTGTGTAGTTGAATTTCTTTTTTTAAATAACAATGATGGTAATGATAAAATCTGACATTTATATAGTGCTTTGCATGTATAATTCCATTTGGGATTTATTTAAATTAAAATAGTCACAAAGCAAGTTTAATTGATTTTATTTGTGTTCAGCATTGTGTAAAGCAAATTATTTAAACATTTTTAAAATAATCCAAAGAAGCTTCATGTTACCTCTCATGTTTGTATTATGTCTGCATGGATTATTTCTAGACCTTTTAATGAAGGGCAAAATCATTCAAATAACCAAGGCAGAGTACATTGTGATGCCTACAGAAACTGACTTATTTCAGTACAGTTGTTGATCTATGATGATCTGGGACTGAACAATTCTCCAGTGAATCTGTGATCTCATCAGCTGTACTTCCCTCACTGATGTAGACTGCAGCCTATCCTCTCCTCACCTGTTCATCCCAAGCCTCCTGTTCATGCCCTCCCCAAAGTGTCCTGCATGGGGTGTACTCAATGTGCTGAGAGCTTGCTCTCAGAATTCTTGTGACAATGAGAAGGTACCAGTGTATCATTTTCCCCTTCTGGGTCAGTACTCTTCAATAACTCTCCATTGTAGCCAAAATGGACTACCAGTCATTCCCCAAACTTGACATTTCATGTTCTCCTCTAGACAGCTGCACAAGCTGTCCCCCATGCCTGGGGTATACTCCCTCTCCATTCCCACTTCTCAAAACTCTTGAATTCCATCAAGGCTCATCTCATATGCATCTCTTCTATATAGCACAGATGGTAACCGTAATTTGAATTTGAAGACCCCTTTTTGTATTGTCAAGTAAGCAGGTACTTAGCACCTTGTTTCAAGTTAAGCAAAGGTAGCAGGTACTTAGCACTTAGTAACTGATCAAGCCTCTATTGGGGAAACAGAAGGTATGAACTCCTGTCTCCTCTTACTGACCTAACAGGAAGGGGTTGAGTGAAACAGGAAGCTAATGCTGTGTGTATATAATGAAAAGCCCCAGTAAGGGACAGTCAGAATTTCTTGGGACCAGCATCTGGAGGCAGAACCGCTACAGAAGAGAAACGAGAATCTAGGAGTAAGTCAGAATTTCCTGAGAACTTGTAGTGGCACAGCTTCTTCTGAAGAGGAGCCCAGGAGCACCCCCTGCCCCAGGCTGGATAAGGTGATTCTGATTTTTTTTAATGAGCTGCAGAAGACTGAGGAAGCATGACCAGGATGCTAAGACTTTGTTTGTGGCTTGGTTGAGCCTTGAATTTCCAGGAAGGGAAATTGCGAAGGATTTGAGATGGACTGGACCCTGTGAACTTCAATGTGGAGCAGGACTTACATAGAGAGCTGGACAAGGAACTGGGAGCTGACTGCCTTTGAATCCAGATAACTGTTTGGTGGATTCAGGTAGGAGTTACCTGCTTCAAGTCAAGATGAAAAGAACTCTCCTTGGGTATTGAGTAGTGATGAAATTGTAGTTTACTAGTGACCTAGGGGTAGAGGGTCTGTGTATTTTCTAATGATTATACTTAGTGATTAATGATACACAATAATAGATTGCTGAATAAGTGACTGAGTTAACTTAGTGTGCCCCATGAGTGGAAGATTTTGACTATTGTACTTTGAGATGATTGTTCTTTGTTCCAAACTTTGTGGCCACTATGGTGGAAACTATGTGGCTATTTTAAGGATAAGCTGTTGTAAATACTATATTGTGATTTTCTATGATAAGTTGTAATATTGTGAAAGCTGTACCTTGATTTTCTGTGAACGTTTTGCTTTGATTTGTTATGGAATAGAGTGTTCACTATACTTTGTAATCGGAATCTTAAAAGCTGTTCATAGTAGCATTCTTCTGGAAAGCTGCTCATGTATGGCGTTACAAGCACACACTAATCCTCTTAGTTGACCATTCTCTTTCCATCACCTTTCTTGGATAACATTTTTCTTGTATATTCTGTATTCCTCCCAGTCCCTCCCCATGCCATCCTAGTAGAAAATAAGATCCTTGAAGGTACAAACTTGTGTTTTTGCCTGTTTACCTAAGCGTCTAGAAGAGTCCTATATGCTATATAGTGCTGAACTATACAGTACTATAGATGGAATTATACACAGTAGGTACTTTAATAAATAAATGTCTCTTCAGAAATGGGATATTAATTAAATGTGAATCTAGAAGGATCTTAGATCACATAGTCCAACCTTGAAGCTACAGACCAGAAAAGAAAAGGACAAAGAGGTCCTTTACTATTTCAATAAAAGTTCTGACTGCCTGGAGAAGAAAATTCTTGGCGATTTCCAGCAGATGTGGAGGACTCTTCTGAGAAAAGTGTGCCAGTTCCCCTAAATTGGTGGAACCTGGACTATTTTTCCATTTATACAGAGCTACTCAAGGCCAAGAATTATCTAAGCTATGCTTTAGCAGGCACCTCTTTCTCTCTACCCAAGTGACACTTCTTTCCAAAGAAATCTCTCATAGCTTGGCCTCTTAAGGCCTCTGTTCCTAGGAACCAGGGAGATGAATGTGTTCAGTGATGGTTAAATGGGAAAGGAGATGGAATGCATGGGAAGATTAATTATTTAGAATTTCAAAAGGAGCTTTCATGGAGAATATTGTATTTTTGTAGTTGTTACAAAGGAAAAATTCCTTTTGAAGTTAAAAAAAAGGCCCAGTGTCAATTTAAAAAAAAAAATCCTTAAGAGTGAGTTTGGAAGAATGGAAAATGTATGGGATTTAGCTTCACAGCACTTGGGTACAAATCCAGCTTTTCCCACTTACTGTCTAATCTGTATTGTCATTCCTACTCTCTGGCCCTCAGTTTTCCCATTTTTTAAATGAGGAAATTATACTAGCTAGCCTTCCAGTTGTAAATCCGTGATCCTGCTTTTTAAGTATGTATATGTTTCTTTTAATACCTGCATGATTTCATACACAATTGGATATATTTCTTATTTACTCATTTGCCAAATATTTACACAGGACAAACTCAGTAGACAGAAATATCTCAGTAGACAGGAATATCAATATACATGTTACATGGAAACTAGAAAAATGATGTCTCATCTGTACATTAAAGATGTAAAAATAAAATAGGCAGCATTTTTCCCCCAGAGGAAAAGAACTATCCTTCTAAGTAAATATTCTACAGCAGTAAACCACATGATGCAATTTATCAAGAGATGAAAATGATGCTGGCATAGGATAAAATCTCTGCTCTCATATCCCTGATGTTTACTGGCAGGTTGGGTCATTTCACGAAAGCATCTACTGCCAGAGTTAAGAGATTAAAATGAAACCTTGAGTCAAAGGGGATTTTGCTGTGATTCTTCTTCTTTGGCATTAAAGCTAGCAATAAAAAATTAATGCTTCAAGTTTTCTTCCTCATGATCTCATGAAGAAATTCACCAGAGGTACTCAGTAACAGGTCAAACCAGTTCTCACATTAGGAAGCCTGAAATTATATTCCAAAAACCTATTTCCAGAGAGTGTGATTCCCCAAGGAATTTCAGAGTTGGAAAAGACCCCAGTGACCCCTGAGTACAAACCAAACTTCAACAAGAATTCCATTTTGGGGGCAGAGCTAGAGATGGCAGGGTAGAAGAAGTACCACAATCAAGCTCCCCCAACATTCCCCTCCAACAGCTTTAAAATAATGCCTCAAATCAAATTCAGGAGAAGCAAAGCCAATAAAGGATTGTGGTGAGATCTTCTTCCAGTCTGGGACAACTTGGGTTAGAAGGGGAGGTCAGTGACACTATTAGACATGGTGGGGCAGGGTGGAGGGGGAGGAGTGCTCTCCCAAGCCTCAGAATTTTGGGTGCCATTGTTTTCAGAGCTAGTTTCTGGGTCTTTGGAAGGTTTTGGTGCTTCCAAGATTACACTATCTGGGCAGAGGTGTGGTCACTGCTTTCCTGATCTGTGCTCTGGTCCTTACTCAGGAAGGACCCCCATCCTTTTCAGTGGCAAACCATTCTGCTTCTAAGAGTCTTTGCTCCCTTCTGAGGAAAGACATACTGCTTCTCAGGGCCTTTGTTCCCTTCTATGGAAAGAAATGCTTCTCCTCTGGGCCCTTTTTCCCTTAGGACTGCAAGTGATACTGTTCCTCAGGAGGGCCCTTTATCCCTTGTGACTGAAAGCACTCCTCTCTGCCCTAGAACTGTGACCAAGAAGTGGGTATAGGCCAAGAATGGGGAACCTGAGACCTCTAGACCACATGTGGCCTCTAGGCCCTTGGGTGTGGCCTTCTGACTGAGTCCAAGTGTTACATCCTTTAAGAGATTTTACTAAGGGGATTTTTTCTGTCAAGTTTGAATTCAAAGGGCCACACTTGTGGGCCAACAGGTCCAACACCCCCCATATAGGCAATGGAACTGCCAAACAGTACCATGTCCTGTTGCTAGATGCAGGAGTGCCTTATAGTCTCTTTCTAATCAATTGCCCAATCCACCCACTCTCTGGTTTGAAATTTCCCAAAACCATGGGCCACTTTCGAGACCCATAGCTAATGTTGCTGCCATGTGGGCTCTGGGCCAGTACCCACCCCTGTGTCACAGATCTTTTTTTTCCAATCTCCTAAGTAGTATTGGGCTGGAAAATTTCTCAACTCAACCTTTTTTATCTCTGCACCCCAGAATTCTATCTGAAAACAACTTTAAAACAATACCTCAGAAAAGGGAGCAAGGCCACTGAGGAACAGCATCTCTCTCACCCCAGAAACAGAGTCCAACTTCACCATGAAGTTCAATGTCAAAAAACAGGCTAGAAAAATGAAAAAAGTAGCAAACAAAATAGCCAAACCATAAGAAGCCATGATAGTGACAGTGAAGATCAAGATATGAACTCAAAAAAAGACACTAATGTCAAAAGAGTTACTCAGAAGAAGACACTGTTGTCAGGAGTTACTTAGAAGAAGACACTTTTCAAGAGTTACTCAGAAAAAGATACTGATGTCAAAAGAGCCAAAAAGAAAAATGCGACTTGGACACAAGTCCAACAAGAATTCCTGGAAGCGAACATTTTGATTTTTAAAATGAAATAATAGTCATAGAGGAAAAATTGGGAAAAGCAATTATGATGATGCAAGAAAATTATGAAAAAACAATTAATAGCAAGATAAAAGAGACAGAAAAAATGTTAGAGAAAATAACTTAAAAAACAGAATTAGACAAACTAGGGGAGTGGGGAACAAAAACTCACCAAAGAAAATAATTCCCTAAAAATTAGAATTGGGGGTGGCTGGGTGATGCAGTGTATACAGCACCGGCCCTGAAGTCAGGAGGACCTGGGTTTGGATCTAGCACTTAACACAAAAACAAGCCTGTGACCTTGGGCAAGTCACTTAACCCCAATTGCCCTCAAAAAAAAAGCAAAAAAAATAGAATTGGGCAAATGGAAGCTAATGATCCCAGGAGATATCAAGAAACAATGAAATAAGCTCCAAAAAAATGAAAAAATAGAAGAAAATGTGAAATATCCCATTGAAAAATAACATCAGGAAAATAGAGGAGAGATAGTTTGAGTTATTTGACTATCTCCATAAATTAATTTACTTATTCAGTGCCATACCAATTACAATTTAAAAAAAAACTTTGTTATAAAGCTAGAAAAAATAGCAAAATTCATCTGGAAGAACAAAAGGTCAAGATTATCAAAGGAATTAATGGAAAAAATACAAAGGAAAATTACCTAGCAATACCAGATCTCAAACTGTATTACAAAACTATATTACAACATATCATCAAAACAATATGATACTGACTAAGAAATAGAGTGACAGATCCGTGGAATAGATTCGATTTACACAGTAATTAAGTGACAGTATGGTAATCTAGAGTTTGATGAACCTGAAGATCCAAGCTTTGGAGGAAAGAATTCACTATTTGACCAAAAATGCTAGGAAAATTGAAAAGCAGGATGGCAGAAACTAGGCATATACACCATTTCACACTGTATATAAAGATGAGGTGAAAATAGGTACACAATTTAGAAATAAAGAGTAAAATCATAAGCAAATGAGGAAGACATGAAATATTTTACCTGTCACATCTATGGACAAGGGAAGAATTTATGACCAAACAAGAGAAATAGAACATGATAAAATATAAAATGGATAATTTGTATTACATTCAATTTTAAAGGATCTGCACACACACACACACACACACACACACACACACACACACACACATAAATTCAATGTAGCCAAGATTAGAAGGAAAACAAGAAACTGGGGATAGGGGAATTTACAGCAAATGTATCTGCTAAAGGCCCCATTTCTTAAATATATAGAGAACTAAGTCAAATCTATAAGAATAAGAGCCATTCTCTAACTTGATAAATGGACAAAGCATATGAACAGGCAGTTTCCAGAAGAAGAAATCAAAGCTATTTATCATCATATGAAAAAATGCTCTAAATTACTATTGATTAGAGAAATGCAAATTAAAGCAACTCTGAGGTACCACCTTATACCTATCTTATTAGTTAATATGACAGAAAAGGAAAATGACAAATGTTGGAGGGTAAATGGAAAAAATAGGGAACTAATACACTCTTAATGGAGTTGTGAACTAATTCAACCATTATGGAGTGCAATTTGCAGCTATACCCAAAGGGCTATAAAACTGTTTATACCCTTTGACCCAGCAATAGCACTACTGGATCTGTATCCCAAATACATCAAATAAAAGGGCAAAGAACCTATACATACACAAATATTTGCACTAGCTCTTTTTGTGGTGGCAAAGAATTGGAAATTGAAGGAATGTCCATCAACTGGGAAATGACTGAACAAGTTGTAGTATATGATTGTGATGGAAAACTGTTGTGCTATAAGAAATGATGAGCAGCATACTTTCAGAAATACCTGGGAAGAGTTTTATGAACTGATGTAAAGTGAAGTAAGCAGAACTAGGAGAACATTGTACACAGTGATGGCAATATTGTAACAGTTATCAACTGTGGAAGACTTAATTATTCTGATCATTATGATGATCCAAGACAATTCCAAACGAACAATGATGAAAAAAATGCCTTCTGCCTCCAGAGAGAGAACTGATGAAGCGAATGCTGGATGAAGCATAATTTTTTTCACTCTTTATATTTCTTGTTTTGTTTTGTTTTGTTTTTCCAGTATGGCTAATATAGAAATATGTTTTACATAATCCACATGTATAATTGAAATCAAAGTGCATGCCTTCTCAAGGAGGGGGAAGGACCCAGATGGAAGGAGAGAATGTGGAATTCAATTTCTAAAAAAAATATTTAAAAACAAATATATAGAATACTTTAAAAGAACTCTATCTTCAACATACATGACAAATGATTATCCAACCCCTACTTAAACACCTCCCATCACAGGGAACTCATTACTTCTTAAGGCCTCCAATTCCGCTTTTGGACAGCTCTACTAGTTTTTAACACCTAGCTTTAACAGGCCTCTTTCCAACCATTGTTCCTACTATCTCTGCCCTCTGCAGCCAAGCAGAGGAATTCTTATCTCTTCTCCAAGTGACAGCCCTTCATCTTTTTGAAGATAAATATTATGCCCTGCCCCCAAGTCTTTCCTTTATCCATGCAGAATGACCACCTACTTTGCAATACATAGTGTGAGAAAACTATCTGGGGGCAGTGAGATGTTAAGTAATCCTTCTCCCAATATAAACAGCTAGTAAGAGTCAGCAGTTGTATTTGCAACTAGTGGTTTTGAAGACAAGGTCAGTTTCCTATCCACTATACCCTACTGCGTCTCCCATGCCATACATTGAGCCTGAATCTATAGCTGCTGTTACTTTTATAAGTGGAAAAGAAAAAAGTATATGAATAAGTATAATAGGGAGAGGACTTGTAACCTGGGTAAATTCCTAAAATGCCCTTATAATCACATAATAGTAACAAATTCCAGTTCAAATGCAATCACTCATTGGATATGAAGCTTTTTTTTCCCCCAAAAAAGACTGGATATTATATTGTGTCCATTTCTGATAAGCTTATCACAAAGGTCAATGTTAGTGTGACCTGATCTTCAACATTCACTCATAATAGGATGATTCATACAAGGCTACAAATGACTACTAAAGATCAATCAATAAATAAGTCAACAAGCATTTATTCAATGGCTACTATGTGCTGGGCACTGTCCAAGGTATGAAGAATGCAAAGATAAAAATGAAATAGTCTGTCCTGAGGGATTTTGCAATCTGTCACAGTAAAAAATCTGCACATATATAAGTATATCCAAAATCCAAAAGAAGGCACTAGTAACTGAGAGGTTCAGGAAAAGTTTCATGTAGACATAAATTCACTGGGCTTTTTTTGAACCTCAGAAACAATTTCCAAGCAGGTCATTGCCTAGCATGAAATCAGGATCATTAATCATTCAAATAACTATATGTAAGTGTGTAAAATTATTGCTAAGGTGAGCATTCAAGGAATCAATTTATTTCAGGGTAGATGGGGGGAGGGGAGGAAATCAGGCAGTTGTATTGTCAGCTCCCAATGTAAAAATCAAACATCAAAATAAGCAGAAAGGTAATCTTATTGAAATACATCATAAAATAATGAAGGAATTCATTTTTTCTCTTTTTCAGTAACTCTAAGATTGGGGGTGGGGATAAAGGAAAGGGGTCTGACCTGTGGTGTTGTGATTTTTATTGGTGTGAGGGACTGCAGATGTATAAATTCCCTCTTCCAATGAAAATCAGCAACTCTACTATACTTTATCAAAAAGGTTTTCTGAGGCCCTGAGAGGTTATGGGACTTAGTCAGGATCACAAAGCTAGTATGGCTCCAAGGTTGTACTCAAAAGTGGCACTTCCTAACCTGAGGGATCTGACATGCTGCTTCTCACCATTGCCTATGAGTTCAGTAATAAAAAACCTGCATACAGTCTGTGTATAACAAAGGCAGGAGGCAAAGCAAAAGACAATTTTTGGCTACAGAATTGTAATCAGTTGGTACTAAAGAGATTCGAACATATCCAGATGTTTTTTCCATAACAGAAGTTATAGTTAAGTCTAGATCATAGGAGAAGGTGACTTATCAGCAAACCTAAAATGCAAAGAGAAACCCCTTGGAAACATGGTCACACCTTGATAATGAGATTGCTCAGGATTTACCTGAAGAAGAACCTTGGGGGGAGGATGAACACACTGAGTAAGATGAGCGAATCATGTCCGACAGTGAATTCTTTGGTCAGAGGGTCACAGGTGACATCCATATGGAGATTAGAACAAGTGACCTTCTCTGAGACAAGGACTGAGACTGCACCGAGGAGCAGAGAATTAAAATAGACTAGTGGATAAATCGAAACAGCTGTAACAGAACTTGGTCCAGGAAATGGGAATAGGGAAGGGGAAAGAGAGTGGAGGGTGACCCAGAAGTGATGGGAAATTAGGATGGGTTAATCCATCAGCCCTACTAAATAAAGACTCAAGGTCCATTCAGGCTTGGACCTTCTAACTCCCAAGCACAGACATCCCAGGAGTGATATCAAACTTTTTGAAGAAGAGGTGCTTTGGGGCGGCCAGGTAGCACAGCGAGTAAGAGCACTGGCTCCGGGATGACTTATGGATCGAATCCCGGGCTCAGACACTTAGCACCCACCCAGAAACACCTGGCCATGTAACCTTGAGCAAGTTACTTAACCCCAATTGCTTAGGGGCAGCCAGGTGGCTCAGCGAGTAAGAGCACTGGCTCCAGTGTCAGGATGACCTGGATCAAATTTGGGCTCAGATACTCAGCACCACACCCAGAAATAACTGGCCATGTAACCTTGAGCAAGTTACTTGGCCCTGATTGCTTTAAAGAAAAAAAAAGAATAGAGGTGCTTTGGGAAAAATGGAGATAACGTTATTTGGGGAGAGAATATCTCCATAGCACAACCCTGCAGAGGTATACTGAGGGCAATTCAGGTTTTGAGAAGGCTTGAAAACTGGACACATTTGTGCTCTGGATCTTTTGACATGTTTGACAATTTCAGCATCTTCTCTAGTTTGATCCACATGGTATCAAAATTCTTCCTTATCTGTCCCTTTTATAAAACTCAGTGCTGGGCTGGCATTGACCCATTCATATTATTCACTAGGTACAGTAGGTAAAGCCTTCTAAACCCAGCATCATTAATGATGGCATGGTGTGCTAGACATTTATGTTCAAATGAATGGGAGAAAATGTGGAATCTGGGGAATTGAGAGATCTCCATTCCTACTACCACATTTCCTTGATGTCTGAACTATTTCTTTTCCTTCTGCCCTGTTAGAATGAAAATTGTGTCTTTCTGAGAAATGGTTGCTTTTTATTTTGATTCAAGTCTTGTATCCCTTGTTCCTTCTTCCTAATAAGTACCTGGCTATTAGCAGGAGGGAAGCAGAGGGAGCAAGAAGGAATACCCTCTATTAATATGCTCAGCATGGAATAGTAGATTAACATCTGACCTGATATTCTCTTCATTTTGCAAACTTGCAAACTAATAGCTCCATGAAAGGGGTTTCTTAAATGTCTGGCATCAGGAAGCCCTAAATTTGAATTCTGCCTTTAACACACACACACACAAGTGGTGTAAATATGATGAAATCACCAAACATCTTAATACCCCCCTCAAGTGACTCTCTAAGACTATGAGTTACAGTCAGGACAACAGACATTTATTTAGCAAGCACATACTATGTGCCTGGCCCTGTGCTAAGCACTGAGGATGTAAAAAAAACAAAGCAAAACAAAAACCAGCCCCTGCTCACAAGGAGCTCACAATCTAAGCAGGGGGGGAGGGGGAGGTAGAAGGAAAGAGACAACATGGAAACATATAGGTACAAATAAGATAGAACAAATGCAGATAATCAGTGGAGGCAAAGCACTAGAATTGAGGGGGATCAAGAACTGTTTCTTGTAGAAGGCAGAATTGTAGATGGAACTTGAAGGAAGCCAGGGAAGCCAGGAGGCAGAGACAAGGAGGGAGAAAGTTCTAGCTAGGCATGGGGAACAGTCATGAAATAGCTATCACTTATATAGCACTTTCTTAAGGTTTGCAAAGTCTATTTTATATTTTGGCTCTTTTGATCCTACAGATGAGTTCCTAATCTATACTGACAGAGGGTGTTTCCTCCTCTGAAAGTTCCCTAAACCAAATCCATCACAGATCGACGCCAAACAATATACCCATGAAAATGTGGGGGGTTTTATCCAAAGAGGGACAAAATAGAAATTGTTTCTTTTTTTAATCAGGACAGAAATAGGAATTGGATCTGTGATTTTGTTAGGATACTTCTCAATCAGGAAACAGCCAAGCAGGCTGTCTACAGGGAGGAAAAAAACCTACCCTGATTCATTCTGTTCATTATCAAGTTATATCAGAGTCTACTTAGAAGAGCTCAAGGAGGAATATTGTCCCAATGGTGGGATTAAATTGCTTCCTGCATTTCTAATTGTATTATTCTTGACTTCCTAGAGTAGCTCTCCTGAAGCAGAAAGTTCTAAGCATCCTTTGATCTCTGATCTACCATCGCCATAATTAGTAGATGAAACATCTAAAGGCATTGCTGACTTGGAGGCACGTGGAACATTTAAGCTTCTGAGTTACAAAGTTACAAAAACGTGTTCTGATGGAGGGGTTACTTTGTCCAGTTATCTGTATCTCCATAAGTATATAACATGAACTCTGTGACAGAAAGGCTCCCCACTCCCTGGTATGTTACTTCTATATAGGACACTGTTGTGAAAACACCATGGGCAGTGATTCCAATGTCAATGATGATATCTACTCTTACAGCTTTGTTCTTCCAATAAGCTAATTCTTTGCTACAAGGGAGACAATTAAAATCAATGATGAAGCTAGAAATCAAATGAAAAGTCTGCTAAGAAAGAGCATTCATTCTTGATTCTCTGTACTCACATTAAGGCCACAATCCATCTTAACTAAATTTAAAGATGTGGTGCTGGTATGATCTCAAGACAACCTCCAAGGCTTTCCAATTTGTTGGGGTGAATACTTCATGAAGTTGATTGCCCTGATTTGTCTGATTCAAAACTTTTGTGTTTCAAAAATTGTCCTAATATCATTCATGGAATTTTGTAATTACTGTGCCTCATGCAGAAATAATTTTCATCTAAGACATTTTTGAATTAACTAGATTAAGTTGAATGCCACTTAGAGTAAACAAAATGCTCAGTGAAGAGGGAAACAAAACTTTCCCTTCATTTGTAATGAAAATCAGGTCTTTCATCTTAAATCCAAGCAGGAAGCTAAAGTGCTAAGTGAAATGAATTTGTTACTTTCAGATATCTGTTAAATGGATGGTTGTCTACAAGGAGAAAAAAAACCCCACTCATTCATTCTGTTCATTACCGAGCTATAGCAGAGTCTACTTGGAAGAGCTCAAGGAGGAATGTTGTCCCAATAGTGGGATTAAATTGCTTCCTGCATTTCTAATTATATTATTCTTGACTTAGTATACTAGCTCTCCTGAAGCAGAAAGTTCTAAGCACCCTTTGATCTCTGATCTACCATTGCCATAACTAGTAAATGAAATATCTAAAGGGCACAGTAGAAAGAGCAGTGAACAGAGCACTGAACATGGAGTCAAAAAGACCTGAGTTCAAATCCTTACTGACTGTGTGACCCTGGGCAAGTCATTTAACTGCTGTGTGTCTCAGTTTTCTCATCTGTAAAATAGGATTATAATAGCACCTACCTCTTGAAATTGTTGTGAGGATAAAATAAGATGATTTTTGTAAGTATTTTGCAAACTTTAAAGTTAATATATACAGATGTCATATTGGCTATTATGTGCCTTTGAATGCAGTCATCAAAAGATATATAATTTGACAATCGGGAAATGAAGAGGTAAATGAGATCATTTTGGGAAATTCCTGAATCCAAGTTGATTGAAGATACCTCACGTGTCAGCACCAACCAATTCTGCTCTATAATATATAAATCCAATGTGAAAACCCAAAATTTACCATAAAGTCACAAAAATCTAGCTGTAACCCTGTTGGAAAGACTTGCCAGCTTAAGGCAATGTTTCTTAGTCTCTCCTTTGTACATCACTAAGCCGAATGTCTGGTTCTAGAAGAAGTAAGGAAGAAAATGCTGGGTGATGTTAGCCTGTACAATTCTCCATTATTGCTCCTTATGAATATGGCAGCTAGACAGAGCAGTGCAGAGAGCCCTGGAGTTGGAATCAGGAAGACCTGAGGCTGTTTCCTGCCTGGAAAAAAAAATGATAGCTGTACAACTCTGGAAAAGTCATGAATCTTTCTACGCTTTAGTTTTCTCATCTGTAAAATGGGGATATTAATAGGGCTTACCTAACAGAATTGTTATGAGGATCAAAGGAGAGAACCTATGTAAAGTGCTTTGCAAGCTTTAAACTGACATACGTTGTTATTGTTCAGTAGTTTCAGTCCTGTCTGATTCTTTGTTATACCCCATTTGGGATTTTCTTGGCAAGGATGCTGGAGGGCTTTGCTATTTCCTTCTCCAGCTCATTTTACAGAAGAGCAAATTGAAGCAAATAGGGTTAGGTGACTTGCATAGGGTCACACAGCTAGTGTCTGAAGCCAAATTTGAACTCAGGTCTTCCTGATTCCAGGCCAGATACTCTATCCTCTTCGCCACCTAGCTGTCCCAAAGTGACATCTAAATACAAGCTATTGTTATATGAACCCATGTCAGCATGGAAGCATCATCACCCCTACTCCTAATCTCATAGACATAGATTCCCAGGGATTGACTGGCTATATCTCACCTCAGGCTCCTAGGAGTACCCTTGAAGGATCAGGGATGAATCTGCAATGCCATAAACTCAAGCCTTCACTATTGTGCTTTCCCTCAAGATCAACAGCTCTGCTCCGTCTCCACTCCAGGGAACAGGATGCCCCTCCCAAGATAAAATGATAACTTACAATCTCATCACCATACTACTAACCCAACCTAGGATACTCAGACACCTTTCCACCTCCTTCATCCTCCTCTCCCCTCTGGTTGGAGCGCTGGATGGTAGGGTACTAAATTCCTCCCAAAACTTTTCTTTAGAGCGAGCAGAACTTTCCATTCATTCCCCCTCACCATCTGCTCAGTTTCATCTCCACAGGTGCCCCCTCCCTGTCCAGTTTCCTTTTGTACATTTTATTTCCCAAATGGATTGTAAGCTCCTTTAGGTCAGGCACTGTTTTTCTTTTTACCCCTAGGTTTTAGCACAGTTCCTAGAACATAGCAGGTGCTTAATAAATGACTATTGAATGGAATTGAGCTGAGAATCAATTTAGTCATCCAGTCTTAAGTAGTTTTCAGAAAGGAGTTTTTATGAAGGTAGTACGGTAGGAACAGTTGGTATAAAGCATCACCCTAAAAATCTATGAAACTCTCCCTTAAAATCACAAAGAATCTAGGGGGAAATGGGCTCAAATTTAGATGGCAAGTTCAAATCTTCAGGACCCTTTAAAGCTTACAAAGTCATCCTCCAGCCAAGAGAGGCATGACTAAAATCTAGGCTAAGATCTCTCCTCTCTCCAGTCCTTTGCATTCCTCCTAAGAGCTGTACTGGAAAGCCACCCTTGCTTCAACTTCTGAAATTCAAACCCTTCTCAATTCACTTGGTAACTTATAGATGATCCATAGGTGTGTCCCAATTTCCTTAGCCTATCTAAACATTATTCTTGTGTGCAACATCATTCTAGTTCAAAGATTTTTAGCACTTAGTCTAGGGTCTATGAGGGATTGAATGATTGAAATCTGTTCTTATCCTATTAAGGCATTAAGGTTAAAATGGAGCGGGATGGCTTCAGCCCTCCACAATGTAACTATTATCTATTATATTTCAGGGATTGCTTTAGTTGAAAAATCAGTCAGCAGGGAGACATCTTTCTGATGATGAATCTCTCTTCATTTAGTGAGGCTGGTCCTTGGATGACAAACAAAGAGTCCTCACCAACAGAAAGTGTATTTGAATTCTTTCTGGCTCAGTGGGAAACATGAGCTTTCCAAGAGCTCGTGCACCCCTGGCATAGCTTTCCAAAACACAGAGTAAACTCCATCCCATGATTATGTATTCGTGTAAGTCTTTTCATGCATATGGAGCAGACTTCCACCACCAATTTTACTGATGGTCATGCTCTGTGAAAACACCCTCTGTTGAAGTGACAATGCATAGTGTGTTTGTGAATTTGTTTCTGAAGTATAGTGTTCACAGAATCAGAGAATCACTCAACATCAGATTTGGAAGACTCTTCAGTGGCCATCTAGACCAACCTAGAAGTGAGCAGGAATCCCCACTACAAGATGTCTGACAAGTGGTCATTCAACCTTTGCTTAAAGATGACCCTTCTGTTGAAAGGTGAAGAGGTTGCCCACTAAGAGGGTTAGGTCTGCTCTGGAGACTCCAAAATACCAACATGCTGGGTCCTGCCTAATGAATGCTACTCAAGTCTTCTCTCAGCCAAAGAAAAGTAAAGTTTATTAAAAGTTCTCTTGTATTAGACACAGAGTAAGGCTGTGCTAGGTCATTCTATGGCTCTCTAACTATTCTATGGATCTCTCACTATTCTATGGCACTCTCACAGACATGAAGACAGGATGGGGTCTTATATACAGAAGGTTGTGGGAGGAACTTGGGGGTGGTCTAGGGGAGGAGTTTGGGGAGGGTCTTCAGGAGGAGTTAATGAGGTCAGTGAGTGATTAAGGGTGGGAGGCCACCTGGAGACTACAGACAATGGTGGGCTAGGCCAGTTTGGGTGGGAAGTAGATGAACAATGGAGGGCTAGGCTAGTAACTAGGCTAGAGTTAGTAGTTAGTAGTTAGTAACTAGACTAGAGGTCTGGGCCCAGATACAATGTAAGGCTTATTGTCTCATGCAAATGCCTCATCAAATGAGATGATTTAATCAGAGTCCAAAGGAGGTTCCCAGAGCCTGTACCTCAAGGACTCAAGGAGAGCTTGAAGGGGCTCCCAAAGCCCATACCTCATCAAAAGGGAGCCAGCTACTTGCTGAGACTTTGCATTCTGGTTTTACATAGCTCTAATTGTCAAGAACATCTTCCTTGCCTCAGTCTGAAGTCTGGGCCTTCCACCTTCCCGTTGCTCATTCTGCCCTCTTAGACCGAGTAGAAAATACCTAATACCTCTTCAGCATGGCAATCCTTCAAATACTTGAAAACTGCTGACCTACCTCTCTCCTCTTCAGGTGAAATATATGCAGCTCTTTCAGCTCATTCTCATATGACCTCATATATAGGTGTCTTTCTATCCTGTGAGGCCCAGAATCTTCCAGGTATGTTCTGCCCAGGGTGCCACAGAGAGGACCTATGACCTCCTTTTTCCTGGAAGCTCTCCGTATGCACCTCAGACCTTGCTAGCTATCTTGGCTGCCGTAAAAACATTTTTTAACTCATGTGGTGCTTGCAGTCCATTAAAATTCCCAAATCCCTGTTGACATAAAGTGCTGCCTAGCCATACCTCTCCCACCTTATACTTGTGAAGTTGACTGTAAAACCTAAATATCTTAAATTTTAAATTTCAAACCTAAAGAAAGGTCACTGGGGTGAGGGGAGACATGTTTTTCCCTCTGCTATTGGGAATTCCTTATGATGAAACAATCTCATCATCATCTTCATCAAGTATTTATTGAGTGTTTATCATGTACCAGGCACTGGGAATAAAAATAAAAGTGAAAAGGGAGACAATCCCTGCCTTCAAGAAGCTTACATTCTACTAGAGAAAACTGGGATGGGGAGAAGAAAGAGAATTTATTCACATGGCAAGCACAGAAGCAGTTCACACCTTGTTTCAGCTATTGAATTAACACCTTGTTTCTATTAAGAAACAGAGCCTGTGAACTCCACAACTTGTGAACCCTAGAACTTGCAAACTCCTGGGGAGTAGCTAATGACTGTATAAGGAGAACCCCAGTGCTAGGGACAACAGGAACTGAGAAGAAGACTAGTGGTGGCAGATTCAAAAAGGAGAAAACTTGTGGTATCCCAGCATTCTGTTTGTCTGCTCTGTCTGTGTTGATGCTTCTTTATGATACTTTGTATAGAAGCCCTGGGACCTTACTGGAAGCCCTGAAAGAGGATTTTCTGGTTGTGTGTGTACAGAAGTCCTGGAGGAGGGTTTTGGAGGTCCTGGGACTTGACTGATGATTTGTGCTGACCTCATGGACCTTGTTTGTGGGTCTGTGTTGATTTCTATGTTGATCATTTGTGTTGAGTTCTCAGACCTTGTTGGTGGGTCTGAGTTGATTTCACAGGCAGATAGTGAATTGATGATGGTGCCGGCAATTTGTGTGAATATTATTGTGGTTCTGTTAAGCTTTGTCTTCCCAGAAACAGGAACTGTGAATGACTTGAGGTGGACTGGACACTGTGAGCTTCAATATACAACAGGAACTGGACAAAGAACTGGACAAGGAACTGGACAAGGAACTGGTAGCTGCCTGCCTTTGAATCCAGGTGACAGTTGGAGCTGGGACAATGGAAGAGGAACCATGGAAACTGAGAGCCAGCCTCCAGTCAAGCTGAAAGAAGACTTTACTTGGATACTGTATACTGACTGAGAATATTATGATTTACTGTGACCTAGGGGTGAATGACCTGTGTATTTTCCACTACCCCTTAAGAGGTTACTGAGTAGTGACTAATGTCTGAGTAGTGACTGATGATTGAATAGTGACTAATTTGTAATTTAGTGTGTCCCATGAGTGGAGAACTTTGACTATTGTATTTTGTGACCCTTAAGGCAAGCCTCCTTAAGGATGATTGAATGGTTGAGTTACTAAATGATTGTACTTTGTTGAAAACTATTGTGACCACTTTGGTGAAAACTACATGGCCATTTTAGCCATAAGTCATTGGGAATGCTGTATTTTGATTTTCTGTGATAACTTGTAACATTGTGAATGTTGTACCTTGATTCTTTGTGAATGTTTTGCTCTCATTTGTTATTGAATAGAGTGTTCACTATACTATGTAATCAGAACCTTGAAAGCTGTTCACAGCAGCAGTCCTCTGTAAAGCTGCTCATGTGTGGCTTTGCATATGGGGGCCTGTGGAGAAAGAAATACATAGAATTAGGATCTGAGCCCAAAGAGGAATGAAGGAATGAACGTGGCTGGTGTGGGCACTTCCTTAGGGAAGAGCAGGTCAGTCAGAAGAAGGGATCACAGGATGAGGAATCTTCTAGAATGAGAAGACTATAAGGGCAGAAAGATCTTCTAGGGTGAGAAGTTACCAGAGATTGATAGGCAAGGGTACCTTCTAAGATAAAAAGGCTGTTGGGAAAAGAAGTTCAGAGAGTCAAGTGGAGTCCAAAGGGAAATAAAAAAGTGACTATGTATGGTGTGGGTCCTTCCTTAGAATGGATGTTCTGGAAGGAACTAATCAGGTATCACACCAACTCTGCTAATTATGAGAGGATTATAGCACTGAGGGTAAGTCAAGGAGCCCTGACTTGTTCAGGGTTACACAGTCAGGAGGTTTCAGATGCAGGACTTAAGCCCAGGCTTTCCTACTTCCACAGATGGCTGTCTATTCACTAAATCATGCTATCTTTTACTAAAATATTACACTGTTTACTGAGACTTTCATCTCAGAATAAAAGTAGGTAGAATAGTGGAGAGATTTCTGTAGTTAGGAAGACCTGAGTTCAAATTCTGCCTCAGACTAGGTGTTTGGCCAGCCTAACCTCACTCAGGCTCAGTTTCCCCATCTATAAAATGGGAATGATAATAATAACACTTCACAGAGTTGTTGTACCAAATGAGACATATATGAAGTGCTTATATAAATCTTCAAGTATTGTCTAAATAATAGTTATTAGTATTTGACTTCAAAGATATAATCCTTAGCCCAGTTTTAAGATTGTGTTGCCAGTCCACCCATTAATCAGTCACAAAGTTAAATGGCCCAAATGCATTTTTAATTCTGAGTTTAAATCTGAGGAAGGGAACATTAGCAACATTTAGTATGC
Organism: Petaurus breviceps papuanus; assembly: GCF_028583685.1. Taxonomy (NCBI): domain Eukaryota; kingdom Metazoa; phylum Chordata; class Mammalia; order Diprotodontia; family Petauridae; genus Petaurus; species Petaurus breviceps. Next base: position 44,949,764 of record NW_027185761.1, on the reverse strand, counting down.
AACGGCGTTCTCGTAGAACGACTCCCTGAGTGGAATGTCACAGACTACAATAATTATGATCTTTCGTAAATGAGAGAGAGAGGTTACAAGCATAAGGAAGAAAGGAGCTGCCATCTTTACAGCCACCCTTGACTTATGGGCCTTAAAAGCAGCATCTTGCACATAAGAGTAATCCACTCAGTAGCAATGAATCAAACGCAGCTGCAGAAAGAAAGGTCCCAAATCTGACAAAGTGAAATTCCAAGAACCCCATCACTTCAATGCCCGCCTCCATTGGAATCACGACATCACCTTATGGTGCTTAATGGCATAATCAAAACTGATGTCTGGCCTCTGACACTGTATGGCTCTCCCCATTTCCATCCACCAATAACTCATGGTGCTGCCTCCAAACAAAATGGGACATAAACACCTTCTATTCCCTCTGGAGATCGAGACCTCCTCAACCCACACTTTTCAAACCTCACTTTCTATGGAACTAAAGGTAAGCCTGGGAATTAAAACATTATTTGCTAGACTCTAGCAAGCATAGAAGGGCTTTACTTTGCCTTTAGTATGACCATAGAACTTAGTATATTACTAATGATGTCCACGTGTCAATGCTTAGGGGACAAGGTACTAATGAATTTTAGTGTTTTAGAGGGGAAAAATGCCCCCCCTTCACTGTCTAATACAAATGGATTCATTAATCCCACTAGTCCAATTTTTTTATTCCTTACTGCCACCACATCAGAATTTTAAAAGCCATGTGGAATGAACAATATCATGGAGAACATAGAATGTAAGCTTTTTGAGGATAGGAAACAATTCCAGTTTTTGGTTTATGCTTCCAGTTGCTGGCACTTAAAGTGTGAATGTTTCTTGAATTGAAGTGAGGAGAAGCCATAGTACAAAAAGAAATGAGCATTTATTAAGTGCCTACTGTATGCCAAGTACTATAAGTACTTTACAAATCTTATCTCATTTGATACTCACAACTACAGTGGGAGGGGAGTACTATTATTATACCCATTTTACATATGAGGAAACTAAGGCAGACAAAAGCAAATTGATTTACCAAGGTCACAGAGCCAGTAAGTGTCTGAGACTAGATTTGAACCCCTGTATTCCCAAATTCAGGGCCAGATCTCCAGTCACTTAGCTGCCCTTAGCTGCCTGGCAATATAAAGAGTGCTAAATGAAAACTTAAAATACTTGGGTTCAAATCCAGATTTTTCCAAAAGTATGACCTTGGGCAAATTTACCTCTTTGGGTCTCAGTTTCCTTATCTATAAATTGAGGAAGCAGGACTTAGGTAGTTCTGGATTTCCTCCAGCCCCACTCCTATAACGCTATGAGTTAGCTTCAGAATTGTCCTTAGAACCTGGGTTCAAGCTTAACATCTGACATACTGACATATATTGACTGTGTGACCACAGGTATATCATTTAGCCTCTCTGTGCCCCAGGCTAGTTGCAGGTATGTGGAAGATCTGCAGTGGGTATACAACTTCCACGCTGTCAGCTTCCCACATCAATGATATCTCAGCTCTAGGAGGAGGGTGGAATATAGAAAAAAGGCAATTCACTTGCCAATAGAGAGGAAATCCATTTATTAGGCATCTACTATGTGATGAATTCTAAACAAAAATATCTAATCTGGCATTGAACAAAACCTTTTATGATTTGTGGCTATTTCTGGATGTCAGAAATGAGAACTAGCAAATGAAGAAGGCAAAATGGTGTAGATCTGGCATCAGGAATCATCAACAAACATTTAATAAGAGTCTGCTATATTTCAAAAAAGAAATGGCCACTGCCCTCAAAGAACCAAGAGGAGACCCGGGTTCAAGTCCAACCTTCAACAATTGATAACTAAGGGAACGTGGACAACACACTTCATCTCTCTGAGCCCCTATTTTCTATCTGTAAAATGGGGATCATAGTACCTACCTCACAGGGTTGTTGTGAGGATCATAGGAGAGAATATTTGTAAAGCTCTTTGAAAACCTGAAAGGACTATATATAAATGCTAGTTCTTGTTCTTAGCCAAGACTTATTCAGACCAGTATGTGATTTAGGCTTGGGACTGGAATAAATTAAGATACTCCTAAACCACCCAACATTAAACAATAGCGTGGAAAGGATGTTCAGGAAGGATACAGCATTGATTCAGAAGTGTCACAAATGGAGAACTGGAAGCAGTCTTTGTGTACCATCTCAGCACTATTTCTATGGTGCTCTGATCCCTTGACTCCCTATTTGCCGTGGTGGAACACATACTCTGTCAGCAGCGTATGTCAAGGCTGAAAAACCTCTGACTTCTCGTGTGCTATACTATTTGCTACACACCACCAGGAAGTTGTGTCAAGAGTGTGAACTTCATTCTCTTGGGCCAATTGAGATTCGAAGATATTCTCATTGCCTTTTAGGAAACAGCTGGCCTAACCCATGTGGAAAGGACAGTTTTTTCAGTGTTCAGTGTCAGATAAACCCTCCATCTTTCCCCGTCCCTTCTTGAATTTCTGTCTCCTCTAACACTACCAATTGCTTTCATCTTCACAATTCACTTTTTTCCTTCCCCTCTGTCTGGCTGTTCCATTTACTTTCAGCCCTTGCCTTCCAGCTCTTCCTCCTTTTCTTCCTCCCCAGGACTGGAGGTGTATCTACTTAACATTATCCATTTTAGAATGTAAGTTTCCTGAGGGTTGAATGTGTCTCCATAGATGCCAGCACAGTGGTAAAAGTGCAGAGTCACTTTAAAAAGACTATTCTAATGAGAATGGCAGCAAGTTCAGAAGTAGCACCTACACAGCAATTACCCAACCCAGTTCCCCAGGTCAAAATTCTGAACTGGCCAATTATCTCAGCCTGGCTTCCTGCTGGTGACACACAACTATTATTTCTTCCTTCAACCCTAACTCTCTGCACTGACAGTTGAGAAGATCTGACCACCGCCATGGCATGCATATTGCGCCTACATTTCCTCAATCAATTGAGAGAAGAAAAAATCATCACAGGCACATTTCAAAGTTCAGGAACAATTCCATAGTCTCAGTACTTTGATGGGACCTATCAATTTTTTCTCAGCCTAATTTATTTTTATAACCAATGCCCTCCACCCAAAGGTAGGCCATGGACATAAGTGGGAAGTAGTATACTCAGAAAAATAAGCCACAAAGGATGTGGGACCAGAGTGACTTCATGTGAAGCCATTTTAATATCGCCTCTATTTTAAGCTTTGTTTTTTAATGTTGTCTAATGATGGTTGAAACACATTTAATGAATTTTGAAAATCTACTATAATTGATTTTGCTTTGCTATCCATTTAGGAAAGTATTTGGAATACTGCAACGATTTTTGGAAACCTGTGGTATTTGGGGGTTTGGGTGAATTGATTATTTCAGTGGTATGGATATTCCAACCACTGATAGAGATCAAAATCTCCCAATGCCTTCTCACTCTGAGTGATTCTTGCTTATGCTTTCCTGAGGCAGAATGACATAGTACAAAGGTGGGGAACCTGTGACCTCAAAGCCACATGTAGCCCTCTAGGTCCTCAAGTGTGGCCCTTTGACTGAATTCAAACTTCACAGAACAAATCACCTTAATAAAAGGATTTGTTCTGTAAAACCTGGACTCAGTCAAAAGGCTGCACCCAAGGACCTAGAAGGCCACACATGGCCTCAAGGCCACAGGTTCCCCACCCCTGGATAGTGGATAAAGGAACAGAATAAGAATCAGGAAGAAGTGGTTTCCAATCTTGACGCTTGCTTAGTCTAAGACTATGGGAAAATCACAGCCTCCCGGAGCCTTGGTTCTCTCCTATATAAAATGAGTTGAACGTGGGTGCTGATGTCCCCTTCAATACTGAGCCTATAGTGCTATGATTCATACACCATTATCCCTTCAACATAGAGGGAGTGTGGGGAGGGGTGCCCCTGTGATCTGGAAAATGCACATCAAACTTTTTGGCCCTCCCTTCATACCAGAGAACAAGTCTAATTTTTTTTTCTTTTTCTTTTATGGGGTGTTTATAGTACCTTATTGTAAAATTAGGGCTAATTATTTCATCATAGGCTCTGTGTCATCTTCTGGCCTTCACATGTCATCTGAAGCCTCCACAAAATTCCCCAAAAGTTCCCATTTAATTTTTTTATGCTGACCCACGATATATCAAAACAATGATGGGGAAAGTCATAATGGGGAAGGGATAACTGTACTTCACAGAGGATGCTACCAGGTCTCACCCAAGGCAGGGTAAACACAAGCTTAGAAAAACCAACTGGAAGAAGGCAAGGGGAGGGAAAAGAAAGAATATAACCCAATAAAGGATATGCAGGATTTATAATCAAAGGACCTTGGTTCTAGATCTAGAAAAGCATTCTTCATTCAAGTCCAGTCAACAAGGATTTATTAAGTATGTATTATGTGTCATGTGCTTTGCTAAGTGCTGGTTATATGAGAGGTGAAAACAGTCCTTGTTCTCAAGAAGTTCACAGTCTAAAGGAAAAGATAACTTGCAAACAGCTATATACAAATAAGATACATATTAAACAGATTGGAGAAAATCAACAAAGGGAAGACATTAAGATTAAGGAGGTCTAGGAAGAGGTTCTTGTAGATGGTGGGGTTTTAACTAAGCCTGGAAAGAAGCCAAGAGGCAGGGATGAGAAAGGGGAGAATTCCAGGCTTGGAAGACAACCAGTGAAAATGCCCAGAGTCAAGAGATGGGAGTGTCTTGTTTGGAGCAGATAAGAAGGGAAATGTCCCTGGATCACAGAATATATAGGGAGGTTGGAAATGTGGAAAGAGGTGAGGTCATGAAGGACTTTAAAAGTCAAACAGAGAATTTCTATTGGACTCTGGAGGTAAGAGGGAGCCACTGGAGCTTATTGAATAGAGGGAAGACATGGTAAGATGTCCATTTTTAAAAGATCAGTATGATAGCTGAGGATAGACTGGAGATAAGAAGGATTTGGAACAAGGAAATAAAGTAGCAGCTATTGCAATAGTCCAGACAAGAGGTGATGAGGGAATGTACTAGTAGTGACTGTGGCAGAGTAGAGAGGGGAGCCCATGAGAAAGAGGATACAAAGGCTGAAAAAACATGGCTTAACAACAGCTTGAATGTGGTGGGGAAGAGGGTGAGAGTCAAGGGTGACAGTTATGCTGCTAGCCTGAGCAAATGGGAGGATGGTGGTAGAAAGTTAAGAAGGGGAGCGGTCAGGTAGCACAGCGAGTAAGAGCACCGGCCCCAGAATCAAGATGACCTGAGATCGAATCCGAGCTCAGGCACTTAGCACCCTCCCAGAAACACCTGGCCACGTAACCTTGAGCAAGTTAATTAACCCCAATTGCTTAGGGGAAGCCAGGTGGCTTAGTAAGAGCACTGGCCCCGGAGTCGGGATGACCTGGGATCGAATCCGGGCTCAGATACTTAGCACCACACCCAGAAATAACTGGCTGTGTAACCTTGAGCAAGTTACTTAATCCCAACTGCTTGAAAAAAAAGAAAAGAAAGTTAAGAGGAAGAATGACTTGGGGAGAAAGAGTATAAGTTCAGTTATGGACATGTTGAGGAGATGATAGATTAGATAGATTAGATAGATAGATAGATAGATAGATAGATAGATAGATAGATAGATAGATAGATAGATAGATAGATAGATGTGGATGCTGTTTAGTCATTTTTCAGTCATGTCTAACTTTCCATGACCCCATTTTGACTTTTCATAACAAAGATACCAGAGTAGTTTGCCATTTCCTTCTCCAGTTCATTTTACAGATGAGGACACTGAAGCAAACAGGATTAAGTGACTTGCCCAGGGTCACAAAGCTAGTAAGTGTCTACAGCTAGATTTGAACTCAGATCTTCCTGATTCTAAGGCCCAATGCTCTACCCACTGCACTACCTCAATGCCTTCATCTCTGATATATACTGGATGTATTACCATGGAGAAAATCATTTAACCTCTCAATGCCTTAGGCAACTCTCTAAGACTACAAATTGCAGAGGAGGTGCAAACCTACACTGGCAGAAATTCCTCACCAGAGGATTCCTTATACCAATGAATCACAAGTCTAGTACTTATTTTTGCCTCACTAGATGAGTGGCAAAATCTCAGGCAGGAAACTGGAATCAAAATGGGTTTTAGAGCTCCTCTCCAGGTCATATGAAACAACTTCCTCAAGGACACACAAGCAATAAAAAATAAGGGTAGAATTTGAACCCAAGTCCCCTAACTCTAAAGCCAATGCAGAAGAAGCTGCTTAAAATCACTAAGCTACTTAGTGCCAGAGTCCAAGCTGGAAGTTGAATTCATAGCTTGGGGCTCCTTCTTCCATCATGCCAGGCTACCTCTCTGAAAGAAATAGGGAAAGATATTTTGCTCTTGCTCCCATGTTCTGAGGGCATTGCCAGCCCAGCAGTCATTGGCTCCTTCCTAAGCAGTTCACTGTGGCTTGTTTGAAAGCTTGTCAAAGTTAAAGAGGGTAGGGGTGAGGCAAAGAAGACAGCTTCTCAGTCAGGTCCCTTTTGGACCAATTTAATGAGAACATAAGCATGTAAACAATGAAAAATAAGTCAAAGAAAGAGAGTAGAGTGGTGAGATCAAAATGGTCACCTTTTGGCTTTGTCATGGCAGCCCCCAATATAAAGGAAACAACAAGGAATGGAAAACAAGGAGCAGTGACACATTGGATCAGCACTTCCAAGTGGACAGCAGCTTCTCTAGGGCAGTAGAGAATACATGATTAACTAGTCCATGATTTGCTTTACTGCCTGCAAGCTGCTTGGCTTGCTGAGGCTCTGTCTATAAATTGCTCTTTCTGACAAGTGTTAAAAGGTGAACAGATATGATGATCACTCCTTTTATTGCCTTTCCCCAGAGATGGTCAGTTAATGAAAATCATTCATCCTAGATTTTCATTTGCATGTGCTCCCAAAGAAAGCCACTCAAACAAAGTTAAGTTTTCCAAAGGGTGGCCAAGTCTTTTCTGAAACATGGTGGTGGTTGTTTGGTTGTTGTTTGTTATAGAAGAAGGAAGCAGAGAGAAAAGAAATATAGGCCAAGCTGTAATGACCAAAAGCTATTTCACCTGATGGCTGTTCAGTGTCTTATGTGAAAGTCCAAGAATAAGAGGCTACTCAGTCTCTGAAGAGACTCCAATCAGAGCATAAATGCAGAAGGACCATTTGCTACTGTTAACATCTGTCCACAGGAAATGGACATGAGCCACTAACTCATTTTCCCCAATCCATCAAGCAGTCCTTGCCCATAGATAATACTTCTTACCGTAACCCCAAAACACATAAACAACCTTTACTCAGTAAATGTGAATAACAGGTCAATAACTTGGATTTTAGGAGCAATATAGGAAAATAGATAAACAGAACTTGGAATTAGAAATTCCTGGGTTTGAATCCCACCTTTAACAGTGGCTGAATAATCCTGGACAAGTAAGACACTTAATTTCTCAGTGCCAGAGTCAACTCTCTGAGGAGGAAAGGGAGCTGGATTTGGAAACAAAAGATCTGAATTCAAACCCTAGCTGTCATAAATTTCCAGCACAACTTAGGACAAATTACCTTTCTGGGTGCCTGGCTAGGTCAATTAATCAATGAATAAGCATTTGTTAAGTGCCTACTATGTTCCAAGAACTGAGCTATGGACACAAAGCCAAAAAATGAAAGTCTATCTTAAGCAGCTTACATTGCAGGCATACCTTCTTTTATTGTGCTTTGCAGACAATGGATTTTTACAAATTGAAATTTTGTGGCAACCCTGCATCAAGCAAGTCTATTGGCACCATTTTTCCAACAGCATGGGTTCACATTGTGTCTCTGTGTCACATTATGGTAATTCTCGCAATATTTCAAACTTTTCCTTATTCTTACATCTGTTATGGTGGTCTGAGATCTGGTATCCTTGATGTTACTACTTTAATTGTTTTGGGGTGCCATGAATCATGCCCACATAAGATAGCAAATTTAATCGATAAATGTGTGTGTTCTGACTGCTCCTCCAACCAGACAGTCCCCCAATTCTCTCCCTTCTTGTCTAGTTTCCCTATTTCCTGAGACACAACAAAATTAAAATTAGGTCAGTTAACAACCCTGCAATAACCTCTAAGTGTTCAAGTGAAAGAAAGAGTCAATTGATGCAGCAAATTTCATTGTGGTCTTATTTTGAGAAATTGCCACAGCCACTCTAACCTTCAAGCAACCACCACTCCACCAAACAGCAGCCATCAACATCAAGGCAAGATCCTCCACCAGCAAAAAGATTACAACTTGCTGAAGGCTCAGATGATGGCTAGTAGCATTTTTAAGAAATAAAGTGTTTTTTTAATTAAAGTGTGTGAATTTTTTTTAAAGATATAACACTATTGGGGCAGCTAGGTGGTACAGTGGATAGAGTACTCGCTCTGTAGTTAGGAGGACCTGAGTTCAAATATGACCTCAGATATTTGACATTTACTAGTTTTGTAACACTGGGTAAGTCACTTAACTCCAATTGCCTCACCAAAAGAAAAAAAAAAGATACAATGCTATTGCACACAATAAACTACACTATAGTGTAAATATAACTTTTATATACACTGGGAAGCCAAAAATTTCATGTGACTCATTTTATTGCTATATTTGCTTTATTGCAATAGTTTGGGATCAAGTCTGCAATATCTCCATGACTCTATGATTTCTTCTAGCTCCCTAGGTGGTGCAGTGTATACAAGGCTAGTTCTGGAATCAGGAAGACCTGAGTTTAAATCCATCCTCCAACACTTATTTTGTGGCCCTAGACAAGTCACTTAATCTCAGTCTTCCTCATTTCTTGATCTTTAAAATGGGGATTATAATAGCACCTACCTCCCAGGTTGTTGTGATGATCAAATGAGATATCTGTAAAGCACTTAGCAGAGTGCCTGGCACATGGTAGGTATTTTAAAATGCTTGTTTCCTTCCTTCCATAGATTATATGTGATCCACACTGGCACAGGCAGTATATCTATCAGTATTCCCCCATACTGACCAAATAGCAGAATAATCTGGTGCTCACAAATGCATGATCTGAATTTTAAACTAGTCCTCTAACCACACCCTTAACTTGAAAATCCATCCTCTTGATTCTCTGAGCTTAGGGATGGATATGTTTTCAAATGCCATACCTCTCATTGGTGTCTCCCACAATTAAATTTGTAAGCCAACACAAGGAATGATTTTAAGAAATGTCTCTGCTCCGGGGTTTTATTTAACATATAACACCAAACGAAGTTTATATTATATTTTTAATCTAGTGCAAAATGATAACGGCTGCATTAAGCAACAGAAGGCACGTCGTTCTAATTAAAATCACCGGTTAAATAACTTTTATAGGCTTTTTTGTCTCTTCCAGTTGTCGTTTAATAAATGGTATCTGCTTCTAAGTGTCCCATTTTCATACATACCAATCTGTTGGTATTACACATGAACTGGAAAGAAGTCGGAGCTTTTAGCTCTGAACAGCGCCTCTAATTCACATGGCTATGAGAAGGTCAAAATGAATCGGTGACTTTTTTTTAAAAAAATTCACTGCATGTTAACCAGAAGAAACGAGGGCTGACGTTCTGCTACTCTCGCTGGTAAGAAAACAATTCTGAACAAAAACGCGGTGAAGAATAATTCAATTTGAATTCAGGACGAGCAAGTCCAGAGCGCTAGAGAAGAAATATTGTGGTGAGTGCTTGCCCAAGATAAGCCCGGCTTTGTTTAAACCTCCTATTTTTCTTCATTCTCTTGATCATGAGCAGATCAGCAGATGGCCTGAAGTTATCATAAATATGTAAGCCACCGAAGTGCACTTGGTTGAAATGCAGCCAAAAGAAAAAAAAAAAAGAAAGAAAGAAACCCCTGATGTTGAACAATGCAGAGCAATTGGGATAGGAGTGGGTAGAGGGGGGAGGGTGTCTGATGCAAAAGCTGGAAGGAGGTTTTTATTGTGTGTGGTTCTCCCCCATATAGTAAGTTTTGGAAGCACAGCAGCAAATCAGGAAAAATCACCTGCTTCTTTCCTTGGCATGAAAGAATGCAGTAGTGCCATTTTTAAAAGGTTATATGTCAGGGAAGTTAGCCTTTTCTTTCAATTAAATTATCACATTTTCACAATTTAGAGCTCCAAATGGATCTTCAAGTGCTTTCTTCCATGGAAACTTGCTGTCAAAATCCAAGCTTGCTATGAGAATGAAGAGCACAATAGAGACAACAAATGGAATTATCACAATGGGGCTTCCTGCCTTGATTTCTTCAGGGCAGAGGAAGGTTTTATCTTTCCTCTGCACTGACTAATGGAGAAGATGGGAAATGTTGCCTGGCACATAGTAGGAGCGTAATGAGCCCTCGTTGATTCTGATAGATGAGTGGATAGTACAGTGGCTAGAGTGCTGAACTTGAGATTGAGATGACCTGAGACAGAAATGAAATAGTCCCTCTCTTTAAGGAGTTTGCGTTATATCTAGATGACCTCTATTTTTTTTTCTACCTCTATAGGTGGTGCAATGGATAGCACCCTAGCCCTAGAATCAGAAGGATCTGAGTTCAAATTCAGTCTCAGACACTTAATAGCTGGGTGACCAGGACAAGTCACTTAACCTCTCTCAGACTCAGTTTCCCTGTTTGCAAAATGGGGATAATAATAGCTCCTATCTTCAAGTGTTGTATGGATTTTTTTTAAAGATATTATTTATGAAACACTTTGGGAACCTTAAAGCATTATATAAATACCTGTTATTACTATTAATTGTTTAATGATTACATGTTGATTAACTGATTAAATATATCTAAGAGAGAGGGAATACAGCTTTGTGTATGGGGGACCAGCCTTGGACTTAGAAAGACCCGAGTTCAAGTCCTTTCTCCCACATGTGATGCCTGTGTGCCTATATGCAAGGTAAGTTGCTTAACCTGGCAGCACCCTGAGGCATAAGGAAGGGAGCTTAGAGGTCATCTAGTCCAACCCCCTCATTCTATATATGAAGCCCTAAAAGGGAAGGTGATTTACCTGCCCAAGATCATAGTGGTGGGAAGCATCAGTGGTAGAATTTGAATCCAGGTTCTATAACTCCAAATTCTACCTTCTTTCCCTTGTACCACTCTCTAAAACTAAATGCTACAATTCCATTGCCTAAATAATTGGATGGCAGGAATTTCTACATCTGAAATAACATATACTGACAAAATTAGAACTCCCTCCCTCTCCTTACCAAAAAAAAAAGAGAGAGAGAGAAGAAGAAGGGGGAAGGGGGGGGGAGGGGGAGGGGGAGGGGGAGGAGGAGGAGGAGGAAGAGGAGGAGGAGGAGAAGCTCTCTATAGAATTCAGAATGGAGGCAGTGACCCATAGTGATCTCAGACAGTCAAGGTTGAAACATGCTTCTTTCTCAATAAACAGGTGGTGGACTACAGGCACCAAATACCACATATTCTACCATGGGAGGTCACAGCATTATTCAGTTTTGTTTAACTCTTTTTTATTGCTCTTGTTATATAGGAGCATACAATGGGAGTGGGGTTTACAGGTAATCTCAAAGTATTAACTAGAAAATCATTTGGGAAGAGGTTCATCACCAAAAGGCTGGCCCCCAGGTTACATATTTTGTCCTCCAGTAACTCAGGCAATCATCTCATAAAGATGTCAAAGGACCATGAGCTGTAGCCAGTAGTCACACACACACACCCAGGGCATCGCAATTTTGAGAAGCTCTGAAGGGCATGCCTGGCAGTCACCACGTACCAAACCTGTCAACTAGTATGCATTCAACAAAATGCACTCAGCACAAAAATGGAGGAGTTTCCTCAGGTTTTTTGGAAAATATTCCAGAAGTTGAGAATGCAGATAGAAAAAACAAAAAAACCTGTTGGACTTTAGAGGTCATCTAATCAAAGCCCTTCTTTTTAAGGGCTAAAACTGAGACTCACAAAAGTTAAATGACTTAGGATCATAGTTGTTTAGTCAATTAGTCATGCCCAATTCTTCATGACCCCATTTGGAGTGTTCTTGGCAAAAGTACTGAAGAATGGTTTGCCATTTCCTTCTCCAGCTCATTTTACATATGAGGTAAACAGGGTTAGGTGACTTGCCCATGACCACACAATTAGTAATGTCTGAGGTCAGATTTGAACTCAGAAAAATGATTCTTCTTGACTCCAAGCCTGGCCCTCTATCCACTGTGCCACTTAGCTGCCTTAAGATAATAAATCTATTTTTTAATAGCAAATATGTATATGACACTTGGAGGTTTATAAAGCAGCTTTAAACATATCATCTCATCTGATCTTCACAACTATCACCCCAGTGAGTTTTTACCCATGAGGAAACTGAGGCTGAGAGAGATTAGCTTGTCCAGGGTCACAAAGCTAATTAATGCCTGAGAAAGGCTTACCATCCCACATCTTCCTGAGTCTAGTCTTCTATCCACTGTACCAGCCATCTGCCTTGAAAGTTGTCTAATGAAGTTAACTCTCTCATTATACAGAAAGAGAAACTGAGATCCACAGAGGTTAAGCTACAGGTAATAAGCAACCAAAGTGGGATTTGAATGTAGGTCTTCAGACTCCAAAGACTATGAGACTGCCACCCAATTAAGCCTACCCTTCAACAGAGAGAAATCTGTAACAAAAAAACTGTCAAATACTGTATGCTGCTGAATTCATTATAGAATACATTCTACTTGGCCCCAAACCTAGAAGCAGAAGTTAAAAACAAGAATTTCAAGTATATTTCATCTCCAGTTTAGAGCTGAGTACTTGAAGGCATTTTGTATCTATTAAAGAATCTATTGGATGCAGAATTTGAGCCACCTAAGGAATTGGCAGCATTTTAATTCCAAGATTTATGCCTTGATATATAGACGTTCTCTAGTAACCAGATAAAGGACAGAGATATTTGCTTCAGCCCAATTCATGTTTGCTCTAACCAAACAGTCCCTTGAGGACAGTGGATATCCCCCTTTTTTTCTCTTTGTAGTCCCCGATACTTATTACAATTTAGCCCCTGTCGTAGGCCAGCGGAATAGGAGGAAAAGTATTGATTTTATTGTTTTAATAAATTTATTTATTTATTAGTTTGCAACATTCATTTCCACAAGATTTTCAGTTCCAAATTTTCTCCCCATCTCTCCCCTACCCCCACCCCAAGATATCAAGCATATGGAATACCCCTTCCCCCAATCTGCTCTCTCTTATGTCCTCCCCATCCCCTCCCCCTTACTTTCTTGTAGGGCAAGATGGATGTTTATACCCCATTGCCTGTATATCTTATTTCCTGGTTGAATGTAAAGAACAATTTTTAACATTTGTTTTAAAAACTTTGATTTCCAGATTCTTTCCCATCTTCCCTCCTCAACCACCCCCACTGGGAAGACAAGCAATTCAATATAAGTTGTACATGTGTAAGAGCACTGATTTTAAGAGTCAACAGAGAAATGGTTTCCCATACTAACTCTCTTACTAGCTTGCATGACCATGCACAAATCACCATACCTCTCTTAGCCTCAGTTGTTTCATCTGTAAAATAGAGATGGTAGTACTTACCACAGAGGGTTGTTGAGAGCATAATGTATGTATTTGGCAAAGTTTAAAGCACCAAATAAAAGTATTGTATTATTGTTTATTGAACTAAATAGAAATTATACATAGTCCTATATAGGTGTATGTATATACACACACACACACACACACACACACACACCTATTTATGCAAACTTACATATACATTTCCTTATGTATAAAAGGTCCCAACTACCTTTTCCCCCTTCTTCCTTCACTCACTGCTCCCCAACTCCATTTTTTTACCTTTCCCTGGGATGGTTCCAGACTAAAGGGAAAGAATGGTGGAACTAAGGGAGGGTTTTTGTTGTTTAATAATTTTTCAGTTGTGTACAACTCTTTGTGACATCATTTAGTATTTTCTTGGCAAAGATACTAGAGAAATTTTCCATTTCCTACTCCAGCTCATTTTACAGATGAGGGAACTGAGGCAAATAGGGCTAGATGACTTGCCCAGGGTCAAAACCTCTAGTAAGTGTCTGAGATTGGATTTAAACTCAGGAAGTTGCATCCTCCTGACTCCAAGACCAGTACTCTATCCACTGCGCCATTGAGCTGCACCTCCCCCTTTCTACCCCACTTAAGGGAGGAGGGGCAGGCAAATCACAAAAGGCCTTCTTCCTCCCCTCCCAATCATTGTCAGGTCTGTAAGCACCAATGTTTATGGCCTTAATTCAATAAATTCTAGAATGTCAAAACAGGAAAGGGACCTTAGAATCTAGGTCAACTTTCCCCAATCCTCCTCCACTTCCCCTTTCCCCCCCCCAATTCTAGGCCTCCATTCTCCCAGTGAAAAAACTGAAATCCCAAAGAATTGAATGATTTGTCAAAGAGGCTGATACAGGACAATATAAGCCTTGGACTCGACTCCCAGTCCTGTGCTTCCTACCTCCCAACCACCATCTACCTCCTCTCCTTTCTTAGGTCCCATCCTATCACTCACCCTTGCTCTGCCCAAGTTTTTGTAAAAAGACAGTCCACAGCAGTTTCCTTCTGCTCCCTCTCGATCTTCATACTATACCAGCCTTTCTTCCCCACTTCCAAATCTAGTCCTGGAAACACTAATTGAACTAACATTACCATTCCTGGAGAAAATAAGTCAACCAATTCCCCTATCACTCCATTCATCATCTATATGAATTCCCAGAACAAAACATCCCCCTCCCAATCACTATCCCCTCTATTTTGCTATTAGAAAATAATGAATAATATATAGTATTTACAAATTCCTCCAGAAATGGATCTACTCAACATGTAGATGGATATAATATATATAAGATATACATATGCATATATGTATATGTGTTTGTATATATGCATTTCTCTCTGTGTGTGTGTATGTAAAACTAGAAAAGTATTGGTTTGTTAAAAGATGGACTTTTTCAACAGTGGGAAGCTTAGACTCACTGATAACAGTCCACCCCAATCTCTGTCCCTAGAACTCTCCCTCCATATCTCTACTTCCTAAATTTCTTGGTTTCTATTAAGTCTTAACTAAAATTCCACCTTCTACTTTACTTTTTTTCTACCTTTCCTGATCTTTCTTTTTTTTCTTTTTTTTTTTTAAAGCAAATCGGGTTTTAAACCAAACCTTGCTCAAGGTTACACGGCCAGTTATTTCTGGGTGTGGTGCTGAGTATCTGAGCCCGGATTTGATCCAGGTCATCCCGACACTGGAGCCGGTGCTCTTACTCGCTGAGCCACCTGGCCGCCCCTAAGCAATTGGGGTTAAGTAACTTGCTCAAGGTTACACGGCCAGTTATTTCTGGGTGTGGTGCTGAGTATCTGAGCCCGGCTTTGATCCCCAGGTCATCCCGACACTGGAGCCAGTGCTCTTACTCGCTGAGCCACCTGGCCGCCCCCCCTGATCTTTCTTAATCCTCGTAACCTCCCTCTTCTGATCACCTCCAGTTAGTCCTGTCTGTATCTTACTTGTACAGTTATTTACACTGTTTTCATGTTGTCTTCCTCTTTAGATTTTGAACTCCTTAAGGTCAGGGATGGTCTTTTATCTTTCTTTGTATCCAGAGCACTTAGCACAGTGCCTGCCTGCATGGAGTAAACACTTCATGGTTGGTAGGTTGTCGTCCTTTGTTCTGGAAAAGGACCAAAATGACATTACTCTGTTGGAGTCAAAGTACAGTGCATCAAACTGTGCCTTGTGCCTGATCTGTGATAAAGCCTTCTGAGCTCATATTGGTCTGATCAAGGACTTGCTAACTGACTTGCTATTCAATTCTGGGCCTATTTCATTGCTCATCTGTAAGAACTGTCCAAGGTATGTGTACTGAGAGACTAGCTCAACAAGCTGTCCATTCAGAAGCATATCATACTTGACACAATATGTATTTCTCATCCACTTTCTTTTTCCCATGTAGCCATATGTAGGATATGCACGTATATGCATATATGCACATACACATATTTAGATGTTCATATTCAGTCATTGACTACCAATGTATATGTCCAACGACATGTAAAATAACTTTGAAAAATACTATTATGACAAAAAGTTTGACCCTAAAGGAATGTATTTCCTGGATCTAGACAACAGATAAAAATATAAGCACAACAAATCCAATACCACGAAAAATTCAAGATAATTAATATTTTTCTTGTCTCTCGTTATTCATTTTAAGGAGAAAAAAAAAACAAAAATCAAGCAGTGAATTGGGAGAGAAAGACTCCTTAGATTATTCCTGAGGAAAGTTGAGGACATGCAGAAAAAACTACACAAAGAAACCATAATAACAGCTGACACTTATATGGCATTTTAAACTCTGCAAAGCACTTTACATATATTATCTCATTCAAGTTTAACAACAATTCAACAAAAGAAATGCTCCAGGTTTTGTCTTTGCCATTTTTTGTTGTTGTTTGGTCATTTCAGTTCTATCCAATTCTTCTTGACCCCATTTGGTGTTTTCTTGATATACTGGAGTGGTTTGCCACTTTTGTTTTTCAACTCACTTTACAGATAAGGAAACTGAGGCAAACAGGCTGACTTGCACAGCATCACACAGCTAGTGCCTGAAGCCAGATTTGAACTGTTACTCCTGATTCTAAGCCCAGGACTCTATCTAATATGTTACATAGCTGCCATTTTACAAATGAGGAAACCAAGGCTCAGAGTTGACAAGTTGCTTGCCTTAGTCACACAGTTAATAGGTATCAAAGGTAGGGTTTGAACTCGAGTGTTTTAGACTCCAAGTCTAGCACCAGTATAAGGGCTTAGAATGAATCAAAATAACTGCATTTGTTTCTAATAACACAAACGTATTAACCAAACAGGAGCAGAAGAAGACACCACTGCTTCAGGCAGACAGGACAGCAGCCACCAGACCAAGATTGGTACCTGAATCAATGAATGGCTTTTTCACCCATTGGCTGTGTAAACAAAAAGAAAGCTAAGGAGATATTCTCTCCCCCGCCCCTTCCTCCTTTCTGCCTGCTGATTTTTTTTTCCCTAGAGTTTTCTAACCCCAGTAATATTATTTCTCACAAGAATGGTTTTTGTTATTGTTGATCTTGATTCATTTACAAAGAATTTGTTATCCATTGTTTTGCTAAGCATGACTATAAAGGCTGCTAGAATGGGAAGAGAGGCCAGATCTAAAATGATTTTATATTTTACAAAATGAATAAAGTAGGACAAATTTGTTACGTGAAGTTTGGCTTCAGTCAAAGGGCTGCACTTGAGGACCTAGAGGGCCACATGTGGCCTTAAGACCACAGATTCCCCACCCCTGAACTAGGACCACTCCTGGTTTATCAATCAAAGACCACCTTTGGGCATTTTTTTTTAGCTCTTCATACCTTATCTATAGGGCAGTTAGTTAGTGTGATAGATAAGAGTATGGGAACTTAAATTCAAGATGGCCTCAGACACTTACTAGCTGTGTAACCCTGGACAGGTCACTTAACCCTGTTTGCCACAGTTACTGTAAAATGAGCTGGAAAAGGACATGGTAAACCACTCCAGCATCTTTGCCAAGAAAACCCCAAATGGGGTAACAAAGAGTGGGACATGACTAAAATAACTGAACAATAAAAAATATTCAATATACTGGTTCATATCTAAACTGCTTTGGGCAAAAGTGAAATGAAACCTAGGACGTTCTTTCCATCTGCCCCTCAGAGCAAGTCTGATTTCTCTTGGTTGTAATCAATCTGTACGGCTACCTGCCCAGTGGGCTTTGGAGTCTAGGTAGGCATTCCACCCACCTTAGCCTTTGGGAAAGGAAGAGAGAAAGAGTGAGGGGAGGGGACTAGAAGAGAGAAAGCTCGTCCAGGATCCAGGAGACAGAGGCAGGGTGATTTGTGAGGTTTTCAACTCTACCTCCTCCCTGGTTGGGAAGGTTTCAGCTGTCAGGGTGTAGACAGACCTGGCTATGTCAACACCTAGGAGCTACACTTTAACCATCCCCTCTCTCTCCTTTCATCTCTCCCTACCTATTAGTTCCTTCTCTCTAGCCAAAAATCATGCTTAAGTCTTCATCATCATCATCATCACCCTGTCACCTGCTCATGTTCTTGTCCTATAGTTCTCCTCCCCTTATCATCTAAATTCTCAAAAGGGAGAAAAAGACATTTATGCTCCTTGCTTTGACTTCTATTACCCCCTCACTTCTCACCCTCTTGCAATGAGGCTTTAGATCCTATCTAATACTCAACTGAAATTGTTCTTTCTCTAAAGTTACCAGTGATCTTTTATCCTCTAAACCCTTCACCTTTTGTGGGAAGAATGCTGGACTTGGAATCAAAAAGACTTGGGTTCAATCCCACCTCAGATATTTACTAGCTATGTGGCCTTGAACAAATAATAACCTCCTCCTTGGAGCTTCAAGCAATCTTCTAACCAGTTATTATGTCTGTAGGGAGAGGGAGTCCCCACATCAACAAAATAATGGAACATTAATGTCTTTGGAGAGAGGCTGATGGAGGGAGAAGGGAGAAGAGATATAGAAGAGAGACTAGAAAGAGAAGAGGCATTGAAAAGAGAGAAAAGGGGAAAGAAAGAAATAGAAATGGAAAGAGAAGAGAGGGAGAGAGAGAGAAGAGAGATGGAGAGAGAAGACAAAGAGGAGAGAGAGGGATAGAGAAGAGAGAAAAAGGAGAGCAAGAAGGCAGGAAGAGAGAGACAGAGATGGAGAAGAGATGAAGAGAAAGAAAGAGGGAGGAAGAAAGACAGAAGAGAGAGATGGAGAAAAGGAAAAAAGAAAGAGGGCAAAAAGGATAGAGAGAGGAGAGAGGTGGAGAGAGGAAAAGAGACAGAGAGAGAGACAGAGAGAGTTAGTTGATAAAGGAACAGATTAATGAATGCTCCAGGTTTCCAGGGTAGCTGTGTCTTCCAAGACAAAGATTTTTTTCCTTGTCTCTTCCAAGGCAAGGCCAAAAATCATATGGCTCTTTTTTGTGATCTCCAGTGCCTGTGACATTAGGTGCTCAGCCAGTGTCCTGTCATGAAGATGGGCATAAAGATACTTTGGAGAGTTAAAAGTAAATTTAAAGATTGATTTTCTAACTCCTTGACTCTTTCTGAGTGTAGCCTATACCAATTGAAGACAGCTGATTAATTAAGTTAATCATTTAATTTAGCTTGGTTAATCAGAACAGATAGCATTTCCTTTGAATTATTATTCCTCCACTAAAAATCTTCTGGATTGCATCATCGTGGCCTGGAGGTGGCCTAGAGTTCTTGGGGTGGATCACAGTGACAGCCTGTGTCTCATGTAAGGATCAGACTAGTTAGACCTAGAGGAACAAATCCATGGTTCCATTGCCCTTAATTCCTCAGAACTTTCTACCTCCATGCCAGCAACCTTCTCATCCTGGGGAAGCCTCTGCCCCCATAGACCCTTCCTCTGATTACTGAGCTCATTGCTGGGACCACTATTGCAGAAAGCATCTAGCCACCCATTTTCATATCTCTACCAGCTCTGTTACCAACTCTCTGAACTTTTCCACCTTGACCCCTTCCCAGCTATCTTTTATGTATTTCCTTCCTCAATAGACTATAAGTTCCTTGAGGGTAGGGATTCTCCCTCTCTCTCTCTCACTCTGTGTGTTGTCGCTCTCTCTTTGTATCTCTCTCTATGTCTCTGTGTCTCTGTCTGTCTCTCATTTTTGCATTCCAGGAGATTAACATAGTGTGTGACATATAAGAAACAATAAATGCTTCATCTATTTAATTATTCAAAGGTAGAGCATCAGGAGGGGTAGCTAGGGGCACAGGGGATAGAGCACTGGACTTGGAATCACAAAGACTCATTTTCTCGAGTTCAAATCTGGCCCCAGATACTTGTTAGCTGTGTGACCCTGGGCAAGTCACTTGACTCTGCCAAAGTTCCTCATCTGTAAAATGATCTGGAGAAGGAAATAGCAAACCACTCCAGTATCTTCATCTGGAAAATCTCAAATGGGATCACAAAGAGTCAGAGACAACAGAAATAACTGTAACAACAAAAGACCATCAGGTGATAATTATGTAGGATACAACTCACAAAAATCTGTCTAATAAAATATGGAAAGGCAAAAGATCTGTACAGCAAATGTCATCTTCACAATGATAAAATCATGTCTCTTTTCAGGTAGCAAAACACTGAATTATTAAAAGTATTTTCAATTTATATTGAACAATATTCCTCATGATGAAAATTGAGCTCATCAAAATGATTTGGGTATCAATACTTCACCTGGAGTCTGCCATCATAGGAAATGGATCAGTCATTTGGCCAATGATGGAAATTATTGATAATTTTAAATACTCCAATGCATCTGTGATATCACTGTGACTCTTGTCTACATACTCTAATAGATCTTCCAAAGAAGACTCACTCAACCCACTAGAAGCTTTTCTTGAAATGGAGAACATGTGCCTATCCATTCATTTTTCTTCAACTGAGTTATGAGATAAAATGACCTGATAATAGGCCACATTGGGCCAATTTAAAATAATTACATATCATTCAGATGTCTTGTGTTTGTGTTACTTCTCTGCCCAAAACACAAATAAGAAAATATTGACAAATCTGAAGCATAAAAAGTAGCCAACAGCATTGTGCCTTCTCTTTAAAGATGCTGCTGTCAAATCCATCACTTAGCAAGGTATTCTGGAGAGCTTCTTACAGTAACTCTGGGATAAAAAAAGAGGACAGAAAGTGTCTGCTGGAATTAATTCTTCAATTCTATTGAGCCTCCATGTTAACGGGTTGAAAAAAAAAAGGACGTGCTTTTTTTACACGGCAGCTATCGGCAGCCTTGAAAGGCATCCTGTTTATTT
Source organism: Petaurus breviceps papuanus (assembly GCF_028583685.1). Classification (NCBI taxonomy): domain Eukaryota; kingdom Metazoa; phylum Chordata; class Mammalia; order Diprotodontia; family Petauridae; genus Petaurus; species Petaurus breviceps. Next base: position 44,928,922 of record NW_027185761.1, on the reverse strand, counting down.
GTGGTTGCTATAACTGTCTTTCTCAATTATCCATTGAAAAGTGAGCAAAAACCCACTCCAAATACATAATAAGATGTAAACAGCTACTAGCCAGCATGCTAGTACTGTAAGCTAACTAAGTTTCTAAATCCTTGTTATAAACACTCTAATTAATTAAAATCTGTTACTTTTCATCCGGAGAGAAAAGGACTCCATTCAATCCCTTAGAGAACACTGATCATGGATTACTTTGTGGTAATATTTATGGACATATATTCCAGTAATCAGTCAACCCCCAAGCATTTATTAAACTCCTAAATGGGCTGGACACAAGGCTAAGCACTGGCAATACAAATACAAAGGGCAAGCAATCCTTGATATTAAGGAGTTTACATTCAAATGGAGGAAGACCACACTCTCATATACAAACAGACACCAAACAGAGACAAAAGGAATACAAGGTAGTTTGGGGAATGGGGTGCTAGAGGTTGGAGGATTGAAAAGGGCTTCACATAGGAGGCAGGCACTTGGGCTAAATCTTAAATAAACCAGCAATTCCAAATGGCAGAGGAGAGGAAACAGGGAATCTAGGCGTATCTCCCCAGCACTGTCACAGTGCTGGGCACACAGTAGGTGCTTAATAAATGTTGGCAGAACTGAACTATCCCTTCTTGCTCAAGATCTTTCCCTGACTTTGCCATAATATGGTCAATCTAAGGGTGAAATTCAATTGAATTCAGTTCACCAAGCCCTGCCAGACAATTTACTGGGCACTAGGACTACAAAGAGAAAATAGAAATTTTCCTTGTCCTCAAAGAACTTAAGAGAGGAAACCACAGACACACATTGCATTGAGAAGAGACATGAAATAATAGAAAGAGTCAGCATGGCATTTTGAATAGAGGACTAGACTTGAACTCTGGAAAGCCTGAGCTAAAATCCCTCCTCCAATACCTACTGGCTTTGAGATTCTGGGCAACTCTCCAAGACAGCAGTTCTTAACCTGGGATCCACAGGATGCCCTGAGGCTCTTGGGATAGATTTCATGGGACCTGTAAACTTGGATGGGAAAAAAATTACATCACTATTTTAATATATTTGGTTTCCTTTGTAATTCATTAGCTTTATAGCACTGTCATTGGTCTTCTTTGAGGAAGAAGGATGAAAAATCACAACTTTATATTATCAGTTTTAAAATGGTCAGTTGGTTGCTGTCCTTCATTCTCGAAGAGGATGAAAATGACATCACCATGCTAGAGCCAAGTTTCAATGTGTCCAGCTGTGCCTGATCAGGCCAATACAAGCTCAGAGTGCTCTACCACAGCCAGGCACAAATGTCTGTGTGAACATTTGGGGTGGATACTCCTCATACATCCTGCATTTCCTTTGAGCTGTCCCAATTCTGCTCTGCTCATAGAGCACAGCATCTTCTTTGATGAAGTCATGCCATGCTGAGTGGTCCTGTGCCGGTGTCTCCCATGTCACACAATCAATTCCAAAGTCCTTAAGAGAGACTTTGAGCGTCCCT
>NW_027185761.1:44864101-44927405 GCF_028583685.1 Petaurus breviceps papuanus | reverse complement strand
CACACATTGATAATAAGGTGACACAAGCATTGCCAAAACTAGCTTGGGAGACTCGGAAGGAAACTATGGGAGAGAAGAGGTATTAGACTGACTACCAAACTGAAGGGCTACAGAACCATTGTGCTGACCTCATTGTTGTATGTCTGTGAAACCTGGACAGTCCAGCAGCACCAGGCCAGGAAACTGAACCGCTTCCATTTGAATTGTCTTAGGAAAGTCATTAAGATCACCTGGCAGGAGAAGATACCAGACACTGAGGTCCTTTCTCAGACTAAACTGCCAAACATTCCAACTCTGCTTCAGAAAGCACAACTCTGGTGGGCTGGCCACATGGTTCAAAAGCAAAATGCACTCTTGCCAAAAAGACTATTTTATAGAGAACAATAATTTTAAAATATTCCGATAAAGGTCCATAGCGGAGAAGAAGGAGGAGGAAAAGGAGGAGGAGGAAAAGGAAAAGGAAAGGGAGGAAGAGGAGGAAGAGGGGGAGGGGCGGAAGAGAAGGAGAATGTGAGAAATGATTATTAATAACCAATATCTTGAGGAGATTCCAAGGCTCTCTCCTCTTTTTCTAAATTCCTCATCTTAAAAGGCTCCCTTTTCTTGAAAGATGAGATTGCTTGGACTCTTCTAGATCTGTCAGACCCTACCCAGTCTTGAAAAGAATTTAATCCAGGTTGGAGAAGCCCATGGTGTTCTTCTCCAACTTGGGTGGGGTACATGTTCTTTGAATTGTAGCCTAGAGCTATGGATGGTCTTCTATAGAGATGCTTTCCCTACCCATTTTAATATAGCCCACCTCCAATCATGTTAACCAATTAGATTTGATTGCTGTTTGATGGACCACATGTTTTGAAGGGTATATAAACTGTGACTCCACAGCCATGATTGTCTTTGGTCTAAGAGAGTTGGCCAAATGCCCATCCTTTTATTAATAACCTTCTGGCCTTATTAATAAAATATTTAAATTATCCATAAACTAATTAAACATCACAAGAAGGAGAAGAAAGAGAGGAGGAGGAGAAAAAGGAGAAGGAGAAAGAGGAAGAGGATAAGAAGAAGAAGACTATAAAGCAAATTAAAGGAGGGAGGCAGAGCATTAATATCTAGGGAGATCTAGAAGGGCCTCATGTAAAAGGGGAAATCAGAGCTGGTTCTTAAAGGAAATTAAGGATTCCTAGAGGTGGCAATGAAGAAGTAGTGTATTCTAGGGCCAGGAGCTAACCTGTTCAAAGGCATCAGAGACAAGGGATGGATTGAATGTCATGGACAGGGAATGGCAAATAGACTGACTGGAAGAGAGAATGCATGAGGAGAGGTAATGTGAAATCAGCCTAGAAAGACAGGTGGAGTATCTCCATTGAGGATCTGAGCTTCATTTTTCACAATATCAGCCACTGCTTGGGTTTTCAGTGTTTTACTTTAGGAAAGTACACCTATTTCCCCTAGTCATTTGGTTTTTTATTCTTCTCCACTGGTGGTAATCTTCTAAATGCTTTTCCTCCTCCCACCAAAAGAAAGTCACAAGATTTACACAAATGGGTATCACTGTACTTGGCCATCTCCTATTTCTTCTCTTCCTTAACATGCCAGACATAAGACAATATTTGTTCCAGTTTATACATGCTTGATAAAGTAGAAAGAATAAATCTGGATCTGCCATTAAAACAGCTACATGACCTTGGATAACCCAGATCTCAGTTTCTGTCTATAAAATGAAATTTAGAGTATAGCAGAAAACCTGAGTTCAAATCCTTCTGGTGCAATGTTTATTACCAATGCCTCCTTAAGGCAAGACCTTTTATATCTGGTTGATGTTTTCCTCACCTGTAAAATTAGGGGGTTGGACTAGATGACCAGTCAGTACCCTCCAGCTGTAACGTTTTTTTTTTTCTAACTTAGAGGCCAGCTCTCTATCTACCATGCCATGCTATCTCTCTCTAATGACAACACTATGGTAGGAGCATTGTGATCTAGGGGTGCTAGGAACACAGAAATGCAAGGATGTGAAAGAATTCAACCACTTAAGCCTTCTTTCAGTCAGAGACAAGGTTTATTGTGTCTGCAACAGGAGCGGGCCAGACTCCTAGTGAGTGTGCACTATTTGTGATGCCAAGACAAGTAGGTAAACATTTGATGAGGGTAAAATGAATGGGATCTAGGAGTGACAAGGACCCTGGGGTGGTCTGGAGGTAACAGAGGAAGGAGTCTAGATGGGATTAAAGAGTGTTAAGTAAGCTAAGTAATCAAGGTAGGCTGGGGTGGGCCAGATGCCTTGGACAGAAGCACCAATGATCTGAGCCACTGAAATGTATGAGAAAATTCAGGGACTGGATTGCTTTCAAAAACATGGTGTTTTCCTTTTAGGGATTCAGATCCCAACCCCATCAGTAGTAATGATAATCATAAAAATTTATGGACTTTTCAAGGTTTGCAAAAATTTTTACAAACACTCTCTCATTTGTGTCCCAAAACAACACTGTAAAAGATGGGTATTTCAGGTGTTATTAGTCCCACATTAAAAAAAAAAAAGTAGGAACTGCCAGGAGCCTAAGAGGTTTAAGCGCCATGGTCTCATGTGGCACATTTAAAGGGTCTGAGTTCACAGCTGTTCTTCTCTCGGAATCATAGGTATGAAACTTGAATGGCTCATGATATTGTTGTACCCAACCCCGAGTCACCCTCTATCTTGTCTCAGTCCCCTCCATCTTGTGCTCCCTTCTTCACAAAAGTAAAGTCCCACCATAAAAAAGCCCTCTGTCCCACTAAAAATTGCCCCCCAAGGCATATCTCTTGGAAATCACCCAAGGCATAGTCTCCCACCCTGTTCTGGGAAATTGAAACCTAACCATATTCCATACAAGGTCCTAAACTGAGTATTAACCAATTGCTTTTCTCTGCTTCTGTAAGTTCCTGCTTTTGCACAGATCAGACCATTACTTTGTGGTTTTTGTCTTTAAATACTCTGGCTCTGCCCCTACTGGGGCTGTCTGATTTGAGTCTACACCCCGGACAGTAGGGCGCTTGAATAAATCCACATTAAATTTATTCCCAGGTCTCAATTGCTAATTTTCAGCACAACAATACTTCCCCCAATTAACAATGGGTTGTGGTTGGGATCACAGATCTGCACTAGGAAAGGTCACTTGCTCCTGGGTGGCTCCCAGAACTGTCCCATAGCCTCGTGCCAGGGACACAGGAAAATGCAAAGGTCAGGGTCAACCACATGTTTATTAGACCTTCCAGAGCTAATCAACAGCTAATTTATGAGCTGTTTTTGCTCAGTCAGATTCAGACTTTAACAGAATAAGAGGACACAGAAATGAGTACCAATCAGACCCACCCAGATGAAGGAAAGCCAAGGAAGAAAGTAACAATAACCACTTCCCCCTTGTTTTTGGTTTTTTTATGAGCAATCTGTTCACCTGAGTGAACCCCCAGGGTTTGAAAAATGTCTTGGACCTTGCTGCTGGCTTCTTTAGCATTCACCTCTCATAGTCTCCCTTGGAGGCATGGGTGTAAGCAGAACTGCCAATGTCATGACTGCTAAGGATGCAGTCCTGCTATTTCTCTCTGTGTGTAGGGGAAGAAAGGAATAAGCCCCCCCCCCATCTCATTCCTCCCTTTTGAGAAAGAAAATCTTAAAACAAACACCTGCTGTAGCAGAAAATCCCACCTCCCAGTAGTGATCTCCTGTGAGCTTCCTGTCCTTCCAAGCAAGGAAGATATATACTTCTAAGAGTTTTTTTTTTAGTAATGCAGGCCTCCTACCAAGGCAGTCAAAGTCTTGCAAGCTCAGTGAAAATCACAACTTGTCTGATGACACCACCAAAGGACATCAGTCCTTCTGTAGCTTCAGAGGTAAGAGATGCCCCCCAATCAAGTGTGTGCTCTGGCTACATATGTACTCTATGTGTGGGCCATGGCCACATATGTACCTTGTATGTGGGCCCCAGTCACACATGTTCCATGTGTGGGCATCTCCATTTGCGTTCCCTGGTCCCAGGTTTGCCTGTGTGTTGCCCCCCATTCCCCACTAATGATGATGTAGTAATCTGTAAGAGAGTATACCCTTGAGGATATGAGGGACCTTCTTGCCACTTACCTTGCTATGCTATTTAATTAAATGTCTTTTGCCTTAAACACATAGATCTTCTGATTCACTGGCAAAAGAAATACTTCAGAAGATCCTTGTGGACCTTGGTCTCACAACGATGATGACCCATTCCCATAATATGCCTCAATGCCATAGTAGTGTTAAGAAAGGCCCACTTTGGGGGGAGAAGGAGAGGCAGGGGATGTCATATCATATTCCACAACTCAACTGTGGGTTCTCTGAGGGTAGAAACTATGTCTTAAGAAACCTCTGAATATCTCACACAGTGATCTCCATAAGATAAGGGTGAAACAAATGTCCGTGCAATTGAATTCTATGAATTGACTTGAGCTCCTCATTCTGTCATTTCAACATTAACTTTTCTTTAGGCACATACTTCTGGGAGAAGTCAGAAAAAAGAAGTCTACTTTGTTCTACTTATCAATTCCTTTGCTGTTTCTATTAGCCTTGCTTGACAGAGAAAGAATAAGAAGTCAAATATAACATTTGAAAATGAAGAAAGAAGGCACTTAAGCAAGTAACAATGTCTGCTTGTAAGAATTCATCTGAAAAAATGAAGTTTTAGGGAAAGGGAATCAACGGATTTTTTAAAACCACATTCCAGAATGCTAAAACTAAGATGTAATAATTGCTCTGAAGAAAGAAAGAATATAAAAATTCCTCCTGAGTTTTCAAAGAGTTTTTTTAAAGCTACTTGTACCTTAAAAGATAGATATTATAAAAAAAACAATTACATATAATACATTATAAATATTTTCACTACAACAAGGATATATATATATACATATATAGAAATACAGGAGACCAATTGGCTCAGAGTTGACTTGTGAAAAAAAAATACTTTATATTCATAGTCCTTGAACCTAGCTTTATGTGGCTAGAAATTGTCTAACCTGAAACTGTAGGTCATGATGACCTCAGAGATCCTCCAGGGAAGCCAGAGTGCTTCTTTGAGATCCATACAGGTCTTGCATCCAATCCCCAATAGTTTGTGTTTTGACTTCTCCCAAATTCATTGAACGTTCATACATTCCAAAATACATCTCAAGGAACGTTACCTGGAAACTGACCTTTTCTGGAAACTGCCTCAGTACCTACATACTGACCAATCAACTTCTTGTCCTTATTCCCTTGTTTAAACTCTATATAATGCAAAACTCACAAAGGCTGAGAGAGGGAATCAAACCTTTTTTGAGCTCTTTCCTCTGCTGAACCAACTTAAATTGTGTTCTAAAACCTTTTTAGGTTTTAGGGTTTGTTCTTGGCTGACACTATTAAAGAAATAGACAACTAAATCTATATGAAAAATAGAACATTAGCTGTACCCTTGCTATCTGCTAAACCCTTATCATAATGCCAGAAAATAAGTCCTACAAAGATAATCTTGAAGAGCTTGGAACTCAGACCATTAGCCATGAAAAAGTAAAATTAAATCAATCAGACCACAAATATTTATAAAGTACCAACTGAGTGCCAGGCACTGTGTGAGGTGCTGGATATTCAAAGTCAAAAATGAAACATTCTCTGCCCTCAAGGAGCTTATATTCTATTGAGGTGCATATATTCTATCAAAGTAATGCAGGGTTGGGTGGCTAGGTGGCACAGTGAGTAAAGCCCTGCCCCACAGTCGGGAGAACCTGAGTTCAGTTCCGGCTTCAGACACTTAACACAAAAACAAACTAGCCCTATAACCTTGAGCAAGTTACTTAATCCCAATTGCCCTCCAAAAGGCAAAAGAAAAAAAAGTAATGAAGGGTGTTGGAGAAAGGAATTGGAATCACTGGCTGAATTCTGCCACTTACTAACTCTGTACCCTCCAAAAAGTCACTTAATTTCTTTCTCATCTATAAAATGAGGAGTTTGGCAAAGCAATCAATTAGAGTTTGTAAGGCCATACATTACAGATCAACCAATCCAACCTTCTCATTTTACAGAGGAGAAAACAGAGACCCACAGAGATGAAGGGACCTAACCTTCATGAAGGCAACAGCAGCAAGGCTGATTCAGACTCCAAATTCAGAATTCCACCATACTGCACTGCCTTTCTAAGGTCCCATAAACTCTTAAAATCTATTACTCATTTTTATAAAGAAACAGCCCAACAAAAGGAAAGATTTCTTTCCATATAATAATATCATATTTGAGTATATTGAGAATTATTTATATTAACTGCTCTCTTCTCCCTTAAAGCAAGTTTCTCTGATAAAGATTTCTAAGATACATGAAACTAATTGAAATTTATAAGAAAAAGAGCCATTCCCCAATTAACAAATGATCTAAGGATTGTAAAGAGATGGTTCTAAAGGGAAAAACCCAAAACATATATGTTTATGCATATAAACATATACACACACATATTTTTCAGATGGATATGAATGTGTACATATTTATACATACATACACATATATGTGTGTGTTTATATCCACATAAAAAATGCTCCAAATCAGTGCAAATTAAAAAGTGATACTTGGATTCTACCTCATAACCATCAGAGTGACAATGGTAACAAAAAAGGAAAATGATAAATCTTGGAGGAGCTGTGGGAAAATGAGCACATTGATGCTCTGTTGGTGGACCTATGAATGAGCTCACTTGTTCTAGAAAGTGATTTGGAATCATACACAAAAAGTAACTAAACAGTGTGGGCCCTTTAACCCAGCTAGACCACGGCTAGACCTGTACACAAAAGAGATCAAAGAAAGAGGAAAATGTCTTTTATGTACAAAAATATTTATAGCGCCTCTTTTTGTGGTGGCGAAAAAACTGGAAACTAGGATGCTTCAAATGTCCAAAAATTGAGGAATGGTTGAATAAGTTGTGGTCTATGAATATGATAGAGTACTATTGTGCTGTAAGAAATAAATAGATTATTTCAAAAGTACATAGACAAAAGTACATAGACATGAACTGGAACAAAATGAAGTAAGTAGAACGTTAAGAACAATTTATGCCATAACAACAATTTTATAAAACTGAACAGTTTTGAAGACTTTTTTTAATGAAGAATAAAATGAACAGAAGCAGTAGAACAATGTATACAACACTGTAGGAACAATTTTGAAACCTTCAAAACTATGATCAATATAATAACCATGATTCCAGAGAAGCAATGGTGAAATATGGTGTTTATTACAGAAAGATGAAGGATTTAGGATGAGGATTTAAGGTGCAATACAGTAGATAAATAGGTGATAGGTAGATAGATTGATAAACAGAGAAATAGAAAGATAGATAGATGATAGCTAAATGATAGGTTTCACCATTGTTGAGTTGTTTCAGTCAAGTCTGATACTCCATGACCCATTTAGGGTTTTCTTGGCAAAGATACTTTGGAGATCTAAACTGCTGGCGTAGTTTGCCATTTTCTTCTCCAGCTCATTTTACATATGAAGAACTGAGGCAAAGAAGGTTAAGTGACTTGCCCAGGGTCACACAGCTAGTAAGTGTTCAAGGTCACATTTGAACTTAGGTCCTCCTGACTCTAGGGCTAGCACTCTATCCACTGTGCCACCTAACTTCCCTAAATGATAGATAGATACATAGATAGACAGATGGACAGATATACAAATTTTTATATATACACACCCCTTATTGCACCTTAATCCTGCATCTTTCTGTAATGATTTTTTCATCATTTCTTCTCTAGAATCATGGTCATTATATTGAAGGGAGGGAGAGAGAGAGGGAAAGAAATAAAGAGTAAAGTAATGGAAGGTTACAGTTAAAAAGAGATAGTTTTCTCCTCTGTAAAATGGGAGGGTTAGATTGGCTGATCTCTAATTAATATGATTGCTTTGCCAAATCTCATCTTATAGATGAGAAAACATTAAGTGACTTTTTGCAGGGTGCAGAGTTAGCAGTGGCAGAATTCAACCAGGGATTTCCAGTCTAGCCCTCTCTCCAACACCCTGCATTACTTTGATAGAATGAATGCTCCTAAGTAGAATAGAAGTTCCTTGAAGAGCCTTTTCAGGCTTTCCATCTTTCCTTCTCTTCACCCTTCCAACTTTCCAATGTTTCTGATTGAGTCATTTCACAGATTTAGGCTTTCGGTTTCTCATCTGTAAAATCAGAAGGTTGGACTAGATGGCCTCTAAAGCCCATTCCACTTCTGGATCCCTTCTCCTATGGTCCCTTCCCTGCCACCCACCACCACCAATGTACATGAACACACACATACATATATACATTGATTAATGAAACCTCAAATTTCTCCTTATCAGGAACATATTACAGAAATAGGTGAGTTTCATCATTTCACAATTCATGGTGGAGGAGGATGGAAAGAAATCTTTTTATTTTTTTTCCTACCTTAAGTAAACTGGTAAAGTTAGCTCCTAGAGCAAGAGAGTGAAATCCAATTTGTGAGAATTTCCACTACAAAGCCCAGATGCCTCATGGCGATGTTGCCTAAGTACAAAGTGCTATAGCTCGCAGGTGACATAATGAGGTCACTGGGGGCAAGAATACTTAGAACTGATGGCAAAGAAATCTATAAGGCGTCTCAGGTTAGACTTTTCCAGGTTTCAAGAGCTCAGCTTTTCCTTCTTGCCTCCTACAGGTTCAAAAGACTGACTTGGAGACATTAGGTAGTGCACTCATTTTAGTAAATCACCTCACCCAGCAGCTGTCTGATTTGACTTCTCTTGTTTATATACATTATTTTCCTCTCTTTTAAAAATGACTTGGTAATGCATTTTTATAACTTCTCATCATCTGTCAGGTTCTCTTTCGACTCTGTACAGGATGCAGTTCTAAACCAGGCTGATACAGCTTTGATGGGCATCCACCCATTCTACATCATTTGTCATTAATAATTACAATATTGTTGAGTTATCTCTGTGGTCCCATGTATTGAAGATCCTAATATAATTTAATAGATGTCTCAGAAATGCCTTGCTAAAAGAGTCTGGAAAGCTACATTTTATACTACTGATTCAAATGCTTTCTGGAAATAGACAAAGGATAGACATAGTAGGGTCTTAACATGTTCTGCCTTTCGGTCAGTGGTGCAACTAGAAAGATGCAATTTTCTGTAGAAGGTCATTGTAAAAGTTCATCTTCTGGGCGGCTAGGTGGCACAGTGAGTAAAGCGCCAGCCTCGGAGTCAGGAGGACCCAAGTTCAGGCCTCAGACACAACACCCCCCCCACCCCCACACACACACACACAAAACTAGCCTTGTAACTTTGGGCAAGTTACTTAACCCCAATTGCCCTCCAAAAGGCAAACAAAAAAAAGTTCACCTTTTACCTTCTTGTGTTTTCATCAGGGATACCCTTGATTTGGGCATAAACCATTCCCATAAAGGTCTTAGCAAAAGAATCATGCATAGGTTTGTAAATTCTTTTGGAACCTTCTCCTTTTTGAAAATATGTGGGAAAGAAAATCAATTGCTGGATGACTTTAAAATTGTGTTTCCCTCTAGTACAGATTTCTTCTGTATGTATTTGGACAGCTACAATTTTTACTAGCTCACCTTCTTACATGCCATTACTACTTTGGCAGATAATATATAAGATACAGAGGTAATCAAGTCCAGATGTGATGGTTTCAGTGTTGTCATTAAATAGAATAGATGACCATAGAAACACAAACAGATAGGGGGGAAACTACGTGGCTCAGTGAATAGAGCATGAGCCCTGGAGTCAGGAGGACCTGAGTTCAAATCAGCCTCACACATTTAACACTTAGCTGTGTGACCTTGGACAAGTCACAAGCCCAAATGCCCTGCCTTCCCTCTTCCAAAAAAAAAAAAAAAACGGAATACAAGCAGCCTGTCTCCTTTCATTCCAGTTTGTTATTTTTATTCCAGTCCAACCCTTAAATGATCTGAGGATAAAGTGCCCAGTCTCACACAAAGCTATGTGAATTTCTTTCCTCCTCTCTCCCAAATGATTTTCACTGTTTTAGTTAGCCTTCACATAACCCTTTAAAGTTGGCAAAACTCTAGGACTATTACTTGATTTTATCCTCACAACAACCCTGGGAGGAAGGTCCTATTATTATACCCATTTTATAATTGGGGAAATAGAGGTTGAAAGAGGTTAAGTGTTGCCTCCCCAGGGTCATGAAGCTTACAAGTGTCTGAGGCTAGGTGTGAACTCAGGTCTCCCTGACTCCAAGTCCAGGCCTCCTAGCCACTGGACATTCTACCGGTTGTATTCTGTAAATCTATATTCCTCAGGATCTTGTGTTAATCTTTTCTAGGGATATTTGCAAATGAGTCCATACACTCAGGCAAAATTGCACTTGGTTGTATTAGTCAATAGGGATGCAAAGACAAAAAGGAAATAATCCCTGCCACTCAAGAAGCTTACATGGGGGAAGGGGGAGGGAGAGACAGAAAAAGAAATACAAAATATATTTAAAATAAGCAAATGCAAAGTAATAGGACCACAGGGATGGAGAACCTGCAGCCTCAAGGCCCTCTAGGTCCTCAAGGGTGGCCCTTTAGAAGGTCACATGAGGCCACAGGTTCCCCATCCCTATTAAATAGAGGAACAGAAAAAGATACTGACAATGGAAGGGAAGACAATAAACTTTAATGAAACCTTGCATAGAGGTAAGAATTTCAAAAGCTGAGAATGGAGGCCAGTCCAGGAATGAACAACAGCTCACACACAAGCAGAGAAGCAGGAGACAGACTGTGATCATCAGGGAACAGCATAGAGGGTGACTTTGCTAGAACAGAGGGTGCATAAGGGAAATAACTGGACATCAGCCTGAAAATATGGTTGCGGCCAAATTGTGAAGGACTTTAAATGCCAAACAATAGAGTTTCTATTTTATCTTAGAAACAATAGGGAGTCACCAAAGTTTAATGAGAAGGGGAGTGACATAGTCAGATCTGTGCTTTAGGAAACCTATTTTGGTAGCTATATAGAGGATTCAGTGGAAAGGGGAGAGACTAGAGACCGAAAGATCAAATAATATGGTATTGTAATTGTTCAAGGCACAGGTAAATAAAGAGGACCTGAAATAGCATGATGGTGCCTATGGAAGTAGACCAAGCCAAGGGGATAAATGCAATAGAGTTAACCAAATTTGGCCTTTGACAGGGACACTGAATGAGAAGGCACAGGGTGGGTACTGCACCAACTGAAAAAGACAAATTCACTAAAATACTGATGCTCCGTTGAACACATCAACAAATGCAGGATCTCACATAATTTAACTGAAAAATTCCCCAAGCAAATTGCCCAGTTGCTTTGCCAAATTTTGGCAAATACAATGGCATATTCCTTGATAGGGCTGAACCTGGGAATCCTGAAGATTCCTTGCTACAGCTCAATGCTCCATCCAAGCATACTGGAAATGAGAAATAATTTTGTTGTTGTTCAGTTGTTTCAGTCATATCTGACTTTTCATGACCCCATTTGGGGTTTTCTTAACAAAAAAATACTGGAGTGCTTTGCCATTTCTTTCTCCAGCTCATTTTACAAATGAGGAAACTGAGGCTAACAGGGTAAAGTGACTTGCTCAGGGTCACACAACTATTAAGTGACTGAGGCCAGATTTGGTCAGGAAGGTGAGTTTTCTTGACTGCTGACTTGGCATTCTATCCCCTATGGCACCACCTAGCTGTCTTATTGAGAAACAATTGAAAAGGATAAAAGAATCATGTCCTGTCTCAAGCCCTTCTCTTAGTCTAGTTTATTACAGCAAAATCCAACTATTGAGTTTGATTGAAGGAACTCTTTGTACCTAGATAACAAGTGCCTTGTTAGATTTCAAACTCCCTCAGAATGACTTGAATTCTCAAGGAACTACTCATGAATGGCAAATTAATTTCTAATATGTGAGTCAATAAGCATTTCTTCAGCACTTCCTATGTGCCTAGCACTGTGCCAATGCTGAAAAAGAAGTAAACTTTTCTCTCTTTTAGTGTTGTAATATTAAAAGATCATAGCTTTAGAACTGGAAGGAATGTTAGAGAAAACACACATTAACACTGCCTCTCCTAGGTGCAGAGATGGTAGGTTCTTTGCCCAAGGTCACACAGCAGTATCACAGATAGAACTTGAACACTTATTCTTTAGCTGAAAATCCAGTGTTCTTTCCATTCTGTTGTGGTTCTAGCTTATAAGCGTAGCATCATCTGTCTGTAATGACTAGGGTTCTATTTAGTTCAGAACAAGAAGTTTGTTTAACTGTAAATAGGAGAGGAGAGGAGGTAGTGGTACCACAGGACAGATGGATGCACTGGGTCTTGTATAACCCAGCTCCTTCCCCTCCAGCAAGTCTAGATTCCAACCACTCTGGCTGGTCTCACTTTCAGGATTCTAGATGAAGAACTTTCCTGAGATACTAATTCTCTTGGCTAATGAAGATTTGTCCAAATCTCAGGATCCCCACCAGAAGAAAACAATGGTTTCCTCCATCCCTTCCTTTCCCCTCTCCCCCTATTTTTGGAGAGGGGAAGGCAAGGCAATTAGGGTTAAATGACTTGCCCAAGGTCACACAGCTAGTAAGTGTGTCAAGTGTCTGAGGTGAGATTTAAAGTCAGGTCCTCCTGACTCCAGGACCAGTGTTCTATTCACTGTGCCACCTAGCTGCCCCTCCCTTTTTCTTTAATGGGTACTGACTATTTACCAGTAAATCATTTGGGTGGAGGAAAGCAGGGCATAGTAATAGGCGATGGGGTCTGAAAATTCAGAGGGAAAGCTATGGGCTTGAAATTGAGAGAGGCTCTGGTTTAAATCCCATTCACACACTCTAGTTATGTGATCATGAGCAACGGTCTCTTGGCTCTCCCTTTACTTTTTCAAATATGTATGAGCAGTTTGTATACTGGATAGAACCAAACTTGCTCATGTCTTTTTTTTATTTTTATTTATTTTATTTTTAATTTATGGAATAAAACAAGCATTTCTATAACATAGTGCAACAAAAATATGTAATTGTATGTTTATTTTTAGCTTATTTGTACCCTCTATCACTTAGCAAAGTGCTTGACCTATAGTACAGATGCTTAATAAATGCTTTTTCATTCTTTCATTCATACATCCCTATAATGGTTATTTGAAGACCCCTTTTTTTATTGGCAAGTAAGCTGGTACTTAGCACTTAATAACTAATCAACCTTCTGTGAAAGAAACAGAAAGAACCCCTGTTCCTGATGTAACAGGAAGGGGTTGGCTGAAACAGGAAGTAGCTAATGCTGTGTATATAAGAAAAGCCCCAGAGAGGCACAGTCAGAATTTCTTGGGACAAGAATCTGGAGGCAGAGCAGCTACAGAAAAGAGAATTGAGAAGTGAGACAGAATTTCCTGAGAACTTGTGGTGGTCGAGCTTCTTCTGACCAAGAGCCAGGTGCCACTAAAAACTATTAATAGTAAAATGCTAGTTTAATGGCATTAATGGAGCCCAGGAGCCCCGCCCCCCCAGGCTGGAGACGGTGATTCTGATTTTTTTTAACAAGCTGCAGAAGACTGAGGAAGCATGACCGGGATGCTGAGACTTTGTCTGTTTGTGGCTTGGTTGAGCCTTGAATTCCCAGGAGCAGAAATTGTGAAGGATTTGAAATGGACTGGACCCTGTGAACTTCAGTGTGGAGCAGGACCTAGCTAGAGAACTGGACAAGGAACTGGGAGCTGTCTTGCCATTGAACCCAGATGATAGTCTGGTGAATCCAGGTAGAATCTGGGACCATGGAAGGGGATCCAAGGAATCTGAGAACTGGCCCCAAGTCAAGATGAAAAAGTCCTCTCCTTGGGTACTGAGTAAAGATGAAACTGTAGTTTACTAGTGACCTAGGGGTGGAGGGTCTGTGTATTTTCTAATGATTGTACTTAGTGATTAATGATGCTTAGTAACTGGTTTCTGAATAAGTGACTGAGTTAATTTAGTGTGCCCCATGAGTGGAAGACTTTGACTATTGTACTTTGAGATGATTGTTCTTTGTTCTAAATATTTTGACCAATTTGGTGGAAACTATGTGGCCATTTTAATAAGCTGTTGTGAATACTACATGTGATTTTCTGTGATAAGTTGTAATATTGTGAATGCTGTACCTTGATTTTCTGTGAATGTTTTGCTTTGATTTGTTATATGATAAAGTGTTCACTATACTGTGTAATCAGAACCTTAAGAGCTGTTCATAGCAGCCATCCTCTGGAAAGCTGCTTGTGCGTGATATTATAATCCCTGATCTCATTTGATCCTCACAAAAACTGGATGATGTAGATACTTTTGGTATAAGTATAACCATTCTATAGATGTAAAAACTGAGACTCAGCTTGAGTGATTTGTCCATAGTACTTCAAATCCAATGTTAGAGACATTGAATAATAAGTACCTACTATGTGCCAGCCATGGTGCTGGACATGAGGATACAAAAACAAAAATAGAAGCAATCCCTGCCCTCAAAAAGCTTACATTTGCTGGGAGAAAATAAGATGTATACAGTTAAGAAAATAGAAAGATAAATGCAAGGTGGGAGAGAAAAGCACTAATAAGTGGAGAGGCATCAGACATAGCTCCTATCACAGAGTAGGCACTTCATAATTAATTAATTAAACCAAAATCAGAACAGGCTGCCTGTAGTAGATGGTTATGGAGCTTAGCACTGAAGGGAGCTAGAAGTTCCAAGAGAGTTTTCCAAACATGGGGGTTCTGAGGTCTGTGCAAAGCATATGGGCAAGGGAGATCCATATCTTATACACAGGGCAGCAAGTCTGCCAGGTTGGTTGGAAAGCAGAATATGTGAAAGGAATAATATAAAGGATATTAAAATATAAATATATTTTAAATAAAATATAAAGGAGATGCTGGAGTCTGTGATCTAATCCCTCAGTCAATTAATCAACAAATATTTATTGAGCCAAACTCTTCATAGCATAGAGTTAACACTAAGAAGGTTTAGAAAAAAGATGCCATGTTTGCTCTCAAAGACATTAATTTGGGATTGAAGTACAAGTAGCATTTCTGTGATGTCCTTTCTGATCAGTTACAAGGAATAAAAGGATGAATAAGAAAAACCTTCTGTTTTCTAGGAGGTTATAACCTAGTGGCAGAAATGGAGGGGGAAGAATAAAACAGACGAACCAATGGCTATGATACAAGCAATGAATTCTTTGGTCAATAAGATAAGATAGGTCAATCTTAAATTATGGCAAAATATTATTTTAACTATGTTTCATTAATTATGGATATGATAATTAACAACTCACTCCAAATGTCACTAAAAACTATTAATAGTAAAATGCTAGTTTAATGGAATTTGGAACCAGTCATTAATTATGACATCCATAATTAATAAAACAATATCACAGTGATATTTAATGACATTTGAAATCATTCATCATAGGTACAAGCAAAGTCATTCCCAAAGGGGCAGAATAGAGACCACTCGGTATTTGAGGTATGCACTATCTTAATATATGCAAATAGAAATGAGTGAAATCTTTTCCCAAAGTCAAGACCAACCCAAGCTCTCATTCATGCCCAAATCTGAACCATAACCCTTTCGTATTGAAAAATATTTCCCTAACTTTTAAAATGCATCGATGGTTTCTTCTTTCTCTTCCTCATGGCCCCAGGCTCTGCTTTCCAAACTCTGTTAGAAGTGCTGACTTTGAGATCAGTTGATCCTTTCTATGCAGAGTCATTTTTCAAAGGCTTTTTTCATCTTTGGGGTACAATTAAAAGGGAAAGACTGAAGCTAGCAGCTCTGTGGGCTTAGCTCAGAGTTTAAGAGACCTGACAGAGCCTTACCTACAACCAGAGGAAGGCATTGGCACTGAGATGTGTGTAAGAAAGACATGATGGGCAAGTCAGTGAAGCAAGCAAGGTCATCTAATTTCTTTCCAATGAGAAGTTATAGGAAGGCTGAAATTCCTAACAATTGGAGGCAACCAGCAATGCAATAAGCCGTTTCAGTAAATACAGTGCTGCCACTAATGGTCCAAATGCACACTCAAGAGTTGAAGGATGCACTGGATGACCATTTATTGGGAATAATACCATTGAGGAGATTCAAGATTCCTAAGAGGATTGGCATAGATGACCTCTAAAGGCCATTCCAGCTCTTTGATCTTATGAAAATAAGTACCAATGTATGAGCAGGATCCCTAAAATAAGGCCCCCAGTAAATTGAGAAGGAAACATAATGAAAAATACCACGGCTTCAGCCTCTCTCCACTTATTTCTTCTTCCATTTCAAAGGATATTTTTTTTATCTGTACTGACTTTCTCTACTCTGAGGAGATCCCTTCTGAAATCCCTTCCAACTCTCAAATTCTGAAATTCTGTGACCCCTACTTCAATATCCCTCCTGCCACCATGACCTGCCACCATTCCCTGGCTATCTTCACATCTCAGCTAAAGTCCCATTTTCTGCAAAAAGCTTTTTCCCATACCTGGAAATGCCAGTGACTTCCCTCTGAGATTACATCCAATTTACCCTACATATATTTTATATGTACAGAGCCCTTTGCACACTGTCTCCACCATTAGGCTGTAAGTTCCTGGAGGCCAGGGAATGTTTTTACCTTTCTTTTTCTCCCCAGTGTGTAGTACGGTGCCTGTACACAGTAAGTACTTAATAAATGCTCGTTGAGTTATTGCTGACCTTTCCCAGCTACAATAAATATCCAAAAGCTTCCCCTGGAAAAGGGAATTGGTAAAAAGCACAAGGAGCCCAAGATAATAATTAGAACAATAGAATTGCTTCATTCTGTTAATGTCTCTTTGACTTTCCTCATAGTCTAGCAAATCCCAAACTCTTTGCTTTCCTGATCTCTATTGTTCATTCAGATATTTCTGAGTGGATATCCCATAGGCATCTCCAACTTGACATTTCCCAAACAGAATTCATCTTTCCCTAAAACTCTTTCCTTCTTTTTAGCTTCCCTATTTCCATTGAGGGTACTACAATTTTTCCAGCCACCCAGGTTTGCCACATAGGAATCATCCTCACACATGTCTCTCTTTACAAATGCAATCAGTTTCCAAGTATTGTTCCTACCTCCACAACATCTGTCTCATCCATCCCTTTCCCTCCACTCACATGGGCACCACTCTATCTCAGGTCCTCATCTGGACTTCTCACCTGAACTATTGCAATAATATTATTGATTCATTTGAAGTCCCAGGATGTGCTAGAGACCTCAAGAGAGCTCACTATTTTAAGTCCAGAGTCAATGGTTCCACAAATTCACTTTGTCCTGTTCCCAACATTTGAGAGAGTTCATTAATGCTAATTTTATGGGGAACTGGATAATGAGAACCCACCTTACAAGAATGCTCAGTGGGTTCTCCCTGATGCAATCCCCACATGGATATCTGGTGAGCTTCCATCATATAATGGAGGTCTTGTGTTCCACTTCCGAACATGTACAAGTATTCTACAACTATTTACAATCCACTTACTGTGTGTCTTTTTGATTGACTTCATGCTGGAGTTGGGTGAGCAGACAAATGACTTTCATGAGGTCAACTCTATCTCTTTCATCCCTGGAGGCTGTAGTTTCTGTAAGCCTCTAGGTGGCAAAAGAGGGTTCACACCAATTCTCCTTTCAGTCTATTCATTGAGGTAGCCAAGAAACCATAAGCACACAGCTCTGCCTTTGCTTCTGTATCTATTGTGTCTGCTCTCTTCTATCTTAGGGGAAGGCAATTTAGAGAGGTAAAGAGAAAGGGAAGCTTTTCAGCAGTTCTTTACAAATGATAATTCATTTAGAAAAGCCTGGAAAGACTTATATGAACTGATGCTAAGTGAAGTTGAGTAGAACCATTGTACACAGTAACAGCAATATTATAATGATGATCAGCTGCAAAAGACTTAGCTACACTGATCAATCTAATGATACGTGGCAGTTCCAAAGAACTCAGGATGAGATATATTACCCACCTCTAGAAAGAGAACTGATAAACTCTGAGTACAGAGTAAAGCAGACTCTTTTCATTTTGTTTTTGTTGGTATTTGGCTAATATGGCTAATCTCTCTAATGGCTAATGTGGAACTGGCTAATATGGAAATACACTTTACTTGACTTCACTTTTATAATTAATATCTATTGTTTACCTTCTCATTGCGGGGGGGAGGAGAATTTGGAACTCATTTTTTAAATAAATGTTAAAAATTAATTAATTAAAAATTTAAAAAAGAAAAAAAAACAAATGCTAACTCACTTAGGCTCTGGCATAATATTTCCATTGAACTTCCTGAAAAGCAGAAACTGAAAGCTTTCTCCACTCTTTTTTTTTATAAGCAATTGGGGTTAAGTAACTTGCTCAAGGTTACACGGCCAGTTATTTCTGGGTGTGGTGCTGAGTATCTGAGCCCGGATTTGATCCAGGTCATCCCAACACTGGAGCCGGTGCTCTTACTCGCTGAGCCACCTGGCCACCCGCCATAGACTTTTCACTGCTCCAAACCTCAGCTTCCTCCCTTCTGGGCTCTTTTGGTCTACCCTTTCAAGTCTCACACTATGTATGACCTTCAACCATCTGCAATGAAAACTTCCATGCATTTGACTCCAAAACCCAAAATGCTTAGTCAACTTTGACCTCTGCATGAAAAAGTCATTTTCTTTTAAAAGCATGTTACATGTGCTATCATTAGCCTCCTAATTGGTCTCCCTACCTCCAACCCATCCAACACACAGTTACCAAATTGATATTCCTAAATCATGTGCCTGAACATTTCACTCCCCTACACAATAACCTCTAAGTCAAGGGATTCTTAACCCTTCACAGCCCTGACCCTATTCTCTACCAGTTCATTATGCACTGCCTGGCATATGCTTCAAAAATGTTCATTGAGGTGAACTGAATTGAAAACCTTCCCCTCTGTGTTTCTGTTGGTCCTGCCCTGTTACCCCCAGCCTTCCCTACCTTCCATCCACCTCACTCTTACTATTATATTGTACTCTCCTTAATGTTAAAAAAGTATCAATTATTTTTTAAAATCATCAAACCTCCAATTTGATTTTTAAAACATTAATTAAGCACCTTCTAAGTGCAGATCATTGGAAATTAAAAGATAAGTAAAGTAGGGATACCTGCTCCCATAGAGTTTATGAGGCAGGTCCTCAAACCATGACTGCCATCCATCAGGGCAGTCTAGCCCCTGGTCTCATTTCCCAGGAGTCCTTGTCACACTGCAACCCTGGAAAACTGTCTTTAGATCAAATGAGTTAGCATATGCCTTTACAAACTGCAAAGCACTACTGTAATGGTAATGGGAATTTGAAGATATTCTCTGACCCCTAATAGGTCAAATGTAATCACATGGAGCTGGTGGTGGGAGGAGTTTGCTGAAAGGTGGGAGTCAGAGCAGCTAGATGGTGGAAGAGAGAGGATGCACCCAGGGAGACAGCTAGGTTCATGAGTGTTGGTTTGTGGGAAAGGCTAAAGGATGCTATGGCCCTCTGCTGTGTTTTGGTATATTAACTTCTATGCTGCTATGATGGATTCGGTTTCCTGGTTTGGGGATTTGGTTTTCTGGTGTCTGAATAAATGTTTTGCTTCTGTCTTCTATATGGAAAGTCTCATATTTTGCGATTGAGAACTATGCTGACATATTTATAGTCACCATTGGTGCTGTGAATATTGCATTAACACTACAACTTCATAAATGCTATCAATTATTAATAAGTTAAAGAACTTTTCATTCATTCAATAAGCATTTATTAAGCACCACTACGTACTAGGCATCGTGAAGACAAAGACAAAAACATTACAGTCCCTTCCCTCAAATAGCTATTGTATGGACACAAAGTGTTCACAAATAAGATGGAAACTGGACATGTGATCCCATTGATAAAAGGAAGTCCCAGATGAGGAAACTTTCTCAATCAACATGGGTTGGCATCTTCTCTGCCACTTAAATTCTTATAAAGTTTTCTAGAGTTCTAAAGTTAAGTAACTTGCCCAAGTTCAGGGAATTGAACCCTGAAGTAATGGATTGAGTGATGGACTTGGATTCAGGAATATCTGAGTCCAATTACTCCCTCAAATATTTACTAACTGTGAGACCCTGGACAAGTCACCTAACCTTTCTGCCTCAGTTTCCTCATCTGTAAAACACAGCAGTTGAACTACTTGATGGTTTCCAAGGTCCCTTCCAGCTCTGAACACATGATCCTATGATCCTGGTTCCTACATCCAGCTCTCCATCCTCTACCCTTCACTGCCTCTCAGACAGAAAATATAGACGAAGTCATCTCAAGTAAGAGGAAGGGATGCACTAGTCACAAGGAGATTTATGTAGGAAGTGACCTTCAAGCTGAACCTGGAAAGAAGCTAGAGATTCTAAGGGAAAGGAGTGAGGAGAAAATCTATTCCGCAAATGGGAAATAGCCCATGCAAAGGCATGGAGATGAGAGATGGAATACAATGCTTTTACTCCATGGAGAAGCACCACCCTGCTGCTTAGCACATAGGAACTGATGGTTGTTCTAAAGAGGATTTGGAACATTTCAAAAAGGCACCAACACCAAAGATCTCGCTGTTCCTTTTCACATCTAAATCCTGAGCAGTTAAAAAAAAAAAACACCTAAAGACACAGCTTAATTACATTAAATCTCTGCTGTTGTTGAACTGTCTTGTATGCTTTCACACAGACCTTCACTGACAGCAGAAGGCCTCAAGCCCCAGGCTCAATCAGAGGGTGTAAACAAACATGGCAGGAAAGAACTCACTCCTGTCACTTCCTACTGATTAATTATTGGGTTTAGAGGGGAAAGGGACTCACACAGGACACTAAGTCAGTGTGTGGAAGCATTCTCTAGTAAGAAATCAGGAAAGCCCATAATTTTGAGATTTGCTTCTATTTTCCTGGTACATTTTCAATATTTTCACCTAGTGACCGAGGGCAGTGTGTACTAGGAAGAATGTATAGCCAGCTATGTTTGAGTGGAACTCATGAAAAATGCCTCTTGTCTTATTTTTTAAGTCTTTTAGCAAAAGGCAGTTGCTCATCAGACACAGCTGGTGCTTTCTAAGAGAGATACCAATGAGTCCCTTCCCCAATTTGGCAGGTCCTCTAAATGTATTATGGAAACCTGTCATTCAGAGGGCAAGATCATAACTTTAGAGCTTAAGGGGACATTAAGGATCACTTAGTCCAACTCCCTAATTTACATATTGGAAAACTGAGGCACAAAGTGGTTTAAGTGACTTGTCCCCAGGTCATAGGATCTTAGATTTTTGAAGACAACTAGTCCTTTCATTTTCAAGGTAAGGAAACCAAAACAGAGAAATTAAATGACTTTCCCAAAGTCACATAAATATTAGAGAGCAGAGGCAGAATTTGAACTCAGGCTCTCTGTCTCCAAATCCAGCATGCCTTCCATTAGGATTAATACTAACAATGATGGCATTATTAATAATTACTATTTTAATAATAACAGTCTAATGCTAATTATCTGCTCCTCTAGTCACAGAAATGACACTGGATTCTCAAAGGTTGCATATTTGCTCCAACAGATCCCACCAGACTGAAAAGGCTTGGTACCCAGACCCAGTGATGGGCTACTATCCAAGGCTCAGCCAAGCTAATCAGGTAAGAGAGACTCATCCCCAGAAGGCTGGCCAGCTGTTAATGAAGAATGTTGGCCATGACTGAAATCCACAATTTGTTGAAGCATTGCAGCAGTCTGTGCAGATTCCTGTATTGGGAGAGTTCAAAGCTTAAGAAAGAGCCCTTACCCTCCAGCAGCTTACAATCTAGTCAGGGGCAATAAAAGCTAAACACAAAAACAGTGAAAAGAGCCCACACCAGAGTCAAGTGACCCCCCCACACTCCCTGCAGGACCCTCAGCAAATCACTTTGTCACTGGAGAGTGCACTCATTTGTAAAATGAGAGAATTAGAGATGGCTAGCATTTATGTAATTTTTTACATTTTGTGAAAACACTTTATAAATATTACCTCATTGTGTCCTATGATAACTCTGGGAATTAGGTGTTATTATTGTCTTCATTTTACTTATAAAGAAACTGAGGCACCAAGGTCACATAGTTCGGAAGTGAGCTCTTTGAGCTTCAGATTTTAGAATTCTATGATTCCAAATATGGCAAAATTACCAAATCTGTGAAATCACTGATAGGGAATTCTTGGGTGAAGGAAAGTTCCTCTACCTATGAAGGTTAGCACCTTCTCTGTAACTTGTAGTCCTATGAAAGGGTTATTCACCTGGGATTTATGAACTTTAAAAAAAAGTTTTGACAGCTATATTTCAATGTAATTGATTTCCTATGTAATCTTACATATATTATTTCATACATTTAACAACATTATTCTAAGAAAGAGTTCATGGATGACCTTAGACTGACAAAGGGGAAGAACCCCATCTTAGAGAGTTGAATGAGGTACCAATGGGTTAAGTGACTTGAGTAGGGTCATGCAGCCAATATGGGTCAGAGGCAGAGTTCATTCTGGCTCCAAGGATAGAAGCCAGGCTCCAGACTGATGGGTATGATCCAGCACCTATGAGGGCAGGCTGACAAGCAAATAAGGAGTTGTCTTCCCTTGTCAATTCCAATGTCTCCGTAGGTATCAAAGCCCTCTCTTATAGATACTCATCTAATTCAGACAGCTATTCCCAAAATCTTCTCTGGCTTAGCAAGGCAATGAGCCTGAGGAATAGAAAAAGGTAAGCTAAGGAGGCAAGCTCAGTGTTCCTCATTTTTTGCTGACTTTATTATGCTGTCAGTCACAAAGCCTGGTTGGTTCAATGCTGTATTTGGGGTTAACAAAAAAAAAAAACTTATTTGATCTATACTCTGAACATACTTGGTATGTCTTTTGCATTTATATATATGTGTACATGTCTCCCCAGAATCCTCCCCAGAATAATGTAAGTTCCTTGAGGACAGACTTTTCATTTTTTTCTTTGCATTTACAGTGTCTGGCACATAGGAGGAGTCATTGAATGCTTGGGTTTTTTTTATTTGAATTTAACTGAGGGTAGGGTAGTATAAGATAAAACTAGAAAGACTGAGTGAAGAAGCCAAGGAAGAGACTTGAATGTCAGGTCCGATTTTAGTCCATCCACCCTGAGGATGACCAGCATTGTGCACACAGTTTAAGGGCAGCTGCTGATCAAAGGTCAGATCCCCTGCCTCCTTCCTCTGATGCCACCCATTCATTCCCATTGCCCACTCCACACCCCCTTCCACATCCACACAGATTCAACAAGTTATCTGTCCTCTTAGACCAAAGGGGGCCTGGAAATAATGAAGCCCGTCCCATTCCCCCCAAGAGTCAGTTGGCAACCTCTACCGGTTCACAAGCACTGATGGCTGCAGCGGTAAACACTCCCTTCTTGATCTGCACTCAGCACGCCTGACTGTTTTCTGTTCCATCTCATTAGCTCCTCTGACAAACATTAACTCTGATGCATGGGGATTGTCAAGATATTAGGAGATACGCCATTTTCCAGAGCTCAGGCCCAGCAAGCCCTGAGCTTGACTTAACAACAATCCTTTGCACTCACCCTCTGGCAAAAATCACATAAATGCTGACTGCTTTGACCAGCACCAGCTCAGACAAGCACCTCACAAACCCGGACAAGTTCTAGTCATGAAGCATGTCATACTGCTGCTGTTGCCCTTCACTCTTAGGGCTACAGCTCCCTGCGCAGCCAGTGGTGTAAGTATTGAGATTTGGCCACACTAAAGCAGGTGCCCACCCCCGCCGTCACATGGGTCTAATTTCCTTGCTTGCAAGTCATTCCCCTCACTTTGAAATTAAACTTCTGTCTGATTGCCGACTCTCCTGTCTTTAGCCCGTTCTGTCTGGCTCTGGCCATGCACAGGTTAGAGGTCAGCTTGATCCAGTTGACAGGATTTTCTAACAATGGAATATGTCAACTAGAAAAAATCCACGTTCCCAATTCTACTTTCCCCATTGTGAAGAATCCCACCCAGCAGGATGTCCAGGGAATTCCTTTTGAGAAAGGAGTGTCAACAAGATTAATTTTGTCTTTACATGTGTTGTCATAACCTGACTTCAGAGAATTTCAAGGAGATAGCGAATGAATGAATGCATAGTTGGACTTGACACTCTCCTTTTGACAGCTCTGAAATTCCTTTTTGCCAATATGTTTATCTCTTTTTGCTAGAGGTTTTTGCTACTTCTCTTCCTAAAATCCATCATCTTTCCCCATCACTAGTGCATTTCACTATTTATCACCTGGGCAACTTCTCCCAAAGGATCCATCTTCATACAAGATTAATTGTGTTCATCAGCTCTCAGATGATTCATCTAATTGCATGATTCCTTTAGTTCTCAGAAATTTTATTATTGATATTTTTATCTTAGAATTGGTTAGAACCTCTCTTCAATTCTCTTCTCTGATGCTTACTAGTTCTACTAATTGGTCCAGCTAGGTGGTGCCATAGTGCAAAGAGCAACTGGCCTAGAATCAAGAAGGCTCATCTTCCTGAGTTCAAATCTGGCCTCAGTCACTTACTAGCTGCGTGATCCTAGGCAAGTCGCTTACCCCTGCTTGCCTCAGTTTCCTCATCTGTAAAGTGAACAAGGACCTCCTTGTTCATGGAACCCATAGCCTTCCTGAGACAGACCAAAAATGCACTGGCTTTTTTGACTGCTACATTTCTCAGAATAAGGAAATGGCAAACCACTCCAGTATCTCTCCAAGAAAACTATGAAAAAATGGGGTCAGGAAGAGTCAGATATGACTGAAAAAATGACTGAATAACAACTTTTACTAATAATAATAGCTAGCATTTATATAGAACGTTAAGGTTTACAAAATAGTTTAAATATGTTAGCTCATTTGATACTAGCCCTATGACAGAGATGTCAAACACTCTGCCCTCAAAGCATCCCAAACTTCTTATCAGCTTAGTCTAAGCTTATGAATGCCTCTGTCATGGGTGGGTATGATCAAAGAACACCACCCTGTAGGGGTGGTAGCAAGAACAATGGAAAGGTGCTGGATGTGGAGTCGGGAGGACCGGCTTCCAATCCTAGACCTGCCACTTGTTTCCTGGGTGACCTTGGGCAAGACATTCCATGTCCCCAGGCCTCAGTTTCCTCTTCTGTAAAGAAGTTGGGTTAGATGGCCTCTAATGTTCCTTCCAGCTCAAATTGGATGACCCCAGTGGTCAACATACTAGCCATGAGTGTCTCTGTACTCAACTAGTACTTTGATTGTAGACCCAGTCTTCCAACAGTACCAGACTCATACCTTTTCTAACTCAACTGATAGTAAGCACTTAATGAATGCTTTTCAAATTGAACTGAATTAATGGCAGTTTGGGGTCTGCTGACTAATTTTGGAGAGTCCAGTGTCACTTCAAAATCATGATGAGGCCATGGAGGCAGATTTCTATGGAGAAGATAAAGGTAATAAGCATTTATGTAGCACCTTTTCCTGTTGTTCTATGTCATGTCTCTTCATGACCCCTTTTGGGAGTTTCTTGGCAAAAAAGACTGGAGTGCTTTGCCATTTCCTTCTCCAGCTCATTTTGCAGATGAGAAAACTGATACAAACAGGGTTCAGTGACTTGCCCAGGGTCACACAGCTAGGATGTGTCTAAGGCAAGATTTAAATTCAGGAAGATGAGTCTTCCTAACTCTAGGTTCAGTTCCCTATCCACCACACCATTTAGTTGCCCTATATGTGTACCTACTATGTGCCAAACACTATGCTAAGAGATTTTACAAACACAGTCTCATTTCGCCCTTAGAATAACCCTGGAATGGAGGTTCTATTATCATCCTTATTTTACTCTGAGGCAAAAAGAGGTTAAGTGTCCAGGTATCAAGCAAATATGGATCCTATAACAACAGTGAAGTAGGCACCACTGGATCATCAATGTCAGCACTGGGGAAGGAAAGGTAGAGGACTATTTTGCTTTTCCTCAGGGAGAGGGGGGAATTAAGAAAATGAGAAAGTCAGGGTAACAGAATGCTCAACAAATAAAAATGTGAAACAAGCAAAGACCACTGCACTTGAATTCAGGCTCTACAATAGGTAATTTAGGGGAAATTACAACAACTGCTAGTTTTTCAGCCTTAAAATTAGATTAAATGATCTTTAGGATTGTCCAGTCCTAAATCACAGAATTCCAGGACTTGAGAGTTGGAAAGCACTTGAATAGTCATTTCTTCTGATATGTGAAGAGATCCATACATATATGGATGGATGAAGAGAAATGATGATGCAACTATTATTCCCCGTCTTCTCCAGGTTAAACATACCTAATTCCTTAAACTAATTCTCTGATGTCATGAACTCAAGGTTTTTCTGCATCCTGATTCCCATTTCCTTGGACACTCTCCAGCTTATCAATATTCATCTTGAATAATGGCACCAGTTGCTGAACACAGTATTCCCAATAAGCTCCAAGGAGGACAGCATGCAGAAATATTGGGACCTCCTCGTTCATGGAAGCCACAACCTTCCTGAGACAGACAAGAAGGCACTGGATTTTTTGGCTGCTACATCACAATGCTGACTCATATAGAGCTTTAAAGCACCAGATCTTTTTCTATATGACTGCTACCTATCTATGCCTGTCACATCTTATCTTTGGGCAATTGATTTTATTGTACCCAAATGCAAGTCTTCACATTTATCCCTACTGGATTTCATCTTGCTAGATATAGCCTGTATCTGAGGCTAGATTTGACCTCAGGTCTTTCTGACTCTAGGCCTACCTCTCTATTTGTTGCACCACCAGCTGCCTCTACAAAGTGGAGTATATCTATAATAAAGGAAATAAACTATTCAGCAAGGGATTATTTTGTTTCTTAGTTTTAAAATCAACTCATCACAAACTCAGATAAAGTACATTCTTTGGCAACAGTTTAACAAATCACCTTTTGCCTTACAAAATTATATTTAGATGATTCTTATTACAGCAGGATAATTACCACCAGAAGAATAATTTTGACCTCTGAAGGAAATTTGCAAAGGCCAGCTTGGTCTTTAATCCTTGACTATTCTCTCTCTACACTTGCTGCCTTGGAAAAAATCACCTTCTTTCATGGTTTCAATTATTACCCCCAGGGCTCATCAAACCAGTCCAACCTCATTATCCATGCCAAACTTCTAATCAGCTCAGTTTAAGCTTGTGGATGTCCCACTAAATGCCATGCTCTATCCGACCTCTGTACCTTTGCTAATCACCATTTTCCCCTTCCTCCCCCAGCAATGCATCACCATTTCTCTCCATCCATTCATACAGCATCTATACTTCAAGACTCAAGTCCCACCCTTCATATTCCAGGAGAATTCCAGCCCACCTTGATCTCCTAATTTCTCAATTTCCTTTTTTAATTCGTCATCTGTATCATGTAATCAATGCCTTATTGTATTATTAGCAACAAGTTCTATAAATAATTTATTTAATCTAATTCATTTCAATGGAGCTCAGCTCTATACTAGCATTAGGTATACAGAAACAAAAAATAGTTCCTATCCTTAAAGAGCTTACATTCTCCTTCAGGAAAATGTTATGTGTGTGTGTATGTACATGTGTATTCTAGATATTACAAGAGGTGGTGCTCTGTAGTGCATGCACTACACAGCCTGTGCAAAGGTGTGTAGGCAGGAAATACATACCTCTGCTTGTATACATGTGTATGTGTATAGAATGTATATATGACATCAATCTCCCTCTAACTTCTCTGAATACATCCCACTATGGATCTAGAATGCAGGAATTTAAACATTTATTAACCCACGTGTTTAATTTCTTCCATCTCTTAGAATAGAAAGCATTCTAGGATCACAAAACATAAAGCAGATAATTTTGATGATATGACATTGAAAAGCTTCTTTGGAATAAACAAGATTAAGGTAATTAGGATGAAGGGGGAAGCAGCATATTGGGGAAGAGGGATCTCTGCATTAAATACCTCTGAGAAAATATGTAAGAAAATAGCACAGATAGACAGCACCCAGTCATTCCTCAAAGAATAAGTAGTCAAAATTTACGAACAATTGGGAGCAGGTAGGTGGCAGCATGATCCCTAGGCCTGGAAGACTGAGTTCCAATCCAGTCTCAGACATTCACTAGTTGTGTGATCCTGGTCAAGGCTCTTAACCCTCTTTGCCTCAGTTTCCTCATCTGAAAAATGAGTTGAAGAAGGAAATGGCAAATTTCTCCAGTATTTCTGCCAACAAAACCCAAAATGAGTCATAATGAGTTCTATATGAGTGGAAAACGACTGAGCAGGGGCAGCTAGGTGGTGCAGTGAATAGAGCACCAGCCCTGTAGTCAGGAGGACCTGAGTTCAAATCCAGCCTCAAACACAAAACTAGCTGTGTGACCTTGGGCAAGTCACTTAACCCCAATTGCCCTACCTTCTCCCTCTAAAAAGCAAAAAATAAAAAAATTTTAAATTAAAAAAAATAAAATGACTAAGAAAAACAATTAAAAAGAAGTACAAACTACTAACAAATATTTGGAGGATTGATTGAAATCACTAATAATAAGATAAATGCATCAAAGCAAGTATGAGGTCATACTTCAAAGCCCCAGGAAACTGACAACAATAACAAAAAATGGAACTACTCAGTGTTGGGGAGGGGAGACAGGCACAGTAATTAATGAACAGTATGTCCCCAAAGTTTTAGTTTAAGATGAAAATCACACTAAGACTTTTGGTATACTCTGCATTATTGCATGAGCTACAAATTGTGCCAGCCCTTCAAGAAATCAATTTGGAATTACACCCAAGGTAAGTGACACCCATTGATACAGAGATAGCCCTACTGGGCTTATACCAGCACCCCAAGGAGGTCAACGATGAAATGAAAGGTCCCATATACACCAAAATACTCACAGTACCATTTTTTGTAATAGGAAAGAACTAGAAATGAATTAGGAATGGCAAAACAAATTGTGGTATGTGAATATAATGAAATATTTCTACATTCTAGGAAACTGCAAATATGATGTATACAAAAAAGCATCACAAAATTTCTATAAGCTGATGCAAAGTAAAATAGGAAGAACCAAGAAAAACCATGCACACCATGATTACAAGAAGTCAATGGAAAAACTAGCAACAAAACAACTGAAACAAAATTATGAAAGCACGACAGAGGTTAACCCCAAGGAAAAACTAAGAGACTGTACCTCCTTCCCTTCTTTACCAAGACTGGGTATAAAATCCTACCAATAACGCTGAACTTTTCTAATATCTAATGACAGATGTGTCTGATGTTTGTTTAGCTGAACTTTTGTTTTGCTTTCTTTTTTATTTTTTGTTATTAGGGATAGCTGCGTGGGAATGAGCTATACAAGGTGCCCCTAAAGTCTGGACACATAGGAAATCTCATTAACTATGCATATTTTTAAGAAATGAAATGAATGAAATTTTCAACAGCATTTCATTTAATTAGCATAAATGAGATTTCATAGGAAGACATAGGAGACACATAGGAAATCTCATTAATTAATTTAATTAAATTAATTTCATTAATATGGAAAATAGTCCCCATTAGTTATTAATGAAAGCTTTTATTCCATATGATGTTATCGTGGCTAAAATTTACGCTAATTAAATAAAATGTTGTTGAACATTTCATTCATTTCTTGAAAATATGCATAGTTAATGACATTGCCTGTGTGTCCAGACTTTAGGGACACCCTGTACTGTGGAAAGGGGAAGGAAATAAGCATTTATATAATGCCTACTGTGTACCAAGCATTATATTCCTCACTTTTTACAAATATTATTTCATTTGATGCTCACAACAACAACCCTAAAAGACAAGTGCTGTTATTATCTCCATTTCACAGTCAAGAAAACTTGGACAAATGGAGATTAAGTGACTTGCCCATGGTCACAGTTAGTAAGTGTCTGAGGCTACATTTGAATTCAGTCCTTCCTGACTCCAGGCCTGGAACTCCAACTACTGTACCTCCAGCTGCCTCTACTGGGAAATGTAGATGACGTGAAAACAAAAGATAACAAATTTTTAAAAAGAAGCATTTCTAAATTTATGACACACTGTGTCCAGAAGAGCTGTCAAACACTCAAACTTGATTGCATCAGAACCACATTAAAATGTAATTAGGAAAGATTTAACAAAATAAATAAAAATACAATAAAACATAGTTAATATCACATTTTAACACTCACATACAGCCCATAGTAATCTTTATGTATAGATTAGTGCCCACCCATTTCTATCTGAGTTTGACACCACTGGTGTACAGTATCATTTCCTTTTATTTATCAAAAATTGTCTCCTTTATGCATCAGTTAGTCAAACATTAATTAAGCACCTACTATGTGCCAGGCACTTTGCTAAGTGATGGGGATACAAATGGCAAAAAAGAAAGACATTTTCCCATCCTCCACCCAAAGAGGGAAGGCAATGCACAAATGGAGCTGAAAAGAGGTGAAGGGGCCTGGAGAAGATCCTTGCCATGGGCATAGCAAAGAAGTGAGAAAAATCCCACAGTAGTGCAGCCAAGTAAAAATTGAGATGTCCTGAGCTGAGCTCCCTCCTTAAATGGAGGGTTTGGGAAGTCATCTAGCCCAACCCCTTCATCTTAAAGATGAAGAAACTGAAGTCCAGGGAGCAAAGAGACTTGACCAGCATCACCACTTAGCATATGACAGATCCAGAAATTGAATGAAGGTCCCCCTACTCTGTGTTCAACACCTCCCCCACTGCACCCAGATGCTTCTCCATCATGCCAAATGCTGTGGCCCTCATCTTTCCTCCCAAATCCCTTTGAAAATCAGAGAATTTAGATCTGGAGGGGACATTAGAGCTCAATTAGCCCAACCTCCGACTTTATAGGTATTTAGACCTAGACCAAAGAGAAGAACCAGGAGAAATTTGTATACAATTACAGACAACATATGTGTGATGACCAACTTTGATAGACTGGACTCTTCTCAGCAATGCAAGGTTATGAGACAACTCCAAAAGATTCGTGATGAAAAGAGATGTCTACATTCAGAGAAAGAACTAGAAAGAACAGAGTTTGAATGTAGATTGAAGCAAACTACCTAATCTCTTTTTTTCTGGTTTGGTTTTGTTTCCTCTTTCCCATTGTTCATTCCATCAGTTACAATCCTTCTTTATAACCTGACTAATGTCTAATGTGAAAGTATTTGCAGATCCTATACTTGATTGCATGCTGCCATGGGGGCAGGGGGAAGGGGGAGAAAATTTGAAACTCAAGGGACTGTGGAACTGAATCTTGTGAACTAAAAGTAAGCAAACAAATTAATAAAGACCAAAAAAATCTTAGACCAGAGCAGTGAAGAGACCAATCCAGCATCCCATGGTGTTAGCCTTCTCAAGACCTCCTACTGTAACACCCTTTTTGGAGTATGGTAACTGGAATATCACATGGCATTCCAAATGCAGATCGATTCCAAATGATGGTTTGTCGATTTCCTCCTGGTTGTGACATAAGCTCAACATGGTGCCATCTAAATTTTTTTCTCTACTGGTAAGTATCTTCCCTTCTTAAAACAACATTCTTATCTGTCATTTCATGGAACACTCTCCCTATACACAGGTCTTTAAAAATACTGGAAGACAGTGTTTCTGCCCCTAAGGAACTGGGTTAATTGGAAAATAGGATAAACAGGAAATCATGTCAGAAGATGGCTAATTAGGCAACCTCTAATCACCTAATTTTTTTGTTTAATGATATTTAATAACTTCAAGATTCAGCTAACTTTAATTTTAGAGACTTTTTTTAAATCCCTGACCTAAGAATCAATTTTCTCCAAATAAAATATCAACAAATGGATAGTTAAAGGTTATTAATATTCTTAGGAATGAGATGAGACAGAAAATGGATAATCAGAACTTTGGCATGTTTTCAAGTCATTTTAATTCTATGCTGCTTGATAATCAACGATATAATCACACACATACACATAGACATGCACACACAGAAAGTATTATCAAAAGAATACAATATTGTCTGAAATCTCTGATCCCAGTAAAGAGGGGACAAGATCACTCATGCAGACTGAATTCTCTCCCTCTCATTTCCTCAGCCAGCAATTTAAAATCTGAATTCCTGATCTTCAGTCTGCTTACCAAGCACTAAGATATCACAAGATTCCTAAAATTACCAAAAAATGATCTTGTTTTTTACCCCTTTTTTGCAGACTGTCAGGTGTCTGGTCTTTTTATCAGTTCATCAGACATTATCTCTGCTTGCCACAGAGGAAAATTTAAGTCATCAGATTTACATGTTTGTTTGTTTAGTTTTAAATTCACTCCCTTTGTAACTGGTTGGTGTTCTACAGACTTAACCATTCCATCAAGGATTTAATGACCTGGGGAATATCAAAAACATTATAAAGCATAACAGTCTTCCTGATTCTCTGTGGGAATAGCATTCTGACATTTTCCCCATTCATATGAGAGCATTATTAACAAACTGATCAATGCAGTATTCTTTTAAGGCTATCCTTACAAGGCAATTAGTTGGTGCTGTGGATGGAGAACTGGACCTAGAAGCAAGAAGAGCTGAGTTCCGATCCTACATCAGACATTGTCTACCAGTGTGACCCTGGTCAACTCACTTAACCACTCTTAGCTTCAGTTTCCTCATCTGCAAAACTGGGTTAATAATAGCCCCCACCTCCCAAGGTTGTTATGGGGATCAAATGAGACAGCATATATAAACCTTAAAGTGCTGTTGAAATGCAGCTGAGGAAAGCAGGGCTATGACTGGCATAGCATGAGTACTGGATGGGGGACTATAGGGCACAAATACAAGTCCTGACTCTTCCACCCACTGCCTGAATGACTGTGGGTGAGTCATTTCCTTTTTTGATGTCTATTGCTTTGCATCTAAAATAAGGAGGACTGAGCTGGATGACCTTTAGATCCATTTCTATCTCTAAATGCTAGGGCATCTCTTACCATTCTGAGACATTAGAATTAGAAACTATTCTTTATAAAATCCAAAGCTTTTCCTTTTTCATCCAATCAGATATCAGGAGCATTACAAAGTGAAATCCACAATTCCTACACTCCTTTTGGCAGCTACTTTTAGATGTTGGACCATGTACCTTTAATCAATCAATTTTGGCTTTAGATCCTGGAAAGATCTGGTTAGAGCTGGAAAGAACCTCGGAGGTCATGTAATCCTCTCCCATCACTCTTTCTCATTATCATTGATGATGATGATGTTCATGATGATGATGATGATAAACACATATAGCACTTTGAGGTCTGCCAAGCACTTAATATATATTATTAGCTCACTTGATCCTCACAACAACCTTGTGAGTAGGTGCTATTATTATCCCCAATTTACAAATAAGGAAACTGAGGCACAGAGCGGTTTAAGTGACTTGCCTAGAGTCATACGGCTAGTGTCTAGGGCAGTATCCAAATTGTGGTCTTTCCTAAGTCCATCCACCATACCACCAACAGCCTCCTTTTTCATTGATTCCGACGCTGAAGCCTACTTTAGACAAAGCCACATAGCAAGCTCAAGATCACTCATTAACTGAACAGCAGAATCAAGATCTGAACCCAGATCCTCTAATTTCAGCACACTTTCCATTGTACCATAATGTCTCCCACCTCTCCTAAAATTATGTAAAAGCAAAAGCAATTAACAACTAGTCTTATTCCCTGTGGGGGGTTTTAATCAGAAACACCTGAGTAAGAAGACCTAGAAAACTTGGCTCCTGTTTTTTCACTTGTATTGATCCTATTTTTTAATGCATGGCTTTATGCTGCAAAGTTTTCCCTTGGTCAGGCAGAAAATGACCTTGCTAATACCATCTATTATTTAACAGAACACAGTCTAGAAATCCCTGCCATAATCTGGAATAAAGCACACAGAGCAAGAGTTAATCACCTGTAAAGAGACAGTAGTTAACACTCACTAAAAAATGCTGAAAATATTTCAAGAATGCCATTTCTTTTCACGGCCTTTTTGACCAAGTTGGGTAATAGACCAAGGCACAGGAAACATTTAGTTGGAGAATTTACCAAGCATTTGTCAGCCTTAAATTTAATTGCTATAGTGTAGTCAAGCTATGCTAGGACTAGAACTGACCAAAACAGAGCTTGGCAAATTATCTAGGCAGGGATTTTATTTAATTGGCCCAATAGTCATTTATATAATTTCAATAAGGAAAAGTAAACATCCCACCTAATTCATAATCATGAGGACCTATCTTCCATAGGTCTTTCTTTCCATTTCTTTCTTTATCTTTCCATCTTGGCTTTGGAAGATGCTTTCCTACCAAAGAAGGGTGTGTCATGTCCCAGTGTGGATTTTTTCAGTCACCTCCAGTGATTATCAGTATAGGAGAGTTCCAATTAGAAAACTCCTTCACCAACACAGATATGCAGCTGCCTTGCAATTTGTAGCCTTTGAGAGTTGTCTGTGGACACATAGATGGTAAATGACTTGCCCAGGGTCACATAGCCAATAGATATCCAAATTAGGACTTGAATCCAAGTCATCCTGATTCCAAAACCAGTTCTTTATTCTCATGCCATGGCAGCATCTTGGTACAAAGTAGGTGCTTAATAAATTATTGTTGATTATTGATTAATTGCACTGCCTACTATGCTTCACTACTTCTCTGAATGTCCTCTATCTTAGCTCCAAAAGAGGAAACTCTATGCAGAGCTCAGAATTTAATCAATTCCTAATCTTCCTGTTCCTCTTTCCCACTCATCTCCACCTCTGCAAAAATGTTACAGAGGAAAGATTTGTTGAATTGACTTAGATTTAATTGAAGGAGAGAGAGGTTTTTACTGCAAATGTTGGCTTGAGAAGACCTAAAAATCAAATGGCTACTTATAGGCAGGGACCATTTAATTTTTGTTTTGGTACCCCCTGCTCCTAGCATAGCATCTGGCACATAGTAGGGATAGAAGTAAAGATTGTGTTTTAGATGATAGAAGGAACTCCAGGATGAGGAAACTTGCTCTCTAGGCATAAAGATTAACACCTTCTCTGCAATTTATGATCTTAGAGGTGAAAGTACTTGCCCACAATTATATGTTGAACCCAGGGTTTTTTCATGGCTCCAAGGTCAACTGTCCATCACCATGTCTCAACTATCTCTTGACACAAAGTAGGTGCTTTATAAAAGTTTGTTCATTGTTGGCTGATAAGGTCTCTTGGACTGATGAAAAACAGGTTCTTCAAATTATTCTTTCTCAAACTTTCCCTGGAGAAAATAGGAGCTTAAGTCTGGAATATTTAACAGTTCTTGATGTTATTGCTGCTGTTTGTCCATCCTCAAAGAGGACAGTGACACCAGGGAGGTAATACCATAACATGCAAGTGAATTGGATTTAAGTGAGGGAGGGCTGTGCAAATTCACCAGCCTCATTTTCTCCTCCAGGGACATCTGGGTCCAGTAGCAAGACACAGATTAGGACAACTAGAGATGGCCCTGAATGCTGTATGCAAAGTAAGTAGAGAGAGGGACTAGACCTTCGATTTCACTGATAAAGGGAACTTTCCAAGAAACTCCTCCACGCCTATAGAGGTCAGCACCTCCTTGGCAACTTAGAGTCTTAGAGAGTTGCCTAGGGCACTGAGAGGTTCAGTAAGTTACCCAAGACCACTCTACTGTCATCTGTCAAAGGTGATACTGAAACTCAGAGCTTTCTGGTTTTGAGGGCAATTCTTTATTCACTGCACCATAACGCAATAAAACATTAGCCAAGCAAAGAATCTGGCTGAGAAGGTGGCACCCAACAAAGAATTCCTGGGATATTTCCAACACTAGACAAGACAGGTGTTAACTGCCCATATACTTGAAAGCAAGATTTACTGAGTTTTGCCAAGACCAATGACCCTTCCAAAGATGTTGGAAGATTCACCGTCTCATCTCATTCAGAAAGGACTGGATTCCAATCACCCTCTGATTTGGATGCTTCATCCAAGGAAATATGCTTCTGTTTGGTACAAAGGCTGTTCCTTGGCACTTACAAAGCAGAATCATTCCAGATATGATTTTCTCAATTTTCACTATGGGGACCATTGATATCACCCTCAGGAAACCACCTCTGCCGAGGCTGCCCTTTTTACACTGCTCAATTGAGCCCAACATCTCCAGATAAACAACAAAGGAAAGTCTTGGCATATGGTTCTCACACATATTCTGCCCGAATGGCCAGAATCTTCCAAGAGTGATCTAGGTGAACTCTAGTCAGTGCAGAGTTGGAAGCCCCAAGAGTAGAGTTAGGAGCAAGGAGTAGAAGTCACAAGAGCCAGATGTAGGCTTACTGTCAGGAAAAACTTCCTAATCATTAGAGCTGTCCTAATCAGGCAGCCTGAAAGGAAAGAGGTTCTCCATCATCGAGAAGAGTCTGAGGACAAATTGTTGAACAGAAGATAGTGGGGTTCCTTTCAGGTATGGATTGAACTAGATGACCACTGAGGTCCCTTCCAACTCTCCAGTTATGTAATTTTGGAAACCCAGACCTCAAAGTCCATCTAGACTTACTCCCACCCATAACATCACCAACAAGTGACCCTCTTTCCTTTGGCTGAAGATTTCTGGTGGCTCCCTGAGGCTTACACAGCATTTCCCCCACCAGAAGTGAGGTAATACAAGTGTTATAGTTCATCTTACAAATAGGCACACCAAGGCTCTGTGAGGATAAAGTTATAGTCTTGAAAGCCAGAGCTAATACTTGAAATAAGGCTCCCCAAGTCTTTATCTAATGCTCCTCCCACCATCTCATTCCCCTCTTTAAGGGAAAAGGAAGCACTCGGAACACAGCCAAGAAGGTAGAAATTAATGCAATGAGTTTGCCCAGGAGGAGCCTGGTCAAGTTTAATATTTGACCAGACACTCATAAGTGAACAACTTAAAATGAAGTCACTTGTTTTCTTTTCTCTACTAGTAGGCACTCTAGATGGAAATACCATTGTGCATGGTAAAATATTATGCTGATCTTTGTAGATCAGGATGACATACTGACCTGTTGGTCACTGATCAGAGACATAGGTTTGAAGCATTTTTCCAGGCCATCATGCAGGAGCTGTATTGATTCAGCCAGCCACACTCTGGCTCAATCCCTATTCTCCCCAATTTTCAGCACATGAGGCAATGGGTGCAGTACACTGAATGGAGTTGGCAACAACATGTAATCAGAAAATCCTGGGTTCAAATTTTATCGCTGATACTTAGTCATTATGTGCCCGTGGCAGATCATTTCTTTTCACTGATCCTCAGTTTCCTCACCTGTGAAATGGGTATAATACCTGCAGCACTTGCCTACCTCACAGGATTGTTCAAATGAGTCTCAAATTAGAACATGTAGACAGAGGGTTTTACAAACTTTAAAGTGTCGTGTAAGTATCAGTTGTTATTCCATGTGAACGAGCTGGCTGAGGGCAAGGGGTTCAGTGTGGGATCTCGGAACAGAGCAAAATTAATTGGCCTGCCCATTATCACACCAATGGCCTTGGTCTTGGGAGCAGAGCCCTCTCTATCCATTGGAGTTTGCCAGAGTCTCAGGTCCTATTCATCTAACTGTCACTAACTACAGGACTGTGGACAAATGTGTTCAACTGTGACTTACGGTCAGACATTAATCATGCGTCGCTCTCTAGTTGGGTCCTGTTCAAACTGCATGTATAAAAAGCAGCATAATTGAAATTTCATATGGCCAAAACTCTCTAATTCAAACTATTTGGAGGAGGGTTACCCTTCAGAATGACCAAAAAGACTGAATTATAACATATTTTCAAAGGAAAGTAATTGTATTTTCAAGTATCCATAGCCCTATCAACTAGTTGAAGACCCAACATGGTGTCATGGTGTAATGTAATGCCAAAAGAAGGCAACTTCCCAGGTTCAAAATACCAGCATAGGTGCTCTCTATTTTATTCAGTAACAAACCCAGAACAGAGAAGATCAAAACATGACATCATTCAAAATACAGCATTTACTAAGTGTGATTAAATCATCTCCAAGGCCTACCCCACCCCAGGACTTTCCAATCATTCAATCAATTATAAAGTCTCTGTTCCAAATACTTCTCCACCCCTAGGCTATACCTTAATTAAGTCCACCACAAAGCCCCTCTTCTCAAATGGAGATTAGTTTCCAAACATAAGTAAAATACATTCATTTGCTCAACCATAGAACACAAAAAGGTCAAAACTTCCCCACCCCTGGATCGCAATTGAATCTACCCCAGAGTTACATCAAGTTTAAACACAGCACTTAATACCCAAATGGAGGTCTTTTCTTCATCTTGACACGAGGCAAGTTCTCAGCAATCTTAGTTCCTGGAGAGACAAGGCTTAGCAAGGCCATAAGATACATTGCCAGTCCCTTCATGAATTTATCCTCTGTCTGTAGAACAGTCCTAGAACCCCTGAACACATTAGCAAAGCCCTCTCCCAGGATTTCTGTAAACATACAACAAGAAAATCCTTCTTCAGGGCTTCTGAACCAACAGAAAGGCTCCCAGACCCCTGCAACAACAGCACTGTCCTTCACCAGTGGACAGTATTCATTCTGTCTGCCGGACAGTCTCCAGACCCCTGCAACAACAGTACTGTCCCTCACCAGTGGACAGTATTCACTCTCTGTCTGCAGGACAGTCTCAGGCCTTCTTAACCAAATGCCAGGTTCCAGGACTTCTTCAACAGGACAGTCTTTCACCAGTGGACAAATCTGGCAAAACAACATCAAAACAGACAGACAAAGTACCAGCAAAACAGCCATGTCTCCTCAGTCCTTGGCAGCTCAGGGGGCAGGTCTCAAAAGTCCAGGGCAATTCAAAGCGGCCACCAGCAATCTCTTAGTCTCTTCCTCTCCACGAGGTGCTGCTTCCAAAAAAAACTTCCGCCTCTCTCTTGTCTCTCCAAATCTACGTCACCAGCTCCTCCCAGTCAGGACTTTCT
The DNA here is from genome assembly GCF_028583685.1 of Petaurus breviceps papuanus. Lineage (NCBI taxonomy): Eukaryota > Metazoa > Chordata > Mammalia > Diprotodontia > Petauridae > Petaurus > Petaurus breviceps. Next base: position 44,888,459 of record NW_027185761.1, on the reverse strand, counting down.
TTTCACATCAAAAAGTCCATCCCACAGGTGGGATTAACAAGCTCTGGGTTTTAATACAATCAATTTGAAAACCAAGCCAATACAGGGGAATCTTTAATTGCCATTACTATCACACATGGATAGAGTGCCAGCCTTGGATTAGGAGACCTGGGCCAAACCTTGTTTTTAATATGAACTGCTTATGTGACCATGGGCTTTGATATATTTTTTAAAATGTTGTTTTCTTAGTTTAACTAATTCAACTCAACAAAGAGTACTGGATTTGGAGTCAGAGGAGTTGGATTCGAAATGCCACCTCTTGGTACCACCCGTGTGAAGTTGGGCAAGATCTTTAGCTTCTCTGGACCTCAGTTTCCTTTTAAAAATAAAAGCCTTGGACCAGATGACCTCTAAAGTTCTTTCCAGATATAAATAAATCTATGCTCCTATGAACAAGCTTTTAATTAAGTGCCTGCTATGTTCCAGGCACTGAGCTAGGTGCTAGAAAGACAAAGACAAAAGTGAAATCTTTCTCATCTGGTCAAAGTGACAGATCTCTTCTCAGAAGAGTATTTTTAAATTAAAAAAATACAAAAGAAATCAGTCATAATGAAATAAAGATGTAACTTTTTCCCATCCAAGTTTATAGAACCCCTGAAATCTATCCACAGAGACAAGAAAAAATTCCTGAAGTAAAGACCAACGTAACCTAGGGTGTAGATCACAAAGGACAACATGTTTAGTATTGGAGGGGACCTTAGAGACCATCTACTACAACCCTGGCATTTTACAGATGAGGAAACTGAGGCACAGACAGGTAAAGTAATACCCACAGTCACATGAGCTCTAAGTAGCAGGGCTGGGAATCAAACTGAGGTCCTTTAAGTCACCAGTGAGCAGTCTTTCCTCTGTGCCACTTTGGCATCCAGACAATAGACAGTGGCAAAGACAGTACAACTCCCATGCTTATTATGATCCGGCATACCATAAGTATGCTCTTTCCTGGAGGGGCAAAGGAGGAGGGGAAGCCCTCTCAAAACGATTTCTTAAAAAAGATGTCAGAAAAAAGTGAAATGTTGATCATCACATTCTGTACATATAATTTTTCCCCTAGAGACTCCTATCAAGGAATATAATGAATGTTAGATGTTGCTTCTCCTTTGCAGATGGGTATCATTTCCAGTCTGATGAGAAGAGATTAGCCTGCCACCACCAACAAGACAAGTTTAATATCCCCACTTAGCATTCACTGCCCTCCATTGGTTGTCACTTTCTTCAAAGGATGCGAGATGGCTGCAGTAAACTAGCAAATTCGACAGCTACATTTCAGCTTTTCAAGCTCCAGTTCAGATGATGTTCTCAGAGCAGCACTTGAAATAAATACCCCTCCTCTCACCCTCACCAGAGCTCGTGAAATAATCAAGTCCATGATTGGGTTCATCTGCTAGAAAGAAGATGCGCCCCTTTGGTCTCACTCATGCTAACTCTGACTCAGGCTAGCGGTCGCATTCATTTTCTTAATGTTCAAGATTTATTTTTGACCTTTTCACATGCAGCTGTGCAAAAAACAATGTATTCCATAATATTCCACAGCATTTCTATTTTGCTTTAACATTTGCAAAGGCTTTACAAAAACTATTGCAAATTGTTTTTATGTATAATGGGGGGGGAATAAAATATTATTTAAAACTAAAAAAAATTATTGCAACAACTCTAGAAGGTATGTGCTATTATAATTATTGCAATTGGTCCTCATAAACAGCCCTAGGAGGTATGCGCTCTTATTATCATACCCTTTTTACATATTAGGAAATTGAGGTTAAGAGAGGTCAAGTGACTTGCCCAGAGTCACACAACTGAGTGTCTAAGGAAGGATTTGAACTCAGATCTTCCTGACTCCAAGTCCAGTGTTCTATCCACTGTACCACCAAGCTACCATAAAAAGTGTTCTGCTGATGCTGAGTGAGGGGAGCAGAACGAGAAGAGCATCGTACACAGATACAGACACATTGCGTCTGTGATGGCTAACTTTAATAGACTGGGCTCCTCTCAGCAATGCAAGGTTCTAAGACAACTCCAAGAGACTCATGAGGGAAAAGGCTATCCACATCCGGAGAAAGAATTAGAGTCTGAATGCAGAGTGAAGCAAACTGCTTGCTCTCTCTCTTGTGCTTTGTTTCATTCCTTCTTTCCTGTTGTTCATTCCAATGGTTATAATTCTTCTTTACAACTTAGCTGATGTTTAATGCGAAGGTATGTGTATCTACATCTATATCAGATTGCATGCCGCCAAAGGGGGAAGGGGGAGGAGGAGGGGGAGAAAATTTGGAACGCAAAAGTTTGTGAACTGAATGTTGTGAATTAAAAGTAAATAAGTAAATTAAAATTTTTTAAAATATGGTCTGTTAATAATGAAATTGATTTTTATTTGCACATTTATTTGTATATTTAGCACATTGCCTGGCATATAATAAAGCTTAATAAATGTTTTTGTCATTCGTTCCTTGACAACTGTCCTCTCTTATAAACCATTTTAGGTCTGGTTATTTGAAGTATATTTGGTAATTCCAGCCTTTCCCCCCACACACCCTTTATAGTCCCCTATTTTTATTTGTTTACTTAGAGAGCTCAGCTAGGTGCCTGCACAAGGCTTTTCAGACATGTGCCAGGAGTCCCTCCTGATTTAGTTTTTCTAGAAAACCAAATCAGTTGGCCCTTCCCTTTGAAGCATCCCTCATTCCTTTTACTACCCTCCTTACAGTTGGTCAGAATGAAAGAGGAGAATCAACCAACCAACCAACAAGATTCTATAAAGCACCTATTTTGTGCTGAGTGCTATGCTTTTTTAGCATCATTTCATAGGATCCAGAGCTGGAAGGGATGTTACAGCTCATTTGTCCAGTCCTCCATTTTACAGATAAAGAAATTGAGGCCAAGAAAACTTGCCTTGGGTCACAAAGTAAGCAAGGGTCCTAGTCCACATGACCAACAAGATGGAGGTCTAGACATTTGTCTCTGATCCTCCCTACCTATCCTACCAATCACAAGCAAAAGATAAAGGAATTTCAGTTGCCTCCTAGTCGGTGGAGCCAAACTCAAATAGGAACAGCGCCCCTAAACCTCATATATGGATCCCTGCAGGCAGCACATTGACTTAGAAAAACCACATATTAACATAACCTATAAATGTTCTAATATATATTTTATTTATTTTGCTAAATACTTTCCAATTACATTTTAATCTGATTGGGGCTGCACTCATGGGTGGCAATGGGCTGCATATTTTACACTTTTGTTCTAGAACACCAAGAACCTTAACAAAGTCATAATTTGATGTACTGATTCCTAACCCCTAACTCTCCCTGCCAAGTTGTAAATTGATACACCAGCTTTCAACAAAACTCAGCTAAACCTTCCTCCCTGCCCCGCAACCTTCCTCCTAAGGTCAGAGAAAACCAAAAGGCAGAAGCTTGCTTGGGCTAGGACAGTCACACCCAATGCTGCAACAGAACTCAGACAGAGACCTGAGAAACAAAGAGAGCTGAGGCAGGTCATCCATAAAGCCTGAGAGAAAGAACCCAATATTCATGTGGAACCAGCTCTGTCCCACAGAAGTCATTTGGGGCAGAGATTGAAACCAGTAAAATATGAATTGCCAAAAGTGGAAGGAGGCTGAGAAGACACTGAGGATTAGCTCCAAGGAAAACTATATTCAAAGGGGAAGGAGTCAAAAAATAAGCAATAAGGGACTTTATAGGGGGAGGGAGAGACAAATTACCAAAGATTGTATACTTCAAATAACCATCCCTAAAATGTTATACAGGAGAAGGCAACTGGCAATGAATAAATGATAAAACATATTTATTAAACTTTATCATGTGCTAAGTTCTAGAAACATAAATACAGGTGGGCAAGACAGTCCTGTCCTTAAGGAATTTACATCCTAATGGGTAAAGACAATACAAAAGAGGACTGTAAGGGTTATGGGATTTAAAGATCTCCCATGCCCCATGGACGTGCTGACATAGCAGAGCAAGAGAAAGTGAAAAGCCGAGCTAACGGTCCTGCGGTTGGCAGTTGGCGGCGGTTGCCTTTTTTTTTTTTTGAGTTAGGACCCCTGCTGAGCACCGCCAGGGGTCGGAGCTGCTGGGAGCAGGACTTTCTGCTAAGGACTCCTGCTGAGGACTGCCAGGGGCCGGAGCTGCTGGGAGCGTGCTTCCAGGACGCTGGGTGGTTGCTGTGAGTGGGGAGAGGAGGACCTTTGCCTGAGGTAGCCTGTTCTGTTTTAAAGGCTTGAGAATGTGGGTGCTTTCTACTTTATCTACCTGTGCCAATATCATAACTACTCTGATGGCTTTCACTTTCTGGTTTTGGGACTCAGTCTTTTGGTATCTTAATAAATTTTCTAGTTTATTTCCCCAAATGGCAAACCTGATGTATTTTGTGATGGATAATTATATCAGCATATTTGTAATCTCTATAGGCATTGTGAATATGGCATTGCTGATACAAGGACCTAGAAAGGGAAGGGAAATGGAAAGATATGTATGCATTGACATACTTTGGAAATGACCAAGAAGTGACTAGGAGTCTTGGTTTGGGGCAAGATAAGTCCAAAGCTCATCTAAAAGAGTTCAAGAGCACAAAAACAACTTGAGATTGGAGGGAATCTATCAAACATCATATCAGAAAGATAAGAATGGGAAATGACAACTGTTGGAGAGGCTATGGGAAGACAGTTACAACACTAATGTACTGTTGCTGAAGCTTTGAATTGGTTCAACCACCCTGAAAAGCAATTTGGAATTATATCCCCAAAGTCACTATTCCTTTGACCCAGGATACTACTATTAGGCATATATCCCAAAGAGGTCAAAGAAAGGAAAAGGAACAACATAACTAAAATATTTACGACCGCTTTTCTTGCCATAGCAAAGAAAACTGGAAACAAAGTAAGAGTCTAACAACCAGGGAATGACTAAACAAATTATGTTACATGAATGTAACAGAATGTTATTACACAATAAAAAAAATGACAAATATGACGGATTCAAAGAATCCTCAGAAGACTGACAGGAGAATAACATGAGTAGAACCCTGAGAGCAATTTGCAAAATACCCATAGTAACGTAAACGAAAATAATTGTGAAATACTTCAGGATTCTGATCAAGGTAGCAGGGACCAATCATGGATTTCAAGGACTAATAATGAAATCTGCTTCCCACCTCCTGGCAGAGAGGTGATGAATAAGTGGTGCAGATTGAGCCAAATATCTTCAGACAAAGACAATGTTGTATTTGTTTTGCCTAACTAGACTTACTTCTTGCAAGGACTTAAGGGAAGGTAGGGTTGAACGGTGATATGAATGATAAAAAGATGGGAAAAAAAAAGAATGTTGATGAAACACAAAATTTCACAGAAACACAGAAAAGAGCAGAAGAAAGTTCAGATTGGGGGACACAAATAGGCTATTTTATTATCATTATATTTGATATATATTTTTAAAACTGTACATTATAGTTTACTATTTCATTACAAGCTTCTGTTCTTCTTAAAATGTTCATATTTATTGATTAAGTTTATATTGATATTAAGTTCAGAATTAAGAAAAAGTTTCTTAAAGATGGAAGGGAACTTCCCAGAGTACTAGACAAAAGGTCCCTTCACCAACTGATGCTGCAAAAAATCATCAATCAATGTTTTACTATGAAGACTGACCAATTCACCATCCAACAGAATTTCTCCCATGATTATTTAAATGGCCTCGAATCCTCTGGACATCTTTCGGTGCATTAATCCTCCCTTCTATCGAAAAGTTATTCTAAAACTGGCCTACAAGCCACCTGGTTCTCAAAATCTGATCTTCCACTACCATTTGAATTTGAATTTGAAAGTAGATAGGAAGAAGAAGACAGGCACATTAGTATCCCCACTCTTCTGTTCTTTTTTGATGAACAAAAAATTATGATAATAACATTAAGATGGCATTAGACAAAGGGGGCAGCCAGTTGGCTCAGAGAGTAAGAGCACCAGCTCCAGTGTCAGGATGACCGGGATCAAATCCGGGCTCAGATACTTAGCACCACACCCAGAAATAACTGGCCGTGTAACCTTGAGCAAGTTACTTAACCCCGATTGCTTAAAAAAAAAAAAAAAGATGGCATTAGACAAGTAAAATATATCTGAATGAGAGGCTAAAACATAAAAAACTATAAACAATGTAAGAAAATGAAATAAACTATCTCAATTTTAGAGGGGAAATTAATGTTTTCTCTTCAAGAAAGAGAAGGAATTACTAGGGACAAGACAGATGTGCTTGACTACAGAAAAATAAATTTCTGTGCAATACAAAATATATAATTATAAGAAGAAGACTGGGGAAAAATATTTACAGCATACCTGACAGGTGAAATCCTGACATCTAAAATATATAAGAAATTATTACACTGTTTTCATAGCCTAGGAAAAAACTCAGACTTTTCTGGCCAAGTCTTTCTTTACCATGCCCTGGCCTAGAGGTACCAAAGACTCTACATGAGGCCCACAACACTCTAAAGATTTTAAAATCGAGAAAAACGTAAATAACAAATAAAAATACAATAGAACATAATGTTCATATGGTTTTCTAAATCAACATGTGGTCCTGGGATGTACCATTTAGTGACCCATGTTTCTATTTGAGTTTGACACCAATGCCCTCACCTAACCCCGCTTCTTCCCTACCCTTTTTTCTGGATCCACCCAAAGACAGGAATTCCTTTGCTTGGGAATTTCCAGGCTAGAAAAGTCAGTTTCTAAGCTGATTAGCATCTCCCTCTTGGTGAGCTAAGAAGTAAGAAACCAACTAAACTCATCTCAATAGGTCCCTCAATAGGTCCCAATCTATATAAACCACCTGGACTGCCCTGACCTTAGAACCACCTAAACCCTAAAATAACAGACCCAGGAGTCAAGAAAAGCAAATCTCTTCAAATCTCTCCACCATCATTTATTACCTAGGTGACCTTGGGAAAGCTGTTTAACCTCATGGACTTCAGCTTTCTCACCAGTAAATGAATAATTTTCAAAAAAGGAAATACAAATTGTTAATGAGAGGGTTGAACTAGATATTATCTGAGATCCTTAGATTTATGATTTTGTGATCATAAGAGTCCCAACAAAATTTGGGTATAATCATCACCAAGTCCAAAGAAGCCTTTCAGTGGAAGGAGACTGACTCCTTTTACCATGGCATAAAGACCATTGTATCTGAAGCTTTCTGGCAACTTCCCTCCTTGTATTCCTTCCCCTTCCCAATTCTGCAGTGAAGATATCAGATACAGCCTCAAGGTAAAGGGTCTGCAAACTGCTAGTCCCTATGTCTTGTTACTCCTGCCTCCCCCTCAAAGTTCCTTTGAGTATCTCCAATTAAGCCACATGACCTTCTCTTTTAGACCTTCCTCTAGCCATACAAATAAAAAAGCCTATTGCTTTCAGCACTGATCAGCCCATCAACTTCTTGCGTGAAGCCCCTTTAGTCCCATCAATGGACACAGACAAAAGTCATAGTGAAAATTACCCATCTTTAGTGGTCAAAAGAACATGAATGAATTATTTCCAAATAGGAAATGTAAATTGTTAATAACCACAAGAATAAATATTCAGTAACAATAGTTATCGAAGGAAATGAAAAAAAAAATTCTTTAATAGCATGTCCCACCCATCACATTGACAAAAAATGATTAAAAGCAGTAAAACTCAATGCTTGACAGGGTTGTAGATGAACAAGTACACTGATTCATCGCTCATGGAGTTGCAAATTCTCATAATACTTAGGTGGAAACAATACAGCAGAATACAGTAAAAGTTATTCAAAATACTAATTATACCTAATAATTCCAATTGCAAATATAAAAGGAGAGAGAGAGAGAGAAGGAGAGAGGGAGGAAGGAAGGGAGGGAAAAGGGAGAGAGACTATGTTCACAGATTTTCATAGAAACATAACACTGATGTACAAAAACTGAGAACAACCTAAATGTCTAACAGTTGGAGAAGAGTGAAAAATGCTGTGGCGTCCATTAATGTAATGGAATACTATAATGCATTTAAGACCAACAAGTGTGAGGATTATACAAACAATCTTGGGAAGACTTTCACTTTTAAAATTTTTTTAAAGCAGAACCAGGAAAATGAAATACAGAATTTAACCATAGAATGGACAAAGAATCCTGGTGACATCTTGTAGATATAGCACTTGACCTAGGTTCAAAGAGCCCTAAATTCAAATTCTTCCTCAGAAACTGACTAGATGTGTGACCCCACAGTCAAGTCCCATAAGCTCTCTGTGCTTCAGTTTCCCCATCTATAAAATGAGGAGGGTTAACTCAATGGTTATTAAAGTCCCTTCCAACTCAATCTCTGATCTCTAAGCTTATTACTTAGAGGGAATGACTAAAAATCAGTATGATACTTCATATGTTAAAATTAACTTATCAAAAAACTAGCCGTGTAACCTTGGGCAAATCATTTAACCCCAACTGCCCTCCAAAAAGCAAAAAAAAAAAAAATTTAACTTACCAACAAATGCTTATCAACAAGCTACTATGTGTACTAAGCACTAGGAACATATGCTCAAAAGTAAGGCTGGTCCCTGTCTTCAAGAAGCGTAACATTCTACCTAATTGTTTCATTTTAAGCAAGTTTAGTTCTTTGTACCAATATTCCAAAATAAGATTTTAATGATTTTTTAAAAGATGGAATGGGGGAGTATAAAGCAAATGACAAATGAAGACTGTGCCTAAATCCCTTCAGAGCTGGGTAGTTAGGAAGGAAAGGCAATGGATGCACAAGATGCTTAAATCAGTCTTTTCACGGTTGATGGAGGCCATCTTGTCAGGAGAAAGAAGAATGATCAGGCTAGATGCCAAGTGATCTGGGTGCCAATTCTCTGCCTCTTCCATGATCTAGCGTTGCAACCTTCGAGAAGTCACTGAGAATCTCTTGAGTCTCAGTTTTCCCACATATGAAAAGAGAGGGCTGGACTTAATGAAATCAAAGATCCCTTCCAGCTATCAAGTTCAATATTAAGACTCTAGCTTTCAAACTGTTTAGCATACAATACAATGCATAGACTCAGGTAGGGAGGTTTAACACTGGTTTAAACACACACACACACACAATTTAGGAATTCAAGAGCCAAACCCTTTTAGCCCATAAAGAATCATGCTTGAAAAGGACTGTAAGCCCTGTAAATTAATCCGTAAATCTTTCTTTCTTCTTGTTCCTGAAATATAGCAACAATATCTATTCCTGGGTGATCACTTCCTACACTGTGAAAATGAACATTCATTCATAGCAGGGATAAAACACATCTCACCAGGAGCTACATTTTCCAGCACAAAATACCAAATTAACATCAGATTCACTCTGGTGGGAACATGCCAAATCTAATTATTTGTCAAAACAAGCCTGGCAATTGGAAACTTTCAGAGTTAATGGCCAAAGCTATTGCCAAACTGTCATGATGTTCCCCCTTATCCCTTCTGTTGAAAAATCTTTTGTGCAGAGGACTTTTTCTCTGAAAGCAATCCTATTTCCAGATCTGAGTTACCTTCCCCACTTTTTACTGCTTGACATTACAGCCAGAACTTTATGCTGTGGCTCCCCTATATTTAGAAACCAAGTTGTAAAATACGTAAATAATACACTGAATAAAACATTAAGACATAAAAGGAATTGAGTGGAACAAAGGGATAAAACATATTGTGCACTAACCACGTCTGACCCAGGAAAAGACAAAGGACTCATAATTCTAATTAGCAAAATGCACAGTTATGACTTGCATCATTAGACAACAAGCTTCGTGCCTGTCTGATCGACTCCAGCATACAGAGATTCTTTGCCTTGCAGAGCCCTCTAGTGGAGTTCAGGGAGTATGGAAGGAAGCTTTTGTTGCAAAGCATCCGTTCCTCAAGAACAATGGTCAGTCTCATCTTATGACCAGTGGCTGATGCTGTAAAGAGGGACCCTGTTCCCAAGAGTTTGTGTCCTCTCCCTGAGCTTGAATGATCATTTAGCAAGGTGAACCAGTCTCCCTAGTATCCAAACAAATGGGTCACGTGCTGTCTGTTTGAGTTGAGGCTACAAGAAGAAGGCAACTGATTCTTTATGGAAAATTTGTATTTACAAAAGAAAATACCATCATTGTCAATACTTTGTACACCATCTGGAACCACAAAAACACAAGCTGGACTGATTGAACTGTTAGAGGTGTAGAAGTGGAATGTTCATCTAAAACAGGGATTCTTAACCTGGAGTCTGTGAACCTTTTTTTTTAATATTTTGATAAATGTTTTTCAATATAATTGGTCTCCTTAGCAACCCTATTATTAATGTTACATATTTTTAATCATTATTATGAGAAGTCCATGGACTTCACAGGACTGCCTAAGTGGTCCATGATACACATAAAAAGGCTAAAACCCCCTGATCTAGAAGAAAGTAGGGAGTGGAGGGGGAAGTTAAAAAAAGTCACAGCATTAGAAAGTCCCTGAAGTGGGACTGAAAATAGCACACGATGTGGCATTCAAGAGCCTGGGTTCTAATGGGAAGCTCCATCATTTCTTTCCTGAATCATTTCCAGCAAGTCACTCAATCTCTCTCCTGCTAGGTTCCAGGCATTATGCTAGGGTGTTGTATCGAAACAGATGCTGTCCCCAAAGTGCTTCAGTTTCCTCATGGCCAAGATCAAATGAGCTAAAGGCCTCTCCAAGCCCACATTTTCCTCATCTTTAAAATGAGGTCATTGGACTAGATGACAGCTTGAAATTTATAGTACTATGGTCTTTCATGTCAAGTCAATTCCAGGCCTCTAGTGAGTACCTACTATGTGTTATGTGGGACACAACAAAAGGGGAAAATGGTTCCTGCCCTCAAAGAGCTTATCATCTAAGGGAAACTTCTACATTGATTGGAAATATTTATTGAAACCTACTTGTTGTAAGGAACTAAATGGATCCTAAGAGGATATTAAATGAGTAACGCATTGTCCCTGACCTCAAGGAGATTAGTTTGTAGAATATCATGGGGACATAGCTTTGATAAAGAATAAGTCATTGAGGCTGTTTCACTGATGTAATTAGATACTCCCAACATGAAAGAAATGTGAATCTGTTTTTAATCAGATATATTGTCCATATGGCTCAAGATTTCAGTACTGTCACGGGCCTCAAGGAAGGGTGTGATCATCCACCTTGATTTCCCTCTTAATGGTTAAGTATTTCCTCATTTTTCTTAGTAGCCAATGGAGGTTCTGTCATTCAAAGATTGTTCTCAACCTTTTCTTAATTTATTTCTATTATTCTTCCAGTAATGAGTTATATATTGGCATAATAAATAGATAAAGCAATGACCTTGAAGTGAATCAAACCCCACTTCACACACCTACTAACTTCTGGACAAGTTGCTTGGCCTCATTTCCTCATCTGAATGTAAGCTCCTTCAGGGCTGGGACTTTCATTTTTGTCTTTTGATTGATTTATCTGTTTATTGATTAATAAGATATAAGTTCCTTCAGGGGAGGGATTTTTCATTTTTGTCTCTGTATACCCAACATCTCAGAGTGTCTGGGCCATACATTGTATGTAATTGATAAATGCTTGCTAATTCAATGAAGACATGATGACAAGATATAGATGGTTCATCAGTTGCATCTAAGAAAAAAATAAGTACCATTACTAATCTATTAAAATACTAAAGGAGCAGTGTGATATAATGGATAGAGTGACTGACATGAAATCAAGATCTGGATTCAAATCCTACCTCAGATATTTCATAGCTATTTGACCATGGGCAAGTCAATTAACCTCTCTGAACCTCAGTTTTCCCGGGATTGAACTCAGTGGTCCTTAACATCTATCTAGGTCTAACTCTATGATCTTCTGATTTTCTTTATGGATTTTAGTCCCAGATGATTCTATTTCCTCTACCATTTTCACTGCCAGATTTAAGAAGACCCTATTCCCAACCATTTTCCATTCTTTCATGCAGCTGAATTGAACACCTCTCCTGGAATCAGTACCTACTCTAGACATTCAATTTCCCCCCAGGGTCAGCAAGAGAACTGAAACTTAGAAAAATGCATGCAAAGAAAACCTGACCAAGACTGCAATACAAGCTTCTTTAAAATAAACATTGTTTTTTCCTACCCTGAGTACTAGGAAGAAGACAGGTCCAAGACAAGAGTAAACAAAAGGATGAAGAGGAGTGAGTCAGAAGGCAAACAGGGTATTAAAGAAAGTTAAATAATGGCTGATCCCTTGATGCCTCAGTCTTCCACTTGACAGTCAAAGATATACACACAATAAAAAAAATTCTCAAAGCGATCTTACAAATTGAAGAGAGTCTTCGTTTCCCCTTCAATGTATCCCAAGTTGACCATCTAATTGTTTTACTCTAAATAATCTTTACAACATTCCTTTAAAACAAAACTATTTAACAAGGTTAATAAGTTTCTGCAAATAAAGCCTGGATCAGTATGACCCCTAATATCTCAGCACTACAGGAGAAAAACGGGTTTATGTGGCAAAGGTCTAGGCAATTATTCAGTTAATTCAAGCCACATAGCCATCTCAGTGAAGCAAAAAATAACCCAAAATCACAGGATCTTCAACAGCCATCTAGGGATTCTTTACCTGGAGACAGTACACCACAATCCTGCCATCACCACCCCTGGCCCCAGCCAAGAAGTCTATGGATAGATTTAAATCATGGAGAGTCCATGAACTTGGATGGGGAAAAAAATTACATCTTCAGTTTCACCAGCTTCTAACTGAAATATATCATTTGCTTCACTTATGAATATAGGCAACAGATATTCTGAGGGGGTTTCTGGGCATCACCAAACTACCAAAAGGGTCTATGATATATTTTTAAATGACTTTTAAAATTGGGGGATGAGCGGGATAGGATGGAGGGAAATATAGTCTTTCACAATATATCTACTATGAAAATGTTTTGAGTAATTACACATGTACAACCTATATTGAATTGCTTATCTTCCCAGTAAGGGTGGGAGACAAGGGAAGAAGGGAAAGAATCTGGAATTCAAAGTTTTAAAATCAAATATTTAAAAAAGTATTATTATTATGATTTACATGCACTGGGAAATACAGGCACTGGGGTATGGAGATCCATCTTGCCCTACTGGAAAGTTAGATGGGGAATGGGGGAGGACATAGGAGAGAGCAAATTGGGAGAGGGGGTATTCAGTGGGATCGCTGTTCTTGGGGTGGTGGATAGAGGAAAGACTGGGAGAAAAATTGTAACTCAAAATCGTGTGGAAATGAATGTTGTAAACTAAAAATAAACATAAACTTTAGTAATTTTAAAAAATGACTTTTAAGAACCCCTGATCTAGTCCCATTCAACTTGAAAAGGAATTCTCTCTTTAACAACCTTGACCTTTGCTTGATGATGTCCAATGAGCCAGAAAGCTCAGGTCAGGTTGGTTCCACATAATTCTGCCTCATACACTCCATTGTCTAACCAAACTGGCCTCCTCACCAATGCCCATGTATGACGTTCCATTTCTCTTCTCTCTTCCTTTGGGCAGGCTGTCCCCTATGCCTGGAATGTCTTCTCATCTTTGTCTCTTGGACTTTCTAGATGATCCCTTCCAGACTTGGCTCCATTGTTACCTCCTGCAAAAGGCCTTTCTTGCTTCTCTCACTTCTTAGTGTTCTTTCTCTCTCTCTACTCCTCCCCCCCAAAAAAGCCATATTTATTTTGTGTATATGTTATATTTACTCGTCTCTGTATATGCTATTTCTCCCAAAATAATAATAATAATATTTCTATAGCATTTAATGTTGACAAAGGGTTTTTCATGTGTAAAGGGGTGGGGAGGATGGACTAATTGGGCCCCAGACCTTAGAGCCTCTTTCCAACCCAGCCACAAAGAAACTCTGATGAGATTACTTTTAGTCATGAGTGACCAAAGGGTTTTTATTGTGTGGTGATGCAAAGCCTTCTAATTAACTGCAGAGAAAAAAAGAACCAACGACTGAGAAAGTGTTGAGCTGAAACTGAGCCAGCCTGCCCATCTCTCAGATTCTTCCCTGGGGGGGCTTTGAGTAAGAAGGGCTGCCTTAAGTTTTAAGTTTCTGGGGTGCGGAGGGTAAAGAGGGCTCTACAGGAACTCGTGACACCTTTGTTTCTATTGTGTTTATTCTTTCCCAAATTAAATAAATAAATATTTTGATTACCAGTTTCCAGGTGACCTGGTCTGGGAAATCTGAGATTCCTATAAGAAGTCCCTCTGACAACCAGACATGTAGTACCGGCCACCAGAGTAGTAGTGGCTGACAACAGATGAAATGCCTATATGGGAAAACAATCACTCATGTGTGACTGTTTTCACAGAATAAGATCCCACATTTCAGAGACTGAACAGAGGCACTGTCTCTTGGGCCCCAGGTAGTTAACTAGACAGCAGGAAGCTCTCGAGGACTCTACAAGAAGAGAAAACAACTTCAAGGGCCACGTATCAGGTACCTTCTCTCTACATGTGCTTTGCTACCACTGTGCTGTAAGTTTGAGCCCACTCTCCCCAATGACTATTTATGCTCAAGGAGAGAGTACACACACTAGGTTTGGAGGCAATTGTTTTATACCAATCATTGATACCACTACTCAGTATATCCCCTTTTCAAAAGCTAATGGAGTTCAGCTGATTCTTGCCTTGATTGGTAATAAGGAGCACCACCAGTGGGGGGCTTGTGAGCAAAATTACAGCTGGTCAGAATTACCCTTAGAAGACAGAGGGGAGAAGTAGTAAGCACCTTCTAAGAACCTGGCTGCCCTGCCTTGGATGGGCTACAACAGATATATTATTATTTAATTCGATCCTCACAACAACCTTGTGAGGTTATCCCCCATTATTATCCCCATTTTTGCAGAAGAGAAAACTGGGATACAGAAAAGGCAACTAACTTATTTAATGTAACACAGCAAATAAGCATCTGATGCAAAATTCAAGAACTCTTATGTTTCTATCTTTGTATTACCAGTACCTAGAACACATAAGTGCTTAATAAATGCTTTTTAAATTGACCTGAATTCATACCACTCTCTCCTGGGACAGCCAATTCCACTTTAAGAGAGCTCTAATTGTTGGGAGGTGTTTCCTTCCCTCAAGCTTAGAATAGTTTCGTAGAGACTTCTACCCTTATTCACTGAAAGGTAGAAGGAAGAGAAGAAAGAATGGAAGGCGAAGTGATGTAGCTTTAATCCTTAGAGAAATTAGAGTGGACAGAGCCCAGGACTTGGACAGAGGAGAACTGGGTTCATATCCCACATTGATCATTCATTAGCTATGTAACACTGAATAAGTCATGTACCTCTTATAATGCCAATTCAATATTTACAGTGCCCACAACTGTTATGAATATACTGGTATAATTCTGAATCACAAAATGTAACAGACTCTTCACATAGAAGACAGAAACAAAACATTTATTCAGACAGCAGAAAGCCAATCTCAACACCAGAAAGTCAAATCCATCATAGCAACCAAGGAGTTGGTACATATAACCAGCAAACACTGACATCCCCAATCCTTCCCTCCATCAGACCAACAAAACAAAACAGGTTCCCTTAAGCAAAAATGCCCTTCTCTCAGCTTGTTGTTCTGCCTGAACTCTGTCTGCTCCCAGCTCTGTGCATGCTCTCCTCTGCTCTTTCCTGCTCCACCTTTTCAGCAAACTCCTCCCACTATGAGCTCCATATGGTTTGGCTATTAAGGGGCAGGGAAGATCTTCAAATTACCATTAGCATTATGCCTCTCTGTACCCTAGCTTCTTCAATTACAAAATGAAGAGTTGAAATAAATGACTTCTAATGTCCACTAAAGCCTTAATTCATTCTAATTTATTCCTAGGATCCCTTAAAACCAAAGAAACATATCTAGAACTAGAGGATTCATCTAGTCTGATCTCCTCACTTTACAGAGGCCCAGTGAGGCTAGAGAGGGCTAGCACACAAGGCCTCAAGTTCTATGGGGCTAATCTGCCCTGGCCCCAATAGCTCCCTCTTAAAAACTAGAGCAGAAACACGTCTCTCTCCCTCTGTTTTAATGGAACCAGGTAAAGAGGAAAGAAATCTCTACAAGACAGTCAACAGCTAAGTTGAACTTAATTAAGTAGGTCTCCAAAGTTTCTGATTTTGAAATGATGCAGCTCTTAACAGGAACAGATACAGACCTTAGCAATCATTCCATCAAAAAGTCAGCAAACATTCTCTGTAGTACCCACTCCATTCTGGTCCCTGCGCTAGATGCTCAAATACAGAAAACCAATCTGGTCCTCAATGAGTCTGTATTCAAAATGGGGAGATGATTTGAGCAAATATAAGCATAAACAAAACAAATACAGCATAATGGGGAAGGGGTGGAGAAGGATGTCTAAATGTTTCCCAGCCTCATTAAATCCCTTCTGGATTGAACACTTTTTTAAGAAATCCATTCTAAAATGGCCAGTTGTTATAAACCTTGTAAATCTTTGAACTCTGCTATATGAGATGGATGTTCAGATTTAGGGATGTTTGCTTCCCTCTAGTGATAGATGCCTGGTGGTACATGCTCCTGAAATAGGCCCAACAGCAGCTGTTCAAAAAGCTTTGGGAATTCAGCCTCAGCCCTCCATTCCCTAGCTGGCCCCAGCACCCACCCAAAAAAGGCCTGCCCCTTTGATCTCTGACCTTTTCGGGAGCTTCTCATTAAAGGCCTAGTTCCTGACCTCTGCTCAAGTGTTAAATGTTGTCATTTTTATGTAGAATAATAAAGGCCTACAGGGGAGAGCTTTTCTTCTGCAAAAAGAATATTTGCTGTTTTTCTCTTAGGAATTAACGCTTTTAAGAAAGACTGCCCTCAAACCCAGCCCAACAAAATGGAATGCATGTTTTCCACTGGACGAATCATACCTATCCTAATAAATGACAAAGCATACCCTAAATCCTATCAAATAGCAAAATGTATGGGGCATGTTTTGCAAGCCATAAAGCACATATGCAAATGTCAGCTATTTTCATCATTATCATTGTTACGATTAGGACTGTCCAACATCACCAGCTGCCAAAAATAAGGCCCCTTCCTTGCTCGCTCTAATTTGGGAGTGATAGCAAATAAAACTTCCTTGGCATACATATTTTTAAAAACTGCTTTTCCACTTTTCCTATAGCACTTACCTCCCAACTCTGGATACAAAAAGTCCCAGCAATCTTCTCCAAAAAAGAGCGTTCTCTGACTCTTATGATTTGGATTAAATTCTGTCATTGATTACAAGGCCTTCGTGATGCTGTTGTGAATTTACCTCATACACAGTTGTAACTAATCCTTGATGATTTCTTCCTGGTCTAGAGGTCTCAAGTCCCATCCTGACCCAGAAGAGAACTCATTATCTGACCCCTTGTGCTGTCTCCCCTCTTGTTGGAGATCACCAAGGTTCCCAAATACAGAATCATCTTTGATTCTTCCTTTCCCATTATTCCCCATGTTCAATCAGTTACCACCCCAATACTGCATCTCTAATCAAATGACGACCACAATGAATATTTAATAAGTGCTTACCTATGTACCAAGCACTGTGCTAAATGCTGGGGATATAAAGAAATGGCAAAAAAAAACAAACCCTCAAAACTCTACCTGTCCTCAAGAAGCTTACATTCTAATGGGGAAGAAAATATGTAAGTAACTAGACACATAGAAGATACATGTGGAAGAGATGGGAAGTAATCCAAGAAGGGAGAGGGGAAGGGGACCAGGCCTGCTGTAGAAGGTGGCTAAGTCTTGAAGGAAGACAGAGAAACTGAAAGCTAGAGGTAAAGAGGCAGAGATTTCAAGAATAAGAGATGGCCAGGGCAAAGCCATGGAGATGGGAAATGGAGTAGCAAGTTCAGGAACTTTTGCTATTGTTGCTTACTAGAACAATCTCTGGTATACCTAGATGAGAAAGTACACAGAGGTGAGGAAAGAACCATATTTAACTGCATAATCATCACAGATTTTATGCCAAATGTTTTTGCAAAAAAAATGGGTCCCAATCATTATATGAACTTTTTTTTTAATGTGCTAGTGCTGGTATTACTTAAAAATCATTTATTACTAAACTGTTGGTGCAAGATTAGTATGCATGAAATACTCGTAAATATATGCTAAAATTGAATAGTGACTATGTGTGCTGAGAATTCAGCAAGAGATAAATTTGTATCCATATAGCACTGGTGAATACATTGCTGTTCTGTTTACCTTTTAAGTGGTGTGATGAACAGAATTATGGGATTATTATGTGATGAAAGGTGATAAACCAAGTTTTGGACTGAAAAAATAGGGTGCAACAACTATGCGGTGAAATGTGGCATAAGACTGGAAAGGCAGGAATCAGCCAGGTTGTAAAGAGACTTAAATGCCAGACAGGGCCTTTATAACCCCATTGCCAACCACAGTGCTTTGCATACTATGGACACTTACTAGATGTTTGTTGAATTCAATTAAATAGTTGAAATCGGTGGTGGTATCTGAGTGTTCCAATGCGTATTGGGGAAACTTCTCACTCTGGAAATTTACTTTCCTTCTATACAGTTGTGAAATCAGAAAGAAAAAACACAGCATTTAGTTGTATCAATGATACAGATATATAGATGGGTTCCAGCTCATCAGCTTGAAAAAGAATTATATCAGAAACTGTCCTGTAAAGTTTTGCTAATAATCAAGAAGTGAAAACCTTCCTTGGATCTCTAGGTTAGGATGCAGGTTCTCAGTCTACTTTACAACACTCTCTTTCTAATTTATAGCACTTCTTTCCACCAACAACTTTTGTACCCAACAGGACACAAGAGTTAGCAGCCAGGTAATATATGGTCTGAAAAGAAGGTGAGCTATGCATGAAGAGCCAGGGGTGATCCGTGGATCCCTTAAGGACTGAGCTGGTACCCATGCAAAGCAAAAGGGAATTCAAGGGAGCAGCCAGGAAAGGACAGCTAAACTGATAACAGGATGTATCCACTCAAGCAGTCAAGTATCCTAGTGACTACAATGTAATTAATGTTATTGTTATTATTGTTCAACAGTCATTCACTCTTCGTGACCTTATTTGGGGTTTTCTTGGCAAAGATACCAGAGTAGTTTGCCATTTCCTTCTCCAGCTCATTTTACAGATAAGAAAACTGAGGCAAACAAAGGTTAAGTGACTTACCCAGGATCTCACAGCTAATAAGTATCTGGGGCTGGATTTAAACTTAGGTCTTCCTGATCCCTGGCCCAGAGCTCTACCCACTATGGTGCCACCTAGCTGCCCATAATTAATGTTATTACCCCCTTCCAAAACCAATTGGAATTTCATACCATCTAGTTTCCCTGAAAAGAGATATAAAGATGTAGACATAGACATAGACATGGAAATAGATATATACATGAAGATGGAAACAGAGATGGACATTGGGAGAAAAAGAGAGAGATGTGAGTATGTTTGAGTGTGTGTATATATATGTGTGTGTGTGTGTGTGTGCATGTATATATATATATGTATACATATGTCCCACATAGTTATTTTTTTCCTTCAAATTTTGTTTCTGCCATCACTATCATTTCTAAATAAACCTCTCCCCCACCCAGGGAGGGTTCTCTTGAAATAAAAAAAAAAGAGGTAAACATAATCAACAGATATGACAGAGACCATGTGCAGCATTCCATCTCCATCCTGCCCCGTCCTCCCCAGTGAAAGGAGGGCATTGTCTTTCCTCCTTTCCAAAGCTGGTCATTAGCATCCAGTTCCATCTTTGAGTTCAATTACATTACTTTAGCCATTGTGTTATATGACTTTCCTGCCTCTGTTCACTTCATTTTGCATCAGTTCTATATACAGGATGTTCCCAAAGTCTTAGCACTATTATCTAAGTCATTAAAGCACAATCACAGATTTATAGTCAGAAAGGATATTAGAAGGAAGCTATATATTATCAGAAAGACCCAAGTTCAAATCCAGCCTCAGACACTTACTAGCTGTGGGACCCTGGGAAAGTCATTTAACCTCTGTTTGCTTCAGTTTCCTCATCTGTAAAATGGGGATAATAATAGCACTTACCTACCAGAGTTATTGTGAGGATCAAATGAGATCACATGTAAAGCATTTTGCAAACCTTAAAAAGCCTTACAAATGCTACTTGTTATTATTATTAATAAAGGTCATTGAGTCCAACTCCCTCATTTTCCAGAGGAGGAACTACAGCTGCAGGTTCCAAGTCCAGATTCTGTCTACTACACCACGAGATGTTCTGTTTTGCACACACTGGGCAACATTTTGATGACTAGGTTGGTCATTCCTAGGCAGTTTTGCCATTTTAAAAAAATCACCATGTGATTATTATTCATTCCTTCAACAAAAGCTTATTAATCATTTACTATGGGTAGAGCAATGGGCTTGCTACTGTACAGGACACAAAGTTGTACAGATCATGGTCCCTGCCCTCACAGAGTTTACAATCTAAGGAAGACATGTAAATATCTATAGCACGAAGTGCCATGGGATGAGCGTCCTAAGAGAAACCAAACTAAATGCCATGGGAGCCCAGGAAAAAGAATATTCCTGACTAGGGGACAAGGGGAGGCATCATGGTAGGGCTTACAAACTGAACTAGGTCTTGAAGGATGTGTCTGCAGGACCATCAGATCCAAGCTCTAGAGCTGACAAAGGGACTATCCCAAAGTCCCATGAACAGAGGAATGTTTAGTCCAGACTAATTAGAAAAAATGGGGGCCTGGGAGGAAATAAGGTAAGTTGGGGCCCAGTGGAGAACTCAAAGATTCAGGTTTATTGAGTAGACAGTAGGAATCAAGGAAAGTTTTGATCAGAGAAGTGGCACAATCATAGTGGTGGTTTGGGAAGATTAAGCTAAAGGATCAAACTGGAAAGTTGGGGGAAGGAGGAGTGGGAGGAGAAGGAGTAAGGGAGAGAGGGAAAGAGGAGGAAGGGAGAAGTAGGAGGAAGAGAGAAAGAGGAATTTGGATCAGGATCAAAGCTGTCCAGCTGGAAGGGACGCTATAGCCCGTCTAGTCCAATTATCTCATTTTACAGATGAGGAAACTGTGGCCCAGAAAGGTTAAAAGAGTTTTCCATGTTTACACAGGTAATAAATCACAGAGCCAGGATTAATGAACAATTAGATTATTCTAATAATCTAAGCATAAAGTGATAAAGGCAACTAGGTGACAGAGTGGATAGCATGCCTGTCTTGGAGTTAGGAAGACTTATCTTCATGAGTTCAAATCTGCCTCAGACATTTACTAGCTGTGTGACTATGGGTAAGTCACTTCACCCTGCTGGCGTCAGTCTTCTCATCTGTAAAATGAGCTGGAGAAGAAATGGCAAACCACTCCAATATCTTTGCCAAGAAAACCCCATATGGGATCACAAAAAGTCAGACATGACTGAAACAATCTAACATCAACAAAGCAATAAGGACCTAAATTAGGATTGTGGTGTTGGAAATTTTCTTCCACAGAGAAAGAAAGGTCACAGAGTGAGAATATTATGCCAAAAATTCAGGTTTTTAAAAAAATCTATAGCATGAACTTAGCTTTGGAGGCAGCTAGGGGACACAGTAAAAAGAGCACAGGACCTGGAGTCAGTAAGACATCAGTTCAAATGTGGCTTCAGGCACTTACTAGATCTGTGACCATGGACAAATTGGTTAATCTCTGCCTCAGTTTCCTCAACTTTAAAACAGCAATAATAATAATAATAGCACCTACTTCGCAGAGTTGTTGTGGGATAATATTTGTAAAGGGCTTGGTACAACACCGGTCTCTTAGTAGATGCTTAAAAAGACATTGTTTCCTTCCCTTCCTCTATTCAGTGCACCCTTCAGTGCTTGGCTAGGACTACCCAGATCTCTTATAAGGCACTTGCCTTTAGAGAAACTGAAAGGTATCTTTTCATCACTGCTTAGTATCCTAGCTCTGGAAGTGGGAGGGATCTCAAAAGCCACCTAGTCCAAATCCCCCATTTTACAGATAGAGAAACTGAGACCCTGGGAGGGAGGGGGTGATTTGGCCAAGGTCATTTCACTTGTAAGGATCAAAGATTGGATCTGTCACCCCTTCATCGGACTCCAAGCTTTTCATTCTTTTCACTGCCCCACACTGCCTCCTTCATTACTGTTATATGCCTCCTCAAAACCACTGTCATCCCCATCTGGATTTGTCCCTGAAATGATACATTTTTCCCATTCAAAGGGCTAAGCAATGAAGCAAGAATTTGACCCCAATCAACTGAAGGCTCTGCCTTGTCCTCGGTTTCCTTCAAGTTTTAATAACCTTTCAACATTGTCCCTCGAGCTCAGCCCTCTGAAATCTGAAAATCTGCTGTTAATAACCTGCCTGGCTGCAATGTTTTCCTTGCCTGATGACAAGCACGTCTCCCGACCTCCACCCAGGAAAAGCGATGTAGACTAATCAGATAAGGCTAATGACTTAAAACACTTTGTCTTCCAGAAGGAAGTCATCTAGAGATACATGGTGGGGCAAGCTGCTGGCTGTCGGCATTTTGGAAACGCCGCATGGTATTGATTTTATGCTGATTTGCTCAAACTTCCATCATGATTTGGCTTGATCTTCATCAAAATGTGTAGCTCGAGGGGGAAAATGAGTTTTAGAGGATTTCAAAAGAATGAACTTGAGTCCAAAATGATTTATGACCTTCGAATTCCAGTGTTCTGTAGTGAAACAGCAAGTGGATGGGGAATCACAATGTTTAGCATCCCTAAACCACAGGAAAGCCCTTTCCAGGTTATACATTACAATTTTTAAGTTGACAGACAGCGCAGCTTAGGAATCAAGCTAACATCTTTCACCCAAAAGTCTTAGAATTTCTGGGACTGCCGTGTTGTAAATTGCAGTTTCTCAGGATCTAGATTAATTGTTTGGCAGTCAGTCTGCTGACAGCCATGAATTATGGAAGAAAAAGCATAAATCTTTGGGGAGTTTCTCAATGTAGGTCACTCTAAGTGGTGATTAAAGTGGCATATGTTGTTTGCGTGCGTGCATGTATGTGTGTGAGCACACATGCGCATTTAGGAAGTAAGAGAAAGAGGGAAAATTAAAAAAAAAAAAGGAGCTAGTGATGACAAAACCTGTGGACCTTACTCCAGAAATAGCAAAATCACAGAACCAGGCAGCCATGAAAATGATCAGAATTGCTTGCCTTTCAGAATCATAGACTATCAGGGTCTGGCCCTTGAGACCATCTACCCAATCTAAACCATACTCAGAAGGGGTTTTCCTTTCCAACACACCCAAAGGCATAACATCTCATTTTGATCAGACTTCTGATGAGGAACCCGCAATCCTCCAAGGCAGCCCATTCCAATTTTACAGTTCGCACTGTTTTTCCTTACATCAAGCCAAAATTAAACGTCTCAAACTTTATTTTAATGTTAATCAAATTGCTTGTTCTCCC
This sequence comes from Petaurus breviceps papuanus, assembly GCF_028583685.1. NCBI lineage: Eukaryota > Metazoa > Chordata > Mammalia > Diprotodontia > Petauridae > Petaurus > Petaurus breviceps. Next base: position 44,864,993 of record NW_027185761.1, on the reverse strand, counting down.
TCTGTCCCTTTTGTGAAGTTATTGTCATTCATCAGATCAAAGATCTGGAGTTGCAAGAGGCCTCAGAGATCAACTAACCCAACCCTCTCATTTTACAGATGGGGAAACTGAGGCCCGTGACTTGCCAAAAATGACACAGGTAAATATCAGAGGTGGAATCTGAACCCAGGAGCCATTGTTCTTTCCACTTTACTGTATAGCATTATTATCATCACCATCATTAATATTATTATGCATGACTGTGGATTAATATGGCAACTTTCTTTCCTATACTTGAGTTATGCTCACAATTTTTCTCTTTGTATTTCCAATACTTGGCTTGCAGCATTTGGCACACAGAAAGCACCTAATAAATGCTTTTTCATTGGTTTTTCAACAATTCTATTCAATTTCAATACAGACTAGCTGATAACCTCAACCCACTTCAGAGGGATGCTGGGAGAATAAATGAAAAACAGGCTGCCTTTTGTTCTAGAATCCTTGGGGGAAGACACTATAAAACTGCAGGCATTTAAAAAGAGAAAATGCAAACAAATCACTCTGAAAAATGCCAAGAATGTCAACTCGTGGCACATCAAAATATTGCACGGATATTTTTGCAATCTTTTGCCCCAGTTATCAGACACCATCCACAGTTTGGTCAATTACCAGTGGCTAAAAAGTGGACTCTGATGTTGGAGGAGTGTGATTAATTGATCTCAGTAGTGCATAATGAGTTTAAAGCTCCTACCTGGGTGTCCCCGGAGATGATGGCTAGAGGCCGACAACAGTTTGCTGCATACCATTAGCACGGAGACCAGGACGAGCCAATGAGACAGCAGCACTGATTTGGCAGAGAATCTCATCCTAAAGACAGAAAAGGAAGGAGTTCAACGAAGGGGCAATACTTTGG
>NW_027185761.1:44829427-44859101 GCF_028583685.1 Petaurus breviceps papuanus | reverse complement strand
AGTCCATAAACAGTCATGGGAGGACCCTACAGAAATGGTGCAGTGGGTCTGATAGTGAGCGACACTCTAGGTGAACCCTTGGGTTCTCTTAGAATACATCCAATAGGTCCCCTCTAGGAAATTTGATACCACATCCATAGGGTGCCATTTTTAGCTCGGGGAAAAGTACAAAATAGCATCAGAGGAGATCCCCACCTCATAAAATTATCAAATGCCAAATATAAAGACAGAAATTTCTTTGGGCTTTCTATCTTTCATTTAAAGAAACCTTATTAAAAAGAACTACTATTCATTGACTGGAGATCCCTTTCATTATCTGAACCTACAGACAAATACAAGATTTTCAGCTTGTCTTTAAAGAAGTATATGTTAAAGGTGAACCATGGTAAAACCATGGTCTGGGAACATGATAATGTCTTCAAGTTTTTCAAGGATTGTCATACAGAAAAGAAATCAGATTTGTTCTGCTTTTCCCCAGGGTACATAACCAGGAGTAGGAAAAAAAAATACTTGCTAACAATGAGAGCTCTCCCAAAGTGGTATGGGCTGCCTCAGGAGGCAGTGAGTTCCCTCTCCTCCAACATCTTTAAGAGGAGGATGGATGACAATTTGTCAGAAGTTAGCAGGTAAGGGTTGTTCTACACAGATGCAGAGGTCTTTCACAGTTCTCCATGATTCTGGATAATGTCAATTCATTATTTTGTGGCCCTTAGATCATCTTGTCCAGTTGTATGCTGGTAAATATTTATTAATTGACTCTCTGGGGAAATAAAATGTACATACAATACACTTTTAAATTTAATAAGCATTATTAATATTTTCTCCACTATATTAATTTTAGACAATCAACAAAACAATAAATCAAGTCTCGATTGCTGATTTCCAAGATACAAATGCTCGCACTGGAAATTTAACAATCAGTTCTCTCGATCCAATACAAGCAGGCTCTAACACACCCTTGACTTTATCTGGTACAAGATTTCAATTTTCAGATGGGGAAAAATGCTCTCACAAAATGGTTATACTTTCCCTGAGTTAAAATGAATGTTGTTTAGTGAGAATCCCAGGTCTTTACAACTCATATCTCCGTACAACTCTTTGTAAACTGAAAGAAGTCCAAAAGATTAGAGCCCAAAATAAAAAAACATGAGCCCCAAAGCCCCAGAATCCTGGATAAGAGGGAGACCTTTAGAAAAGATGAGCAGAGCCTCAGAAACACTCACATATGCCAAATTCTAGTATTTAGAAAGTGCTATCTCGATGTCACTGCTAAAAGTCATCTTACCTTGGGGACTTCACAAGAATTGGATTCCAGTCAAACACAATTATTCCAGAAAGTGTTTCAGAGCAACTCCAAATTTCCATTTGCAGCTAGACTCAACCATTGCTGTGATTCACAAATTTCTCTTCACTTGAGAGATCTATTACCTATTAAGGAAACCCAGATAGACAGCAATTAGAATTTTGAATGTTGATACTAAACAGATTTCTATTAGCAAAGTAATTGTTTTATGACTCCACCTCCTGCTCTAAGCAAGGCTCTCCTCAGTGTCTACGCTGTTGTAACATGGAGAGGGAAATAAGATTGCCTTTTAAAAATACATTGGGTTAGCTAAATATTAGTTAAGAATCATATGATGTAAAATTAGCTGAATTTCTCCCAACAAAAAAAATCATAAAATATTGACATTGAAGCAACCCAATCAATAATAATAAAAGCAAATGATAAATAACAATCTAGGATTTGCAAAGCAAAATAAATACTATGTTATAATGTTATTCAATCCACCATAGAATCGTATAATGTTACAGGAAAGCAGTATGGTATAGTGGGAAGTGTGTAGGACTCAGAGGTGGAGGACAGAGGTTCAAATCCTCTCTCTGATACTATCAGTGTGATTTTAAGCAAATCTCTTAACTTCTCTGTCTTGTTTACTTCATCTGTAAAATAAAAGAGTTGGCCTAGATCGCTTCTAAGGTTCCTTCTAAATTAGTTTTCCTATGATTTGTAGCTTTCTAGTTCAATCTTCTTAATTTTCCAATCAAGAAATAATAGTTGGGCGCGGCTAAGTGGCACAGTGAATAGAGCACCGGCCCTGGAGTCAGGAGGACCTAAGTTCTAATCCAACCTCAGACACTTAACACAAAAACTAGCCATGTGACCTTGGGCAAGTCATTTAACTCCAATTGCCTTTCAAAAAGCAAAAAACAAACAAAAAAGAAATAATAGTTTACTTCTATAGAGAAACTATGATTTACAAAATGTTTGACCCATCATCTCATTTGCTCCTCACAATAGCCTTACTGGACAGGTACTGTTATTGATCCCCTTTAGTGAAGAGAAGATTGAGATTTGGAGAAGCGACTTGACCGGGTTACAGAGCGAAACAAGCTGTCTTCCTAAAAATTGTTCAATGATCCAGAACCCAGATTTCCTGACTCCTAGTCCAGCAGGTATGAAATAAGCAAGATTTACAGGGTTGTGTGCTTTTACAAATATTTTAAAAGAGAAGAAAGAAAAAAAAATAATCTTACTTTGACAATTCTCTGACATATAAAAGGCACAACTTTGTCACAGATACGGTACTGTAGGGGCTTAGAATTCATCTTGTCCAATCCCATTATTTTACAGATGAGGAAATTGGGACCTGGGGAATTTATGTGATTTCCTCAAGGATCCACAGGTAATAAGTACCTGAGGTTGGATTTGAACTCAGACTCTTCTCTTTCCCTTACAATGTTGGTTCCCGTTAGATGTCATCAAGTCACAAAACATTTGTAGATGGTCTTTCAAACAACTTTCTAATTTACAAAGGGAGTTTTTTGTAAGTGGCACCTAAATAGCATCTGTTGCAAACTCCTCAGAAAATTAAAAAACAAAAGTGTCTCATTTTCCTGTTGCTGATTTATATACATCCCTTTAGTGGTGGAGATTTGAAAGAAATAATGATTTGCAGTCATGCATATTAAAGTTCCAAATGTGATCAAGAATTAGCCTTTGAAACACATTTTAATTACTTCAGAATCCCACTGCACACATCCAAAATCCACTCCCAAGAACAACGAGGATTTTCTCTTCATTCAAAACACCTGAAGATGATTTAAGAAGTTTGCCCACCAAACACTTTCTGCAGAAGAATCGACTTACTGAGAATGAAGGCTACCCACCCCCTTGCAAAGAGCTCGATTGATGGGCTCAGAAGCAACAAAGGAAAAAGGTCCTTTAAGAGGCATATGGAGAGGGAGGGGAAAAGAGAATTTGGAAAGGAAAATAAAATCTAAAAACAAAAAAAAAAAGTCATATGGGCTCTGCTAGCACCATGCTAGAAACTTGCATCTCCCTGGCTCTCTTCCTTTATTCTCAATGTTTGTTCCTTTCTCTACCCAAGGGCACACTTTGACCTTCTACTACCAAAATGAAATGCACAGCACAATTCATCAGATGCAGCCATAATGAACTCTTCACTTCTCAGAGACTAAAGTGACCTTTTCTTGCTAATATTTGTCTTGTTTTCATCATACTAAGGAAACCAGGAGGAATTCCTTTTTTAATTTGTTGGGGGGAAAAATGGATCCATCAGTGAAAAGAAATGTGGTCAAATGGTTTGTACCCCAGACCAGGAGGTACCAGCAGTTTAATTTCAGCCCTCACCAACCCTCATTCAATCAAATTGTCCCAGCCTGCCTATTAGGCAATTTCTTTGAAAGGTTCATTCTTTCACATCATTTCTAAACATTTAGTAACTGATGCCTCCCCTGAGCCCTGTTTCAATGTCTCATTGTGGTAAAGAGGTGACTCTGGGTCCTTGAAGGCTCTAACTATACTGCAGAAGCGTCAGCAAGTCCTATCAAACTGAAAAGACTTCAAAAACCACCCATCAGCAGATTATGCATCTTCCATGGACCACGGCAGTTCTGAGAGCCTCATAACCAGAGGTTTGGTCACCAAGTGGTATCTTCTGTTGTTGTTGTTTATGTCAAGTTGCCAAATATGTGCTAAGAAATAAAACATCTGTGATCAGCAAGAACATTCACCAGTCAAAACAATCTGGTACTGGCTAAGAAATAGAGTGGGGAATAAGCAGAATGGAGGAGGTACAAATTACATTATGGTAAACGACAGAGTGATCTAGTATATGATAAACCCAAAGTTACAAGTTTTCAGAACAAAACTCATCTTTTGATAAAAACTGTTGGGAAAACAGTATGGCAGCAACTAGGTATAGACCAACATCTCACACTGTATACCAAGATAAGGTCAAAATGGGTACATGATTTTCACATAAAAGGGGATGCCATAAGCAAATTAAGAGATCATGGAATAGTTTATCAGTCAGATTTATGGATAAGGGAAGAATTTAGGACCAAAAAAGATAGAGAGAGCATTACAAAATGCAAAATAGATCATTTTGGTTATATAAAATTTAAAAGTTTTTGCATAAACAAAATCAATATAACCAGAATTATAAGGAAAGCAGAAAACTGGGGGGAAATGTTTTTGCAACAAGTATCTCTCATAAAGGCCTCATTTCTCAAATATATAGAGAACTGGGGAACCAGTGAATGTTTGGGGTATTTTTAAAAGATGGGAGACTGTGAGCATGTTTGTGAATAGCAAGGGACAAGTTGGTAGAAAGAAAGAGACTGAAGATTAAAGGAAGGGGGTGATTGTGGGGCAATATAGAAAAGAGAAAGGAGATGGGAGGGGATATAATTAAGGGTACTAGCCTGGATGACCAGGTCATGGAACATAAACTCAGAGCTAAATGGAACTCCAGGGGCATTTAGTCCAACCCCTTCATTTGAAAGATGGGGAAGCTAAGGCATAGAGAAATAAAGTGACTTGCCCAAGATAAAATTGGCAGTAAATGAAGTAGCTAAGATTCAATCCAAGGATCCTATAACAATAACCCTCCCCAAAAAACCTATTTTGTTTCATTTCTGTAGTATAGGAGCATATAGAATTATTGAATCTTCTACAATACAATGCTATATATTCTATAATACAAGTTATGTTTGTCTAGCTTACCTTTAGGAAACTTGGGTCTTTTTCTAGGCAGCTCAGTGGTGCAGTGGATAGAGAACTGGACCTGAGCAGGAAGACCTAACTACCCAGTCTCGGACCTAGCTTTGTGACCCTGGGCAAGTCACTTATCCTCTGCCTGACTCAGTTTCTTCATCTAGGTTATTGTGAAAATTGAATGAGGTTTGTAAAACACTTGGCAAATCTTAAAGTGCAATAATGACTATTGTTTTAGCTTAGGGAAATATAAGCGAAGCCTCATGTGTATTATGAAAATAATATCACCACTGGATATGCTTAAGATTTAACTTTCTGTATCAGTTTATAATATGTAAATAGCCAGAGAGAAATAAAATTGATTCCTCACACCCAGATTTTTCACTGAGAAATCATATGTGCCTGACTCATCACAGATGATTAATAAATTTGTTACGAAAGGACATGTGATGTCCCAAAGTCTTTTCATTGTTTCCACCTCTGGTTTTCTCCCAGTATAAAGTATTCAGAATGGTAGTTTCCATAGGTTGATTTCAGAAAATTACCACATTCTTAAAGAACCCTGACATTCTTGTTGATGTAAAATATTGCCTTTGTCTGAACCACAGAAAAAGTGGTTCAAGTGGAAAAAGTGGAAAAAAGTAGCCAACCTCTGCACACTTCCAAACATCCAGATATTTGGTGCCATGGAGATCAAACATCTGGATGAGGTATTGGACTTGTCACCAGACGCTTCACTCTAGTATATATGCAAATCATTTTCATTAGAAAACATTGGACTATTCTTTCCCTGGGCCTGTAAACTTTGAAAGTCTAAGGCATGATGAAAGGTTCTTCAGAAATGTTGAGTCCAGGACATTTGAAATAAAGTATCTTGAAATGCGTGCATTAGTCCAGGTGGGAGCAAGAGATATTATGACAATTTCCTTTCTATCTCTGACCATATCTGAGTTGATATGGGAATATAACATACTCCATTAGTCTGTTATCACAGTGGATCTGTGATCTCAGCAACATTGGTATTCCCTCCAGCAACATAGGTCCCACTTCATCTATTCACCCCATTCGTGGGAGTCATTGTGGAATAGGTCAAAGAGAGCTGTTTTTGGGGAGTGGAGGCCCCAGAGGACAGATGCCCTAAGATATGAACAAATGTTCATGGGGTCTGAGAACTTGGATGAGAAAAATACATATATCTTTATTTTCTCTATTCTTTGGTTTCCTTTGTAATCATTGGCATTTTATTTTACGCATTTAAAAACATGATTCTAAGAAAGGGCCCATCAGCTTTACCAGATAGCCAAAGGGGATCATGACACACAAAGATGAAGAATCCACAGTGTAAGGCAAGTCAGCAAAGCATAGTACATAGAGAGTTGGCCTTGGAATCAGAGGCCCTAAAAGGCAGGTGCCCTCCAAAGTATTCAGGTCTAAATCCACAATCCTAGGATCCATGATAAACTATCCTGTACAATTTAATCTATGTCTTACCATAAACCTACCACCAGGAATTTACCCACCATGATGGAGTCCTTCCTCACATGCTCTCAATGCTGTGTGGGCACTGATGGGGCATCCAGGCAATTCATCAATTATCCTTCATTCTTCCTACATAACATGCCTATCTTTTCAACCAAATATGTAACAACTATAATAACAATAATATCTGACATTTGTTATTATTATCTCTTTTACTTTAGGACACATTTTCATCTATGCAACAGCAAATGGTTCCACCCTATATTTAAACACTAAATTCTATTACTTTTAATTCTTTCCAAACAAAAGGAGATGAAAGAATGAAAAATCTTAAAATGTCAGCTCAAAAGAAATTTAAAATTATTTAGAATATTGTCTGACTTTAATAAAGCCAGCATTCACTGGAGTGTTCAAAGAATGGAATGTCATGGAGCATTTTGGTTCAATTACTTTTCTAGAGATGCTTTTCTGTTCCAACTTTTATCAAAAATCTTTCTAAAAGAAATGCAAATTTAAACAACCCATACCAATCATATTGACAAATATTACAGAAAAGAAAAATGACAACTGTTGGAGGGGCATGAAGGAAAATAGAAACACTAATGCACGATTGGTGGAGTTGTGAACTGATCCAACCATTCTGGAGAGTAATTAGGAACTATGTCCAAAGGGATATAAAACTATGCTTACCCTTTGACCCAGCAACAGTACTACTAGGTATGTATTCCAAAGAGATCAAAGAAAAAGTGAAAGGATGTCTGTGTACAAAAAATTTTATAGCAGGTCTTTTTGTGGTGGCAAAGAATTTGAAACCAAGGGGATGCCCATAATTTGGGGAAATGACTGAACAAGTTGTGGTATATGTTTATGCTGGAATACTATTGCACTATAAGAAATGATGAGCACTTCTTTCAGAGAATCCTGGGAAGACTTATATGAACTCAATGCAAGGTGAAATGAGTAGAACCAGGAGAACATTGTACACAAAAACAGCAATATTGTACAATGATCAACTCAGCAATACAATGATCCAAGACAATTCCAAAGGACTTGTGATAAAAAATACTATCCACCTCCAGAGAAAGAACTGATAAAGACTGAATAGAGATTGAAGCATACTTTTTTAACTTTCATTATGATTCTGAGTTTAGTTTGGGGTTTGGGGAGTCTTGGGGGGAGTTGGTCTGTGTTTCTTTCACAGTATGACTAATATGGAAGCATGACTGCAAATGTATCAAATTGCTTGCCTTCTCAAGGTGGGGGGAGGAGAAGAGGAAGAGAGGGAAGGAGGAAGAGAATTTGGAATTCAAAATTCCTAAAAATGAGTACTAAAATTTTTTGCTTACATGTAAATGAAAAAACAGAAAAAAAAAAAGAAAAAAATGTACCTAAAATGAACTATTCTATTTTACTGACAACTTTTTTTGGTTCAAACCTGTGTGGTATAGTGAAAAAATAATCTAAAACTACAAATCTAAATCTAGACTATAGAATCTAGATTCATATTCCACCTCTCACAATTACTACCTTTGTGACCTTAGGCAAGTCACTTGACTTCCCTGAGATTCAGTTTCCTCATCTGTAAAATAAGAGGATTAGAATAGATAGTCCATGTCAGCTCTATAGCTGTGCTCCTATGACCTGTGATTTCAATAGAGTGGGAAAACCCTTATGTGAAAAAACCCTACACCAATGTAGGTCTGCAACTCCTTTGTCATGTATAGTCTTGGGGAGTTACCCAGACACAGAGTGGCTTCTTCAAGGTCACCTGAACAGTATGTGTCAGAGGCAGGACTTAATCCAAAGTGTTCCCTAATTCCAAGGGCAAACCTCTAAACCTTGCTGTAGTTTTTTTTCTAAGCATAAGAAAATTATCCTTGAATGAACAAGATTATTGCCTTCCCTTAAAATTTTCATTCGAAGCTTCAATTTTCATTTTACACTATTGTAGATGTAGGGACCATTAGACTCACTACATATGGACTCCAGGCATTCTCAGAATATACTCTCAACATTTTATTTGATAAGGACCTCAAGAAAAGATTTGTTTCATTCTGTGAAAAGCTGAGTACCAAGAAAAGAAATCCAAGTAACAACTACAAAACTGTGGTAACTGCAATTATTTGGATCCTGGCGAAATAAGATAGTTAGTCAAGCCTGTTTGGTAACTTTACTTCAATATACACATACACATGCACACAAATATATACAGACACACACAATCTATTATGTGCATTTGAAAAAGCTAGGTGGCTTTAGGTCTCTCTTGGGAAAATAAAGGAGGAAAACAAATGTACCTGAATACAGAATTCCCCTAAAATTCAATTTAATTCAATCCAGCAAATATTTCTTAATTGTCTACTATGTAGGAGGCATTGTGCTAAGCTCTGAGAAGGACAAACAATGAAAACATCCCTGATCTGAAAGAGCCTAAATTCTGCTGAATTTCCCAGTGGCAACCAAGAAAGTAACACAAAACAGATATCAAGGCTAAACTTTTGGTTACAGAAATCCAAGTTTGCTGACCTATCTAGGAAGAAATTCATTACCAACGCAGAAAAGGTTCCCTTCTGTGGGTCTGTTTCAGTACATTTCCTGAAAAATCACAATTCCAAAGTATTTTAGCAAAATACAGAAGAAAACGCAAGGACTTTATCTCAAAAAGATTTTCAAAGTCCAAGATGTAGATCTTCCTTTTCCCGGATGGCCATTCACCTTGGCGATCTCCATGCTCTCGCTTGCATCACTCCTAAAGAGGAGATGGCTGAATAATGAGCTATTTAGAGATTTAACGAACAGTCAGCTCACTTTTGACCTTCCCAGGTGGGGAACTACTGGAGCCTACTGGGAAGTCCAGGTAAATAATACCTTTTACTCCTAGTGGAGAAAAGCAGAAAACCCTGAGGAGTCAAAAGCAATGACCAGTCATTAACTTTGCTTCTGCATAGAATCACCTATTCATTTATCTAAAAATCAAAAATGATAGAAAATAGAAAAACCTTATAAGAGCTAGAGCTCAATGAGCCCTCAGAGGCTATCTACTCCAACCCTCTCATTTTACAAATAAGGAAACTGAGGTACAGGAACTTGACTGAAGTTATACTGGTAGTAACAGGGGTAGGATCTGAATACAGGTCCCACACTGCCTCATCAGCATCATCTTTAATGTCCAGGAAAAGGGGGATTTTATAGGGATTTAGGGGGCATTTGGTTCTCTGGGGTGGTGTTTTTGGGTTTTTATTGCCTTGATTTGGTGTTTTGTTTTGTTTTGTTTTTTCCAGAATAATTTCCTCACCAAGTACCCATCAGGTGATCTGAGAAAAATCTCTTCCCATGACTGGTGGCTATATTAAGCAACCAAGATTTGTCTATATAAAAGAATCCAATATTTCTCTAAACTGAAATGAGGAGAGATGTGGCTTTTTCAGTTGGTCTAAATAATAGAATCACTCCCAAATCTTTTCTGGCATTTTAAATGCTTTCCCCACAGAGGATAACAGAGCCAGAGATAACCTATTCACAGATGACAATTCTGCAACAAGACAGGTTGTTTAGTGAGCTTTTTATTCTTAAGGGCAACGCTGATGCAAGGAAAATACCATTAAGTGGGTTAGCATGCCTTGTTTGACTGTATTCTCAGCAGTGATATGTAGTCAGTGTTCATGCTAGGCTATCATTTATAAGCACTTTATAATGTATGTGATTACTTAGTAATTTATAGCATGCTTATGGTCCTATGTTAAAGAAAGTCCCATTTTTCTGCCAATATAAACTATATACACATTATAAAATGCATTTTTACAGCTTGCCTAAAAACATCTATAAAGACTTTACTATTGGTGCATTTTACAATTTTACAACATGCTTTATAATAAGCTATTAAAGAATACAACTGCATCTATTAAATATTAAAGAATTTTATAAGTGGCATCTTAATTTCAAGTCTTAACCAATCCAGTCTCATTTCAATGAGATGGTGGATCTCTTAAAAGACCGTTCCAGTCTCAGATATCTGAATTATATGAAATAGATGTGCCATGTTTCTGATAAGGTTCGTGATTTCTCATCTTCAAAACTGGATTACAGAAAATGAGAGAATATCTTTATTTAAATGAAGTAAAACGTTACTTTTTTTAATAGTACAGAAAAGGGAGGACAGGCTGTTCCTAAACCCAGCAACATTTTCATTACAAAGACAAACTCCAGTTTTTGAGTAACTAATGAGAGTATAAAGTTATCATCACCACAAAACCATAGTTTACAGAAAACCATTCAACCTAAAGTTCCGAAAAGAGCATGAATACCTGTAAAATTAAGGCTCACTTACCTAATTCAGAAATGCTAACCGTTGCCCCACAGCTTGTCATCCAAATGCAAGTGCCCAGTTGCTGGGCTTAACAAATGGGAACTGTAATGGCTATTTAACCATAAATCTCTTAAGGCCCAATTATCCTGACTACAGTGGGTTTTTTTTTAATTAGAACAGTTTTTAATTGGAATTTTCCTCTCATTTCTAATTTTTCATGTAATCAAAACAGAATGTCACAAGTATTTTACTGAAAACTACTCAGAGTGTACAACATTTGGGGTGGGGAAGACCTTTGGCTGTCTCCAAACAACTGAACTTTCATTTAAGTACATAGGGGTTTAGAAAGGAATTGGAAAGAGGGAGGAAAAGAGGACAAAAATTTCATTTCTATTATAAAGATCAACTACAAGAGATCACAAAATTCACAAATTTGTGAAAATAAAAACTATATGGGTCCAAATACAGCTTTCAGCCCTATTCTGTGCGGCTTCACAAATCTCACTTCATAGAATATTTTCAAGCAGGAAACAGAAGAAATATTAGATTAGTATATGTGCAATATAGCATGGGCATACATACACACATATGCCATAACCATAGCTCATTTAGTGTCCGGGGAAAATCTCCTTCCTCTCTAAAACAATGTGCACTCCTCCATCCCCCCGGGTTGTCACTGTCTTCATGTTTCAGCTGTGAGGTTTTAAACATTCGTGTGGCAACAGTGCCCTCCTGTGGGCTAAGCAAGCATGACCTTTTTTAAGTGAGTTACTATTAATAAATGCTATAAAAAAAAAAAAAGATCAGTGGGCTAGATGGAAAGGGTCTTAGAGGACTAATCCAATCCCCCTATTTTATACATGAAGAAAATGAAGCTCAGAGATGTAAAGGGGTTCAGCCAGGACCACACAGACAAATCACACAGGAAGTGGCAGAGTGGAGATTCAAATCCAGGCCCTATGACTCCAAAACCAACTAACTCTGAGTTACCTTATTGAAAGGATAGATAGAAGATAGATAGATAGGTAGATAGATAGATGGATAGATGGATGGATGGACGGACGGACGGACGGACGGACGGATAGACAGACAGACAGATAGAGAGATAGAGAGATAGACAGACAGACAGGCAGACAGACAGACAGAATAGATATGTGTATGTATATATGCAATAAGATTTCCAACATTTGGCAGTATTAATGGTTTATATGCCCTTGATTATTGCTTTAGAGAATGTGTCCAGGAGGAACCTGTTTAAAAATGCTTTATTGAGCAAGGAATTAGCCATGGACCAGCCTCCTCTGAAGTCCTCCCTCTATACCAAAAGTATTTAAAGGGAGAAGAGAGGTATAGATTTCTGGGGGTTCCATGAATATGGATGAGAAAAAATAACATCTTCACTTTCACTAATCTCTAACTGAAATTTATCATTTCCTTCCATTATGATTTTTTTTCAATTTATGAAAAAGAGACTGTAGACTTTACCAAATTGCCAAAGTGGTTGATGATGATGGTGGTGGTGGTGGTGATAAACAACTAGTAGCTATATAGTGCTTTAAGGTTTGCAAAATACTTTACAAACATGATCTCATTTCATCCTCTGGGCAGTCAATGATATTATGATTGCCATTTTACAGATGATAAAATTGAGGCAGATAGAGTGACTTACCCAGGACCACACAACTAATACATGTCAGGATTCAAACTCAGATCTTCCTAACTCCAGTTCCAACACTCTATCAACTACACTACCTACCTACCTGAAAAGGTTAAGAATGCCTGCTCTTTACTAATTCCCAATTCCTTTTCATTGCTCTTCCTGTCACCCTTTCCCTGCCTTAGTAAAATAGCACATGCTTTAGAATTAGAGTTCAAACCTTACCTTTGACATTCACTGACTCTAACTTTACCCTCTTCAGGCCTCAATTCACTCATCTGTAAAACAGCAGTGATCATACTTACATCATCTCATTTACTTAGGGGACAAGGTGGGGGAAGGGGCATTGTTATTGTTATCCCCATCCTAGCTGACCTGACTCCAGCATCAATCACCCTTTTCATAAATCATTACCCAATTTATAGAAATCCCACTGGATCCAGAGTTAGAAGACCTGAGTTAAGATGACGCTTTTGGTGTTTACTGTCTATGTGACCCTGGACAAGTCATTTCAACTCTCCAATCCTCAGTTTCCTCATCCATAAAATGAGAGGGTTGGAATCAGAAACCTCTTCTGGCTAAACATCCATTACTCTCATGAACTTACTCCATCCAGCTTTTAAAGCGTTTTCCACTTTTTCTGGATTTGTTATGTGGTATTATTTACTTTATATCATTCACTAATTGCTCCGTGAGTATCAGTTTGCTTCTCCAAGCAGGTCACAGGCTTCCAGGCTCAGGGGTCAGACTAGGTTATCTTTTATTTTCATGGGGGGCTAAGAACATAGCAGGTGCAAAGGAAGTTTCGGGACGCAACACTTCCAATAGATAGGTGATCTCATACACATGGCATCCCCTCCCTCACTATGTACATCCCAATCTACCCATTTCTTTTCATCCCATGAGATTCATGTCCAGTTTCTCCATCAATCATCCTACCATTGGGATATGCCCAGTATGCTAGAGGCCTTCCTCTTTCTACACATTTACATGTCTTGGGTATCAAAGCAACAACCAAGGCTGTCAGTCCTTGGTCTTAACATATGACTGACCTAACTCACCTCTTTTTCCAATTAAACATTTCTTTGACAATATCCTTTGCACCATCATGAGGGCAGGTCTTGAGCTTCGATATGATAGAATAGTGGATAAAGAGCTGAAAGTGATCTTAGAGGCCACTGAGCCCAACCCCCTCATTTTACAAATGAAGAAACTGAAGCCCGGAGTTTAAATGACTTACTCAAAGTCACTTGACAATATGCATCAGAAATGGAATCTGAACCCAGCTCTTCCTGAATCCAAACCCAGTACCCTACCCATTGGGCCACTTGGCTCTCTAGGCAACTCGTGCCCATGCCTTCCAACTAGTCCTTCACTGCTAGAGCAGGACATCTTTACCTTTTTATGTCATGGCTCCCTTGGGCAACCTGGTGAAGCCAAGAGACCTCTTCTCAAAATAATATATGTAAATGCATAAAATGAACTACATAGGATTATCGGGGAAGCCAATTATATTGAAAAAGAATCATGAAAATATTTTTAAACCAATTCATGGGATCCCACCTTAAGAAAACCCTTGTCCTAGAGGCCTTCTCAACGGTCCCTTCTCAGGTGCACCAATGGATCCATCATTCACCAAGCATTTCTTAAGCTCCTTCTGTGGAACAAACATCATGCATCTCTCCCTTGCTCAATAGATATTCGTTAATAGACGCTAGCTGCTGTTTCAAAGCAGGGCTTCCAAAACTGATTAGATGAATACATCTGAAGCATGCAAAACAAAGAGGGCTGTGTTTAACCAAGTGTCTTAGTCCTCCTGCTGTATTCTGTCTGGATTAAATAATCAGGTGCCTCCTTTAGGATCCCAAAGGGCCTTTTGATATGACTTGTTCTTGGTGTTATCATATGCATTACATGACCGTTTATATTTATTTAGAGGTAGGAGGAATCTTATTTAGAAATAAGAGGATATTATTTTAAATGGGAAAACCTAGAAGATGATTGTAATCCTTGGAAAGGTCGGATTATCTTGAAGGAGAGGGTCAACTCTAATAGTTCTAAGTTCCTTTTCCTTTTTACAGGGGTCCTCAAGCACAGGACAAAATGAAGGGACACACAAGGGGTCTGGGAGAGGGAGAAGAGTCATTTTGACTATTCATAGGCTCAGAGACTACTCCTTTCTGATTTACATTTTCTGTCTGGTGAAGTAAAGCCTCTCCTTTGATCACTATGCCATAGCCCAAATGCTTGCTCAAAAACTGGGAGCCCTGTAATTTTTTCTCTAACAACTCCGAAGCAATTCAGTTTCTGAAGTTTACTGGGAAGAGGGAGAAACCTTCTGATCCATTCCCAGTCTATTTTCTTAACCTTACCTCACAGTACAGCCTAGTGTAACACTCAGGACTCTTCCCACTGAACCATCCTGTCTCCCTCACATAGCCTGTATTCTCAGCAAAATGGTTGCTTTGTCATTCTCCATTTACATCTTGTAATTTTTCTATTTCAATGCTTTTGTTTATATAACTTTATATATACAAATGCCATCCCTGCCATAGTCCCCTTGAAGAAGATCTGCCCTATGAAGGACCCAGGTCAAACACCGACTTCTCAGAACCAGCCCCCACCCCCACCCACTCTCCTGTGCCTCTTCTAAGCTCTCCTGGTCCTTTGTTGCTCTCCGGCACTTTTCCCAGACTACCATGTATAACATTCATTTGTATGCATGTATTTTCTCTCTTACCCCATTGTAATCTCCTAGAGGACTGATTTTTTTTCTATACATCCACTTCAACACCTGGCACAGTGCTTTGCACATAAGAATACATTTGATATGTATTCCTAGAATGGGTATTGAATGGATGCATGCATGCATGAATGAATCGTCTGAATGGTCTCCAGAAGTGCCCTGTTAAAATGTAAACTGGGAGGCCAAATATATTAGTATCCCATAACGTGTGAATCCATTTGCCAGTTTCCCAGCAGAAAACTGGACCCTGAGGGAAATGGGACATGGGATTTAGAGAGAGACAAGCTTCAGAGCATGGGGTACTGTTCAGGAGAACATGCCACTAAGGTTCCAGAGATGGGGGAAGACACCACAGTTAAGGTAATGGAGGGAGGCTAAACAAAAAAGAGGTGGACACCTTCTTGTCTACCATCCTGTTTCTGAACCCTCAACCCAACTAGAGAAGGAAGGAAGGAAGGAAGGAAGGAAGGAAGGAAGGAAGGAAGGAAGGAAGAAAAGAGCACCAGAAAGGAATTGAGCTCAAATTCCACTCCTGGAATATACTACCTGTTGGCCTTTGGGAGCCTCAGTTCCTTCATCTACAAAATGAGGGAGTTAATCTAGAAAATCTCTGAGATCTCTTTCATATTCAGATCTCTTGATCATACTATTACTCAGGGTCAAGAGGGTCCTGGATTCCAATCCTACCCTGATACTAACTACAAATCCTGAGACAACTCTCTGAGCCTCAGTCTCCTCAACCGTAAAATGGAGCTAATAATACCCAAAGTACCTTTCTAAGAAGGTTGTTGTGAGAGCCAAATGAGAGGTTTAGAAAGACCTTATGGTTAGATACAGTTAGGTGATGTAAAGAATTATACAAACCTTAAAGTGCTCTACAAATATCAGGGATGTTGAAGGGGGAGAAAAGAAAGAATCTAAGAGATTCTGGCAACAAAAGGTAATCTGTTCTGCCACAAATTCTTAGTCCTAACAAAACTAGGCTGGGAGCCAGAGTTTGTAGGCAGAAAGCCAAGAGAGGATGGAAACAGTGGTTTGGGTGCAATATGTAGAAAGACTACAAAATATCCCATCTATTTCAAAACAATTCCAAATTCAGAAAGCATTCTCTTCCTCTGTTCCACAGAGAGATCAAGCCATCTTCCCAGGTCTTATTAAAATGTTCTCTTCAACTGTCATCAACTGAGAAAGGGGTAAGTTGCATAAATTGGAATCCTACAGACACGAGCCCAAGTGGGTAACAATTTACACAATTATAAGACTGCCATGCTAACTTGCCCGGTTTCTAAATTAGTCATGGTTCCTACACTGTTTTTGTAGGTGTCAGGTGACTCAAGTGAAACCATGGCCATCCCCAAGATCTAAGCTGCTTTGTTTAGAACTCTGATGCCATCAAAAAGTATTCTCAATGCTCAAATTGGCTTGTGAGTATTGGATTATTGTAAGAAAAAGACAGAATTAATATTAAAAGTCCTATGGATTCCTATATCATGTCTTATGTACTATATATTTAATGTCATTAATAGCATCAATTAATATCTTTGTTCATTTGGCAGTTGCCTATTAGAAAGCTTCTGCCTATTACAACTAGGATAGGAATCCAAAGTAAATCTAATATTAATGTTACATTTTTATTCTATGAAGTCTCTTTGACTCCCAAGTCTAGAAATTCAACATGCCTACTATGTGCCAGGCATAGAAGTAGGTGCTAGGGACCATAGATTTATAGCTGGAAGGAATCTCAGAGAGTCTTCATTTTACAGAAAAAGAAACAGAGACCCACTAAACCACTTGCCCAAGGTCACACAGATAAGTAAGTGACCTCAGATCCTGCAACAACAAATCCTGGGCTTCTTCTTTTTACTGAACCACCCTCCTCCTTATAAATTTTTTTTTATATCCCTGCCTTCAAGGAGCTTACATTCTACCTGAGGAAACAAGGTACACATAAAGAAGTAAAAATTAAACAAAGTAGATACAAATTAGATACAAAGTAACTTCACAAAGCTACTTCTCAGGAAAATGGGAAGTCAGTAGTCCACAGTTTTATTATGTAAGTGGTTAACTTTGTGCCTTAAGAGATTGTTCTAACGGATGCATAAACTCAAGAGTAGGGGGGAAAGGAGGACTATTAGTCATATACCCAAAAGGAGCCAACAGCCCAGTTCACAAAGGAAGGCCTGGCAGAACGCTACATAAAACTAAGCTGCTTAGAAGCTGATTGTTATGAAAAGCATTGTGGGAACTGTAGCGAGACCTGTAGGTCATAATGCTACTGAAGGGAGTGCTGGCCCTAGAATCCTGACTTGAGTTCACATCTCACCTCTGACACCTGTTAGCTGTACCACAGGCAATGCTGTGTCGTGCACTCAGTGTCAGTTTCCTCATCTGTAAAATGGAGAGGTGCCATCTGCAGTGCCCACTTCACAAGGTCCTAATCAAAGAAGGCGATGTAGACAAAGTATTTTGTAAAGTTTACAGCCCTACGTAAACATCAATTATTATTATTACAAAGAACACAGTCACCAGGAAATGCTGTCAATCATGGTTCATCCTGTTACCCCTGGGACACTTTTTAATTATAATGACCCAGTAGAGCACAGAAGAGTTGAGAAAATGTACCTCCCCCTCTTCAGTGTGGGCAGCTAGGCAGTACAGTGGACTGAGCGCTGGGCTTGGAATCAGGAAGACTCATCTTCCTGAGTTCATATCTGGCCTCAAATACTTACTAGTTATGTGACCCTGGGCAAGTCACTTAACCCTGTTTGCCCCAGCTCCTCATTTATAAAGTGAGCTGGAGAAGGAAATGACAAACCATTCTAGTATCTTTGCCAGGAAAACTCCAAATGGGGTCACAATGAATTGGACATAACTCAAATGACTGAACAACAACCCTTCAATGCAGAGATGGAAGGAAGGAAGGAAGGAAGGAAGGAAGGAAGGAAGGAAGGAAGGAAGGAAGGAAGGAAGGAAGGAAGGAAGGAAGGAAGGAAGGGGAATATTAAATAACCTGTGGCACAGAGTCAATGCATTCAATGACTGCTGAACTTTTTTTTTCTTTTTTAATCTTTGTTACAAGGGAAGAATTGCTGGGTAGGAGAGGATGAAATATGATAGATTCACAAATGAAATGTGATGTTAAAAATAAAAGGCATCCACAAAAACAATCACCCTTGGTAATTGGGGACAGAGGTACAGAGGTAACAGAAGCAAATAAAACTACAGAAAATCTCAACTCTTTAATTTAGCCAATAAGGCTGACCTTCTTTCCCACCAAGCCTTTGATCTCAGCACCAAAACTCAGAGATTAACTGATCTGAATTCCTCCTCCTCTCCCTACCTCCCCAGCCTCTTTTTGGATCAGGGAGTCTTAACCTGAGGTCAATGGTATGTAGATTTCAGTGGGTCTATTGGTTTGGGGTTTCTTTAATATTTTGATAATTAAATTTTAATATAACTGCATTCCTTTATGAGCCTTTATATTTTATGTTATGAACTTAAATATATTATTTTTATAGACTTCCCCAGAATCCCAAAAGGGGCCATGACACAAAAATAAGTTAAGGAACCCTGATCTGAGGCTGCCCTTTAGACCTCAAAGGGAGATGACCAACAGGCAATGTGCAGAGGAAAGGCCTCAATGATCTGCTCACTAAACAGCAGCTCATCATTCTGGGCAAGTCACTTAAGCCTGTTTGCCTCAGTTTCCTCATCTGTAAAATGAGCTGGAGAAGGAAGTGACAAACCATTCCAGTATCTTTGCCAAGAAAACCCCAAATGGGGTCACAAAGAGTCAGACACAACTAAGCAACAACAACAAAACATAAAATGGAGCTCACCCCCTACAGAGCCTTGCAGCAAGACCCGCACCTAGGAAACATTTTGTAGCCTCTGTTAACGCCACTCTTAGATTAGTGTTTATGACTGTACAGGCCTTTCTAGCACATACACTGGAGCCTTTCTATTGGAATCCTATACCTAGAACAGCAGGAGATTCTAACCAGTCTAAATGTAGGATTGGATTGAATCTAAGGTCCCTCCCAGCTCTAAAAATCTTTGGCAAATCATTACACTTTGAACTAATGAACTAATACTTTTACAATCCAGCTAGGTCCCAATTAATGTGAATATTAAATCCCATTAAGTTGTAGCAATATTCTAATTCATTCAAAGTCCACTGAACTGGACCAGTGATTATAGGCCTGGACAACGTGTGGGCAGCTTATGGCCCTCAGGAAGGAAAACATCTGTTGTACATAGAGGAAATCCTTGGCAAGTGACCCAAAAGCCATAACCCCGCCTGCCCAGGGGTTACAAGTTGTACAGGCCTGAATTACTGTATTTTATAGACTTATCATTTTAAATAGAGAGTTTGAATACATGCAATCCAGAGTTCACTGTTAGAACTAATCAGGACCTAGGTATACTTGGGAAGCATTATTTGGGCATCATTTGGGTACTATGAGGAAATTAGGTGGTACTGTAGATAGAGCACAGTACTCAAGCCCAGAGTTCAACTCCTACCTCAGATACTTCCTAACTGTGTAACTTAAGGTCTCTGTGCCTCAGGGTCCCCACCTACCTCCCAGGACTGTTATGAGTATCAGATAAGTTAATATGTAAAGCAATTCACAGACCTCAAAGTGCTATATAGATATTAACAAAGCAAGGCAGAGAAGCTGGAAGGCTGAAAGCTAGCATGCCACGATCACCAATAGTATAAAGAGGTCCTGGCCAACTGGCCTCTATGTGACAGGCACTAGTCTGGGGAGGAAGGCATTAAAATTGGCCAAGATCCACCGGAGAAACAGGCCATCCACCAACCAAAATGGTGAGTTATCCCTCTGTAGGCCTTAGTTTCACAAGAGACCCCAACAATTCCTCACAGCTGGAAAGGCCCAGATGTGAAATATCACTGCTGCTGCTTTGGCCTCCTCCCCTCCCCCAACTATGATAGGAGAAGCCCATAGTCTATTAACTCATCCTATGCTGACACAGTGAGTCATTTTGGGGGAGGGGGGAGAGAAAAGAAGGGGGAGGCAATATGAAAAACTTTCTACTGAGCATAACAAATTATTTGTAATAGTACCACAAGGTGATGTCCATAAAGATGCGATATGAGTCTTAGAAGGCTTTAAAAAAAATACCTCCATTTGCTCCATAGGAAAAAGTACAATATTCTCAACCAGTTCTTGCTTTACTTGCCTTACTGTAATATATTCTGTCTCACAAGTGTGGCAGTGGCTTCATTATTTTTACACAGCTCTTTTAAAAAGTCTATTTCAAAAGAAGCATTTCTGAAAGCTATCTTGCAATGTTAAAAACCAGTGCTCTAAATACACATGGGCTAGGAGGGCAATGTCAGACTATCTGTCAGAGGAAAATATAAGCCAATTGATTTCTTGGAGGATTGCTATAAGGAGGGGAACAGAAAGGAGGTCCTCTCATCTCTGGGGCAACAGGTAGCAGAAACTCAAAAGGCTAACTATCGCTGTGCCTTCCCTTCAAGGACTGAAATATCTGAGCAGACAAACATAAGGAAATAGAATTTAGAGCAGCCAACAAAATGATCTCTGGATTTATGCCTGAAGCACCAACTAAGTGAAGTGGAAAGACAGAGCAATTATCTGATGAATTTGGTCAATGTCATTGGACATTTATGAATAACCCAAAGGGCAATGGCGGTGGGGGGGAAGGGGGAGGGAGGAGGGAGAGGCTGCAGCACAATGTCAACAATGGCTTGTATATGAGAAGTGGCATTGAAGACAACAGTGACATTCATGCTGAACTGCAAAAGGAGACAGACTAGTCATGTCCAGGCCTAGTGGATAAAGCTCCAGACCCAGACGGGGAAAGACCTCCTCGCTGTGTGACCACGGGCAAGTCACTGAACCTTTGCAGTTTCTTCTTCTTTAAAATGGAGCTTCAAAATAGCACCTGTCTCATATGGTTGTTGTAAGGCTCAGCTGAGATAAATGTATTTAAAGTATTGATAAGGGGTGGCTAGGTGGTGCAGTGAATAGCGCACCAGCCCTGGAGTCAGGAGGACTCAAGTTCAAATCCGGCCTCAGACACTTAATAGTTACTACTCATGTGACCTTGGGCAAGTCACTTAACCCCCAATTGACCTACCTTCCCTCTCCAAAAAGCAAAAAAAAAAAGTATTTACAAGCCTTAAAAGTGGTATTTAAATCTCAGTTATTATTATTAATATTGTTGTGGAATGAGAATGAGAGAAAAAATATAGAAAGCCCATTGCTACACTGTTAGCTGCCAAGATATTGAAAAAAAGAACCAGTGGAAGATCATTAGTGCATCTAGTGGAAGATTTATGGATGTGAATCACACAGGATCAGTTCCTTAAGGGTCGACTGTTGCATTTCTATCTTTGTACCCCCAGAACCCATTAGAGTGCCTGGCATGTGGCACGCAATTAACAAATGCCTAATGGGGATGGGTAGGTGGTGAAGTGAGTAGAGCACCGGCCCTGGAGTCAGAAGGACCTGAGTTCAAATCGGGTCTCAGATACTACATTTACTAGCTATGTGACCTTGGGCAAGTCAACCCCAACTGCCCTGCCTTCCCCCCTCCAAAAAAATAGCAAAAAAATAAAATAAAATAAATGCCTGATGATTGAATGACTGATGGGAAGATATGGAAGAAATTTTTATCTATACTAGTGAAAGGACTACCTGCAAATATGAAATTACAGATCCATCAGAACATAAGAATAAAAGAAAAGAACAAAAGAAAAAAAGCCAAGATGGAAGATTCAGTCCAAGAAAGACTATTTCTTCAAAAGTATGTTTTTTTCCCCTTTAAGTGATCTGAACAACCATATCAATTCCCTGCTGCATTGCCTCATTTTGTCAATGGAGACATAATAGGGTGCCATGGAAAGACTACTGAATGTGGTGCCACAAGACCCATGTTCTCTTTGCCACCACTTCCTACTGTGTGATTTAGGGCAGTCACTTCTCGGAGTCTCAGTTTCCTTATCCATAAATTGAGGAAGTTGCCCTAGATGGTCTCTGAGATACCACCCAGTTCCAGACGTGTGCTCTATGATCATAAACCAGGAACCCATGGAGTTTTCTAAATAAGTGCGCATGACAAAGCGAACCAGACTGGCCACTACTGCCAACAGACTTCAATGCCAGGAAGCACAAGGAAAATCCATTTTCCATGGGTCCACTGTTCAAGACACAAAGCACACAGTATAAGTAAACAACTTGCCATGTCTGTTACTCAACACATCCATTTTACCAAACTATTACAATTACCCTAATCACAACTCTATCAACACTTGTTACAATTCTCCATGGGGTTTTCCAAATTTAAAGTCCAATGAAAACATCAGTTGTTTATAGTCCCATATCAGAAAACCCAGAAGTCCAGCAAGGACTGATCCATACAGCCATAATGACAAGAAGCAGCATTCATTGAATGCAAATTGAAATACTGTTATCCACAAAGAGAAAGAAAAGACCAGAGGAAGGAATGGAAGGATGTCCTTGAATTCAACCATTAGGCTAAGGATGACTAGTTGTGGTGCCTAACAATTTAAAAGCTTATGAATCCTTCCCTTTCCCCCCTAATTCATTCATTCATTCATTCTCTATCTCTCTCCCCTTTCTCTCTCTGTCTCTTTCTCTCTCTCTCTCACACACACACACACACACACACGCGCATACACATATACACACACACATACCTTAACATGGACTGTGATTAATTTTTTTTTGTTGTTGTTTAATGGAACATCAATTACAGATAACATCTATTCTTCCTGAGGGATTAGACTTATGCAGTTAGCCCCAGGACAAATGAGTGGAACTTATAGAGAGGCAGAGTTCAATTCAATATAAGGAGGAATTTCTAACAATTTGAGTTGTCTGAAAAAAGAAATGGGCTCAGATCACTCAGTAGACACAAAGTGCCCTGTCACTAGGAGTCTTCAATCAGAGTTCCGGTGACCACTTATTGAGAATCTTAAAAGAGAATCCATGTCTCAAATAGAAGTTGGACTCTCTATCAAAGATTAACTCTTAAGAGTCTAGGTAGTATTCTGTGTTGATTGGTCTGGCTGACTTTTTTTTTTCTCTAAGACAACTTTAAAAAAAAAATTCCTTATTATAAGAGATGGTTCCCACAGAGAGAGAAGAGGAAAAAATATGTGGGAAATATAAGCAGTGTAAAACAAAAGAAGGGGCAGCCAGGTGGTGAAGAGGATAGATGCCAGGCCTGAAGTCAGGAAGACTAATATTCCTAGGTTCAAATCTGGCCTCATACTTACTAGCTGTGGGACCCTGGGTAAATCACCTATCCCTTCTTGCCTCAGTTTTCTCATCTGTAAAATGAGCTGGAGAAGAAAACGGCCAATAGCTCCAGTATCTCTACCAAGAAAACTTCAAATGGGGTCGCAGAGAGTTGGACATGACTGAAAAACAGTTAAATAACAACAAAAGAAATGAATAAAATCTTTGTTTTTCCAAGAGTATATAACTCCGTCAGTATTGACTCCTTCCATGTGATGTAGTGTGTTCCACTACTCGATTTGGAATCAGAAGAACTCAAGTTTAAATCCCAGCTCTGCTACCTAGCCCCTAAGCAACCTTGAGCAAGAAACTTCATTTGTAAAAATGAGAAGATAATCTGTGATGTTCTCTCAGGTCCCCTCCAAATCTAGATCTGTGAGTGCTGTTGGGTTATCATCGCAGGAAAATCTCCTAATTTTCAATGTTCAAAGTTAGGGACTTATGGTCTTTAGAACAGAGCATGAATCAATCCATCAACAAGCAACACAAACTTATTAAGCACCTACTATGTGTCAGGAACTGGGGATACAGAGCCCAAAAAAGGAGAAATAATCCCTACAATTGAGGAGATAGATTCAGAGAGATAACATTTACAAACATAACTATATTCTGAATAATTTGTTGTTTTCTTTGGGGCTGGGTCTTTATTTCAAGACAAGATTTTTTTTTTTAAGTAAAGCACCATTAGTAAAAACAGCTACCCTTAAAAAAGACTACAGAAGAGCAAAAAGGAGAATATTTAGTGATAATTGACTTTCAAGACTTAATACCTGAGTTACCCTGAATCCTTTAACCTCCATGGGCCTCAGTTTCTCCATCTATAAAATAAAGGGTTTGAGTTGGATGGCCTATAAGGCTCCTTCTCGATTTAGATCTATGATATTTATATGGAAGATGGCAAAGAATATCGCTCTAAACTTAATGAGACTGCTTGGTGACCTAAAAAGTAGATGGAGGCAAAGAGATGTCTTGTCTCCCCTTCTCAATTGATTCCTCTATTTTAGGGGTTCTTAACCAGTAGTCTGTGGACAGATTTTAGGGGATTCATGAATTTGAATAGGGAAAAACCTACATCTTTATTTTCACCAACCTCGCACTGAAATTTTGAAGTTCTTTCAATGATAAATGTAGAGGAGGGGAGGGAAAGGAGGGGCCCATGGGCTTTCCCAGGCTGCCAAAGATGTCCATGACACACAAATGGTCAAGAATCCCTGCTCTCTGTGCAAGGCTTTTTTAGAAGGCTTATGCTTTGGAGAATGCCTCCACCCTCAAATGAAACATTCCCTTGCTTCTAATAAGGAAATTACAAAGTAAATGAAATGTATGTAAATGAAAGGGAAAATTAGATGACAGGTTGATGCTGAAATTTTAGTGCCTTTTAAAAGAAAGTTCATTATAACCTGATAAAACACTGGATCTTTCACCTTGCTTGGTTTTGCATTTCAATAACTGTTG
Organism: Petaurus breviceps papuanus; assembly: GCF_028583685.1. NCBI lineage: Eukaryota > Metazoa > Chordata > Mammalia > Diprotodontia > Petauridae > Petaurus > Petaurus breviceps. The sequence goes on along the minus strand of NW_027185761.1, from coordinate 44,834,120 downwards.
TCCAAAAAAAAAACATGTTAACATCACTGCTTACTTTGTTGCTTTGATTGAAAGTAAAATAATACCATGAATATCCCACGTGGTAATTCTGCTAGACCAATCTGTGAATGGAACCAAAGGTGTGCCACATAAAAAGTTTGAGTGACTAGTTTCTGGGTAATTGTTCTTTCCATTAATTTTTGCTAGCAGATGATTCACAAAAGGGGTCAGTGGCACTCTTGAATGCCAAAAGAAGGATCTTGGTGGCTGCTTGACACATATCCCCTTGGAAGAGTGGGTGTTTCCAACAGGAGGCTATCAATTCTGATTGGTTAACAATCAATGAGAAGAATGGAAGTGGACCTATTCTAATTAGGGGTTGAGGACTTGACTTTGATTCTGTCACTTTTACTCTCAGACCACCCCCACCCCAGCCCCAGGCAATCTAGACAAGCCTCTGCAGAACACAATGGGCTAAGGCACTTGGGTGAGGTATGAACAAAATTGAGGAGAAAGTTCAATCCAATCTCATTATCAGTGCTAGTCCTCAAGGGGCTTGATCTGATCCAATGAGAATAAGGAAACTAGGGAAAAAATGCTGAATCTTCCCAAAAGTAAAGAGTTACTAATATGAGAGAAATAATCATTTCTTTATAAAGATTAACCCACTGGAATCCAGTACGTTCTCTGGTGAAAGTGCATTCCCAGAAATTCGGGCCTAAATGGGTCTGCTGGGTTTATGGATTAATAGCAGCACTTTCTCATAAAAACAAAAATGTCTTATCCTGGAAAAGGTATTGTAGGCAATTAGCCTCTGAAAAGGCTTTCCCCAGAAGGTTGCTTTTCCCTCAGACTTGAGCTCATTGGGTAGTTACCAATCCAAATCCTGAATATACATATGAGGCCCAATGCCCTTCTAATCCACTATGGTTCCATGTCAGGTGGAAAACTCTGATGTTGCTCAAGTCTCTGAATCTTTAGTTTTTAGAATAGCACTGTGCAGGGACATCAGATGACCAACAGACTTCAAGAGTATTAGTAACAAATGATATTTGCATAAAATGTTAAAGTTTACAAAGTACTTTAAAAGGACAATTTCAATAACAATCCTCTGAGAAGATAGACTAGGTAGTATTGTTCCCATTTTATAGATGAGGAAAATAAGGCTCAAAAGCCATTTAGTGACTTGGCAAGGGTCACACAGGGTCAAAGGCAGGATTTAAAAACCCAGGACTCCCTGACTCTAGGTATAATGATCTTACCAGTAGATGGATGGGCACAGTTTCACTGCTTAATTTGAGATGATCCTGAAGAACAAGTAATTACTCTTTGGTTTTCTAGTACCATGGGGCAAAGGATCACACAATCAGAGCTGGAAAGGTCCTTGGGTTATGTAATCCTAACATTTTGTTTTGACAGTTAAGTGGCACAGAGGATCAAGAATTAGTCAGGAAGACTTCAGTTTAAATTCAACCTCAGACACTTACTAGCTGTGTGGCCCTGGGCAAGTCATCTAACCTTTATCTGCCTCAGCTCCCCCTTCTGTAAAATGGGGGTAATTATAGCATCTACCTCACAGGGTTGTTGTGAGGATAAAAAAAGATATTTGTAAAACACTTTGAAAACCTTAAAGTGCTCTAGAATAAAGATTATTATTATTTATTATTATTAATACAAATGAAACAATTGAGGTGTAGAAAGTGTGGTTCACTCAAGGCCACTGAGATATTAAGGGACAGAGCCAGCCCAGGCTCTCTGATACTAAACCCAGCACTCTTCTCACTCTACCATTAAGTCAGAGTGCTGGTGTGTAAAGTGTGTGTGTGTGAGAGAGACAGAGAGAGGGAGGGAGGGAGGGAGGCAGAGCGGTAGGGAGAGAGTGGAGAGAGAGAGAGAGAGAGAGAGAGAGAGAGAGAGAGAGAGAGAGAGAGAGAGAGAGAGAGAGAGAGAGAGAGAGAGAGAGAGAGAGAGAGAGAGAAATTTAACGTGAAAATGAAAAGAAGAAATCCATAAAATCAAAATAAATGTGGGACATCAGGGCAAAGAGGCTAAAGCTCAGAGGAGATGGTATTATTGGTCCAATTCCAATACAATCCAAAAAGCACTTATGCCTACTATGTGCTAGGCACTGGAGATACAAAGAGCAAAACACAAGCCCCAAAACAGAAGTTTCCAACTAGATCAGCACAAAGTCCCATGAAATTATGGTTTCAATTCTCCACATCTTGCGCCTGGTGAGACTGTTCACCTGTGACAAATCCCTTAAGATCAGGGCTTCATCTGTTATGTGCAGAGGAAGAGTCCAGGGCCAAAAGGAATGTGCTGAACAAGCTGAGAAAGAGTTATTTTTTGCCCTGATTTCTACCTTCACTTGATACAATTCATCCCTCATTTAGAACAGTTATTGGGTTTATATTTTTCTGTGTAGTTGTTCTTCACTTTTCTAGACATCTCTCCATGTGTGTTAATGAAAATTAAACTTTTCAAGAGTAAAACAGACAATCTCCCACCTTTCCTACTTGCCTGAGTCTCTTTAATCATTGAGGCCACAAAGAGAGCTGGGATCCAGGCTCCCCTCGTTTTAGTCAGTCCCCTTTATTCAGGGTCTTTTGGCTTATTTTCAATATTCTATATTAAAAACGGGGGAGGGAACAGCCCCATGATTAAAAGAGCCCTTCAGCTCAAGGACACAGCTGAAATTTGTTAGATGCTTGACTTAACTACTGGCCACTAATTAAATGCAAAACAGAAACATGAATGCAAAGTGGGATACGGAAGACAGTTTATTAGGTTTTTATTTTTGCTGTAAAATGAGAGCACACACACACCCCCACCACTACCATTTCAGCCCCGCCGGCATTTGAGAGCATCTTGGTCAAGATTAGCAAGCAGCCAGCCTGCTGTTAATCAAATCTTCACTCATCAGTGTGTGCCACTGCATTCAAAGAGAATTAATAAAGGGTTTAGCTGGAAATCGGGAGGACCAAGGTGCTGTTGGCACCTGTTTATGTATTCCCAGCAATGTGGCTGTTCTCTTTCAACAGGATAGAGTTGGGAAAGCAAAGGGAAGTCTTTCTCTCTAGTGCTGCTTGGAAACTCAGGAAGGACTCCAAGGGCCAGAGCTGGTCAAGGAAGAAGTTTTGGGTCCTAAACCATTTTTTATGAATCAGTGTGGAAAATAAGAGGAGGTGATGTGTTTCCCCTTTCTTTAAAAAGATGTGATTTACTTACTCCTAGATCTCTAAACTGAACTAGTTTTGTCCATCTCCAGAAGAATTGGTCACCATTCTGAGTGGAGAAGCCAGGGACCAGGAAGTCCTCTCTCCAAAACATATATCTCTCACCAGATATATCCCCCTAACAATCTGTAGTTAATGCCTAAAATTCCACAATTCAAGGTCCCATCTTTTAGGAAATTTGACAAAATGTCCACAGTTAAAATCAATCAGCAAACATATATTACGTACTTATTATGTGCTAAACCCTGGGAATACAAACACAGGAGTGAAGCCCAGGACCTGCCCTCAAGGAGTTTTCATTCTACTCTATGAAAATGAGAATACTTCAGGAAGAAGTAACATTTTTTTTGGAGGGGGGAAGGCAGGGCAGTTGGGGTTAAGTGTCTTGCCCAAGGTCACACAGCTAGTGTTAAGTGTCTGAGGACGGATTTTAACTCAGGTCCTACTGACTCCGGGCCACTCCCGGCTGGTGCTCTATTCACTGTGCCACCTAGCTGCCCCAGGAGTAACATTTCTGCCCAAGTTGCTATCTACTGAACAAAACCATTTTTCTCTCCTTCCCTATTCATAGGATCAAATGAGAGCTAACTTTTATAGAGTACATTAAGATTTCCAAAAGTGCTTTACAAATATTATCTAATGTGATCCTTACAACAGCTCTGGGAGATAGATAGTATAATTATCCCCATTTATAGATGAAGAAATCGAAGGAAATAGAAGCTAAATGACTAGCCCAAGGTCACACAGCTGGTAAATTTTTTAGTCTAAATTTGAACTCAGGTCTTTCTGACTCTAAATCTAGTCCTCTGTCCACTGCACCACCTAGCTAGGATTTGAAATAAAACTCCTTGATCTCCCTAGTTAGGACTAGAACTGTTTACATTTTTGTCTTTGCATCCCCAGTGCCTAGTACAATACTTGCCATATATTAAGCCATCTAACAAATGCTTCATAAATTGGGGAAGGGAAACAAACAAGCCTTTATCGAGCACTTTCTATGTGCCAGGGCACTATGCTTTGTACAAAACAAATATTTCATTTGATCTTTACTTCAAGGTAGGTGCTATTATCATCCCCATTTTATAGTTGAGGAAACTGAGGCAGAAGTTAACCGACTTACTCAGGGTCACACCGCTGGGAAGTATCTGAGGCTGTATTTGAACTCAGGTCTTCCTGACTCCAGGTCCAGTGTTCAGTCCACCATGCCACCTAGCTAAACTGCCTCTTGAATTGAGCTAAATTCTGTTTGGCCAGCAATGCCATGGTACAAATGGGTTTACAAGAGCTTTTCCAATTTGTTCAGCCAGTGGAGACCAGCTCCTTTCAGAATAAAATACCCAATTGAGAGAGAGATGTTGTAAGGGTTGTGGGATTTAAAGATCTCCCATGCCCCATGGACGTGCTGACATAGCAGAGCAAGAGAAAGTGAAAAGCCGAGCTAACGGTCCTGCGGTTGGCAGTTGGTGGCGGTTGCC
>NW_027185761.1:44804876-44824427 GCF_028583685.1 Petaurus breviceps papuanus | reverse complement strand
TAACAATATATTGGAAGAATGGATCAACTACTGTGACTAGAGCACTGATTGATACTGGGGCTGAGGCCACACTTATCTATGGAAACCCTGATAAGTTTAAACATGGAACTCCTATTACCATCACAGGTCTAGGAGACACTGAAATATCAGCCAGACAGGTTAAAATAACAATGAAAATTGGGCAGTTACCTAAGAAGGAATATACTGTGGTTGTTGTACCCATTCCTGAATACATCATTGGAATAGATGTATTGAGAGGCATGACTCTGAATTTACCTGAAGGAAGATACCAATTTGCTGTGAGGAAGATAGGAATTAATACAGTTTTAGTAGGAAAACTAAAAATGGACCCAATCACTTTACCTGAACCTTCTGAAGTAATTACTTTAAAACAATATCGTGTGCCAGGTGGGCAAGATGAAATTGCCACTACTATAAAGGAATATGTTGAAGCAGGAGTGTTAGTCCCTACAACCACAAGATGGAATAATCCTGTCTGGCCAGTAAGAAAATCAGATGGGACGTGGAGAATGACTGTGGATTATAGACAGTTGAATAAGGTGACTCCTTCTTTGTATGCTGCTGTTCCAGATACCATCACCTTAATAGAAAGGATCCAGAAATATGATGGGACTTGGTATGCAATTATTGACTTGGCAAATGCCTTCTTCACCATCCCAATAGACTCTAAACAATGGGACCACTTCGCTTTCACTTGGCAGGGTAGACAATATACTTTCACTCGCTTGCCACAAGGGTACATACATAGCCCCACTATTTGTCACAGGATTGTGGCTGAACAGTTGGATGAATTAAAAAGGCTGCAGAGATTATAGCATATGGGAAGGATAACACTGTAACTATTGTTTATTCTGGAGAAGATGATTACAAAATTGTACCCTTAAATCATTTATTCTACCGTGAGTGAAGCTACAATAGTCTGGTTATTGTTCTTGATTTTTTGTTTGTTCACCTTGTTTGTTAGATTTGTTTCCACAGGTTGGTACCCTCCATCTGTAGATGCCTGATAGCTTAAGCTGGATGTCACCCCCTGTCTGCAACTGTGATGTGTCACCCTTGGACCTGGCATCAAGCATATTAAGAACTGACCTCTCAAATGGGACCCCTTAGGACAGGGACAGCTCTACATCCGATTTCAGCAGCAAGTAGCCATAGAAGAAGAGATCTTCACCCCTTACCACAAGATTTTGGGGCCCCATTTGTTTGGGGTGGGGGGAATGATGGGGAGCTTGTGCTCAAGCCCCACCCTAAAATATGGTTTTTTTGTGTTTGTTGTGTGCTATTCTTGTTATACTGTTGTGAAATTTTGTTGACACCAGTTATTCCTACTATATTTTTGCCAAGTGGGGGACATGAAAGATCTTGGGGCCGAATGTAAGGGTTGTGGGATTTAAAGATCTCCCATGCCCCATGGACGTGCTGACATAGCAGAGCAAGAGAAAGTGAAAAGCCGAGCTAACGGTCCTGCGGTTGGCAGTTGGTGGCGGTTGCCGTTTTTTTTTTTTTTTTGAGTTAGGACTACTGCTGAGGACTGCCAGGGGCCGGAGCTGCTGGGAGCAGGACTTTCTGCTAAGGACTCCTGCTGAGGACTGCCAGGGGCTGGAGCTGCTGGGAGCCCGCTTCCAGGGCGCTGGGTGGTTGCTGTGAGTGGGGAGAGGAGGACCTTTGCCTGAGGTAGCCTGTTCTGTTTTAAAGGCTTGAGAATGTGGGTGCTTTCTACTTTATCTACCTGTGCCAATGTCATAACTACTCTGATGGCTTTCACTTTCTGGTTTTGGGACTCAGTCTTTTGGTATCTTAATAAATTTTCTAGTTTATTTCCCCAAATGGCAAACCTGATGTATTTTGTGATGGATAATTATATCAGCATATTTGTAATCTCTATAGGCATTGTGAATATGGCATTGCTGATACAGATGTCCAGTTTTCCCTAGGAAGAACTGACCAGAGAGTGGTTGACTATGCACAGCACCAAAATAGGGAGCCACATAAGGGCAGTGGGGATGGGGAGAAGGGCACCCAAAAAGGGGAGGAGCGCTGAAAGAGGAGGTGGAGAGTACCAGAAATGAGCGTCACCTCCTTCCCACCAACTTAGCCTCCATCTGACTTGTGCTCTCACACTGGCTGCTGAAGGAACCCAAGAACTCTGTTATACAGCAGTGTCTGTAGTCAGAAAAATGGGTACTTTCATCCAGTATCTTCCCAAAATCTAATACATGGGGCCTTGTTTCCTTAAGCATTTGTTTCTGCTTTCTGTTTTTCAATAGCTCTGTCCTCTCTGAGGACAAGTGTTTTTTGTTTTGCTTTGTTTTCATTAGCAGCCCATCTCAAATACAGTTATATATGGACTTAAGAAGATCTGGGTTCAGATCCTGACCCTGATACTGGCTGTGGAACCATGAGAAGTCACCTAACCTTTCTCAAGTAACTCCCTAAGACACACCTGCTACATTGGGGATGGGTTGCAATAAGCATTATTGAGGGGAGTTTCCATACCGAGGAAATCATACTAAATTACATGCCCTTGACATGTTCATTTATCCAGATCTAGGAGGAGCTGCTCATATTGGGTTCCACCTGATTGTGGAATTTGACAATTAGTCATTCAGTGCTTAGGCTACTAAACCACCAGATGATTACAGAACAAGGGTAGCTTTCATGGGAGCATAGCAGGCCTAGACCATATAGGAATACCCGGTCAAAGACAAGTATTTCTTATTATTTTGTATATACACTGCTTGCAGTTACCTGCTTTCTCTGGAATTCCGGTGTCCTAGAACCATTTCTGACCCTCAACTCCTATATTGAGTTAAAGATGAACTCTTTCAATACACTCTTTAAAACAGAGAAATCTAGGGTCAATTTTTAGAAAGGCAAAGAAAGAAGAAAAAGCATTGTCTATAACTTATCAGAACTACAGCTATCATTGGTTGTTAAGTAATTCTGATCACTCAAATGGAAGTTTCCAGCCACTACATTGGTTTTGGAAGAGATTCTAAAAACCATGTATTACAACACCCAGACTGATTCATGGATGCCTTCTATCATCAAACAGCAGTTAGAGTAAAGTTAAATTAAGTTAAAAACAATTAAATAAAAGTATCCACTTGAAAATTTCCAATGACAGGTGAGTAAACTAATTCTTGAGGTAGTCCATTACTTTTTTCTTTTCTTCCTTCCTTCCTCTCTTTCTTTCTTTCAATAGCTCCAATTATTAAGTTATTCCTAATGTTGAATTAAAACTTGCTTCCTCATAACTTCTAGTCATTGGCTGTCAGCTTGGACAGTAGGGCTTGATCTCTCTTCCACATGACTATCTTCAAAATATTTGAACACAGTGTCCTCCCTGACCCAATTTATTCAACAAATATTTAAGCTTTCTCTTCTCTGGGTTAAATATCATTAGTTCTTTCCATTGATTCCAGTTATAATAGGCTATTATTAACTAACCAAGGCAAAGAATGACTATGCACTGAGACTTTTGATGTCTTTAGATTACTAATAGCTCACATTTCTATGGCAATTTACAGTTTGCCACATACTTTCCTCTCAATAACTGCATGAGTTCTAGGGAATGTAATTATCATTATTCATATTATTAAGAAAAGGAGGATAGCTAGGGGCAGCTAGGTATAGCCATGGATAGAGTGCCAAGTCTGAAGTCAGGCAGACTCATCTTCCTGAGTTCAAATCTGGTCTCAGATACTTACTAGTTGTATGATCCTGGACAAATTACTTAACCCTGTTTGCTTCACTTTCCCCATCTGTAAAATGAACTGGAAAAGGAAATGACAAACCACTCCAGTATCTTTACCAAGAAGACTCCAAATAGGGTTGCAAAGAGTTGACCATGACTGAAAAACAACTCAACAAGAACAAAAAGATGGACATTTAGGTACAGAAAGGTGAAGTGGTTTGTCCATGGTCATGTAACATACAAGTAAGCATAAACAAAACACCTCTCCTTTCTCTCGGTAGAGAGATGAGGGGCTGTTGAAATGTCACAAATGTTGTCAGACACAATGATTGTGACAATTGGATCCATTTAAGTATTTTTATTTATTATGAAGGAAGGAACAATAGCAAACATGTATAGGATATTACTGCAGTGGGAAAAAAAGATATCAACAAAGCAATAAATAAAGCAAAATTCACTGATTAAAAAAAAATAACATCAAAGTCAAGACTAATGAATCCCAGGTCTTTTGACTCCTAGACCAGTCTGCAATCCCTCTATATGCAAAAGCAATAACAATTTTATAAAAAGAAGTTCAAATCCTGCTAGCATGAATGTGAACTTGTAACATTACAAGAAAAGATCTTGCATATATGAGGAGAATACTTCCTTGTGGGATATTGTTTAAGAAAACAGTTTCCAACAGTTTCTATCTAATGTAAATCATTTATGAAATATTGAAGCTCACAGCTCAACAAATGGAGTGATTTCAGGTGGCAAAAATACATTTCCTGTCAAATCATATCAAATAAATCACATATCAATTTGCTTAAGAGAATCCTAAGTACGTTTTAATATTCCTCGAATTCTCAGGTGGCTTTTAACAATTCTTTTCACTTCTTATTTCCAGACTCCAGGGTTTGCTTACTGGTTATTACAATTATTCCATTCTCTCCAACAGCAGCATGCATGTGGGTATCACCATTGTGCCTGCTCTCCAACCAAAAGGTTTTTTCATTTGACATATTTTTCAGTATTTCAATACTTCCCCCAGAAAAGCAATTCTGAATCTATTAGAATTAGTTATAGTATACTAGACCACAAGCTACTTAAGGACAGAGATTATGTTTGGTGACCTTTGTATTGCCTATAGGATTAGCAGAGATATTCAACAAATGTTTGGTGAATGAATGAATGAATGAATGAATGAATGAGCAGATCACTGAACTCTACCATATGGCCCTACACAGAATCTAGAAAGGAAATAAACTTGCTATAGAAGATCCTTCCAACACGACCCATCAAATCTCTGCAAATATCTGACTCTGCCACAGAATCAGAGTCCCCCATCCCACCCTCAAAAAAAGAAAATACTGGACATAAAATATCTTAATTATACTAACATTTGATAAGGTTTCATGAAGTTTTAAGTTAATCCAAACTGATTTCTATAGGTATAGAAACATAAAGGAAAGCAAAAGAAATAAAATGAATGAATGAACAAAAGAAATGGAGAATTCCCTATAATGATACTTTCTTCACCTCATGAAAGACTCAATCACCTCAGATGAAATGTGGATATTTATATTGGCTATTGGATGAATGTCCCTTAACATGGGATCTAGGTAGTTATTGCTTGGTGCTCTCCTTAGATATTTGGTAGTGGGTTTTAGAGACCTGGGCCTCATCTAAGCCTAACTTTGCATTTCAAAGTTTCACCTTAAAATCATGGACATTTGAATTTCATCCAAGGACACATCAAAGTCAAGATCTTCTTTGGGTCAATATTAATGCAGAAGTAGCCCATGACACAGAAAGTTTATGGAATTTACCTGGGAAATTATATACCAAGTCTTCTAGTTGTACCTCCAGAGTTTTCATCTTGTTGCACAGCTCCTAAGAGGTTTGACCACACTTTAGGGGGTGTGAATTCAGCTTTGGGACTTCCAGTGGTAGCATATCATTGATTGTTGTTGTTCAGTCATTTCCCAGTTGTGTCTGACTCTTCATGACCCCATTTAGGGTTTTTTTGGTAAACATACTGGAGTGGTTTGCCATTTCCTTCTCTAGCTCATTTTACAGATGAGGAAACTAAGGCAAATAGGATTAAGTGACTTGCCCAGGGTCACACAACTAGTAAGTTTCTGAGGCCAGATTTTAACTCTGGAATATGAGTCTTCCTGACTTTAGACCTGGCACTCTATCCACTGTACCACCTAGCTGCCCTATTGTTCATTGATGCCACCTGTTAAAATGACAAGATTTTATTTCTTTTCCGTGCTCTTTATATGATCAATGTTTAAAATTGAAGAAAAATTAAAGTGGAATTGTTTGTGTATCCTTACAATAAGAAAAATAGAAAAGTTCAATGACTTTTTTCAACCCATGCTGGCAAGTAGCAGAACGGTTTGTGAGGCAATATGGAATAATGGAAAGATCCTACTCAATCTCTATGCCTCTTCTTCATCTATAAAAAGGAGAAAATAATACCCAGACCAAATATTCTACAGGGTAATTATCAGGCTTTTTAAAAATAGTCTTTGCAAACCTGAAAGTGTCATATAAATGTCAGTTATCCACATTTTGGGTCCTCCCAAAAACAAGTGACTTGACAATCTAGCCATCCCCTTCGCCTTCCCTCCAATGATTGAATAACCATATCAGAGCCCAGTTGAATATTGAACTGGGCAACTGGAACATCTTTTCTCTCTTCCCGTCTTCTCCTAAAGATTTCTGTAACAAACAGAATAGTTTTGTCATTGTATAGATATACCTAATTGGAGAAAAAACATGGTTTGGAAAAATTCAAACTCAGGAGGAAAAGATCAATTAAGGGGTGATTATTTCTTTTATAAATGGATTTGCCTAGTTTTCTTTAAATAGAGTTCAGAAGATCACACAGTAATGGTATGGATTTAGAATGAAAATGAAACCTTTGAGATCTTGACCAACCTCAACATTTTACAAGTGAGACTCAAAGAACTCAGATGATTTTTCTAAGGTCACACAAGTTTCCCTTAATGCTTTCAGTCAGTTCTATCACCCAATAAAGACTTATTAAGTACCTACCATATACTATGCAGTGTGTTTAAGTGCTAGAAATGATCCTTCAGGGGTAGCTAGGTGGCACAGTAAATAGAGCACCGGCCCTGGAGTCAGGAGGACCTGGGTTTGGGTCTGGCCTCAGACACTTAACGCTTACTAACCATGTGGCCTTGGGCAAGACACTTAACCCCAATTGCCCTCCAAAAAGCAAAAAAAAAAAAAAAAGGAAAGAAATGATCCTTTAAAATAAGGATCATAGATAGAGCTAGAAAGAAACCTTATAACATCAGTTCTTATGTGAAGGACCCCTTGGGCAGCTAGGTGGCAAAATGAATGATAGATTGCTCAACCAAAGTCAAAAAGACCAAAGTTTGAATCCTACTTCAGACCCTTACTAGCTATGAGACCCTGGGCAAGTCACTTAAAAACTCCTTAGCCCTGTTTCCTCATCTATAAAATGAGGATAATAATAGCACCTCCTGACTAATGTCTAATGTGGAAGTATTTGCAGATCCTATACTTGATTGCAAGCCGCCATGTCAGGGTTGGTGGGGGGGGGGGGAAGAGAGGGGGAGAAAATGTGAAACTCAAGGGATTGTGGAACTGACTCTTGTAAACTAAAAGTAAACAAACAAATTAATAAAGACAAAAAATATTTTAAAAAATAATAGTACCTCCTTCCCAGGGTTGTCATGAGAATTAAATAATATTTGCAAAGCACTCTGCAAATGCTAATTGTTATTATCATTGGCAATTTAATGAAGTCTATGTATCCCTTCTCAGAATAATATTTCTAAATAATTGAAGAAAATCCCAAGTTTCAATTAAAGGTTAATGAAAATAAAGACGCATTTTTTCCCATCCAGGTTCACAGAGTCTCTGAAATTAAGAACCTCTACCTCAGATGCTGCTTGTCCATTTGTCATTTGACTAAATTGCACTTTACCTCAGTCCCACAGACAATCAGTAACATTACCAGGTTGGAGACACTTGTTCTTACTTGTCTTACCACTTATGTGGCCTAAATTAAGTTATTTCATTTCCCTGGAACTCCGTTTCCCCAATCTGCAAAATTTGAGGGTTGGACTCGTTGGGATCTAAGGTTCCTTCCAGCTCCAACTTTATGATCCCATGACTTCAATTCCAGTACTATTATTTCCACTGAACCACACTGTGGAGAAGAGTATAGACTTAGGGGGTGGCTAGGTGGCACATTGAATAGAGCACCAGCCCTGGAGTCAGGAGGACCTGAGTTCAAATCCGGCCTCAGACACTTAACACTTACTAACCATGTGACCTTGGGCAAGTCACTTAACCCCAAATGCCCTCCAAAAAGCAAAAAAAGAAACCCTATTTTGGGGCGGCCAGGTAGCACAGTGAGTAGGAGCACCGCCCGAGAGTCGGGATGACCTGGGATCAAATCCGGGCTCAGATACTTAGCACCACACCCAGAAATAACTGGCCCTGTAACCTTGAGCAAGTTACTTAACCCCAGTTGCTTAAAAAAAAAAAGTATAGACTTGGGGTGGCTAGATGGTACAGTTAATAGAGCACTGACCCTTAAGTCAGGAGGACCTAAGTTTAAATCCGACCTCAGACACTTAACACTTATGAGCTGTGTCACCTTTGGCAAGTCACTTAACCCCAATTGCCCTGCCTTCCCCCCTCAAAAACGCAAAAAGAAGAAGAGGAGGAGGAGGAGGAGAGAAAAGTATAAACTTAATTTACAAAAACTTGGTTCACATATAATTCTGGGAGAATATTTTTACTATATCAATTGACATTTATTACGCATGATGTAACTGGGTTCCGGACTCTGAGAGAGCCAGTCATAGGGGTGTGGTCATGATAAGATGCTCAGTAAATACTGATCCAGTGAATAAGTGAGTTACAGAGCCCTTTCAGCTGTCTACACAGCTCCACAGATTCATCGAGCTAACTTTGACTGAGGGAGGGTGGGGACCCCTGGAATCCAATCGACATCAAGACATCAACGAAAACATTTTCTAGGGCAAGTAAATTGCCTAGCTTGATGGAGCAGCCTGGGGTGCTTAAGGTTAATGGCTATATTTACATAGCCATCAATTCACTTTTCAAAGAACTGCCCCACTGGGGCTCACCACATCTGTCAATCAGTTACAGTTACTGGCCAATCCCAGAGGAACTTCTGGAGGACAGGCTCAGGTGACAATGCCCTACAGAACTGGTCAAGTCAGTTTGTTTGTTTTTTTTTTTTTTAACACAATTCAATCCTAATTTTCTGTTCAAATATTTTGTACATCCTAACCACCAGACCACTGATTACCCCTTTATTTTCCCTCCTCTACTTCTCAAATGTCTTGACATGGCAGAGGTCAATGGCAATGACCAGTCTTAGTCCTGGAAAAGAGAAACTGAAACAAAGCATCTTCTCAGGAGGAGCCTAGATGTACAACTGCAAGGGCTGTTAGAAACCACCTGGTTCAACTCCTTAATTTTAGAGATAAGAAACTGATCAGGAAGTTAAGTCACTTAGCCTGGGATCACACAGAGAAGGAATGTCTGAGACAGGATTTCATCTGACAGTTTCCTATAAAATGAGGAAGTTAGACTAATTAGGCTCCAAGGTTTTCTTCCAGCACCATCTATGATTTTTATTTCTGAGGGGCGATAGGGGAAAGCTGTGTGACCTTGGGTCGTTTCAGAGTCTAAGTATTCTCAAATTTCGCTACACTGCATCAAGAGGTGGGGGACTACAATGGGGGGGAGGGGGGAGGTTGTATAAACTGGCAGATAGATAGTTTTCTTTCTCACAAGGTAGAATTTAGTGGAGGGAGAATGATATATCCTTGATAATGACTGTGATATAAAAAAAGGGAAAGGCATTAATAAACGTTAAAAAGAAAAGCAAAGAAAGACAATCAATGTCTATCATATATATTACATATATAACATATATATAATAGCCTAGTGTCTCTCAACTGACAGTCCATTCTATGAAAATTTTTTTCTTAAATATCATCTCCTGAAAATCTATATACTTTTTAAAATAGACTCTTCCTTCCTGTATTCCATTACTGTCTCTCTCCTCTTTTCTGACTAGACACCATCAAGAGACTGAATAGGAGATAGAGAAGTGAGATTCTTCACCATCCTGCCCATCCTTTGGTTTGGAAAACACCACTCTAGAATACCACTGAAATTGGCAGGCTCATTCACCAAATTTCCCACTGCAGTAGGATTCAGAACAAGGTGGAATGGTAGGACAAGGGATAATGGCTGTCTGGTGTCTTGTTAGTGAGCTATATCAACCTAAAAGCAAAGCCAGCTGGATTAAAAAGGTTTTGCTGATGGTTTCCAAAATAACTGTCAGTGCAAAACTAGTTAAAGGCAATAAGGATTAGCCTGAGAAAGGAGACATGTTAAATTCCAAACTGGGATGAAAGTGTAACTCTAGAAATTGGGGAAAGAAAAAAAAAAAAGCCAAAAAAAATTCTGGCTTGATGCATAAGGATCATAGATTTGGAACTGGAAGAGATCTTAGAGCATCTGGCCCAACCCCCAAATACAAATGAGGAAACAAAAGCCCAGAAAGCATAGTGACTTGGCCAAGGTCACAGCCAAAATTTGAAATCAGGTATTCTGAGTTCAAATCTCTTTCTCTGTCTGTCTCTGTCTCTCTGTCTGTCTTTCTGTCTCTCTCTCCCCCTCTCTTCTATTTCCTTATATCAGACCCTACCCATCCCAAACTCTATGTCTACCAATAATACATATATTTGTCTTCTTGTCAGAATTAGCTGTAAAGTAGAATTACCTCACAAAAACCCAATTCAAAAAAACTTCAAAAAATTAAGCATTTTTACACATTTGGGGGGTTTTGTTTGTTCCTTTTTACCAAGTAAATACTTCATTTTGCAAACAGTGAAGCATCGAAAATGATTCAATTATAGAACAAGACCTGAAGAAAAATCCAACTATAGCTTTCTATTTCATTAAATATGCATCCTAGCGCTAAGGAAATAGCAAAGGGATTGGGCAAGAGGCAGAGCTGTGTCCTAATCCCACCTACATCACAAACCACCTAGAGGCGTCTGGGCAAAGCCCCTCCCCCTCTGCTCCTCAGCTTCCTTATCTTGAAAACAAGAGGGTTGGACTAAATGTCATGATTTTTTCTGGCTCCAATTTTATGGTTCTATGTAATTTATTTCTCCAAGATGTTGAAGAAAAAGCCCTCTGATCTGTTCATAAAACCTCCTTTCTCCCTTAAGTTAGGGAGAAAGTTAGCTAGGACTACATATAGGTCAATGATTTTTGGAATATAGAGTGTGTAGAGGGGGATGATGGGAAAACGGTCTGAAAAGTCAAGCTGGAGTCAGATTGTTAAAGAGCTTTAAATGTCAGAAAAGTCTATCCTTATTCTAGAGGCGATGGGGAGCCATTGACGCTTCTTTAGCAGAAGAGAACAGTCAGATCTTTTATATCAGATGATTCTGAAACCAGATGGAAATTTAAACCAACATCATCTTTTAATGTTTTCTATGCCTTAACTATGGGAGCAGGAAATCAGACCCATTATTTCTCTAGTAGAGGTGAAAACCCAGGGAGGAGACTCACCTTACCAACAGAGATCAGCCCTGCTCTGCAGCTTTTCATTTTAGAGACTTTCCTGGGGTTACGTGACCTGCCCAAGATAACAGTCAGTATGTGTCAGGGGTGGAACTTGAAAGTGAGTTGTCCTGACTCTGAGGCTTTCCATCCTTTATACCATGATGATCTTAATAATATTGATCCCAAATAAGAAGCAACCATAGTGTCTGCCCAATGATAAACAATTCAAGAAAAGTAAATATATGGCATTGGCTTTGGTGGGGCTGGGGCTGGTGGTAACAGGAGTAGCAATACCTGACATTTATACAGAGCTTTTACATACCCTTTCTTATTTTGTCCTAATAACAACCCTGTGAGATCAGTACTACCAATATTTGCACCTCCATTTTGCAGATGGGAAATTGAGTCTGAGAATAGTGAAGTGATTACCCTTAGAGTAAGCATCTGAGGAGGAGATTTGACCTCAAAGTCCACTAAGGTAACAAAAGACCCAGTTTAGCAAGGTAAAACAGGTAGAAACAGCTGGCAGTCGTGGAGAGCTCAGCAGGCAAATTACAGAAAGATCAGACCTCAATGTTTTGAATGTTAGAGACAACACACATAACAAGTTCCCTAATGTTCAATTATGTTTTATGGAGAAATTATTTAAACATTCTAAAAAGTAGCAAAAGTATCATGCATGGAATTCAACATGATAAAGTTATTAGGAATGACCCACACTGTTGACAGCACTGTACTAGCCACCAAGGAAGAAACAAGGCTAGGATGCTCTGGAAGAAGCAGCATTGTGTTGGAAAAAGAACAGTAGACCTGGCATCAGTACCCAAGCCTCTCCTCTAACACTATGTCCATATGAACAAGTCACCCAATCTCTACAAGCCTGTTTCTTCATCTGTAACATCATAATAATACTTGTACTACCTACCTGTCCCACAGAGCTGTTGTGAGAAAAGCACTATGGAAATTTTGAAGTGCCATAAAAATGTGAGGTTTTTTTATTTAAGAATGGGATTTTTTAAAAGGACCGTATTGAAAAGAACACTATCTCTGGAGTTAGAAGATAGGATGGAGGTGGCACAGTGGACAAAGTTCTAGGCCACAAAAGCCTGAGTGTAAATCCTACTTCTTATACTTACTAGCTCTATGACCATGAAGCAAGTTCTCTGGGCCTTGGTAGAATGAGGAGCTTGTATTCAACTGTCTCTAAGGCCCCTTCCTGATCTTATTCTGTGCTCCTATCATCCAGTTTCTGCCTCTGTGACCATAGACAAGATTATTTCACCTCTGTGGTTTCTTCATATGTTAAAAAAAAAATGAGGGGGTTGAGCAAGATAGCATCTGAGATCTCTTTCAGTTCTGGAATGATCTAACTTTGAGAGACAAAACTGAGGTCACAAATGCTTCTTCTCTCATGATTCCTTTTCTCAGTTACTTAAATCGACTCACATTTAAGATAGGTAAGAAATTTCTTTAAGATTTATAAAGCAATTTCTTCACAAAAACTCCATGAGATAAGCAAATTGAGTGCAACTGGCCCCATTTTACAGATGATGAATTTGAGACTCCGACAGTTTAAGTGACTTGCCATAGATTTGAACACAGAATTCTTGGCTCTGAGTCCAGCAGTCTATATATGGTGATAAAAACGAGTCATCAATTTCACAAATAAAAAAAAACCCACAAGTACTCTCTCAGAATGATTAGAATCCAGACCAGTTTATCAATGGAATACAGGATGGGAACCCTATCTCCCCCAACCCACACCCCCCCAAAAAAAACCACTAATTATTCTTCTGACCAAGCCAAACAATATTTGGCTGGGCACATTTCCACGATAAAATCCAAAGACTGTGTAAAGAATGGTGAGGATACCAGAATTTGAGGGCAAGTACCCTTGACAAGATTGACAAGGTGAAAGAGATCCACCCAGGGACTCTGGAGAACACGGAACTCGCTGAAAATAAATATTGTTTCAAGTCTCATATTCGGTGTCAGCCACAACTTGTTACATCCCTAAGCAAATGAACTCAGTGAAACTAATATATGGCTGGAGTCAAACAGAAGTAACTTCATGCCTATTATTTATGCTTTGGTTTAGAAATATTTGCACATCAAAACCAAATCTGAATTTACACTTGGGATCTGCCAGTCTTTATAAATGCGAAGGGAGTAAACTTTGAATCAAAAAACCGGTCTTCATGAAACAAGTGTTTTCTAGGAATCTTGCCAGGCCTCTTTCTCAGGGTGACCTTACCTTTCAGGCCCTGGAAATTGTTTCCTTTCCTGATTAATTCTTCAGCGGAATAAGGAAGATAATTAGAGGAATGTGTTCATGTGGGCATCAGGAAAAGCCAATTTGTGATTTTTTTCCCCCTCTGCTATCAAGAACATTGGCACTCACCCTAGCATTGATTTAAAAGGGTTAACAAATAAACTGGGAGAAAAGTCAATATAAGAATGGCATTTTTGATTCCTTCCCACCACAGCTCATTAAAATGATTCACCAAGAATGTGTGCTAACTACGTCTATCGAAGATGAGAAAGAAAAAAATTACAAAGGCCACAAGCCCATCTGAAAATTACAAATGCCTTTCCACTGCATAGAGAGCCAACTCAACAGAATGGTATTTGGGAACCATGCAAAACCAAATCAGAATACACAGTCAAAATGAAATTCAGGTGAACCAATGTTTCTAAATGATCCCTCAGTACAAAAGAACTGGTTCTATAAAACACTGCAATGTTTCTATCCTTGGTATTTGGTACTGCTCAGTGTAATTTTGGATGTCCTTGATAACGATATTGATTACAGACAAAACTGTCACCCACAATTTCCTGGACGTAGCAATGACCCATACAACTTTAAGAATGGGGCTTTTAATAATTGTCTTGTAAATTACTGAGAAAATGGAGGTCATTTAACTAGAGCTTTCTCTTCTCCCCTTCTCTTTATCTCCAAATCCTTTGGCATCACCTCCTCCCACCCTCCTTCCTTTTCCCCAGGCTTTGACAATGAGATGGCCCTTCTCCTTGCCAAGGTCAACTCCTTCCCCCAAACCTTTGATTCTCATTCCTTCCCATCTTCCCCAGCAGATTGAAACCTCAATCACCTTCACCCTCCCCCTCTTTATTAGTTCCTTCCCTACTGCTTTCAAACATGCTCATCTCCCTTTTGTTAAAGTATTTTAAAAAAATGAACTTCACTAGATCCTACCATTTCCTACCATATCTCTCTTCCCATTCTCAAAAACCTAGCTAAAGCTAATTACTCCCAATCTTTACTGCCTCTCCTCTTACTCAGTCCTTAACCCTTTGCAGCCTGGCTTCAGACCTCATCACACAAATGAAATTGCTCTCTCTAAAGTTACAAACAATGTCTTAATTGCCGAATCTTATAATCTTTTTTCAGTCTTCTTTCTTCTCAAATTATAAGTCTAACCTCATACTGTTGATTATCTCTTCTCCCAACCACTCTCTCTTTCCTTGGTTTTCCTATACTAATCTTTCTCAGTTTTCCTCTGCCCTATATAACTGCTCATTCTCAATTTCCTTTACTGACTTCTACCTGGTGGTGCTAGCCAAAGCTCTATTCTGGGCCCTCTTCTCCTCTCTCCCTAAGTGACCTCATCAGTTCCCATAGACCTAATCATCTCTTTGCAGGTGATTCCTTAGTCTATATAGCCAGTCTGACTTTCAGTCCTCCATCACCGATTGCCTATTAGACACTTCAAGCCAGATGTTCCCGATGACATCTCAAACTCAACATATCTAGAACAGAACTTAGAATCTCTACCCCAAAACCTGTCCTTTTTCTAAACTTCTCTATTTATGTTGGAAGTATATTCTTCCAGGCTCCTAGGATCACAACCTCAGTGAAAGCCTTGATTACCCACTCTCCCTGTCCCCTGTAACCAATACGTTTTTAAATCTGGTTGTTTTTACCCCCACAACTTCTCTCATATCCAACCTCCTCTCTTCATTTTTACAGCCCCATCCTTACCACAGGTCCTAAGCACCTCTTGCCTAAATTTTTGCAACAGCCTCCTACTTGGTCCCGATATCTCAGATCTTTCCCCATTTCAATGCATGGTACCCACTACTGTCAAAGTGAATCTCCTGAAATGTGAATCTGACCACATCACTCCTCTACTCAACTCCCTATTATCTCTAGATCAAAATAAAACCCTTTCTGGTTAGCTTTTAAATCCTTTCACATTTTTCCCCCGACCTATCTTTTCAGTCTCATTGTACATACGCTCTGCGATCCAGCCAAACTGGCTTTCTCTGTTATTCATATATGAACAGCATGTATCCATGTTTTTAAAGTGCCCATCCCCTCAGCCTGGAATTCACTCCTTCCTCACCTCTGTCTTGAAGAATCCCTTACTTCCATCAAAATGTAGCTCAAGTATGCCCTTCTACCTGAAAGCTTTCCTGACCCTCCTTCCGACTCCTGGTTATCTCCTTCCCAAACTACACTGCATTTATCTACCTTGTATTCATTTGTATTTATTCTCCTACTCGTTATTGAATATACTTATATATGTACTTGTGTCTTCTGTCACTCCTGCAAGCTCCTTAAGGGTAGAGATTGTTTCATTCTTTTCATTTGCTAGCAATCATTATTTGCAAAATAATGATAAATTAATATTTTATTAAATGCTGGACATTATTGCTTCTACTCCCAGTACCTATAATAATCCCTGGCACACAGCAAGTGCTTAATAAATGCTAATCGATCGATTAATTGATATCGCCATAACCAACATTCATAACCTCCAAACTACATGGGAATGAAAATTTTCTAAAACATAGTCCCTTAGCAAAAGAAGGCAAAATGATGTAGAAATAAGAGGATGGACATAGGTCATTGTCCTATCTGCTACTGCAGTTGTCTTGAAGGTTTCATGAGCTTGCAGAAGATAAGCTTGGATCCCAACACCGTTTTAATTACAAAAATCAATTTTCTTATTGTCTCTATACAAATGATTCCCAGATCTATTCAGCCCTAGCTTCTCCTGAGCTCCAGTCTTGAATTATCAATGAACTTTTAGAGATCTTGAATACATCCCATGGACTTCCCAAACTCAACATGATCAAAATGGAACTTTATATGTTTCCCCAAACTAAACCCTCTGCTTCTCCCAATTTTCCTCCTATTTCCAAGGGCACCTCAGCTTCCCAGTCACATGACTGCTATCATCTTACAACCTTCTTGGACTCTTCACTCCCACTCACCACACTCAATCTGTTGTCAAGTCTCTTTCTACCTCCACACCCTTTGTGACTATGTTTCCTTCTCTCCACTCTCAGAGCCACCACCCTACTACTGTCCCTCATATTTGCTTGTCTAGGTTATTACAATAGTCTTCTGATTGGTGTCCCTTTCTCAAGTCTCTCCCTATGCCAAGCCATCTCACTGCCCAAGTGATCTGACCCAAACACAGATCTGCTGTTCACTCAGTTATTGAGTAAACTCCAGCAGCTCCCTATTATTTCTCAATCAAATATAAGGTCCTCTCTTTGACATTTAGTGCTGGTCACAGCTTGGCCCTTCCTGCTTTTCTAGTATTCTTCCTTGACTCCCCTTCAAACATTCCACCATCAGCTCCAATGGCCCATTTGCTGCTCCTTGAATATTGCAGCCTGTTTCCTATCTCTGCCTTTGCACTAGGCATCCCTCATTTCTGGAGTGTTCTCCCTCCTCACCTCAACCTTGTAGCTTATCTGATTTTCTTCAAAATTTAATTGGAATCCCATCTTCTGGAGGATGCCTTTCCTGGTTCTCCATCCCCTAGTGCCTTCTCTCTGAGATTACCTACCATCTGCTCAAGTATGTGTATGTCTTATGTAAATAGTAGTCTGCGTGTTGTCTCTTCATTTAGAATGTAATCTCCTGAAGGTCAGGAACCATATGTTTGCCTTTTTCTTTATCCTCAGAGCTTAGTACAGCACCAGACATATAGTAAGCCCTTGACATAAAAGAATGCTGTAAGTAGTGACTTGCCCTAGCAAACATACAGTGAGAAGAATAAATAAAAGCAATATTGTTCAGTTGTGTCCAACTCTCTGTGACCCCATTTGGGGTTTTCTTGAAGATACTGGGAGTGGTTTGTCATTTCCTTCTCCAGATCATTTTACCAATGAGGAACTAAGGCAAACAGGGTTAAGTTACTTGCCCGGATTGCACAGCTAGGAAGTGTCTGATGCCAGATTTGAACTCAAAAAAATGGGTCTTCCTGACTCCAGGCCCATTGACTCAGTCAACTGTGCCACCCTGTTGCCAAATAAAAGCAATAACAACTAATAAATAATACTTTTAAGTTCCAAAAGAACTTTACATGTATTAGCTCCTTTGAGTCTTACAATAAGCCTGGGTTCAACCAGTGTTATTATCACCATATTAGAGAACAATAAACTGAGACTTAGTGATGTCAAGTGATTTGCCCGTGGACTAAGTTCAAAAGGCGAGATCAGAATCCAAGTCTACCTGCCTCCAAACCTTCTCCTGGACAAGCACACCAAGACTTTCCCATAGGGTAATTATAATCATGAATAAACATTCAGTGTTGTAATGGGCCATCACTCAACTCTTTCTCCTTTGTTAATTTTATAAAAGGACTGAAACTTGTCCTCCACTAGCAAATAAGTCAAACTCCATTTGCTGGTGACCATGCCCATGTCCCCCAGACATCTACTTCTTTTTTGAGAAATAATGCTATCACAATTTGGGTCAAATTTCAGGCTTATCTTAATGATTTCCCCGTTATTTTTATATGAAATAAAAATTATCCTGGCATTTATAAAATCGTAATCTGCCTGGTTGTTGGAATAAAGGAAGCAGGATTGTTGCTGGGCTTTATTTTGGGGGAAAGGGGGGGGAGAGGAAGAAGAGAGTGTGTGTGTGTGTGTTTGTCACACACAAACACCTGTGATTTCATTAATGGAAACATCTTTCACAGAGGCAGATTAACAATTTATTATTTACAACTAAGAGCCTTAGACTGTAACCTGAGGGCAAAGGAAATGTAATTGCCTTGTCCATGGTCATATAGCTGGTATGAATCACAGGCAGAACTTGAACCCAGCATTTGCTGACCCATACTATCATTTGGTATTGATATTAGAAGACCAAAATAGTTACATAATATGATTAATAGCACCTTTCATTTTGGAAAAATATCAATTTTACTAATTCATAAACCTTCAATACAAATGTGTATTGACTGTTTTATGTCTAATTTCATTAGAACAGGGATTCTTAACCTTTTCTGTATCAAGGTCCCCTCCTCAGAATAATGTTTTTAAATCCATAAAATACAATATGTAGGATTATAAAGGAAATCAATTATATTGAAATATAGTAATGAAAATATATTTAATAAAGTTTACAGACCTCAATTTAAGAATCTCTACCAAAAAAAAAAGATCTTGAATTTCTAATTATTTTTTAGGGAAATGGAGGTGGGAGGTGAAGAAAGCAACAGTCCTCTGCCTTAAAAAAAAAAATGTCCTAAACTTTAACCAGTGAGTTTTCTGAAGCTCTTAGACTGTACATCTCTTCCTCCAATATAAAATTGATGGAAATTCAGTGCACACATGGAAGAAGAGATTAGCACCAAGGGACCAGACTCATATCCTCCTCTTTGCTTAATGGAGACCCACGCTTCAAGCTGGTCTGTAAGGCTGGGAAAGAGCAGTCTGAAAGGTGCCGAGCTAGATGGGCTTTGCCCTGGGAGAATTGGACCCATGGTAACCAATTTTATGGCTCTTTTGATTTGTCTCTGTGCATGTGTGTGCGTTGAGAAGGAATTAATCCAAAAATATAGACGAAGGAAGCTGAGTGTCTGCAATGTGAAACTGGGCTGCATAATGAGTTCTGAAAGCAGAGAAAAGGTAACAGATGTTTATATTACAATCTGGCTGTTGCTGTAAGAGCTGCCAAATGGCTGAAACAGTAACCCAACTTAGAGTCCTCTTCATTTGTTGCCCCAGATATGAGGGTAAAAAGTCGGTCTTAGTCAGCATCAGCCAGTCACATCCCTTAAGCACTGGAGTGCACAAAATGCCCTGTGCCTCAAGGAACTTCATGTAATCTAAAAGAAGGAGGCAGCACACTAGCAAGGAAGATAGAATTTGGGATCTTAAGATTACTAGAGTAGAAATACTTAGCTGAGGAAGGAAGGAAGGAAGGAAGGAAGGAAGGAAGGAAGGAAGGAAGG
>NW_027185761.1:44798700-44804866 GCF_028583685.1 Petaurus breviceps papuanus | reverse complement strand
AGGAAGGAAGGAAGGAAGGAAGGAAGGAAGGAAGGAAGGAAGGAAGGGAGAGAGGGAGGAAGGGAGAGAGAAAGGGGAAAGGAGGGAGGGATAAAAGAAAGATTATACTCAGGTCCAAAATTCAGGTTCAGGGACAAAATTTCTGGCTTTAAAGTCCATTGACAAAGGTTATGAGGCTGAACCTTCTCAAATTTGATATACTAGAGTAAAAAGAAGGCTCACCTGGGAGTCTTGTGGGGGGGGAGAACCCCCCCCCCAAACAGCTGTGTTTCCTTGGAAAAATCTCCTCCCATCTCAAAGACTTGAGTTTTTTTCATCTTTAAAATGAGAAGGTTGTACTAGATGATCATTCCAGTCTCATCCAACTCTCACTTGAGGCTGAAGAATTCTGAGGATGTGGGACCACAATTTCTTGGGAAGGTAGAACAAGGACTCCTAGTGATTCTGATAATTCATCATTAAAAGAATCATATGGAAAGACCATTGGCCCCAGTCACAAGTTACATTTAGGTTGTACTCTAAGTTCTTCCTCTTCCTCTCTCTGTCTCTCTTTCTCTCTCTCTCTGTTTCTCTCTGTCTCTCTCTCTGTGTCTCTGTGTCTCTCTGTCTCTCTCTCTCTTTATTTGTAAAATGAGGGATCGAACTATAGAGCCTTTAAGGTTCCTTCCAGTTCTTCATCTATGATATTATAACAAAGAAGGTAGAAAAGT
Source organism: Petaurus breviceps papuanus (assembly GCF_028583685.1). NCBI lineage: Eukaryota > Metazoa > Chordata > Mammalia > Diprotodontia > Petauridae > Petaurus > Petaurus breviceps. The sequence continues at coordinate 44,804,156 of NW_027185761.1, read as the reverse complement.
AGAAGAAAAAAAACACAACATTTCCCATTTGAATGCAAGCTCCTTGAGGGCAGGGACCATGTTTTTGCCTTTTCTTTAGAAAACAAGCAGTTAGCACAGTACCTGACACACAGTGAACTCTTAATAAATGCTTGTTGACTGTCTGATTGACAAGAAAGGGCCTTCTACCATATCCCATGGTTATGAGACCAAATGAAGCCCATACTGAGATCTGCTGTTCTGATTGGTGAGCCAATGAGTCCCTAAACTTGACTATAATTTCATGAGAAATCCCAGTAAAATTTTATTCTCAGCTCCAAACTCATTCTACAGATTTCTCCACCTCTTTACAGGCAGCCCTATCCCAATATGGGAACCTTCCCCCATATCCTACCTACTCCTCCTTGTTTGTCATCTTCCCCTGTTAGAATGTATGCTCCTTAAGGGCAAGTGCTCTTTGTTTTTGCTTGTATTTATATCCTCAATGCTTAGCACAGATCCTAGAACATGCTAAGTGCTAATTTAATGCTTTGTCTAGTCTAATTAAGTAGTCATGAAAAAAATCAGAATTCTATGAGGTTTCTCCTGACAAGACTCCTTTTGTTAAGATATTTTTAATTTTGTTTAATTGTTCCTTGACTTTGTTTTAGTTGTAGATTTCAAGTACTGGATTACCTTAAGCTAATTATAGAGTTTACTGAAAAATGCAAAAATCACATTTACATATTCATTTATACAAGACGGGTATGAGAAGATGTAAGTGTTACTTGGCCCACTTCACTACCAACAGATGGGTACTCTTTCTTGTCTGGGTAAGGGACACAAGCCCCCAGTTGTAATTCTTCCTAGGTCCATTCCTTCTAGCCTGAATACTGGGTGCCCCACATAGCTTCGGAGCTGCATGATTTTATATTGAGGTGGACAAAGGGAGTTGGGGTCCTTTGACAAACCAAACTATGAGTAAGAAAAAAGTGGAAGAATTCCTTTGGAGTCAGATGCTACGCTTATAGATATTCACCAGTCTCTCTAGCAGTGTCTCTATTTGCATGACCCTCCAACTAGAGTGCTAAGACTGTCCTAACAAGCCTACATCAGTCTTCCTTATTTCCTATGAGGCAATGGCCAAAATTAAATATCGAGTGTGCTCATCCTGGTATTATCTTTCTTATTTTGCAAGTCAAAACTGGCCTTTTCGATTTGCTGTTTTCACAAAAACAAAGAGCCTCCATATTTTCCCCTCAAAGAAAGATTTTAATCTGGAGTATTAGAAATAGCATCTACAATCTCAGCAGTAGACATGAACGGCACTCCTATATATCATGGCCTGGACAAAGAATATACCTTCTTTTATCACAGGATATTCAGTTACCCAGAATTCTTGGCCAACCAAGATTATTACATGCTACAGAGCAATGACAGTTGTAGCTCAGACTAACATGGCCCAGAGGCACTGCAGGACCCTGAAATGCTTCTTGAAGCATCAAAAAATAATAAATTATACTCACTCTGATTTTATTATTCTGACTCTTTGCAAATTGGTAATCCATGCATTGCCAGAATACTTGACATTGAATATAAGAATCCAGTCTCAGTGAAGAGATCATCTACTCCAGCTCCCTACTTTAATAGATAAGGAAGCTTAGACTTAGAGACAGTAGTAAGCAGTCTGTCCAATGGCACAGATAGCAAAAAACTGGTGTAGTAGAGAGAGGGTTCGGCTTGAAGCCAAGAAGGCTTGAACTCAAATTCTGTATCTGACAGCTATGTGACCATGGTTAAATTCATTAGTCTCTCTAAGACTGTTTTCTCAACAGTACAATGGAGATAAAAATTCCTCTAGCACTTACCTCAAAGGATTGTGGTAGGGCTCCATTGGAATCATGTGTGTATGTACCTTTAAAACTTTGAAACCTTATATAAATGTCACTTACTATTATTCCTAATCATGATAAGTGACATGGGTGAATGTATAGGATTTCTTTTTTTTTTTTCAAAATCAGAATTGAAAGGACCATAAATGTATGGAAAGGAAAAAAGAGGATATCATGTTAAAGTATTAGGCACTGTCCTTTATATACAAAGATGACATTACTGAAACACTGTGGTTTTTCCCCCAGTGGTAATACATTTCTAATGAGATAGCTACACCATCTCACACATTTATAGATCCCAGTCTTTTCATTGAAGTATAGTGATGGGCTTAGAAACAAAAATTGGGTTAGAATTCTATCTCAGACTCTTATCAGCTGTATGACCTGAGTGAGATGCTTAACTCTTGTCAGCCTCAGTTTCCTCCTTTTCGAAATTCGGAAACCACCTGTCTCCTGGTATTGTTGTGAGGTTCAAATAAGAAAATGTATATAAAATGGTTTGCATACGTTAAAGGACTACATAAATCTAAGATGTCCATAATTATTCATAATAATTAATGTAATTATTATTAATAATAACTCACATTTTCATAATGGTTTAAGATTTACAAAGTGCTTTCCTCACAGGAACCCATTGAGGTAGATTATAAAAGTAGCATCATCCCTGTAGAATACAAACTACTTTGTTCCTGCACTGGTATCCCCTGCAACTAGCACAATGCCTGGCACTTAGTAGGCACATAACAAATAATTATTCAATTGAATCGAATCTTCCCTTTACAGATGAAGAAACTAAGATCCAGAAATCTGAAGTATCAGAGCTGAGACTGAAACCCAGGGTTCGCTTCATTTTAGATTTGAAACACCTTTCACAATATCATATTAGCTGCCTCTCAAATCTATTCAACTACCAAGATACTCAGCTAAAGAGGCAAGACCATAATGACTGAGATGGAGTTAGTAGCAACATAAACCAATGATGTCAAACTGGTTTATGCCATAGACATAGCCAAAGGGAAGGGCTGACTCCCTTAACATCCTAATAATGTCATGACCACAATCTTACTGGAAAAACACTTTGGGATCAATCAAAAGACCTGCACCTTGTCCTTGTTTTCTCATTCATTTTCTGTGACTTCGGGAATGTCATTTTGTGTCTCTGGGTTGCAATCTCCTCATTTGCGAAATGAAAATGTTAGCCTAGATGATCCCTCAGGCCCCTTCCTACCTTCTAGAGTCCTGAGATTGGATCCTTAAACCAGACTTATGTCCGAATAAGCAAAAAGATAATTTAGCTATCATAAGACATAATATACAAAATTCAGATTGCAAACCTTAAAGCACCATATAAATGTGAACCATTGCTATTTTATGATTATATTGGAATAAGAAGTTGTAGGGGGTTGGAGAGGAGGGAGAGAAAAAGAAGAAAGAGAAGAATATTGACTTAATTTAACTTGAATGGTTATTACGAGAGGATATAGGCTTCATTTTTTGAGGAGTTTTAAGACATCACATAAGACAGGTTGCAACAACGGAGCACATCAACACATTAAAATTTCAGCTATGGCATTATAAGGATCAGCAAGTATTTCAGATGAGGTCTCTTCTTTTAAAATATTTTCATTATAAAGAGTTGCTAGAATAAATAACCTGTGGAAGACAATTTCAGAAGTCCCTTTACAGACTTATCTGCTCAATAAGATCCTCTCCCTGAAGATGTTAGGTTAGATGAAAATGACAGCACCTAGAACAGTGCCTGGCACATAGTAGGCACTTTTAATAAAGGTTTATTGATTGATTACCCATTGAATAATTACACTCCTTTCTTGATGTTGTCTTTAGAGTTAAAAGTAATTCCACTGCACTAAGCATGGCATTTACATAACGGTAAATATCTGAATGAAAAGTAAATGATTCATGTCTTGTGGACAAGATATCAAAGAGTTTATCAAAATAACCTCAAAATAGTTATGGGGCAACAGACCCAAATATAGGCGGGGGGGGGAGGGAAACTTAGTAGAGGGGAAAGAGACATTAAATTAAAGATATGAAAAGTATACTCATGCAATTCATCATATATTTGTAAAACCACAATTCTCAAACTATATTATGAACACAGAAATCCCCCAAACTCTCCACTTCCGCCCTTAATGAAGAACTGAGTGTTCCGATAGTGACTTTCCCCCCATTTTCCTACTTAGAAGTAGCTTGGAATCCCTTGCTTGTATGATAAAACACTTTTGTCAGTGTTTGCTCAAGACAGTCACAGGATTGGCTGGTGATGATGTCATACTCCTGTATTAATCTCCACAAATGCAGTTTTAATATCTTATGCAGCGATACATCATTTACATAAGAAAATACTGTATTAAATAAAAGAGTGAATAGATAAAAGCAACCAGCTGAGAAGGGGTATGGACTACGGGAAAAGCAGCAAGCAAATGGTCATTATCAAAATGAGTAGATCTAGGTCACCCAACAAAACATCTCTCTAAAGAGAGTTGATTATAAATATTTGAAATACAAGTGGCCATGAAACCTCCCCATTGTTTAAAACAAAACCCCACAGATCGGAGTTGATGAAAGCAATTAAAAACCCCAGCAAGTTATTTGTATGTTTGCAAACTCAAACTGAAACAAACGCGCAGCAAGTGCTTGTGTGAATTGGGCAGCTTTTTGCCGGAGAAACAATCCAGGAGCCGCTTAAAGTCTCATCACAAACGCAATAGGCTATGATTCCTGATTGCATTAATGCTCAGTGAGGGTAGTAAAGACAGCTGCGGTGAAGACCAACCAGGGTCTTTAGCTCATCCAAAGCCCAAGACTTAAGTTACCTGCACTTAAGAAGCCCTGGCCGAAGCTCTCAGCCTCCCAGGCTTCTGATTGGTAAATTAGGAAGCGACTAAGGAAAAGAAAGCTTTGAGCCAAGTGAGAAGCGCTATCCAAGCCAACTCCTGGGGTCAGTTTTAGAGCATATAAGTCATCATTACATCTAATGAGTCTGAAAATTGCTCTCATAAATAAGTCACTGCAGTTATTAAGTGTTGTTTTTCTTACTGAAGGCGTGCAAGCTTGCCCTCTGATTGATTCTTACAAACGCTGCGCGTTCCATATTGCAATGTCTTTGACCGGTCGGTGGGCGGCTGGGAGAATGCTCCCGGTAATGCTACAAGGCTGTGGTCGCTTCTAACATTCTCATTCCACAGGGAGTTCGAAATACAAAGCAGGTTCGAAAACATACTTTCAGGTCGGAACCTATGGCACCTCTGCGCCTATACTCAGACAAATCGCTCCTACGACTAGTCACTGTCTGGAGGGATCTAACCCAATCTGGAGTATGTGATCAGAAAGCACGAATTAATTGATGTAAGTAGGAGGGGGCTGGGGGCTGCAAGTGGGGCACAAGCTATTGTCTTCAGTCACTCTTCCCAGGATATGTCACAGACATCAGACAAGGGATAAAGGGTCGGATCCATCCATCCCAGCAACGTATCTTTGCCTGTCAAATCAAATCAGCTACAGCAAGACTGGAGAGATGGATGCTTCCAGCATCTTAAAGGTCGAAGGGGAAATGATTATAAATGGAAAAGATTAAACTCTTAG
>NW_027185761.1:44765657-44798300 GCF_028583685.1 Petaurus breviceps papuanus | reverse complement strand
ACAAGTCTCAAAGTAACAAAGTGAGAAGGCACAGGAGGAGGGGAAGAGAGAGAACACAGAAAGCGAACAGTCCGCGCGAATGGGCTGAGAATAAAAGAGGACGAGAATGGGGAGGCAGGGGAATGGAGCGAAAGGTTGTGAGAGATCCGGTTCTGGCTTTCTCTCGGAGTAGCGCCCAAACCAATGTCTCTGGGAGCGCTGAAGGTTGGAGAGAACAGGCTAGGGGAAGGAAGGGTGGGGAGGAGGTGCGGGGGCGGAAAGCAGCCCGGCTCTGTGTGGGACTGGCAACTGCGCCAACTTAGGTGCCGCTTTTCCTCGGGGACTGAGGTGCCAAGATTCTCCAACTCGAAAGAGTAGAACAGGTTAGGCTGGAGTACCTTGCGGAGCGTTTATTGAAAGCCGCTGCCGCCAGGCCCTGCATCCCGAACCCCACTGCTCCAGCGTCTCTCCCAAAGCCCAGGCGTTCCCCAGGGTGCCCTGGTTAGGAATGAGGGAGCGAACCAGAGAGTAAGTCCAGCAAGCCGACCCCAGCCGCCTCTTTCCAAGAGCTGTCAGTCACTGCATCCAGGAACATCCGGGCGCATCTCCCGACGATTTTGCCTGGCATGGAGTGACCATCCTTCTACCCTCCAGCTCTCCTCCTCACTCTGGCCTCAAAGTGCTCTCAGCGCCAGGGCAAAGCGCCGCTGACTCAAGCAGCGTTGGCTAGGCAGACTGGATGCCCATTACTCTCTCTTCAAAACTAACAACACAACCCCCTCCACGCTCCAGCCAGTTCAGCCGCTTTCCGGACAGTGCCTCAATGCCGAGACGCAGCGCACGGACTCAGAGCGCTCCCCTGGTCGCGGCTGCTCCCGGCAGTCCCCCACCCAACCTAATTTCTCTACCCCGCTGGAGAAAAAGGGATACCCTTTCCAAGGTTCCTTTGCCTGCGCTCCAGCTCCAGGCTTCCAGACCCCTTCTGGCAATCCAACAATCATTTGTAGCACGCCCCGCGTTGCTCCAAGCCCCCAGCCCAGTCCTTACCTGGGAGAGGCACCCGAGAGGCAAACAGGCTGGGGAACCGTAGCGGATGAGGGTCAGGACCAGCAGCTGCGCGACTACCGACCACTGCTTCTGGCTGCCTGGCTGCCTGCCTGCTCGCTTGCTTTCTTCCACTTCTGTTTACATGACTTCAGCCGGCGACGAAGGAGGCAGCAAGCAAGCTTCGCCCCGGGGGAGGGAGATCTGTGGCCAGGGTTCCCCCAGTTTGGGAGGGGGTGGGGAGAAGAACCCCTAATTCCAGCCTAGGGACTAGAAGGGGAGGTAGAAGGGGAGTTCAAGGGTCAGGGAAACGAGGGCCGATCCTGGGGTAACCAGAGAGCTGAGCCGTTGCCTCACCAGGGGTCTGAGAAAGCCCAGCCTAGGGTCCTGGACCCACTAAGCTCTGCCATCTTCTTCCTCCCTGCCCGGGAGGCGCGAAAAAGAAGTTCTTAAGTCTTGCCAAAGAGAGAAGTGGGAACCCCAGATTCCTGCGGGACTGTGAAGTAAATCACCACAGAGAAGAGCAAGCCACGAGAACGCTGGGGCGAAAGTGGAATGTCGATGGTCGGAGTTCTCTTCCTTCCCGGCCAGCCTCCCCTTCGAGGGGCACAGCTGGGAGGGCGCTATCCTCAGCCACTCAGCCTGAGCTTTCTAGAGCCGGGAGAAAGCAGGGAGAGAACTGCCTGGATCCGGCCCCCACGGAGGACCCACCTGATTGGCCAGGGCCTCACTGGACACCCCCCCCCCCACCTGCTCCGCAGCTGTCCACGTGGGCAGTCACTCATCGCCCCCGCCCCCCTGGCACATCCCCTCACTCTCCCCCCACCCACCTCCTGCTTCTGCTCTGTCCTCCCCTTCTTCAAAGAGCCTCGCTAGGGAAACGGAGTAGGTGCCTGGTAGGGGTGGAAAGGAAGCGATCCCGAGGGTCCCAAGTGAAGGACAGTGAGTATGAATCCTCCTGGGGCAACGGCATCTTCCTTCTCCCTACTTGGAGATGGGAAAAACCCTCTGAGGCACCCCCTCCCTGGTAGCTAGAATTTAAGATGAGCAAACCTCATGCCCTCACCATCTTCGGGCCTTCCAGCAGTTTACAAACAAATTATCATACACAGCAGCAAGTAGTGCATGCATATATAATTCATGTGGTTATGTAACCTCGAATGTCTCAAAAAAAAAAAAAAAGGCCATCCTTAGACCCTGGACGGAGAAATACCCATAAAGCCTGTTTGGCCCTCCTAGATTGCCCTCTGCACTGAGATAATGAGTTTCATGCCAAGCACCTCTGGCCTCTCAGCTGCGATCAGCGCATACTTTTGCCATGTTATTTTGATCATCCTTTAACACTTAAGCCGGAAGCCCTTCCACTGGAAAAGTGGGCCATCACAGACCAAGACTGCAGTGTTGCCAAGTTGACATCAAACTAAAAAAAAAAAAAAAACTTAAGAAGAATTCATCATCCCTATTTCACCAGAAGAAAAAGACTCAGAGGTGACCTGAAACTGTAGCCACTTCTGCATTGGACTATCCCTTACTGAACCAACTCCAGTGGCTTCCTAGAGACTCTTGGAGAAAATAGACTCCTCTGTGGATGTTGAAAAAAACGCTTCACAACCTGGCCCCAACCTGTCTTTCCAGTCTCATTGGACACACTGTCGTCTGGCCAAACTGGCCTTCCCTCAGGTCCTCACTCATGACCCTCCATCCCCATTGTCCAAAATTGTTTTGTTTGTTATCTTTTTGTTCAGTCAAATCTTTGTGACCCCATTTGGGGTTTTCTTGGCAAATATAGTGGAGTACTTTGCCATTTCTTTCTTCGAGTCATTTTACAGATGAAGAAACTGAGGCAAACAAGATTAAATGACTCTCCCACCATCATATAGCCAGTAAGTGCTTGTGGCCAGACTTGAACTCGTGAAGATGAGTCTTTTTTTACTGCAGGTCTGGTACTGCCCTATTTTCATCTTACTTATACCTCATAAGAGTTCTCTTCCTTTAAAATAAAACTAAACACTATTTTCTGCATGAAGCCTTTACTGCTCCCCCCCCCACCCCAACTGTTAGTGTCCTCATTTCTAAACTATTTTGTATATATTTGTAATACCTAACTATCCATCTTGACCGGACAGGACCACAGTAGCTAGCCAATTAGAGGGCAGCATGACCAGGATGTTTAACTACCAAACCTTAGATGGGACCCCTCCTCCATTACCTAATCCCTTAACAAACTCCTCCTACCTTTTTAATATTAATAATATTCTTATATTCTATGTAAATATTGATTGTGTAATCAGCATCTTTACCTTTTAAAAATCGGTTTTGCTCTCTCTGAAGCTCCTGGTTCTTCTTGGATCTTAGCCTGCTCCATGAGAGGCATCAACCTCAATAAATGCCTATACTTCAATTAGAGGTGGTCGACTCTTGAATTCTTTGAGATGGTTCCACCACAACAGTTTTTGGGTGGGCAAAGCCCCCACAGCAGCACTAGGGGATAGAAAGATGAATGACAGAGTCCCTGCCCTCATGGAGTTTACAGTCACTAGTAGAAGATATAAGACAGACATAAATATTATAAATATGAAATGAAATAAGTACAAGGGAGAAGTGCCAAACATTTAGGGAGACTTGGGGAAGGAAACATCACTCTGTGGGGAAAATGGAAGCAAGAATCAGGGACAGTTTGATTGTGGCATCTGAGATGAGTCTTACAGGAAGGGAAGGATTTCAACAGGTTCAAGGCAGGAGGGTGCTGTAGAATGAGGGGAAGATATGAAAAAGGGCCACCATTTTAATCTTTCCTCTTTGAAAGGTTCTTTTTATTTATCCTGGAGCCCTCACTCTTGCCTTGTTTGCTGCTGGCTTAAACTACGTTGAGATTAAGCACATCAATGAAAAGGTTGTTAGAAATAGGCTCAAATTCTTCATATTTCCATATAGAAAGGACACATGAAGGAAGCAGGCACACAAGTTTCCAAAAAATGCCTCACTTGACTAGATCTCCATTTGAACATTCTCCACTGGTTCATCCATACTGATATTTGAATTTTCCATTGTAAACTTCAAGAAAATGAGAATCATTTCTATTTATTTGTTCACATCACAACATCCCATTCAGCACCATGTATGTCCAGACATTTAATCCATCCCATTATGATTTGCTTTCGTCTGTGGAGAAAAACATTCCAGCTCTCCTATCCTACTGACAAAATTTTGTTACCACAAAGTGAAATGTAGCAAAGCTTTACCAATTCCTTTCTTACTCTGGCATAACTCTTTATTTGTAGGCTATCAGAAATAACTGAATAAAAACTAGAGAAGGCAAAACATACTTATATAGCATAACAATTGTAATGGATATCTCACTCAACTCTAGGATGATACCACAATCTGGATTCAATGTGGGGAGAAAATATTTGGCTCAAGTCCCCACCCTTGTTTTTTGTTTTGGGGTTTTTGTGTGTGTTTGTTTGCTGGGTTATTTTTTTTTGTTGTTGTTATTGTTGGTTTTTTTTTTTTTTACAATAGACCAAGCAGGAAGCATAAATCAAATAAAGTATTAAATTGCAAATTAAGTATGGGAAAGCCAAGCAATTAAATAACTCTCACTATCATCTCCCACCCCCCCCATATACAAATACATACAATTTCCTATAAACTCACAAGCTAGTATGGAAGACAAGCCCTCCCTGGAAAAGGCATTGAACTTAGAAAGCTCTTCTTGTCTGATTTCATTCTATCTCCTGCATTCCTTTGTCTTGTCCAAAAATTCTTGATCCTCCTTGGCTCTGCCCTGTAGCCATTCTAGCCAAGGGGCTGGGAAGCACACTAGTCTACTGCTATACTCAACCGATATCAATGTCATCTGCTGAAACTCCACCCTCTGCTGATGCTTATTTATCATCTACAAACTTGCTGTTGTCAGCTGGTGAAGTTTGGCCTCTGTTGTTGCTTCAAGGTAGCATTGTTTTCTTAAGGTATAATATCCTAGTCAAATGCTCCCATATGTCTGTAAGCAGCCTGTGAGCTGGTGGGACAAAAAAGGGCCAAGCTACATAGGCAAGTGTGACATTTACAGGTTCATCTCTCCCACCATTTACTCTGATTTCAGTTAGGGGAACAATTCCATTCACCTCTGCCTCAGCTCAATGTGTAAGCAGACTTCTCTTCCCACCAGTTGAGCATCTCCCTGTGAATATTTTTGAGTCTTGGAATAAGCATATAGCTATAGCTATAGATAGATATAGATGTGTGTGAGCATGTATGTACATGTGTGTATGCATATACATATATACACACATACAAATATGTATATGTGTGTGTATCCCTTTTAACTTATCCTTCTAACTTTTGTCATGCAACCTGAAGCCTCAGGAGAGTAGCAAAAGTATTGGAGAGAGAGGTTCAAGCTGCCAGCCTTCACTGGCAGTCAGGACAAGACCCTTGTCCCCCTTGTGTAATTTTACATTATTTTCATATAGCTCGTTTTAGTCTTTAAACAATTTGTTCTTCAACTCTTTCTTTACCTTGTAAGTATTCAGAATTAAAGATTCACTTTTATTTTGTTCTACTTTCCACCTGGCTCAGTGAGCCCTGCAATTATTCTGATAAATGGAACACCTGATTTAGTCTGGTTCTCATTGTCCATTCTGTTGCTCAGTGTGCTCAGAGGCAATGTTATTGGCCCTCCCCAGAATGATTCTTCATTGACTCAAAGCAATACCTCTTCAATATAATACAGAAGAATGAAGAAGACTTTTCCCCTTTCTCCAATAGGCTGCCTGACCTAACTCTGTGCTGGATCTGAACACTGGCTGCTTTACAAAGAGAAGGATAAACCATCTTGCAATGGGAATGCAGATCTAAACACCGCCGCATCTGTGCTGTGTATATCAGATTCTATTCTGGTTGGTTCCCCATGGTGCTGGTCAGGAGGAAAACCAGGGGACTTGAAGCAGTGAAAAAATGTGAAACTAAACCCATTAGCTTATTCTGCCCAACCCAGGATTCCAGTTTTAACCAGGAAGTGGTCAGCCTTTTAGCCTCTTTATTATTTCCTACATTGAAGGTTGGTCAATGTTGTTTTAAAATTCTGGAAATCAAACAAGGTCTGGCCATTATCTTTGGGAGAAAGGCTTGGGTGGGTGCAGCCATCCTTCCTGTTCCTGACCACACCACTTTAATAATTCACAGTGTGTAGGAGAGCACTACTTCAGAGCAAATTAGCATAATAAGAATATATGGAACCACAATGGAAGAACATTTTTACTGATTATGCAAGGGAAACAGACTCAAAGATAGATTCCATCCATGGTCAGCACTAGGCAAAATTATGAAGTAGGCAGCTTAGCCTCCATACTCCTCACCTCCCACTGCACATCCTCTCTGCAGCACCTCCCCTCCACAGATACTCAGCATCCTTAACTTGCTCCCCAACTGCCAAAAACCCCAATAGTTTTCGAGTTCATCCTGCATCCTATACTCAGACCTGTCCCTTTTCCTTCCCTTCCATTGAAATTTATCTATTCCATCTTCTGTTTTTGTCAATGAGTCAGTCAGTCAACAAGCATTTGTTAAATGCTTGCTATGTGCCAGACAGATAACAGCAGCTACTCTGATGAATTTGTCCAAATTAATGAATGCCAATGTGTCATCCCTCCCCTGGAGCTCTGGATGGTTTGGCTGAAATCATCAGCCATCTCTGTACGTCCCACCCCCTTCTTAAAATCCCAAGTCTCCTACAAAGCCTGTCTCTTACACGAAGTCGTTTCTGACCCATCCCCAAACTAGGGCTTCCTCCCCCAAGTTACTTCTTATTGGTTGTGTGTCTGTTTTAGACGGTGAATTCATCGAGAAGAAGGACCACGTTTTTTGTCTGTCTTTGTATTCCCAGCACTACAGCATAGTAGGCACTTAAATGACTAACTTGTACATATTTCTACACAGAGAATTAAACTCTTCAAGAGTAGGGGCTGTTTCATGTTTGTCTTTGTGTCTCCAGTCCTTAGCACAGTGCCTGGTCCACAGTGGGCATTTAATAAGTGCTTGTCAATTAAGTGATTGAATAAGAGGGGTCTCCTGGAGACAGTGACTTAATCCAAGAGGTTATCTCCTGCTGGTGGGACTATCAGTCTTTGTAGCAGGCTAATGGAGAGGGAGTGAGGATCAGGGAGATTGAGAAAAAGTATATTTAGCAGTAGTTAGATGTTCCCAATCCCACTATAAAACAGGCCTAGTACTAACGTCATCTTCCCGTCTGTTAGGCAGCCTCATCGCACTGAGACAAGGAAACATGAGCTCCTACTTCTGGAAAGCAAATATATTCAGAATACTTCCTTCTTCGCTCTGCAACACAGATCCTCCAGGATGTAAAAGAGAAACACTGATAAACTAAAAGAGTCCATAGGAGGGCAACCAGAAAGGAAAGAACTCCTTTCATCCCTTTTAAGATCTGCTCTCTGATTTCTCTTGGTTGTAGTCGTGGGGGCCCATGTTCTTTTGTAACAGAATTGTTTCAAATGCTCTAGTCATTGGCAGTTTAGTTATAGACCTGGACTAAAAATGGAATTTTATATAAAATAAACATAGAACCCGGTGAAAATGGCCACTCTCCTCAGTAAGTGTCTGTCTACATTCCAAAGAGGCCTCAGTGGCCTTCAAGTTGTACCTTTCATATTTACAATAACCTCAATCCTGGATCTCAGATCAGTATCATAAAATCCCAGAACTGGGAAAGGGACTCCAGAGGTCACGAGTCTGCCCCATACATAAACAGGAATCCTCTGACTTTGCCAACAAATTATCAGCCTTCTCTTGAAAACCTAGCATAGTGGTGATCCCATTACCTTTTGAAGGAACTCATCCCATTTTAGGATAATTCCAGTGCTTAAGAAGTTTCTCCTTCCATTGAGCCTAAATCATCCTCCCAGGCAACCTCCTATACTTTTAGTTCTGCTCTATCAGCCCAACAAGAGCAATTCTAAACTTTCTTTTACATAACTGCCCTTCAGCCCCTTAGAGATAACAAACATCCTCCTGAGTGTTCTCCAATCTAAACATCCCTGGGTATTTCACCTCATCCTCATCTGGCATAAATTTGATGCCCTTCACCTTTCTGGCTGCCTTCCTCTGGACACACTCATTTTAAAAATGTCCTTGCCAAAATATGGCACCAGGAGTTGAAGATCTTATCTAATAGATTTCTAAGCTTATTTCCAGTACTATGCTCTTCCTACTGACCCCACGATCTCTCCAAATTTACTGTGATCTTTTATAAGGTAAAAAAAGCACTTCTGAACACCATGTCCCTGATCCTTTGTCTTTTCTCTCTCAACGCAAGGTCTTAACTGTCAGCTACCCTACCCTTACTCAAAACTTCACTAAAATAAAAGGTAATATCATTAGCACCAAAACATTGGTTTGGATGTTCATCCTACTGAATGGCTCAAATATATGCTACTGTTTTTTTTAGCAGATCAAAATAATATAGGCATCCCTCAATTCCTATACTATATGGTGACCCAGAAAAGTGGAAGGAGGTCCCATGGTGTATAATGAAGATATTTCTTGAGGTAATAGGCAAGAGAATGAGTTTCTGGGGAATGATAGGACATATAATGGATTTGGTTAAAAAAATCAATCACAGTACAAGATGGGGGAGGTAAAACTAAATCTGAAAAAGGACCTTATAATACTGCAAGCTTTCTGCGAATCAACATGGGATGAGGCAGCCCAGAAAACTATTGTGATTTTAAGCTACATTGAGAAAGGCAGTGACCCATCAGTTGCAGAATGGTTAAATAAGTTGTGACGTGTCATAGTGATGGAATACTACTGTGCTTTGAGAAATTATGAGCTGGTCAATTTTAGAGAAATATGAAAAGACTTGCATGAAACAATGCAGGTCGAAATGAGCAGAACCAAGTGAATGTTGTACACAGTAACAGCAATATTGTTCTAAGAACAACTTTGAATGACTAAATCATTTTGAGTATTATAAATAGCCAAATCAACTACAAAGGACCTATGAAGAAAGATGCTGTCCATATCCAGAGGAAAAAACAGATAAAAAGAAGTATGCATAGTATGGTAGAGTGGGAAGGAAGGGAGAAAAAAAATTAAAAATACACAGCAAAGAACAAAAGAAAACTTTAAAAAAGCACAGAAAAGAGGAGTAGCTTTGAAAATGATGTGTAATATTTATTACATAGTTTTTCAAAACAAGTAAACAGTATGAAATGGAAATTAATGGTTTAATATTGAATCTTCTTTTATGTTATGCTGTATACATGGAAATGTTCTCTTTTTTGGTCTTTTTACATTTAAGTTCAAAATGAACAAGAAAAAATTTAAAGGAAAGACAGTATATGCTGCTGAATAAGATGACTGAGTAAATGAATGGTCACAGAGAAACCCAGCTCTCTCACACACACATTCCAGCAAAGATCTAACAAAATTATCAGAATGAATAATGATCATGAAATGTAGAGAGAAACACTTTCATCAATACCTTCATCCAAGTTAAGATTGAAGACAAAACAAAGCCTAGACAGAAGCCTGTACCAAATGGCCCTGGGAAAGGGATCCATACAGAAAAGCAAGGATGAATATAGTTGAAAAAGGTAGAAAGCTGCCAGCACAGACCAGAAGCATTCCAACTCAGGGCATTTGAATCCCAGTGGCAGGAAGACTTGTCATACTCAGATGAAGAAGCTGCAAAGTTGTTAGGAAGCCAAAGCAGTTTTATTACTCTGATTACAGAAGCAGGGCTAGGTGCTAGGAGCACTTGAACCAGTACATAGTGGAAGCTGTTCACAGCCCTCTGACTAGAGATGCTCCAGAAGACCCAAAAGACAGATCCCAGACAGTCTGGGGAGGCCTGACTTTTGCCAGCACTCTGAGCACAGACACACATGGGGAAGTGAAAAACAACAACAGGAACCCAGGACTAAACAGGGATTGACCACCCCATGCAAGAGTTCAGGAGGAAGCAAGAGGCTGACCTTGGTATGACGTTCACATTAGAAATTTTCATTGGAGCTAAGAGTAAAACAGAAGACACTGTGGGGTGGCTAGGTGAAGCAGTGAATAGAGCACCAGCCCTGGAGTCAGGAGGACCTGAGTTCAAATCTGATCTCAGACACTTAACACTTACTAGCCATGTGACCTTGGGCAAGTCACTTAACCCCAATTGCCGTGCCCTCTCCCCTCCAAAAAAGAAAAAAAAAAAACAGAAGACACTGAACAGTATGAAGAAATATTGTGGGTCTAGGGATGCCGAAGAGAAAAACCCAGAAAGCTCCATACAACTACAAGAAAAATCTCAAGTTTTTTTTTTTTAAGTGACCATGAGAGAACCTGAAAGAAATGGCACAAGATTGTTTCTAAGACTGATCATTTAAATTCTCTATTTGTTAATCTGTATATTACATGTGCATATATTAATATTTATCCATTCAAACATCCAAAGAACAACTAATTCTATTGTTGCATAAACTGTTTATACTAACATATTCTTACCTCAATAGGGAAAGACAAAGCAGGGGTGGGGGGAAATAGAAGAATATCTCTAATTAATATCAACTCCAAAATATTAAATCAAATATTAGCAAAGAGACCATAGTAATATATTTAAAAGGTGGCATACTATGATACACTATTAGGTTGGATTTATACTAGGAATGCAAAATTAGTCTAATATAAGGAAAACTATAATTTTAACAGACCATATAAATTAAAAAAAAATTAGAATCATATGAGTATATCAACAGATGCTGAAAACATTTTTGAGAAAATATAGCACTCACTTCTGTTTAAAAAAAACTTGAATTCATAAATAAAAATAAGAGCTGGTTTTATGAAAAAAAAAACAATAAAATTGAAAGACCCTTAGTCAATATGATAAAAAAAAAAAGAAAGAAGAAAACCTAATTATGAGTATAAAAAATGAAAAGGGTGAATCTACCTCCAATGAAGAGGAAATCAAAACAATAATTATGAATTATTTTTCCCAATTGTATGCACATAAATTTGACAATCTTAGGGAAATGGATGAATATTTACAAAAATACAAGTTGCCCAGATTAACTGAAAAGGAAGTAAATTACTTAAATAACCCCATCTCAGAAAAAGAAATCAAACAAGTCATCAGTGAACTCCCTAGGAAAGAATCTCCAGGACCAGATGGATTTGCAAGTGAATTCTATCAAACATTTAAAGAACAATTGATTCCAATATTCTACAAACTATTTGGGAAAATTAGTGAAGGAGTCCTACCAAATTCTTTTTATGATAAAAATATGGTACCTAAATCAGAAAGAGATAAAACAGAGAAAGAAAATTATAGACTAATTTCCCTCATTAATATAGATGCAAAAATTTTAAATAAAATATTAGCTAAAAGACTACGGCAACTTATCTCAAGAATAATACACTTTGATCAGGTAGGATTTATTCCAGGAATGCAAAGATGGTTTAATATTAGGAAAACCATCAGTATAATTGATCATATCAACAATAAAACTAGCAGAAACCACATGAATATCTCAATAGATGCAGAAAGGGCCTTTGACAAAATACAATATCCATTCCTATTAAAAACACTAGAAAGTATAGGAATAAATGGAGCCTTCCTTAAAATAATAGGTAGCATCTATTTAAAACCATCAGCAAGTATTATATGTAATGGGGATAAGCTAGAAGCATTTCCAATAAGATCAGGGGTGAAACAAGGGTTCCACTATCACCCCTCTCATTCAATCTGATGCTAGAAATGTTAGCAATAGCAATTAGAGAAGAAAAAGAAATCTAAGGAATCAAATGAGGCAAAGAAGAAACCAAGCTATCACTCTTTGCAGGTGATATGAAGATATACTTAGAGAATCCTAGAGAATCAAGTAAAAAACTACTTGAGACAATAAATAAGTTTGGCAAAGTGGCAGGATATAAAATAAACCCACATAAATCCTCGGCATTCCTATATATCTCTAATGAAATTCAACAGCAAGAGATAGAAAGAGAAATCCCATTTAAAGTTACTATAGACATTACAAAATATTTGGGAATCTACCTGCCAAAACAAACCCAGGACCTATGTGATCACAACTACAAAAACACTTTTCACACAAATAAAGTCAGATCTAACTAATTGGAAAAATATCAATTGCTCATGGTTGGGTTGAGCTAATATAATAAAAATGACAATTTTACCTAAATTAAATTATATATTTAGTGCCATACCAATCAATTTACCAAAAAAACTACTTTATAGAGCTAGAAAAAAATAGTAACAAAATTCATTTGGAAGAATAAACGGTCCAGAATATCAAGGGAATTAATGAAAAGAAATGCTAGGGAAGGTGGACTAGCTATACCAAATTTTAATCAGTATTATAAAGCAGCAGTCATCAAAACTACTTGGTACTGGCTGAGGAATAGAGTAGTGGATCAATGGAATAGATTAGGCACACGAGATTCAGCAGTCAATGACTATAGTAATCTATTGTTTGATAAACCCAAAGACCCCAGTTTTGGGGATAAGAACTCACTATTTGACGAAAACTGCTGGGAAAACTGGAATATAGTATTGCAGAAACTGGCCATAGACCATTATCTAACACCATATACCAAAATCAAGTCTAAATGTGTGCATGATCTAGGTATAAAGGTTGATACTGTAAGCAATTTCAGAAAGCAAAGAATAGTTTACCTGTCAAATTTGTGGAGAGGGAAAGACTTTATGACCAAACAAGAATTAGAGAGCATTGTAAAATGCAAAATGACTAATTTTGATTACATTAAATTGAAAAGCGTCTATACAAACAAAGCCAATGTAACCAAGGTTAAGAGGGAGGTGGGAAATTGGGAAAGAACGTCTACAACCTATATCTCTGATAAAGGACTCATTTCTAAAATATAGAGAGAATTGAGTCAAATCTATAAGAATGCAAGTCATTCCCCAATTGACAAATGGTCAAAGGATATGAACAGGAAGTTTTCAGAGCAAGAAATTAAAGATATCAATAAGCATATGAAGAAATGCTCTAAATCACTAATGATTAGAGAAATGCAAATCAAAACAACTTTGAGGTACCACATCTCACCAGTCAGATTGGCTAAGATGACAGAACAGGAAAATGACAAATATTGAACAGGATGTGGGCAAATTGGAACACTAATGCATTGCTGGTGGAGTTGTGAACTGATCCAATCTTTCTAGAGAGCAATCTGGAATTATGCCCAAAGGGCTATAAATAATTTCATACCGTTTGACCCAGTAATACCACTTCTAGGGCTATATCCCAAAGAGATCATAGAAGTGGGAGGAAGACCCATATGTACAAAAACATTTACAGCAGCTCTTTTTGTGGTGGCAAAGAATTGGAAATTAAGGGGGTGCCCATCAATTGGGGAATGGCTAAACAAGTTGTGGTATATGCATGTAATGGAATACTATTGTGCTATAAGAAAAGAGGAGCAGATGGATTTCATATTTACCTGGAGAGGCTTATATGAACTGATGCTGAGTAAGAAGAGTAGAACCAGGAGAAATTTGTACACAATTACAGACAAAATGTATATGTGATGACCAGCTTTGATAGACTGGACTCTTCTCAGCAATGCAGTGATATAAGTCAATCCCAAAAGACTCGTGATAGAGAGAGATGTCTACATCCAGAGAAAGAATTAGAAGGAAATGAGTTTGAATCCAGATTGAAGCAAACTACCTGATCTTTTTCTTTTTCTTGTTTGGTTTTATTTCCCCTTTACCATTTCTCATTCCATATGATACAATCCATCTTTATAACCTGACTAATGTCTAATTGAAAGTATTTGCAGATCTTATACTTGATTGTATGCCGCCATGGGGGAGGGGGGAGGGAAGAGAGGGGGACAGAATTTGAAACTCAAGGAATTGTGGAATTGAATCTTATAAACTAAAAGTAAACAAACAAATTAATAAAAAAAATTAAAAGATACAGATGTATGTAAATGAACAAGGACATTAAACATTCTCTCATGGGAACCTAAGAAATAATTGCTTTACATTCATTAAATAAACCCTGCTCTCTGATCAATAAATTTGAACTGCTATGACAGAAAAAAAAAAACTAGGGACAGCTAGGTGATGAAGTGAATAGATAGCCCTGGAGTCAGGAGGATCTGAGTTCAAATCCGGCCTCGGACACTTAACACTTACTAGCCATGTGACCTTGGGCAAGTCCCTTAACCCCAATTGCCCTACCTTCCCCCCTCCAAAAAGAAAAAAAAACTAAACATATAGGGAGGAAATCATGGTTTTTTCCCTAATATAGTAAATACTATCTATCTAAAAACAAATATTAGCAATATATAATGGAAAAATGCTACCATTATTTCCAAAAAGACCAGGGATAAAGCAAAAAATATCTATTATTACCACTATTTTTATATAGTGCTATGATAGCAATAAAACAAGAAAAAGAGAGAACAGCATAATCAAAGAGGAAACAAAATGATTAATTTTGTAAATAATGATGATCTACTTAGAGAACCCTAGAAATTCAACTAAAAATTAGTTGAGACAATGACTTAAGTATTAGAGTATAAACTAAATTCACATAAATCATTAGCTCATCTGTATATTGCCAATAAAACCCATCAGGGAGAATTAAAGAAAGAAATCCCATTCAAAATAACTATAAAATTGTATAAAATATCTGGAAGCCTACCTACCAAGATGTACACAAGAACTATATGAATATGACTATAAAACACTCTACCAAAATTAAGACTTACTTAAATACTTGGAAAGATATTAATTGTTCCTGTATGGGCTATGACGATACACAAAAATGATAATACTATCAAAATATTTTACTTATTCAGTGCCATACTAACCAAACTACCAAAGAGTTACTTCATAGAACCAGAAAATGTAATAATGCAATTCATCTGGGAGAACTAAAGATCATGAAAATAATGAGACAAAATGGAAAGCTGTAGGAAGGAAGTAACCAATCTCAAGCTATATTACATTGCATTCATCAGCAAAATTATTTGATACTAGTTAAAAAACAGAAAATCTGATCAATGGGCACAAGATTCAGGAACAAACAAACATAGAAGCATGATAGTTAATAAATCCAAAAATCCCAACCACCTGGTTAAGGACTCACTATTCAACCAAAAACAAAAATACTAGGAAAACTAGACAACAGCCCTACAAAAATCAGGTTTAGACAAATATAGTAATAACAATAGTTAGCATTTATATAAGGTTTTCAGTTTTGCAAAGTTCTTTGAAAATAGTATTTCATTTTATTCTTATAACAATCCTGGGAGGCAGGTGTTATTATTATCCCCAGTTTACAGATAGGAAAACTGAGGCACAGAGCCATTAAATAACTTGCCCAAGGTTGCACAGCTGGTAAGTATCTGAAAACAGATTTAAACTCAGTACTTCCTGACTCCAGGTCCAACATTATATGCACTGTGCCATCTAGCTGGCTATCATACCATATACCTCAATGGGTTCCAAATATATATGTGACAGAGATATAAAAGGTCACATTATAAATAAATTAGAGGAATAAGGAAGTAGATACTTTTGTGATTTTGGATACAGAAAGAGTGTTTAACTAAACAAGGTATTTAGAGGATCACAGAAGATAAAATGGACAATTTTGATAACACAAAGTTGAAAAGCTTCTGCAAAAAAAATCAATGCAAGTAAAATTGGAAGATAAATAATGAACTTGGGGGAGGGGATCTTTGTGAGTAGTTCTTCTGATAAAGGTCAACTAGGGAACTGAAACAAATATTATAAGAATAAGAGCCACTTCCCAAAAGAAAAATGATCAAATGATATGAACAGGCAATTCTCAAGGTAGGAAATCCAAGCTATCATCTAGCACATGAAAAAAATGTTCTGACTCAGAAATACAAAGAAAAACTCAAATTAAAACAACTCTGAGGTTCTACCTCATATCTATCAGATTGGAAAAGATGACAAAAACAGAAAACAAAAAAATTTGGAGAAGATAGGGGAGAGCAACCATAATAAAGTAGTGTTGGTGAAGCTGTACCATTCCAGAAAGTAATTTGAAACTATGTCCAATAAATAAAATGTGCATCCTCTTTGAGTCAGTGATATTACTACTAAGCATGTGTCTCGAAGAAATCAAAGAAAGAAGGAAAGGATCCATATGTACAAAAAAATTCATAGTAGCACTTTTTGTTGTAGCAGAGAACTAGAAACTAGAAGAATTTCAACTGGAGTGGATGAACAAATTATGATATACTAATATAATGGAATATTATTGTAAATAAAATATGATGAAAGGGGCATATTTAAAGAAACCTAGGAAGACTTACATGAACTCATGCAGTGAAGTGAGCAGAGCCAGGATAACAAAGTATACAATGACTATAACAATGAAAAGAAAAACCAGTTTGAAAGACTTTAAGAACTCTTATCAGTTCAATAACAAATTATACCTACAGAGAACAGATGATGAAAGATACTACCCATCTCTTGACAAAGGGCAATGGGCTAGAAACATACATTTTAGAACATGACTAATATGTGAATTTGTTTTGCTTGGCTGCTTATTTGTTGGGGTGGGCAGGAAGATACTGATAACAATGTCCAAAAAAAAGAACTAATAAAATTTTAATATTCACAGAAGAATACATGAGGTTCAGGAGGATAGTCAGACAAGCAAATGAGCTCTGAAACTAATATATTGCATGTGTGTAAACTTTTTCAAAACAAGCTCTATGGACTAGAGAGTCTCAATTTCATAGCCTATGGTCACCCAGATGTTAAGCCTGTATCAAATTTCCTTCATAAAGACCTAGGTTCAAATCCTGCCTTTATAGTTGTGTGACCACTGGCAAGTCACTTAACTTCTCTTAGACTCAGTTTCCTCATCTGTAAAATGGGGATAATAAAAACCCATAGTACCTGCCCCACAGTTGTTGTGAGACTTTAATGAGATAAGGTATATAAAGCATTTTTTCAGATGGTGTTGTGTTGCATAGAGCGCTAGACCTGGAGTTAGGAAAACCTGAATTTAAATCCCATCACTAACATTTAACAACTGTGTAACCCTTGACAGGTTATTCAACCTTCCTCTGCCTCAGTTTCCTCACCATAAAATGGAACTAACAGTAATTGAACCTGCTTCCCAGAGTTGTGATGAGGATAAAATGAGATGACATTTATAAAAGCACTTTGCAAAAACACTCAAAAAGTGCTAGCTATTATTGTTATCATTGTTACTAAACACTATGTACAATCTGATTATTATTTTAAGTCTGTATCTTACCACATAGGTCTGCTTTGGTTTGAAGGGATCAGTGCCCTTGTATACATCAGACTGGTCTGGCATTCTAACAAAGCTATTAACAAATAGGTAAAATGACAGTTACTGCTCTGTCTTGTCAGGTTATTAGAGTTCACTGTCACTAGAATTTAGATGTCTCGTGGTTAAGATACTGATAAATATAGGCAGGGTAAAGTAGATTTTTGACAGCATTGTATCTATAATGAAATGCTTACAGCTGGAGGAATTTTTGAATAAGCAGCCTGAATGGGGAGCTCATTCATTCCTCATAAGAGCAAAGGTGAGAAGACAATGAAATGAAATTAATGAAGTCATGAAGGAATGAATGAAATCCTTCAGTGAAGGAAAACATGACAGCTCAAATGCAAAGATGGGGAAAAAATAAAAGCAAAGACCTCCAGCAGCTAGGTGGTGCAGTGGATTAACCACTGGCTCTAGAATCAAAAAGACCCTGAGTTCAAATCCTACCTCAGACAGTTACTGGCTGTGTAACCTTGGCCAAGACATTAAGCTTCTATAAACTTCAGTTATCTTAGTTGTGAAAGGAAAGCGTTGGACTTGAAGGCTTCTGAGATTCCTTCTAGATCTAAATCTATAATGCCAAGAACTCTATTATCACTTCCTTAAGAAGATGAAAGAGATATAAAATCTCACAACAAAAAGACCCAAAGAGCCCAGAAAATGACTTAGCAAATATCGACTAACAAGTGGCAAAAGTTCATATGAAAACACCAGAGAGGAGGACCATAGGTGTAGAATGTAGGCATGCTATTCTATACACAGAGTATCTTATAAGCACTGGCTTGTATCCCCTATGCCTGACACACAGCAGGCCCTTAATAAATGCTCGTTGATCAGTTGCTTCATAAGATTGCAAAAGGCAATTGACAGAAAGTAAACCTTAAAAGAATCAGTGAAACCAGAGTATTCTGTGAGGATTTGTCTATGAAAGTATAGGGATGATAAAAAAAATAAACACAAAATGGAATGGACCTGGCAGCAATTTCAGAACAATCTATTCTCATAGGCAACCAGATTTGGATTCTACCACCTCTGCATCCAGCTCCTTATGTGATGAAATGGTAATGCAATGGCGCTTAAGAACCTTCCCATTATTTCTATTATTTATTGATTTCTTTTAAAAGCATCTGACTGGGTAGAACAAAATGTATCCTTGATGGCTCTTCTAAAGCCATTAATACGTTAAATTTATATAAGACTCTTACAGATTTGACTGGAGATAATTTTGTTTAATAGTCCACTGAGCTTTTACCTCCAGCAAATATCAGGTTAATCTTAGCAGGGATTCCTGTTTGATGGGGTCTGCTTGGTTCACAGTGATTCACATATGGGTTGGATTGCATGGCCTATGAGTTCCCTTCCAACTCTGGAAGTCTTTGGAAGTGTCTGTGTGTGTATTCAAAGTCAAGGAGAGCAGTTTGTCCTAACCAAACACAAATGAAAGAAATCAGTACAGGAGGCAACAAAAAAGCATTTGAGGGTTCAATTCTCAAGACAGGTCCAAGTGAGAAAAATTCCAAAAGAATGGAAGGTCATGATTTAGAGCTACAAGGTACCTTAGAGGACATCAAGTCTAAGCCCTTTGATTTATAGATGAGGAAACTGAGGCAAGGAGGGTTAAGTAGCTTGCCCAGAGCCATACATACAGTAAGTGTCTGAGGCAGGATTTGAACTTCTGTACTCCAAGTAAAGCACTCTATTCACTACACTCTGCTGCTTCACTATCTTGATCCAAAAAGGGCAATCAAGAAGATATTTCCAGCTGCCACATGCCTTCATTTTCATCTCTAAAAAATGAGAGTAGCCTATGCATGTATTGAGATCATCCTCAATGAAAGCATGCAAACAGAAAAGGAGGAGTTTTGCAGGCAATTTTCCAGTGGCCCCCATCTTTATGGGTTGAAAGCTGAGAGACAGAGAAAATATAAAATCTCTTTCTATTTTGTTTGTAGAAAAGAACATTTGACTCAACCCAGAAAAAAATGTAGCTTAAAAGTGTCTTCTTAGAAAAGATCGCTCTCATGTATATGACAGTATTATGAAAAATCTATGAAAAATGGGGGGGGACAGCTAGGTGGCACAGTGGATGGAGCACTGGTCCTCGAGTTAGGAGGACCTAAGTTCAAATCTGGCCTCAGACACTTACTAGCTGTGTGACCCTGGGCAAGTCACTCAACCCTCATTGCCTCAAAATTAGAAAAAAAAATCCATATCAAACAAAACAGTAGAGAACTTTATTCCATGATTCACATGGTATTGACAACAAGTCAAACATAGAGGAGGAAGATAGATAAATATTCATCAAAATCGCTTGCTAGTGCCTTCAACAATGCCTTTAAAAAGGCCAAACAAATGAAGAATATCTGATAACTGGTGAGGGTCTCCATGCACTAGGATGTTTCCCCAAATGACATTCAATTAATTGTATTTGGTTCCAGCTCTCTATAAAGCCTCCTTAGTGAAATCAATGAATCAACCAAAAACATTTATTAAGCACCTACTATGTGCTATATTAAGTAGTAGGGAGACGAAAACAAAAATTAACCATTCCCTGCCCTCAAGGAGCTTACAGCCTATCAATCAACAAACATTTATCAAGCAGCCATTATATGTCAGACTCTGTTTTAGGTACTGAGAATATGAAGATAAAAACTGAACAGTCTCTGCCCTCAGAAGGCTTACATTTTTTCAAATGAAAGCAACATGTCTACAAAGATTTGCAAAGTACATACAACATAAATAAATGGTCATTTGGGGGAAAAACAAATGATGAGTGGGAGGCTCAAGAAAAGTTTCATATAGAAAATAGAACTTCAGTTTTGAAGAAAACTAAGGATTCCCACATATTCATACCATAACAGTCATTGGGGATACTCAGTACAAAAGCATAGTAATTGGAATCAATGAATTTTAACCCACACGCTGGAAAAACAAAGTGGATGAATTGCTCAATTTATGAAAGACAGATCAATGGGAAACCACTGAGTTATTCCATCAATATATGTCAAAATATGCATCTTGGACAAGTCCTCTAGGTGGGTCATGAGCTAAGCCTAAAACTGAGTAGGAAGAAGAAATCAGACTATATTTATTATGTTAGGGAAATTACTCTGTGTCACTGCAAAAGCTTGCTTTTCACACCAATATTCTTCTAAGTATACTATATAGCCACAAATACTGGGACACTATAATTTAAGAAAAAGCAAGGTTTAAAATAAAGAATAAAGTATCTCACCCTGTAAGGTGAGTGTCATCATCCTGAAGCATTGATGACTTGTGAGAAATTTGTAGATTTAAAGGATATTATCAAGGATATGTATGAGCAGAAAAGGAGATGGGCAAAAATGAGAGGCAATTGATGTTCCATTTCAGAAATGCATTGATATCACCAAGATGCTAAAAGAACAAGACTGGGGTTTCCACCACATTGGGTGGGCCTTCCACATGGTACTTTTTTGGAAATATGAACAAGAATCACAAAGGACTAGAAGGCATGGGTGAGTTAACTTAGCAAAATAAGGGACAAGAAAGTTACACACACATATACTCACATACACACACAAGGTATATGCTCAAAAGTTGCCACACAACTTGTGGGATGAGATAGGTATTTTTACTTACTTTGATAATTTGAAGGTGGTTTGTTTAATTCCAAGTCAGGGAAGGAAGTATCCAAACTATAAAAAGAAAATCATTTAAATATCCTTCAAAGTATCAAAGTAGGCAAAAATATCTGTGTATTCCCTCTCTGCTTGCTGTGTGGTAACCTTTGGGTATGAACCCTGTATATACAGGGAAGGAAGATGGAAGGGAATCTTTCTCATCACTTAGTTTGCTGTAAGATTGAATTAAATGTCTTTTGTTTTAAACTGATATGTCCTCTGGATAACTGGTTAAAGAAATACATTGGTGGGGGCTTGTGAGCTATTGTTCTAAGCCTTTGCTGGCTCACAGTAAATGTGCCTTGAAGCTAAGGTAGATTTCCAAAGACTGCATTGTAAACAGATGCTACATATTCAAAAAGAAAGATACAACATGAATAAGGCCAAAGTCACAGGTTCAAGCCCTTCATGACCCATTTGGCTTCACCCTCTTATATGAGCACAGAGTGCACCCCTAACATGAGCCACTGACTCATAAATGTGCCGCTGGTCCCCAGGGGAAGTGAGCAGGAGAGCTCAAAATTGACGCAAATCCATTCCCATCACTAGACTCCTTATCTAATGCTCTTCTGCTAGAATACATGTACTTTCCATAGCTACCAAATTTACAGTCAAACTCCTGCTTAGCTGGGGATGTTGTTGTTATTGCTGTTCAGTTCTTTTAGTCCTGTCTGACTCTCCGTGACCCCATTTGAGGTTTTCTTGGCAAAGATACTGGAGTGGTTTGCCATCTTCTCCAGCTCATTTTACATATGAAGAAACTGAGGCAAATAGGGTTAAGTGAGTTACCCAGGGTCACACAGCTAGTAAGTGTCTGAGGCCAGATTTGAACTCAGGAAAATGTGTCTTCCTGACTGCAGACCTGGCACTCCATCCACTGCTCCACCTAACCCCATCAGGGATTGGAGAAACACAGTTCCTAAAATGGGCAGGTAGGTGGGTATATAAAGCACTAGGCCTACAGTCAGGAAAGTCTGAGTTCAAATGTGGCCTCCAACATAATAGCTGTATGACCCTGGGCAAGTCACTTCACCCTGCTTGCCTCAGTTTCCTCATCTGCAAAATGACCCAGAGAAGGAAATGACAAATCACTCTGGTATCTCTGCCAAGAAAACCCCAAATGGGATTGTGGCAAGTAAGACATGACTGAAACAACTGAATAACAATTACTAAAATCAAAATTCCAGCATTAATCTAGACCACAAGTACAGAGTTAATATCCAAGGATACTAATTCTGCATCAGTTCCTTTCTTTTTCCTGAAGTCAAATTAGGTTTGCACAGTCTGGTTTTACTCCCAGTTAGAGTCTAACACAAATTTATTACTAGCTAATTTCTTACTGAGGAGAAACAGCTGAATCATTACAAGTATTTTGTCTATAGCAGTTAAATATTTTATATTGCTTGAAGTCTGAACTCTTGGACTGTAGACTGCAGACAACATTCATTATCTCAAAATCCATGTTTGTCTCATATTCTGATTTATAAAAAAGGAAATTGCATTTATTACTTAGATACAAAGTTTTAATGAGAGTAAATAAATTCCTCCCCCTCTTCGAGGACCAAAAAAAAAAAAAAAAACCTGAGGTGCTTAATAATGGCTTAAGTGGTCTGTAGAAACATGATGTTGCAACATATTATGTGCGCTATTTCATTCTGACCCAAACTTCTCTGGTCCTGTGGAATGCTAATGAATGCCTGCATCAAATGTAAGGGAGAATGGAACTAGTTGATTAGATACAGAGAAATCTTCGGCTTGAAATATACTTATGAAAATAACTAAATTGTCCTTGCAGACAGAACTCATAACCTTCAGTTAGCTTACCCTCCCCAGGATCCTTTACACTATCAGTTAATAATAAGCAAACATCTCCACTGCATATGGAGGAATAATTGACACACTCTGATTTGGGTATGAGGCTTTAGGGCTCTGGGCAAACCTTAAACCAATCTCTCCCTCCATTCTTATAATACCTAGAAAATGAGTAAATTTTAGATCATATGGCTATGGTTTCCTTATTTTCTAGAACCCTGTTTCATACAATCCATTTCTTCAACGAATTAAAGTTCTTTCTGGGTATGGCCTTTTTTTTAAATAAACATTTCAACAGATACCTTTTTTAGGTACTCACATTTTTATAAAAGTTTCCTGAATGCTTATTTGTCCTTTGGAGCCTTTGCCTTTTTCCAGTCCATGATGCTGTCCCCTACAGAGGGCCTCTCCTTTCCAACAACTGAGAAATAAGTTTAAGGCAATGTGCTAAACTTATATCCCTCCAATCTGCATTGACCAAGATCTCAGTTTCTTAAGGTTTGGCTCATTTACAAATGATTGCTGAATTCATTTTCTACCCAATCTTAGGTAGTACAATTATTCTGCTATGTCACGGTATAATTGGGAATTCGTGGGCTCATAGATTTAGAGCTGGGAGGGAACTGAGAGGCCATCTATTGCAAGTTCCTTTTATAGAGAAGGAAACCAAGGCACAGAAAGTTAAAGTGACTTGCTCAGGGTGATTCAGCTAGTATATGTCTGAGTTGGGATTTGAACCAAGCTTCTCCTGGCTCCAAGTCCAACACTACTTAATATGCCCTGCTACTCACTGGGACCTTCTGGGGAGATTAGATTTTGCAGAGATCTGGGTCTGTCCTAGAGCAAACCTTTATACTAAATTAGACTTTTTAGAAGAGTACTAAAGATGACCTGAAAATCTGTAGGACAGAGAAACGAGAGCAGGCCCAAGGCAAAAAGTCATTCGCACTGTCTATAGTGGAGAAAGTATGATCTAAAAGCCAGGGGGCCTCAGTTCTGGTCTTCATCTGGATAGTGCTATCACCTTGAATACTTTAGAGCCCTTCTTTGGAATTCCATTTCCTCGTCTGTGAAATGAGGGGCTGGCACTCCATGATAATGATTATAAAGTAGAAAACACCATATAGAAACAATTGTTACGAAGCTATCAGTCAATCACTCAGTTGATCAAGGTGGTACCTGACCTGGAATCAGAGAGACCTAAGTTCAAATCTGGGCTCAGACACTTTCTAGCTATGTGACCCTGGGCAAGTCACAGCACCCTGCTTGTTTCTGTTTCCTCAGCTGTAAAATGAGCTGGAGAAGGAAATGGAAAACCACTCTAGTATCTTAGCAAAGAAAACCCCAAATGGGGTCACAAAGATCTGGGTATGATTGAAATGACTGGACAACAACAGCAAAGCATGCTATGTGTCGGTCATGATGCTACATACATACCGAGAGTACAATGACAAAAATGAAATGGTCCCTGACCTCATGGAGTTTACAGAGTATCAGATCCTAATGGTGGGTGGAATCTGTATCTACCCACCATTGGGATCTGTTCCATAAACCCATAAACTCAAGACTCAGGAGCTCTCAAGGATGATTACATAAATAGTGATTGGTGCCTTTTGTTTTAAGTATGGAAGGAAGACTATTAACAAATGGGGGTCATTATAAAGAAATTAGCTTTTGGATACCATCCAGTAACTACCATTGAGACTCTGCTATTTTTGCAAAATAAGATGATATAATAAGGCTACTGTCATCTCTTTTGCCATAAAAGAAGCTATAAATGGTTCTGATCTCAATGTATAAGAGTACAGCGATGCATGAATTGAGTTATCATGCTCCCCCTGACTACTCTGCTCCAAATTAAAACCCCCATTTCCTTCAATTGCTCCCTATATGGAATTGACCTAAAAGATCCCATTGCCCTTCTCTGAATGCCCTTCAATTTGTCAATGTCCTTCCTAAATTACAGCACCTAGAACTAAATATAATATTCCGAATGGAGTCTGACCAAGGCAGAGGAGAATGGGACAATCACCTCGTCCTTTCTGGAATCTGTGCCCCTCATAATATAGCCTAATCACAGTAGTTTTCTCAGCTACCATACGATATTGCTCACATATTAAGCTTGCAGCTCACTAACATCCCCAGATCTTATATGATCAAATAATCAATAAGCATTTATTAAGTGTTTACTATGTGCCAGATACTATACTAAGTGCAGGAGATGCAAATAAAATCACAAATAGTCCCTGCCCTCCAGGGCTCATATTTTAATGACAGAGAGACATGTAGTTAGCTAGCTAGTTACATACATACATATGTACACCGATGTATAGATAGGTACATAAAGATGTGATACATTTATTAAGTGCTTATAATCTGCCAATAACTGTAAGATACATATTGAATAGATATGCGATGATAAAATTTACTTAATGGTATCTCAAGTCCCTGGGAGGGTTTGCTAGATGGTCTTCAGTCACTGTTGCAGCAAAAAAGTCATGTCACCCTTTCTTCCTGCTGATTGATCTCTCCAAAGTTAACCAGACTGGTCCTCAGAACACAGATAGCCCATCACTGGGACCCTACTTGAAACCTTTTCCAGCTTTGCCTCCATTACCATCCTCTTTGAGCAGCAAAGGCCAACAATACATCTCAGGGACCCATGAAAATGGGTCTGGAGTGAAACCAACCCTACTATCAAGTGTTTCATAGGAGTGTTAGGGAAAGCATCATGAGAGCAAAGATGTTCCAATTCAAGGCAATTCCACAAACATTCATCAAGAGCCTACTATGTGCAAGGCACTGTACAAGACTCTATGGATATAAAAGAAAAACCAGGCTGTCCCTGCTCTCCAGCTGCTGAGTCAGCTGGAACAGATGCCAGGCTGACGTCTAGGAAAGAATCTTATCCAATATGTCTCCCTACCACCAATCTTTCCCCAATCCAATTCTTCCTTCAAAGAGCTACCAAATACTCTTCTTTGGGCCACTCTCCTACTCAAAAACTTTCAATGGTTCCCTATTGCTTCTAGGATAAAATACAAATTCCTTAATCTTTCATTTCAGGTCTTCCATTGTCTTCATCTTCCATTGTCTTCACTACCTCCTGTCATAATACTCACTTTCCATTTCAGCCAAACTGTAATATGATCTATTCCACCAGCTCTGACCACCATCTTTACCCACCATGGTTTTATGCAAGTCACCACTCCCCATTTCTGGAACTTACTCACTCTTCAATACTTCTTGTTTAAATCCTTGTTGTCCATCAAAACCCTGCTCAGGTACCATCTCTTGCATGAAACCTCACTTGATCCCCTTCAGCTAAAAACAGTGTCTCCCTCCTCTCATTTTCCTTAAGTACTTTGGATAGCTCCTTCACCCTTATAACACTCTACCTTGAATTTGATGTATCCATATAGACATCATCTCTCCCCTAGTCGCTTGTAAACTCCTTAAGGGGTAACATGGGCTGGTTTTTTTTTTCTTTTTTGTGTGCCCGGAGCACAGAGAAAGTGCTAAATATATGTTTGTTTAATTTGAAGGTTCTTAATCTTTTTTATCTCTTGAACAGTCTGATGAAGCCTATGAACTCATCAGAATATGTTTTTAAATGCATAAAATAAAATACATTGGATTACAAAGGAAACCAGTTATATTAAAATGCAGTTGTCAAAAAAAAATTAAGTTTACTGATAGCAGGGTAAGAATCCCTGATTTAACTGATTTGGATGAAATACATATAAACTATAATATAAAACCTAACCTTTTCATATTTACCTAAGTCCCTGTAGTTTGCAGAGTATGGACAGAGAAAAGAGATGATGGAAGCTGTTGGAAATGTAGGTACTCTATGCTCTGTCCAGCAGTCCCTACAGCTAATAGAGTTCATTATGCCCCTTATTCCCCAACCCCTACTGTAATGGGAATGTAAATTTTGAAGATCTTCCCTGCCCCTAGGCTAAAGTGCACCTGGAGCCTGGGGGGGAGGGGGCGGGAGGGAGGCTTGTTTTTCAGTAAATACTTCTTGATTGGCCAGTGAGTCAATAAGGTTGTTACATTCTCTGAGCCAGGAGAAGGCTATATAAGCCCTGATCTGTAGCTTTGTTTTGGGGCTCACTTTGAGAAGTGTTCTGTGATTTGATCAGATGAAACTCTGCAAAGCCATTGTCCAGAGCCCCCCAGCTTTGAAACCCAGATGTTGTTTGGTATGGATGTAATGGTTGGACAGTTTGGAAATCTGTCTACTTGATCTGTTTTTGTCTTGATAATTCTGTCTGTATATTTTGAAGTTCAGGGTGCTGACCTTTTTCCCCTGAAGTAGGTGAATGATACATATCTGACTGATTAAAGTAAGCTTGTTAACCCATTTTGAGTTGCTTTCCTTTATCAAAGCAGATCCAAGAAGCTGTATTGGCAGACACCCTGGGGACTCTGGGGTGCTTGCTGCTACTACACCTACATAAAGCCTGTATGTTTCATGTGGCAGGGAGAGCAAGGTTCAGTCACCAAATCTAGAAAAAAGGAGTAAATTGAAGATGTGTCATCCCCTACATGACAAAGCACATGTATCCCAGAAAGGCAGAAAGTAAATGACCAGAAGGCCTAAAAATGTCATATCCAGCTAGAACTGACTTGATCCTCTGGGTCAGATTTCACAAACAGTACCTTTCCATTAAAGCAAGCAAACTGTGACCCCAAAGGAGAAGTTGTTTCCAAGTCACAACCACCATGACAAGATAATAACTTGTTTCCAGTGTTAAATCACTGATGATTGGTATCTTCTCACCACATTCCAGGGGCAGAGGTACAGGTTATTATATATTTTATTAAAAGTTCCATAACCCCTTCCCCACAAAGCTTATGCTCTTGGAGTCTTGAATGTTAGTTTAACTATATTTTCAAATAGTGAATCTCTCCACTGCACAGATTAAAATGAAAATCTTAGTGAATAGAGCATCAGCCCTGGAGTCAGGACGACCTGAGTTCAAATCCAGCCTCAGATACTTAACACTTATTAGCTGTGTGACCTTGGGCAAGTCACTTAACCCCAATTGTCCTGCCTTTCCCACTTCAAAAAACAAAAATTAAATGAAATGAAAATCTTTCTCCCTATACTCTACCTTTTAAAAAATAGAATATTCAAATTATTTGTAATTAGAAATTTGTCATTCATGGTTTGAATTTAGTCACAACTAGGCTCAAGGTTTGGTTAGCCATGATTGGCTCTATGGGGTAAATTCACATAGCAGATAAAATACAAACACAGGGAAAGAATAGCATTTCCCTAAGAAGAAGGCAAAGGTCGGCAACTGGAGTATTTTTAAGTTTGGAGCAAGAAACTATTGATTTTCCTTTTGAGGTAAGAGGATGTCTGAAGTCCAGTGACATTGTCAGACTCAGCAGAGTTCCACTTTCTTTCCTTACCTATTTTGAATTTCTCATTTCAGTGTCAAGGTTAACACCAAAGGTACATCTCTAGCCTCCTAACTTTTCTCGTTCCCCCTCCCTACTCGGATGCTAGCTGAGAGTGACTTGAAGTAAGTCCACAAGGGGCCTGGAGCAGTGAAAAGGTACTTCAAAGGGCAAGAGAGAGCCATGAAGCTGCCCCTCAGCTCTTTCAACCTCCCTAAATATCAACCATAAAACCAACAGACTGTGACAACTAAGGAATCCAAGTTCATTCCAAATTACATCTTCCTAAAGTTCATCTTTGTTTTCAATCAAAGTCCTTGAATCATAAATGTCGAGTATGAAGTAGAGAATCTCAAACTTATAGATTCCAGGTCTACATCCTATTTACCAACAGGGAGATTTGTAGTGAATAGCCCATGGAATGGCTTTGAGAGATAGTAAGTGCTCTAGAATAAGCCCAAACCAGAGCAAGCTATGATAATTGTTTCCATTTTTAGAAAACAAGTCTGGATGGGCCTCTGGATCAACCAAGGAAAACATTATATGTTTGGGGTTTCAAAGATATTGCTGAGTATGGTGCTCTCAAGTGTAATGAAATGTATACAAAGTGCTCTGAATATGCCTTAAAGTACTATAGAAACATGAGGTATAGATATACTTTTGATGTCCAGCAACCAAAGGAAATTGATCTTGATCTCGTGATTTTTTTTTCATCTCCTCCCGTATAGACGCTATTTACTCTAGCAAATTTCCAAAGAACATTAAAGTTTATATTTCCTGGTCTTAGTAAGAAATTAATCAGAATCCATCTGTTTCCCTCTCATCCTGAACAATTTCATTACAACTAAACCAGGGATTATAGGATTCTTCCATCTTCTTTTTTTCTACCATAGTTCAGTTGATTTAGAAACCCAATGATTAAAGCTGCTTACTTTAAGGAAGATTGCTTCCAATCTTCCTTCTTGCAAGGGAGAGAATGATGAAAGCAACTTGATCTTGAAATATTCATATCTGAGACTTGAAATCTGTATTGGAGACATGATGTATGATACCGACCAATGAATGTTTATTTTAATGTAATATTTCTTATCTTTACAATATCACTCTCCTAGCAAGCTCTGGAAAATATGTATTAAATATATTCAATTTTTTTCTAACTCTCTTTCCTCTTATTTAATTGTAAATCAGTACAGTGTCTATAATGAAGTGAGACCTGGATACAAAGATTACCTTTATGACACCAACTATTTATAGGGCTAAGTACCATTTATTCTTATGGGCCCTGAAAACAGTTGCCTACAGCAGAATGGGGGAGATGATCTAAGTCTGAAGTGAAGGTATAAGTTTGATTTGGGATTTTAAAAACCTAAAGAGTTAGAAGTGATTACTATAGAATAATTCTGAATTTATGCAGGCTTATAAAGGCACAATAATAAATACTTTCCTCTTTACTTTTATTTTCCCTTATTCTTTTCATAATCTTTTTTTCTTCTTATTTCCTAACATGAGAATTTGTTTTAGTGCTCTGATTCACCTCCTTCCCTGCCCCCATTTCCCCCCATGGGATTTTTAGGGGGGGGTTGAATGGGGAGTTAGATTAAACTCCAAAGGAATAAAATAAAAATTAAGGGCTGCAATTTCAGGCTGACCATGATGGATGCTGTTTGAAACCTCTCCACACCAAGAGCCTTTTAACAACATCACAAAAAAGGAAATGGTCTTGATGGCAGAGGGGTTGGCATCATAGTCCAAGCATCAGATTAGAGATGCAGTGATATCGTGGGACTGCAAGTAAAATTCTGGCAGACAGCTCAGACTTTCATCTTCTGAAATGGATAAATTGAATACCACACACAGCCAAATCTGGACAGGGACTTTTGGATAAGATATTTAAAAAAGAAAAAAGTTCCTAGCTGTTCTACATAGGCATTAAAAGTTCAATTATAACAGGCCTAGAAATTACCTTCATGTCCTTGACATTTTCTCCACCCTTTCTGTTCTGCTTACTGCAGGAAACCAGTTACTGGCCTAACGGTGCTCAGTCCCTGGAGACAAGGGCGCTTAAGAGGAACCACATATACATGTTGGGAAAGTTATAGGATGAAAGATAAATGATAAACCCTCATCCTTGGACTACATGAATGGAATATATACAATCACCCATTGGAGCTGCCTGTTCACCATTATGATCTTGGGGGTCTGTGTTCTCTTTTCAATAGTAATGGAAATCAGAGAGAGAAAAGTCTAGATTGAGCCATGGCATTACAAATAATCAGAAGGGTTGAGAAATATTTCTTTTTTTTCTTACTCAATACCTTGAATTAGTGCATTTAAAGTTCCCAGTCTCTGAGGTAGTTTGATAAATGCTCTACCCCTTCTGAAATCTAGTATCAGTGATATTTTCCAGAAAATCTACTTGACTGGTTTCTAGTTTTGAGAAGACAGATGCAAGTCCTGGAGGAGACAATGATTTTAATGTCTTCCTACAATATCTAAAAAAGATATAATGAACTCCTTCCCAATATGGATCCAACATACAAAGTATGCTATTGTATAGATCTCAGCATTCGGGGAATGATTTTTTTAAAGCCATTGCTGTCCATTTTTGCACATTAAATCCCACAAAGAGATTTATTTACAACGTTAAATCATTTCTTTGCTGCCTGGCTACATTTTTAACTATTAAAATATTCATCACACACTCTGAGAACCTAATGCCAAGTATTTTATGACCTTTTAAAGGCTGGCTTCTTTAAAAAAATCACCTTCAAATGCAGATGTCAGTCTCTAAGAGGGCCTAAATGAAAGGGGGCCAGTTCATAGTCAATATCAAAGGGATAAACAAGAGATCATTGCCCAGAAAAAATACTATCAGAGATATGCTTATTAAACAAAGCCTTACATGAGGCAATGTTGGAAGAAAAGGTCTTTATGGAACCACATTTGTTCATTCTGCAAGAGAGAAAACATTCTCTGTCTTCTTGAAAACCCCAGAAGCCTTCCACATTGTCTATATTTGATGTTTGATCTTACAAACGTGACTAATGCCTAAGTATTATTGCTGTATAGAGTCCCTCTCTTTATATCAAACAGTATAATTTAATTCTAGCTCTCCATCTACTGTTTTTCAAATTCCCAGTGATGGAAAAATATAATAATTATTTTCATTTCAATTACACAAATTAATTCGATTACACTGAAGAAAACTGGTACCAGATAACCAGATTGTGAACCAGTTCCTGCTAATTGAGTAATTCAATTTACTAAATATGTAATGTGACAAATTTTAAAAAGCTGAAGTCAGCAGTAGCCAGGACCAAGCAAAGGATAGAAGGAAGGCTCTACAATGTATGTTTTCTCTTCACAACATTTCAGAGATTGCCAACTCATTCAACCCACACCCAAACAAAAATCCTCTCTACATTGTACCCCAACAAGTGGTCACAGCCTTTGCTTGAAGACCTTGAGTCAGAAGAAAGGCATGCCTTTCCAAGGCAGCCTATTTCACTTTGGAAAAATTCAGGTGTTGGGAAGTTTTTCCTCACCTAAGGCTTCAATTTGCCTTTTTGAAAATTCTATCCATTGGAGGGGGGGGGGGGGGGCATGGCTAGATGATGCAGTGAATAGAGCACTGGCCCTGGCGTCAGGAGGACCTGAGTTCACATCCAGCCTCAGACACTTAACACAAAACTAGCCACTTGGGCAAGTCATTTAACCCCAACTGCCCTCCAAAAAAAAAAAAGAAAATTCTATCCATTGCTCCTTGATTCATCCACTGGGGCTAAGCAAGATATCTCTAATCCCCCTTTCACATGAACCTAATGACCTCTGAGATCACTTCCAGCCCCAGGTCTATGACTCTCAGCAATTAAATCCATTGATAGTTTTTAATCTCTTTGGTAACATCATAACCAAGGGCACCTTTCAGTATGGGTGGGGCCTTAAGCCATCCCTAGCAGGAGTATGGAGAGTGCAATTACTCCCAAGTATTCTTATACAGACTAAATCAAAAATGTAATGAAAGCTTTGAAAGGTAAAAATAGCTCACCAAGAGGCAACTTGAAAAGTGAGATGAGGCACAGAAGGGATAGAAACAGCCTCAGTTCTTTTGTCTTGGTGAGGTTTGCAGAATGACTGAGAAATTTCAACCTCTGCTAACACTGGCTGCCTCCTGGAGTCCCTGCCTGCCCACCAAATAGTACAGGATCTCTCCCAAGCTTGAGACCTTGGAGTGTTCCCCTCTTTCTCCCTGTGTCCTTAAGGGACTTTCTACCTTCTGTTGAACTAGAATTTCATTGTGTCAAATATAATACTGGGTGAAAAATTATACATACACATATATGCAGGGATGGGGTAGATAGAGGGAGGGAGGGGGAAGGAGAGAGAGA
>NW_027185761.1:44721002-44765647 GCF_028583685.1 Petaurus breviceps papuanus | reverse complement strand
CTCTCTCTCTCCCTCTCTCTCTCTCCTTTTTGGAGGGCAATTGGGGTTAAGTGACTTGCCCAAAGTCACACAGCTAGATTTTGCATTAAGTGTCTGAGGCCGGATTTGAACTCAGGTCCTCCTGACTCCAGGGCCGGTGCTCTATTCACCACACCACCCAGCCACCTCCTCTATATCTCTCTTCTTATACGGTTGGAAATTCCTCAAGCCACTGAGCCAGTATCCTTACAATTGTGCTCTATC
Organism: Petaurus breviceps papuanus; assembly: GCF_028583685.1. Lineage (NCBI taxonomy): Eukaryota > Metazoa > Chordata > Mammalia > Diprotodontia > Petauridae > Petaurus > Petaurus breviceps. Next base: position 44,765,404 of record NW_027185761.1, on the reverse strand, counting down.
AACTATCCCATGTAGCATCAACCAACAAAGTCTAAATTCATAACCATCTTATAGGGATAAATTAGAAAAAGAAATCTATTGGTCCAATTAATCAAATTTACCTTTTCCATCCAACAGCAATGAACAGACTAGGTTGAGAACTCATCAAATTAACTCATTCCATGTGACCATGATATAACCATACACAAAGATGGAGAAAGCATTCCAGCTCTTAAAATAGAAATCTTGTGTTATCTAAAGTTTAGGGCTTTTGGTTGGGCATTTGTTTGGTATTTTTTACTCTGCAATATACATTGTGCACTTATCTTAGGATAAGAAACAATTATCCAGGCACTGTGTTCAACTGCATGGTGTTATCTTTTAATTAGCCTGTGCAGCCTTTTTTTTATTTAACCCAGTTTGAGTCCTGACAACCACTTAGGTAGTGATCGGAATAATGTTCACTACTCTTTCTATCAAGTCTATTAAAAACAATTCTCCAGTTATAAAACTGAACTCTCTCTGGAACAGTAGATAATTTCCATTTAGTTGTGTTCATTATAATCATGGATTACATAGTGATTTGCACTTTATAAAGTGATTTTTTTCACAGCAATCCAATGCAGTAGTATAAGTATTTTACCCTCCATTTTTCAGATAAGGAAACTGAGGCTGAGAAGTGAAGTGATTTGCCCAAAAGATATTACCCACATATCTAGAAAGTGGCTGAGTTAGGATTCAAACATGGGACTTCTAGCTCCCAATTTTGAGTCCTTTGCAATCTACTAACTTATAGCTAAAGGGTTATTGTTTTTTTAAATGAAAGCATGCAAGAAGAAGAAAAAAGTTGATTGAAAGTTTGGGATATAAACCATTAAAATAGTAGTGTATTTAATATAAATGCATAAATTTACAAATATGTACATATCCAATGGTAATTTAACTATTCATTAGAAAGGAGGAAGAACTGAGCAGAATTCTATAGAGGAATGAATAGAGGATCCATTATGTTAATGACATATCTTCCCAGACTACAATATAATGGTTAGAAGGCTAAATCCACAGAATTAAATTGAGACCCCCACAGGTCACTATGGTTCATGAGTTTCTCTGGAATTTTATTTTGAAATGGGAAGGAAGAGCAAGATTGAAGGGAATTTCCAAAAGGCCAGTTTATGGGGGAGTTATCGCTACACTAGAAGGCTGAGTTTTCCCTCATAATTAAAGGAGAGAGAAATTAAAGTAAACTAATGATTCAAAACCTGATGCTAGCAAGATTAAGAAACAGACTAAGGAAATAGAATCACCTTACATTCTGGTGGCCTGAGGAGAAACAAAAACTGTGAGCCTCTGAGAAGTTCTACACAGTCCAAAACAAGACCCAATTTAAGCCAGAGTCATTCTGAAGCCCCATGAAAGCAACATCAAAAATGAATACAGCTGGAAGACTTTTACCCAAAGAACAGAAGGAAAGGAATTCAAGAATGGGAGAGGGGAAAAGAATTTGGCTTCAAATCCTGGCTCTGCTAATTAGTACTTCTAAGTAAGTAACCTCACCTTCCGAGTGAAGTGGAAAGATTGTACAGGAAGATGGCTTCTAAATTCCCTTCCAGTCCTAGATCTTATCCTAAATCTATGATTCTTAGAATCCTCTTTTGGACCTAGATCAGGCTGGAGTTGGCAAAGTAGGAATCCAGAACATTTAAATTTAGATAGATGGTGTGCCTAAGTATTCTATTTTTTTTTTTACATCTTAGTTTAGATAGTCATTTTGGTTTAAGTTAGTATATAAACATGGGTAACTTGTGGTTAATAAATCTATACTGTCATTTTGATATAGACTCATATTTCCATAGAAAAAGGCAAATCAAATGATTAGATCATATTCTTTACTTCTCACTATTCTCAATTAGTCATTCTTGTAATGCATCTGCCTTTTGGACCTACACTACAGAATCACAATATCTCTGATCTAGAGCAGACCTTAGAAGTCATTTAGATGGTTCAGTGGATGGAGCACTGGGCTTGGAATCAGGAAGACCTGGGTTAAAATATGGCCTCAGACACACTTACTTATTGTGTGACCCTGGGCAAGTCTTGCCTCAGTTTCCTCTTTTACAAAAAGGAAATGGCAAACTGCTTCAGTATCTTAGCCAAGAAAACCCCAAATGGAGTCATGAAGAGTCAGACAAAACTAAAATGACTTAAAAATAAAAAACTGAAACACATTTCTGGACAGAAATTCACTTCACAAGAACCCCAACAAGAGGTCATATAGACTCTGCTTAAAGACCTCCAGTGACAGAGAGCCAAATACGTCCTAACAGAGCCTGTTCCACTTTGGGATAATTCTAATGATGAAGAGGCTTTTCACTATATCAAGTCCAAATCCAAATGTCTGTATCCATTGCCTTCTGGGGTCAAATAGAATAAATATAATCCCTTTTGTACATGGAACCCTTCAAACACTTAAAGATGATGATCATGTTCCCCCTACGTAAGTATACCCTTGTCTGTGCTAAACATTCTCAGTTCCTTCAATCAGACCTCAAATGTCATGATCACAAGGCCCTTTACCATCTTGGTCACTACCTTTATTGGAAACACTGTCCACCTAGTAGCAGCCACTGAAATCTGGGCCTAACGCTTTTGGCCTCCATTCCTACGTTTAACCTTATTTCAGGGTCAGACAATACCATGCCATGAGAGGACATCATGTCCATTTTCTAGAAGATAAATTAAAGCTAAGACTCACAAGTGACTCAATGTCATCTTAGCAATAAATATTCAAACACAAATTGTTCAGTCTCAGTCTGTTATTCTAAACATGCCCAGTAGTTACTTAAACTCTACAAAATCTGACTATGTCTGGAAAGGAAGGCAACTATACAGTTGAAATGAACTATGAAGAAATACTCTCATCCTTCAGGAACCCAAAGTAATCTTTTTTCATTCTACAGTGAGTAGCTATGTCTAGGTTTGGGCAAGTTTCCTGGTCTATTAATAACCAATCAAGTACATTTTGGTGTTTCTCATGTAAACTTCAAAATGTCTGGGCCCACTGAAGCAAGATCATTCAAATTGCAATGAATCTGATTTGGAGTCAGTGTCTCATATTTCACATGAAAAGAAAGAATTTTTTAAATATATTTTAGATCATTCATTAATAAAAAATAACCATATTAGAAGTTCTAAAAATACTTTGTTGAATAGTTCTGTAATTATATCAATCAATAAGCATTTATTAAGTTCCTGCTACATACCAAACACTGGGTACTAGGGAATATAAAGACAAAAAAGAATGTCCCTCCCCTTAAAGAACTTATATTCTATTTATCTGAGGGAAACAACATGTAGGCAGATAAGTAATTATAAAATATGCATAAAGGCATTTAGACCTGAAGGGGAATTAATAACTGGGAGAACTGGGGGTGACTTAAGGTGAACTTTGAAGGTTTCTAAGAGATAGAATTGTGGCATAGCACTTACACAAAGTCCGGGAGATGGGGAAAGGGCAGAGGTGAATTGTCAAGTACAAGAAATAAGAAATAGGCCAATTTTACTGAAATGCAAAGTGTGTAGGGGTTTAGGGGTAGTAAGGCAGCAATAAAATAAAGGAAGTAATTTGATACGTTGGTATCTACAGAGTCCAGATCTCACCTTTGATGCTTATTACCTGCATGGCCCTGGATCAGTTTCTTAACTTAATCAGTTTCTTTTTCCGTAAAACAAGGAGATTGGACCAGATGGCCTCAGAGATCCCTTCCAACCGCCGAGTGTTATACAAATTGGGAAAAGAAGATGAAATAAACACAAAAAAGGACATAGAAAGTATGATAGTGCATAGACTGAAAAGACATAGGTGAGAATGGTTCCATCAAGCTTTAAAAAAAAAAAAAGCATCTTCCAAGGCATGTTTCTCCTAAGCTGTAGAGTGAAGAAGATACGTAGGATTCCAGCACAGAGCTGATAGAATTTAAGAAACATCAAAATGCCAGTAAGTTGCTTTTCTTGCAAGCTGAGGCTTCTGGGACAAAAGATACTTTTCATTTTTCATTATTCCCCATGAACATGTGACGTCTTTGGATTCCATTAATATCAAATGCTGTTTCCCATCTGATCAATAAAACACAGTTTACATCAAATGACCGGAAAGTTGTCAATTTTTTAAAATCCCTGGCTCTCCTGTGGATTTCTGACTTCAAAGAGATGCATTAAGATTATTAGGCAAGTAATGATTGATTTATTACATAACATTAAGAAATGTTTTCTTTGAAGCCCAAATTAAAAGGTCTCGTATGCCCAGATTTTTCTTTGGCTGGATAGTTAAAAATGCAAAATAGATAATATTGCTAGCAGCCAAGGGCACATGAAGGAGGTTTGAATTAGCTGTCCTTTACAGGCAATATTTTAATGAAATGTTTAATATTCTGCAGTAGATTAATGCTGCAGTCCTCTATTTTTAAACAATGGGGGAACAATTAAGGCCCAATTTTGAGAACAAATTAGTCTAACTGTATATGTATTTTTTTAAATGGCATTTGGAATGACCATTACTGTAGCATCTCAGCATTATTTAACAGGACTGAAAATAACCATTTTGACCAAGCAATTCAAAGGAGCTATGCAAGATAAAGTGGCAGCTGCAAATCCTAGAAATAAATCCAACATTTTCAGGGGAAAACAATTGGTCTGACTGAAGCCCAAACATGCCTCGTGCCATGTACAAAGGCTTCCCCACATGCTTGCCAACACACTAACCATTCCCCGTGAGACCTTGGGCCCCCATACATTTGCTCACCCTGGTTACAGAGGGCTCCAGGGAGATGATCTAGACACAGTTCTTTGAAGAGGTCAAGTACCAGAAGGAATGGGATTAATTAGCACACATGAGATTCAAAGAAAGGGTGCATCAAGTGTGGGAAAAACCATCCTTGTGAAGATTTACCCTACTCAGAATTCTCTTCCAATAGAATCTGAAGCCCGATTGCCCCCAGTGTTTGAGAAAATCAGAAACACCTGTGTGTTCTGAATTAATCACAAGTTAGATATCATCCTGCTGGCTCATAGAGGAACACAAATAGTTCACATTTCGCTATATTTGATATTTTACCAATACAAGCTATTATCTCTCATGTTGTTATTTTTTTAAATTAGGATTAACATCTTGCAGATGCTTAAAGAAATGCTGTTTCAGAAAAAAATTAAAATAAAATAAAAAATTTAAAAAAGAAATGCTGTTTCCTTCTAGGTAAAATGAGAGGATTGAACTCGATGGGCTTTAGGGTTCCTTCACCTCTAAACAGAAAGGAAAGAATTCAGGCAGGATACATGCTCTTAGAAGGGAGTCATTCTCTCTTCTTTTGTCTTTTTGTCCCCAAATCCCAGGTCAGTGCCTTTCAAAAAGAAGGTGCTTAATAAGTACTCGATCTTAAATTCTATTCTTTCAGCTGGTATAAAAAAATCAGTCAACTTTTATTATGCTACTTTGAATTGTGCATTTTGATGCCAACTTCAATATCTTTCTTGAGAAATGTTCATTTTGAGTCTGCCTCTCATGCCTCTAGTCTCTCTGTTGTAAAGTTATTATATTTACAATTTTGTATACTTCAATAATCCATTCCAAACAAACAGGGCTATATGGGCAGTTTGATGGGATGAAATGATAGGTATAAAGAATAATTCATTATCCTATCGAGATTTTTGGCACGACATTTGGTGAAGAGCCTATTTTGAGCTGTCAGACCTAAAGTACATTTTTTTTGCATTGATTGACATGCCAAGTGCTTGATGGAGTAATGAATTGTTCCCACTGACGTCTCTGGAGCAGACAACCCCTCAGTCTCCATTGAGTGCATCTCGGGAGTGATGAACAATGCAGTCATCTCTTTGTAGTGTATGGAAGTAGAAGGCCTGTACTCTTGACCCAAATGTTAACTACAGAAACATTATAAAATCCTAGGACTAGCAAAGATTGTCTCCCACTCCCAAAGCAATACCTGAACTGGATTGAGGTACAAATGACCAGTCCAGATACAGCTGGAAAAGGAGGAGGCACCTTCTGTGTTGAAAGTACATTCCCTGCTATTGCAACCACATCAGCCCTAGCACCACAAATGCAGAGCCAGAAGGGACCACCCTGGAGTTGAACTTCTTCATTCTATAAAAGAAAAACTGAGGCCCAGAGAGGTTAAGTGATTTGTCCAAGGTCACACAGACCATAAATGGCAGAGCCAGGGTATGAAACCAGATGCCTCTGATTCAAAATCCAGCATGGTTTTCACTGTACCATACTGCAGCCCTGAATCAGGGCCAAGAAAAGCAATGCTGTAAATAGAAAGAACCTCTGGGAAGAACAGATCAGTAGTGAGAAAAGGTAGAAGAGGTAGAGAGGAGGGGTGAGAGAGAGAGAGGTTGGGGAGCAAAAGAGAGAGAGATGCTGGGAGAAGAAAGAGAGAGAAAGAGAGAAATGGGGAGAAAGAAAAAGAGGTGGAGGGGAGAAAAAGAGAAACCCCACTCTGACCTTTACTAGCTGTATGACCATTGGAAAGGCAGTCATTTAATTCCTCTACCTCTGACTCCTCAAATAAAATTAGGATAATAATACTTTCACTATCTACATTACCAAGTTGTGGGGGAAAGTGTTTTGTAACCTTGAAGTTCTTTATAAATGTGGGTTATTTCCAGGCTATCTATAGCCATATGAAAAAATGTTTCAAATCACTACTAATTAGCAAAATGCAAATTATAGCAATTCTGAGATTCCACCTCACACCAAAGTGGCAAAAATGACGAAAATAAAAGGAGAAATGATAAATATTGGACAGGCTGAGGGGAGACAGACACACTGATACGTTGCTTGTAGAGCTGTGAATGGATAAATCCAATTTGGAATTGTGTACAAAGTTACTGAATATTATTTGATATGGGGTATACCACTGCAAGGTCCATACCCATAAAAGATCAAAGAAGGAGAAAAAGGTTCTATGCATACAAAAATATTTATAGTTGTTTTGTTTTGTTTTTTCTTTGGTGGTGGGGAAAAAAACCTAGAAACTAAAGGAATGCCTAGCAATTGAGGAATCACTGAAGAAGCTGTGGTCTATGAATGTGATAGGATACTATTGCACTGTAAGAGATAAGGAAATTGAGGATTTCAGAAAGACATAGGAAGTTTTATATGAATTGATACAGAATAAAGTGAGCAGAACCAGAAAAACAACAAACTAAAAAGACAATACTTTTAAAATGAACAATTTTGAAGACTTTTATAAACTGGTGAAGAATTAAAATCAGGAGAACAAACAACTTTGAAAGCTAGGGTCAATACAATGACCGTCCATGATTCTAGAGAACTGATAATGAACCGTGCTACCCATGACACAGTGATGGATGGATGTAGGGACCAGAATGAAGGGTGTGTGTGTGTGTGTGTGTGTGTGTGTGTGTGTGTGTGTGTGTGCACGTGTGCACGAGAGCGCATGTATGTGCACGTGTGTGCATGTGAGTGAACGTGTGTGTGTGTAGCCAATGAGGGAATTTGGTTTTGCTTGACTATTTATTACAAGGAGGAAAGATAAATGTGGGTTATTATTAGTTCTACTTGTAGTACACATCAAATTTTTTCATTATACATTTTTTTCATAGTCATCTAGTAAATTCCCCTGTCTGTAGGATATCTAAATAGACTGTATAGTGTAGTAGATGGGGCACTGACTGGGAGTCAGGAAGATCTCTATATGAACCTGAGCAGACTTACCCTCTCTGTGCCCATTTCCTCATTTATAAAATGAGAGGTTTGAAATATCGTGCAGAAGTTATATGATGATTAGGGGGCCAGGGTATATTATACTGAGAATTCTCCTTTTACATGGGTTAGACTAGGTAAATGGTCACTGAAATCCTTCCATCTATCATGTTCTATGAATCAGTGGTCTCCAAGTACCTTTTGGTTCCATATCTATGATCCATATATAAGCTATTCCACCTAGAGGAATGTTTGCTAAATACTTGAGGAAGGCAGAATGGTGGAGTGGAAATAATGCTGGTTTTAAAGTCAGAGGAACTAGGTTCAAATCCCAAGTCTGTCTCTCTTGATCTGTGTGACATTAGACAAGTCAATTAAACCTCCCAAGTCCTCAGTTCCTCATCTATAAAATGATTGGCCTGGATGACCTCTAAGATCCCCAGCTCAAGATCTGTGATTCTGTGAGTGAAGTGGTTGCAAAAACTGGATTAGTTTCTTTTTCTAAAAATTAAGAAGATTGGACTAGATGGACTATAAAATCCCTCCCAGTTCAAAATCCATAGTTTCCTACACTAAACAACTTGCAGGTTCGGACCCCATCCTCAAAAAAGCAATCTTAGAGGCAGGATCTTCTCTCCTCTCCATTGTGACCCTATTCTTGGCCTCCCTCTCAGGAACTAAAACCTCTACCTTGGGGTTACAAGCACCAGACAGAGGCTACCTGCACATCCTCATGCTTTCCTATCACTTTGTCCCTCCTACAGTCTCCTTTCCCCAAATAAGACAAGAACAGAAGGTTGGGGTATCTCTGAACGTCAGGTCCCATTTGTGCAGAATCTTTGCCCTTGGTCCAGGATGTAGTTGAATGCTCCTAGGCAGGAATTTATTAGCCCTCTGTGAAGTCACATATTTACAGTAACCTCTTTCTTGACTTCCAGTCCCACGTTCCCATCTGCCTGCTGGACAATCTCCAGCTAGATATCCCATAGAAATCTCAAATTCAACATGTCTGAAAGGAACTTGTAATTTCCACCAAACCCATCCCTCTTCCAAACTTCCCCTTTCCACTCTTGGTGTCATTATCCTTTCGGTCATTCAGGTTCTAAAATGTGAAGTAATTGTTGATTCTTCCTATTCCTTCCACTCCCAAATTCAATCAACTGCCAAGTCTCCATGATCTTATCTTCACAATACACATGTCTATTATTCATCTTCTCTCTTCTTACACAGCGTCTACTCTAGTTCAGGCCTTCATCACCTCTCGCCTAGGCTATTGTAATTACCTCCTATTTGGTCTCTCTGTCTCCAGTCTCTCTCTTCTCCAATCCACCCACCAAAGCAACTGCTAAATTACTTTCCCTGAAACATGGATCTGACATCATTTACTTGCTTATATTTATTTATTTGTCCAAATGTTTAACTTTCATCACTCAATCAACAAATATCTATTTGTTGTTCAGTCATTTCAGCCATGTCTGACAGTGATCCCACTTGGGGTTTTCTTGGCAGAGATATCAGAAAATTTGCCATTTCCTCCTCCCATTCATTTTGTAGTTGAGGAACTGTGGCAAACAGGGTTGTGACTTGCCCAGGGTCACCTAGCTAGTAAGTGTCCGAGGCAGCTTTGAGCTCAGACAGAGAAGTCTTCCTGATTCCAAGTACAGAATCTATCCACTGCACCACCTAGCTGTCCCCAAATATTTAAACATTTATTAATCACATACTATCTACCAGTGTGCGAAGTGCTGAGAATATTCCAACATACCCTATGATCTAATCAATGTTGAAGGTACTTCTAGTGATGTAAATGACAACTGATCCACACCCACCCTCATGCCCTTGTCAATGCCCTCCCATAAGTTCGGCATAGGAAATCTACCAAAATCCTGAAGGCCTTCCTCATTCCCTCTTTAACTCCTGAGAATACTCATGGAAAACCCCGGCATCTATTTCTCCTTTCTCCGCCTTGCCATGTGACCAGTCTGCCTTCTCCTTCTTTCTATCATTTCTTTCCTTGATGACATAGGATCATAAATATGAAGCAAAAAGGGACCCCAGAGACTCTCTAGTTCACCACCCCTAACTTTACAAATGAAGAAACATCAGATGACATCAAATGACTTGCAAAGTCCCACAGGTAGTAATACTTACAGGTGGGATTCGAACCTAGGTCCTTGGACTCCACAGACTGCTCCTCACTGACCATCAAAATTCTGTCTGGACAGCCTGCTCACATTCACCATTCACCTCTCCGTTGCCCTCCTGAGATGCTCCTGTTTAGTCTTAGCGGAGGAGCTCTCCTCCTCTTGAAACTTCTCTCTATGTACTTTATATTGGTTTCCTTCCATGTATCCTGCACCCCCCTAGTAAAATGTAACCTCCTCGAGGCCAGAGACTGCTTTGATTTCTCTTCCAGAGCCTGGCATGGTGCCTGGCACACAGCAGGCATTTAATAAATGCCAGGTAAACTCGATTTCATTGAATCTTTCTCCTTCACAGTACCAGTGAACATGTCACTCCCCTATAGAATCCAAAATGTATGGGAGAGAATGTTTTCTATCTGTGGATGTCTTTACTGATGCATTTCAGTGCTCTTAGATGGCCACCTTTTCAAGTAAGCTATAGTGTTATCAAGTGTTTCAGATCATACATGCAGAGGAAGAAGATTTCCGAGTGCCATTTTTCATCCAGCATTATTGTATTAGGATGTAACAGATATGGTAACACTCCTATTTAAGAAGCATCATTTTGTTGCCAGTCACATTAAGGTATTAACTCAGCTAATGTAATAAATGTAAGGGTCATGCTTTTTTCCATTCACACAGACAAATAAACCCATTAAAGCTTAAAACTTCATTAAGACTGTTGGGACACTCTGGGAGGGGGAGGAAACAAGCATTTCTTAATCACCTACCATATGCTAAGCACTTTACAAATATCTCATTTTATCCTCACAATAACCCTGGGAGGTAGGAGCTATTATTATCCTCATTTTACAAATGAGGAAACTTTGGCAGACAAAATGTTAAGTGACTTGCCCAGGGTCACAGAGCTAGGAAGTATCTGAAGCCAAATTTGAATTCAGGGCTTCCTGGCTCCAGTATAGCACAATATATAGTATTTAAGAAATATCATTTGGGGCGGCTAGGTGGAGCAGTGAATAGAGCACTGGCCCTGGAGTCAGGAGGACCTGAGTTCAAATTTGGCATCAGACACTTAACACAAAACGAGCTGTGTGACCTTGGGCAAGTCACTTAACCCCAATTGCCCTACCTTCCCCCCTCCAAAAAAAAAAGCAAAAATAAAAAAAAATAAGAAATGTCATGACCCTATGAACAAATACTTCAAACCCATAACTTGATGGGACATGCTTTCTTTTAAATTATTCATAGAGTTACAAAGTGGGAAGAGATCTCAGGGCCAATAAGTCTGAATGGACCCAAAGTTTTAATACAGTCCATAACACTTCCACAGATCTACTCTCCCAAATATAAACAATGTGAAAACATTCAGTATGTAACAAATCGGATAAAAAAATCAAGTAAGAACAATCAATAATCAGCAAAGCTGCGCCAATACCTTAATGGACCCTGATTCAAGCAGAGCCCCCATCAGGAGAGATCTGAAAGTAATCTTGGCAGAAACGTTCTGATCACTCCCTTACTTCCCATCTTCCTCTCTCTTCTGCTGCCTGTTTGTCCTTTTTTTTTTTTTCATCAGCAACATAAGAAATGAGAATGAGTTCCAGGTGGACCACTGAATAGCTGTTTTTCTTTTTGTTATTCGTCCTTTGTTTTCAGAGGACCAGTGATATCATGGGTGATGTCTTGACTTGTGCATGAATTGGATTTAAGTGAGGCAGAGTTGCTCAGGCGTCATCCTCACTCTTCCTTCCTGAATCATCAAAATCCAGCAGGACAAAAGTCAAGATGACTGGCGATGGCCCAGGATGATGTGGATGACCTTGGTGTCTCCGATGCCTGGACAAGCTCTAAGCCCTCCACAGCACCTGCTTGAAGACAACCACTTCAGGGCCATTGGAATAAATTGTTCTCATCTGCCTATTCCAGCAGAGAAGTCTTCACATGCTTGGGGTATACACTCCCTTCACTCACTGACAGCTGCCTTAACCTGGCTTAGTCCATCTGCTGAGATAGTTTACCAGGATATGGCTGCTGAGCACACTACAGCTTCTTGGAGCCACAGGTAAGAGTTAAGTGAAGGTGGACACCAAAGGTGGATGAGCAGCCCTGAAAGAGGCTGGAAGTGTTCATGTACAGATCAGGTCAGCTGAGGCACAGAAAAGTACAGGGACCTAGCCAAAGTCACGCAGACAAGTGGGAGAGTCAGGATTAAAACTCAAGGCATCTGATTCCACATCCAAGGCTCCTTCCTGTTAGCCCACCTACATCTATATGTGCACATAATGTTGAACACCAAGTTCCCACCCCTTCTGGGTGACGTAAGTGCCAGGAGCCAGGGGCCTTTTAGCTTGTCTATTCCCCAGTCAGGCCCCATCCTAATGGAACAAGGAGCGCACAGAATTGCCCCTTCTGCTTCTAAGAAACGCTGTGGACAAGCTCAGTGTCTCAGCATTGGGGGATGATGTAGCAGCAAGCACCCCAAGCGTCCTCATGGTTGCTGCCACCACAGGTTCTTGGATCTGCTTTGATAAAGGAAAGCAACTCAAAATGGGTTAACAAGCTTACTTTAATCAGTCAGACATATATCGTTTACCTTCTTCAGGGGAAAAGGTCGGCACCCCGAACTTCAAAGTACACAGACAGAATTATCAAGACAGAAACAGATCTAGTAGACAGATTTCAAACTGTCAAACCATTACATCCATACCCAGTCAACATCTGGGTTTTTTCAAAGCCGGGGGGGGAGGGGGGTTCAGGACATCGGCTTCCCAGAATCCATATCAAATCACAGAACACTTCTCAAAGTGAGCCCCCAAAACAAAGCTACACATCAGGGCTTATATAGCCTTCTCCTGGCTCAGAGAATGTAACAACCTTATTGACTCACTGGCCAAGAAGTATCTACTGAAAAACAAGCCTCCCACTCCAGGCTTCAGGTGCACTTTAGCCTAGGGGCAGGGAAGATCTTCCAAATTTGCATTCCCATTACAGATGACAAAGCCCCTAATTGTTTCATGTACCAGGTATGTATGCCTGAGCACTGAAAGAATTGGAAGCTCTGGGGACAGTGAAGTCTCCACCTTATTGGTCACTGACCAGGAAGAGCAATGATTCGATGGACTTTCAAAAGGGTATCATTCTCTCTCTGTCTCTCTCTCTCTGTCTCTCTCTCCCTCCCTCCTCTTTCTCTCTCCTTTTTCCTCTGTCGCTCTCCCTCCCTCCCTCTCCCTCTTTCCCTCTCTCTCTGCCTCTGTCTCTCTCTCTGTCTCTGTCTCTCTGTCTCCTTTTTCCATTGATTCTCCAGAAAGCAAGTAATATCATCTCTTCCCCTCTCCTTTTCCCTCTCTCTTTCTCTCCCTGACTCTCAACTCTGTCACTCAGAGAGGTAAGAGGAGGAAGGAGGGGTTGGGAGAGAGAGGGAAGGGGAAACACCATTTTTCCAAATCACCCTGTCCTTAAATATTAAACTACTCACACCTGACATCATCCAACACCCATTCTGGATTAGAGGAGTTTCAGACTGGATCACAATGTTCTGCCCTATCTTCTGTTCTAAGTTCCTTTTTTAAGTATGGGTGACCCAGCGTTGATAACAAGATATATGCATCCTGGCTAGGGGCGAATTTGGGACTTAGAGATTCAGATATCCTGAATCCATTGGTAGAAGCTGCCTGGTAGCAAGGAGAAGAGCTCCCGACCTGCTTTGCCAGAAGACTTGGATCTGCAGGACATTGGTTAATGAAGAACTAAAATGTTAAAAAAAAAAAAAAAAGCCTAATCAGAAGTCCCACAAATGCCTTCATGTTCTAACATTTAAGTCTCAACCTCCCACAGAATAACAGAGCAGTTTTAAGTTACTGATTGCTTAAGTCTTGTTAATGCATATTTGGGAGAGGATTTGGGGTCAGCATTTCTTTTGTGTAGAGGAAATAAATATCTGTAGCATACCCAACTTCCATGGTGCCTAGAGTACGTTTATGCCACCCACTTTGGGGACACTCTAGTCGTGGTCCAAAACCTGACTGACAGAAAGGGGGCATAATGATTCAAAGAGTAAGATTAAAGAAGTCTGGGCCCTCTTTTAGGAAGTCAGGCTCCCCTATAATTGAGCCCAATCACTCTATGAATCAGTCTATGGCAATAGGACCCCTTAATGGAGAGGGAGAGGGCATAGAGCCACAGCCCTTTGGGCTGAGCAGTACTGCTACTTGTTAGACTAAGAACATAAGCTTTGGAGCTGGAAAGAGCCCCAGAGACTAGTTAGTCCAGCTCATCCACTCTACCAAGGCTAAAATGAAGTTTTCAGGGCAAGTTATTTACTTGACCAGAAAGTCTGGATGATCATTTGTCAGGGATTATATAGAAAGGACTTCAGATACTGTTTACCCTAGTATGTCTCACCTCTGCTACTTTGAAATTCTCTAGTGGACTGGTTGCTATACTATACTACCCTACACATTTTCACAAAATCAGGATGACTGAAATGTCTACAACCTTCAACTTAGAGAGCTCACTCCTAGGCATATCCCCCAGTGAGGTGTAAAAAAAAATTGTTATTATTACAATGGAAAATTAATGTATTTATTGTGAGAACAGAAGAATATAATGAATGCAGAATCATAGAAAAACTTATATGAACTGATGCAGAGTGAAGTAAGCAAAATCATGCACAATGACTACAATAATACAAATGGAAAGAGAAAAAAGAAAGAATGCTGTCTATAATAACAAAGCTTGGCCCCAAAGAAAAGATGAGAAAATGTTCCTCTCCCCCTTCTTTGAAAAGAAACCAAGGGGTTTCTAGGTGAGGTAGTGAATAGAGCACCGGCTCTGGAGTCAGGGGGACCTGAGTTCAAGTCCAACCTCAGGCACTTGACACACTTACTAGCTGTGTGAATTTGGGCAAGTCACTCAACCCCAAATGCCTTGCCTTCCCCCTTCCAAGAAAGAGAGAGAGAAAGAAACCAAGGGACTATGGTTATGGAACATTACACATATTGTCTCTCTCTCTCTCCCTCCCTCCCTACCTTTGTTTTCCTTCCTTACTCTATCTCTCCTTTCTCTGTCTTTCTGTATGTCTCTCTCTATCTCCTTATCTCTCTCCTCCCTCCCTCTCTTTCTCTCTCCCCTTCTTTCTTCTCCCCCCTCTCTCTCCTCTTTCCCTCTCTCCCTCTCTCTTGTTTTTGTTACAAGTGATGGCACTCTGGGGAAGGGAAGAAGGATATTTTCAGAAATTAATTTGATATAAAAACAATATATGTCAAAAATTATTTTTAAAAATAAAAGATAACACAGTTCCACAATTCTGTTCCACACTCATGGGGATGGGCTGGGGTCAGACAGAGAGAGCTTCTACTAAGGCTACCTTGAACAAACCATGACACTCAGTTCTATGAAAGAAAGGGGACATCTCCAGATTTTATGGCCATGGTTCCTTCCATAGTAATATTAAAGTAAATGAAAAGCAAGTAAAAGAACAATAAAGGCCAAATGAAACAGCTTTCCCAGGTACTAGCTCGCTCAATAATCTGAGATCACAGCCATAAAGAAACGAATGGGGTCCTTTCTCTGGGTTTATTTCTTTATTTCCTGTCCCAAAGATTTACTACTTGCACAAGAAGCAGTAGCAGCCATAAAACTTTTCTTCCAATATACTGTTATTTGAATTGCAAAATCCAGAATATTTAAGAACATATAATGCAGTAAAAAAAAATAAATATGATCATATTATGAGGTGATTTTTGAAAGGCAATTTATTTACATTGAGATTCCTAATCTACTGTCCCAAAAGTCAATCTTGGCTACAATTTTTTTTAAGTCTTATAATGATACATTGCGGGGTTTTTTTTAATTCCATTTGGTTTTTATATCATCTTCCTTTCTGAAAACATCCTTCCCACTTCTTCTGCCCAGGGAACCATCCCCCTATAACAAAGATTTTAACTTAAAAATGTTTTTAGAATAACAAAAGATTTTTTAAATTGTTTCAGCAGAACTAATATATTAACAGCTTGACATCTTCTGCAATGATCCCTACCCATAGTACTCCACCACTAAGCAGGTTTTAAGCTCTTTAGCCCAAAAAAAACAAACAGCACCAAAGAATTCCTCATTGCTTGTTTGCTTGCTGTTGTCTCTATGAGAATTTGTGCATCCAACTCTATTTCTTGTCTAACACTCTGTAAATGTGCTCTCTCTGAAAGTTATCAACGGTTCCCAAGAAAGTACTAGGTAGTCTGTACTTTTGAAAAGTTAATGTGGCTCCAAAGACTCTTTTGTTCACTGAGACTCAAGTTTTCCTCACTCTAAACCCAATTGACATCCGCTACACTGTGAAATGATGTTTTTCTCTTTGCTCATTTTCCTCTGGGTCTGCAGAGCTGAACGGTTGCTGCCATCCAGTGTCGACACTGCTTTCTATTTGTTACCATTGTTTTCATCTTTCTAAGACTTTCTCTCCTCTATCTTTCTAATTGGCTTTCAAAGCTTTTCAAGTTGGGATTGGCCTTTCTCCCTGAGCTCCCTGCTTGTCCCAGGGTCTAATGTGTCTCCAATTCTTTTTCTTATTTTATTCATTAACTCTTCTATCTATATGTTCATTCCATGCTGCATATTTTCTTCTAGGGATTGTTACAATATTAGATTCCATTCCACGGGGGAAAAAAAAGTAATGGATTTGGAGTCATAGATTGTTGTTTGTTGTTATTCAGTCATTTCAGTTGAGTCTTGCTCATTGTTACCCTCTTGGGGGTTTTCTAGGCAGAGATACTTGAATGGTTTGCCATTTCCTTCTCCAGCTCATTTTATAGTAAGGAAACTGAGGCAAACAGGGTTCAATGACTTGCCCAGGGTCACACAGCTAGTAAGTGTTTGAGGCCAGATTTGAACTCAGGAAGATGAGTCTTCCTGACTCCAGACCAGATGTTCTATCTACTATACTATTTAGCTGGAGTTGAAGGACCTGAATTCAAATCTTGGCTCTGCCACTTACTACCTGGGAAACCTTGGGCAAATCATTTAATTTCTCTGGATGTCAATTTTCTCATTTAGTAAAATGAGGATTGGATTACCTCTAAGGTCCAGAACAGCTCTAAAACTTTGAGTCTGGGTGCAAGGTGTTGTGTTACACATTGAGATTACAATGTCAGAAAAACAAAACAGTACCTGGTCTCAAGGAGTTTATTTTCTACTGGGGGTTGGGAGGGAAAGGAAGGAAATAGATAAGTAAATATGAAGTGTGTACAAACTAAATATGATATAATATCAGTTAAATAGAAAAGCAAAAAAGACGGCGATAGTATAGCACAATGGAAAGAACATTGACTCTAGAGACAAAGGACCTGGGTTCAAATCCTGCTCCTTATTGCTGACTCTCCATGTGGCTTTAACCAAGTTCATTAACTCTACTGGGCCTCAGGTTCTTTGTCAATTAAATGATAAGATGGCCTCTGAAGTCCCTTTGAACACTAGATCTGTGATCTTATGAACTAGGAGAACCAGGAAAGATCTCATAGATGTTGAGATTTCACATGATCTAGGGATTTCAAGAGCATAGAGGCAAGGAAAGAGTACATCCCAAACATAATGTATAATCTGTAAATCACAGAATGAGAGTTAGGAAGTACCTTATAAGCCACCTAGCCCAACCCCATCATTTAAGAAATAATGAAACTATGATGAGCAGATTTCAGAAAAACATGGAAAGACTTACATGAACTGATGCTGAGTGAAGTGAGCAGAACCAGGAGAAAGAACCTTGTACACAGTAACAGCAACATTTGCACTGACCAACTTTGATGGAACTAAGAGCTAAGGCTCTTCTCAACAATGCAATGATCTCAGACAATTCAAGACAGAAAATGTTGTTCATATCCAGAGAAAGAACTACAGAGTCTCTATGCAGATTGAAGCAAACTACTTTCTCATTTTTGTTGTTGTTTTCTCCTTCTCATGGTTTTTCCCTTTTCTTCTGATTCTTCTTTTACAACATGACTAATGTGGAAATGTTTCATATGGTTGTACATGTGCTTATATCAGATTGCATGCCATCTTGGGGAAGGGGGAGGGAAAGGAAGAAGAAAAAAATTTAGAACTCAAAATCTCCTAAAATTGAAAGTTGAAAACTATCTTTGCATGTAAATTGGAAAAAATAAAATACTATTAAGTGGGAAGAATAAAGAAACTGAGGCGCAGAGAGGTTAAGTGACTTGTCTAAGGTCACAATAGTTAAGACTTGCAAAAGGTCAAATTTGAATTCTTGGTCCTGTGACTCCAAATCTGGCTTCCACTGTGAAGCACACTGCCACAGCATATAAATAGAAGGGCAAGTGGCCTACTTCTGCTGACGTACGCCTCCAAAGTTCTTCCAAAGTAAGTGAGAAAGTATTTGGCTATGCAGCTCTGGTCACTTGAAACATTTTCATGGGCTCAGATAAGCTTTCCATGAGATGATCAGGAGAAATTATATAGGATTTGGCTGTGTGATACAGCTGCGAAAATCCACATTAAACCTGAAAACTGTCCATAATAATTCTTTCTACTTCCTCTCAAACCAGGAATGGGAAGAAGGGAAAAACCCCAATAACCCATCATTTATCTACTCAACGTTTGCTCTGTTTGCCTATGAAACATGCTCTGAATTCACAATAAAAGGCTGGAGAGCATGAAGATATTTGAAAGGCTTCTACTGACACCTAGTGATGGAATCTTGAATTATGTTCAGGAGCTGTCCCTTCACTTCACCAGACTGTGGCCATGAGCAAAGAATGAACAGATGAGCTCATTCTTTTCACCAACTCCAACTCATTTGTTTGTTTCTTTGTTTTTTTTTTTTTTTTACAAGAGCTCTTCTAATTTCCTTAGGAATTCCCAGTGGCCTACTGCAGAATAACAGGCCAACTAAAGCCATGGGAGAAGCTCACTAGAATCAAATATAAACTCCTCCAACTTTTAAAGTTATCTTTCCAGACACATTGGACATTAAGCACCACCCCCCCATTCAGATCAAGCCAAAGTGGCCTCCATGCTAGTCTTCTCACTCGACACATGTTCTGCACTACCACCCTATGTTAATATCCCCATTTTACACACGAGGAAACTAAGGAAAGAGGTTAACTTCTCCACGTTCACCCAACTCGTATCTGAAAGCTTACATTTCTTCTATTTGGGAAAGGTTCTCATTCTTATATATTTGTACCAATGCTTTATGTGTTTTGGAGATAAGGCTTTTTTTTTTTAAAGAAATTTGCCTATAAAGATTTTTTTCCCCAATTAACTGTCTCTTCTAATTCTAACTATATTGGCTTTATTTGTGCAAAAACTTTTCAATTTTACATAATCAAAATTGTTGATTTTTGTTTCCTATAATCTTCTCTATCTCTTGTTTGGTTAAGAGTTCTCCCCACTGGGGATAGTTTTAAGAGGCATCTTTCTCATTTCCTTTCATTTCTTTATGATATGACCTTACTCTGCTTCTTGCATGTAGGTCATTGTTGGAAACACACTGAAGTCTACTTACACTTACCATTCTCTCCATTGCTTTTTAGGTGACCTTTCTGAGAGAGTACTGTTTCAAGATTGAAGCCATGTAGAATCTTCACTTTGAGAAACAGAAGGAAAGCAGTTAACTGGGAGGGAGGGGAGGACAATGTTGCAGCAAGTTTTTCTCTCAAATAAAGATTTATATATAAAAAAAATTATATATAAAATATACAGGGTGTCCCAAGAGTCTTAGTACAGTTTTAAGCTTTAATAACTTGTGACTTTGGGGATACTCCATGTAGGGAATTGATACAATGTCTAAGAACTGCTGTCCAACAGAAAATTAAAGGATATGAAGGAAGAAATGTAAGCTATTAACAACCTCATGAAAAGAAAAATGTTCCTAATCAATTGTGTTTGTTCTTCATTTTCAAAGAGGACCATGGCATCAGAGAAATGATGACATGACTTGCAGTGGTCAACTGATTTGATTTGAGTGAGGGCTGCACAAGGTCACCAGCTTCACTTTCTCCTCCAGAGCCATCTGGATCCAGTGACCAGATATTCATCAGGATGATTGGATGACCCATGATGCAATGAGAGACCCTGGCCCTTTTAGGCGAAGGCCTTTCCACATACTCTCTTAGAGTAAGGTAATGCCCATTCAGTGAATAAGCCTCTTTAAGAAGTGAGTGAAGAGATGTCCCCTTTAATTAGAAGAAAAGGAAAAAAAAAAATCAGGCTGGGAGAGGAAGACCTTCAGGATTGCTGTTCCAAGGTCCCATTTTCCAGGTGCCCCATCAAAATCAACAATAAAGGGGCAAATTCAAACTAAACAACTCTTGAGGCTTCACCTCACACACATCATTTTAGCAAAGACAAAAAAGGGAATTGACAATTGTTGGAAGGACTTTGGGAGGAAAAGCACACTAATATACTATTGGTGTAGAAATCAACTTAGAACCATGCCCAAAAAGTCACCAAATTGTGCATACTCTTTGACCCAGCAACACTACTACTAGGCTGGTCATTTTCAGACACTCAATTTTGCTCAGTTCTGCTTGTTTGTTTTAAGGGAGGGTTTTTCTTTTTGAAAGGGAAGGACCTTTGTGAGGGAAAGAAGATAATGGTGGTAATGTCAAAAAAAGAAAAGAAGAAAAAAGAATCAATGAAGCAATTTTAAAATGCACAGAAGAAAGCCAAAGGAAGTTCAGGAGGCAGAGAGAAGCAAAGAAATGTTGGTATTGCCATGTTAAATTTAATATTTTCATTAATATTTGATATTAAGAATCTAATATCAATACTTTTTTCAAACAAGCTATATGTAATAGTTTCAGTTTTGTATCTAATCTTTTTTCTTCTCTTCTTTGAATGTGGAGATGTTCATATTGGCTGGTGTTTGTCAAGTTCAGAATAGTAAAAAAGAAAATTTAATAAAACTTTATTATTACATTCAATAAAAGCTTTCATAGTGTGAGGGGGAAAAAAACCATGAATACCCAAGAAAGATGTGATCAGAAAAGGGGATGAGATGTAGGAAGAGCATGGAGTAACAGATAGATTCCCCACTCCTCACCTCAAGCTTCTTTGGTAACCATGGAATATCAAAAGATCTAGACAAAGGCGCCCAGCACATTGTCACCTTCTCTAGAAGATATATGGGAAAACGGATAAGAATCACATAAGATAAGAAGGCATTGATGGGTGGAGATTGATACCAATTGAGGGAAGATACACAGTAATAGGACAGTAAACATCTTCTACTCCTACTCCCCCTTTCCCTTTTGGGGGAATAGACTACGAAAACTACTGCAGAATTTCTGAAGCACTGTTGTGAAAATACAGCCCAAATGGGACTCTAAATCTCACAAAATTTTCCACTGATTAATCTTTATCTAGTAAAGTACAAAAAAACATCACCTATCATTTTATATGCTTTTTATTATACATATGATGTAATGTAAAATATTATATAATATAGTATGGTATCATATAATAATAATTTCTATATAATATACATTTTTTTTTTATTTGGGGAAGCAGGAGAGGCATCTGACCCTGTTACCATCTCAGTATAGTTGACTCTCAGTTTGGAAATGGAAACCACCCAGACAGATCAGCAGCTTATGGATCACTTATAGGTTTAGAAAGTTCCCTGCAGCACTAAGGAGTTAAAAGACATGAGCCATTATCTGTCCAATCTGGGATGTGAACCCTGGTCTCCCTAACCCTAAAGCCAGCCCCCGTCCACCAAGCCATGCTGCCTCTAACATGCCTGGAAATCTTAGACAATATCCTCAAGGGATAGGGCATGGGGATGTGACTTGCAATTCTCTTGGTGTACCCCTGGTACAGTAATTTTACCCATCATAATCAGCTTCAGTCTTAAAAAGCTATCTGAGGTGGAGTGGCTAGGTGTTGCAGTGAATAGAGTACCAGCCCTGGAGTCAGGACGACCTGAGTTCAAATCCAGCCTCAGACACTTAACACAAAAACTAGCTGTGTGACCTAGGGCAAGTCACTTAACCCCAATTGCCAATCAAAAAAAAAAAAAGCTTTCTGAGGATCTTTAAATGTTAACAGATTTGCCCAGAGTCATACTGCCACCATGAGTCAGAATTGTCAGGAACTTATTTTAATCTCCAGAAAATAGCCAAGAAAAAAAAAATCAGAATTCAACTATAATCAGAATTCAATCCTTAGGAAAGATAAATACAAAGGAAGTCATATAAAAGAGACATCTTTCTGATGTCTCTCCCAATAATTGTAATAGAAAAGAAAATGGCCCCATATTTCAGATATTCTTGTAACTTCACAACAACACTGAGAAAGTTGTATTTTCCTTTGCTGGCTGTTCAAACCAAGGTCTCTTGAGCAGAGCAAAGTTTATGTGCCATAAACCAGTTAAATAAGATTCCCAAGGAAAGAAACTCATAATATTCAAAGAGAGAAAAAATTTTTAAAAGTAAAATAAAACTGACATTCAAAATAAAATACCAAAAAAATGTTTATTTCAAAAGCATGCCCCTCCCCCCCCCAAAAAGGCAAAAAACATCACAGGCTTTTTACAGGTTAATCTTAAAAATGTGTATTGATAAAAAGTAGCAAGCTTTGTATTTCTTAATTTTAAAAGTTTCCAAATGCTAGGATGGCTCCTTATGTTGCTATTTTTTTGAAGCCTGATAAGTTAACCACATAATTATCAGATGCATTCTCCTGTTTCTACAAAATTTACCACTCTCTCTAAAATATGTGCAAAGTATAATAAATATAGCTTTCCTCTAAAAAAAGCTAAGTGTTCTGAAATTCATGCTATTTTACAAAACAACATTGTCCTAGACACTTCTATAAAATGAGGTAATAACACAAATACAGAAATACTGCATTTAAAATTTTTTATCCTGCCCCAAAGTGCAACTTTGTTTTTCCATTTACCCTTTGAGTGAAGCATGTTTTCCTGAATAATTACTCGATATTCTGCACATAGAAAATCGGCAACAACCCATATTAGCAAATCCATTGCAATCAGCTGAGTTTCTGAGAAAAGGATTTTTCTAGAGCCCTAAGCAACCTGTGTATCAGTCAGTGCTACCGTCATTCATCTGGATTTTCACAGGCATTATAATAAATAGGCCTAACCTCTAGGAAGTCACTTACAATCATTTAACAAAAGGTAGTCAATAACCTCAAAAATTAAACTCTGCAAGTGTTTAGACAATTGTAAACTTCACATTTTACAGCAGAATGAATTTTTTTTTAAGCAATCAGGGTTAAGTAACTTGCTCAAGGTTACACGGCCAGGTGTTTCTGGGTGGGTGCTAAGTATCTCAGCCCAGATTCGATCCCCGGGTCATCCCAACACTGGGGCCTATGCTCTTACTTGCTGAGCCACTTAGCCGCCCCATGAATTTTAACAACAGAAAAGAAGCATCTTAGAAGGGCATAAATAGTAGAGTTGATCCTAATACTTTTTCCATGTATAGATAGAGTTTCATAAGATCTTCCCTGTTTTCATAATGGTATCCTTCTGATTAACTAGATCCTTCCTTTTTTAATTCAGAAAAAAAAAATACTCTTTACATTGACAATCAGGTTGAGTATAGAAAACATATGAAGACCTAAAAAACTTGGATATTCTATTGAGTTAGTGACCCAGGAAAGTAGGGGTTTATCTATCCCAATGACAGAATCTAAGCTTTCTTTAAAAAGAGGCACTTTACAAATGAGGGGGTCTTGTTTTCCCTCAATAAAGGGAAAGTTAACCAAAATACTTCTACTTAACCAAGAAAAATTAAATACTTTGCCATACAATAAATAATTCACATTAAAACTTGACTCCTATTAGTTATATAAATCTTATCATTTCAGGATACTTGACACCACTGGGTGATTGAAAAATCAGACTAAGATTGAAGGAATTATTGACTGTTTATACTTGAAACTCTTTTTTTCCATGTCCCATATCATATTAGGTTTAGTTCATAGGGGAAAGGAGCACATTCTTTGTTAAAGGTGTGATGGATAGAGTTTGGGACTTGGATTCATTAAGATCTGGATTCAAATTCTGCCCCAGGCCTGTCTTAACTATTAACCCTGAGCAATTCGATTAAGCTTACTGGGTCTTGATTTCCTCTTTTGTAAAATGAGTTTGATTCTCTCATGAATCAATTCTCTTTGTTAGATGAAAGTCAGACTCCAGTTTTCCCTCTCTCATGAGTTTCCTTCTAAGTGTCCAAGCTCTCATGAGTTAGACTCCAAGCCCAGAATTTATGCTCCTCTAACCCTAGAACCATTAAGATTCCTTTGGGCTCTAGATCTATGGTCCTATAAATCCAAATATGTCAGAAATAAGCTGAAGTGATGATCAAATTACAATCACTATCATAAAACTGAAAATAATAACAATTAAAAAAAAAATCCTTTGCAGATTCTGAGACCAGAATGCTCAGTAACACATCCATTATCACTCACCAAAAAAAACTGACCATTCTTATGAAGCCTGAAAACATTTACAAAATGGAAGAACCAGTGCAAAAGTCTTAAATGGTCTTGATAAATAGCAACAACATAGAAATCAGAAGGAACGGTCAAGAAAGACCATAGTCCAAATATTTTAACATTCTAGATGTGCATTTTGGTATAAAATATGGCACTTTTTTGGTTTAAAAAAAATTGTGAGCTTGTGTGCTCTAGTATTTAGATCCTGTGGGTTTCCATTCCACTGCAATGAAATTGATGGGAAAAAAGAAATTGACATTTCTTTTTCACAGTTCATCATGTTTTTTCTTAAATGGCCACTTTGGGTGTTGAGATACATGATCTGCAGCCAGAAGCACAATGGACATAAATTCTTCTACATCGAAAGAATAGTTTGTAAATTTGGGGTGCTCCCCTAGAGTTGGATGGTGACCCTGCAGAAACAGAAAACATTTGTGAACAAACAATGTTCCTTAGGTCTTTGCTTCCTATGTAGGAAACTACAATTATGTCACTGGCGATTTTAATTTGCTGGTAACTATAATTTATGGCTCTTTCTAAGCTATTAGTTCTGGGTAGCTTATTGGCATGGAGGTAAATTCAACCCAATGAATATTCGTTGACTTAATTCACATATATATGACTGTATATGTGTGTATGTATGTATGTATGTGTATATACATGTATGTGTAAAATGTATATACATATGTATGTGTGTGTGTGTTTGTTCAAGAGGAAGCTTGGCATCATGAATAGAGAACAAGCCTTAGAGCCATGTACCATCTCTAACACATGTATGACCCTGAGCACATCACTTTTCAGTGTTTTCAGCAAACTCAAATAGAAATGATCCCTGCAGCCCACTACTGACTTAGAAAACCACAAATTAACATTACCTATGATGTATTATCGTTTTACTTATTTTGTTAAACATTTCCCAATTACATTTTAATCTTGTTCCAGCACCTCTGTTCTAGGCAATTCTCTTGGACAGGTATCAAACATACTGCCAGATCTCAGAGGGAGTGCAGCTTGAATCAGATTAAAATGTAATCCGGAAATATTTAACAAGATGAAGATAAAATAAAACACTGATAATATAACATCTTAAAATTCAATGAATATGTGGTCCCAGGGTTCCTTCTGTATGGATTAGTGGCAGTATCACTGCTCTGAGAAGGTACTGACCTGCACTAGTAAAGAAAAGTGCCTCATCTGGGAGTTCCCTGAACCAATGAAATCATAAGCTCAGTCTTTAACTTCCTTTCTCATTGACTTCCCCTAAGTTGAATGTGATATCCTTGAGAGTGGAGACTGTTTAATTGCTATCTTTATCTTCCCAGACTTAGCCCAATGCCTGGAACTTAGCCCTGGCTCAATGTAGCCTTGAAAAATTTAATAAAATTGACTGGATGTTTTGAGGGGAAAGGGGCTTATGAAACTCAATTCCTCCAGCATGGTACAGTGGCTAGTGAGCTGGTTGACCTCAAAGCCAAGAACTGTGGTCAGCTCCTGCCTCTGACACCTACTGGCTCTGTAACTGGGCAAATCTCAGGGCTTGAGGTAGCCCCATAAGCCATTTACAGAGAACATGTCAGCCCACATTTGTCTAATAAGTTTCCTCACCAAGAAGTTCCCTGTATGGGTGAAAATACATGTCCAGTCCCAGTACTCAGTCTGTCAGTTTTTTTTTAAATATTGATATCTGTTTTTACATTACATTATTTTCATTTTTTACATCATTTTCATTTCCCAATATTTCTTCCCCAGAGAGGAAGATACAAAAGAGCCCAAGTCACTTAGAATAATCGCCACTTTACAAGCTGCTTTGTTTCCTTTTGAAGGAAAAATCTAACTAAAATATTGCTACTATCTGGCTAACATTCTATTTTTTGCCACATAAAGCATAGTTCACATTATATATTAAGGTGGATGTTAAAAAGAAAGAAGGAGACAGAGGAAGAAATTCAGAAAAACTAACCAAAATACCAACTAAGTCTTCCAGTTTATGCAATGTTCTATATACCCATAGTCCTCTACTTATGCAAAGGAAGGGAGGTGAATTCTTATATCTCTTATTCTGGGCCAGGCTTGATTATTATAATTATATAATTCAAAAAAAACATTTATCAAGCTCCTGTTATGGTGCGAGGGGTACAAAGTCCAATTGCAAGGCACTGCCCCATTCTGAGGTGGACGATTTATCGGCTGAAAGGGGCAGGGGGGAAAAAGGATATTTTGTGTGAAACAAAAAGAAACACAGCTGGGGAGAAATATAGATTGTGCTGAAATAACCACAGATGGAAGCAACCCTGCAGGAGAGAGGTGGGGGAGGGGCAGGGGTTTTGCTGAGGGGAGATACAGAGTCCTGAGAAAACCAGGTGAAAGTAGGACCTGACTGATTATAAAGATGGCTTCAGTGCCTCAGTTTCCCAGCAGCTGTTTTGAATCTGACTTTTTGGGACTACGATGTTTAAAACTCTGGATCAAAGATTTGTTCTGGGACTATGGGACCATTACATAAAAACTATGCGTCATCTCTGACAGAAATGTGGAATTTTAATTTCTCAAGCTAAGTTAGAGTTGGGTCACTGCCTATTCATGAAGAGATCCCTGATTTGAGTCATTAGAAGCCTGGAAATCAGAAGCTGAATCAGGAGTCAACAACCATAGAAGATGGGAAAATCAGAGAAGATGATGAGAGAAGTTGAGACTTCAGGCTACAGAACACAGAAGACCGTGATGAGAAGCCAATGAGCCAAGAGTCTGACAGCAGCTAAGCAGGGTAGAGAGAGGCTTTGTGGTGGATGCAGGGACCTAATGTGACTGGAGGATAACTCTGCTGGTTGAAAGAGCTGACTGGATAAAAGCATAATCCTTCCTTGTGAGTTAAGAACTGGCCCCCTCCATCTTCCATCTATAGCTTGAAAGAGAGAAAACCCCTGAAAGGCTTGCCTATGTTACCTTTTAAGGCCCTCTATTGTTCAGGGGTGGGAATTCCCCAGACCCTAGAGAGACCAAATCCTAACTAGCATTGCAGATTTCAGGTTTAAAGGTAACTATTTTTCGATTAAAAAGTGTCATAGTACCCCAAGCTTGTAAGGCTGCTAACTGGTTAAAAGGGCTGAATACTGCTTTAAAAACATAATAGGAGCAGAGAAGGGGTTTCATCCAAGAAGAGAGTGGAGAGGCTCAGAAGAGGAACAGTCCCACCCAGTAACTGTGGTCGATACAGTCTATCCCCTAATGAGATCAAAGCTATCAAGACCTGCAGTCTAGAGTCTTGAGTTTTCCTAGGAAAACATGGGATTCCCTACTCATGTGCCTCAGTTCCTATATTCCTCTTCCTCTTGGACACTGTGAAAGAGTGGTTGCCCAGCTTTACAAGCAGATTGTTACATTTTGTTTATTCCTACTTTTGCCTTCTATTGAATAAATGTTACTTACAGTTATGTTCGCTTTTGCTTTCTTACTTAGTAATATTTCATGTTTAATTTTTAATGGTGTAATTTCTTGTCATATGAAATGGCTCTCTGGGAGGAAGGAGACAAGCTAAAGAGGGAAATTTAGGATATGTAAAAAAAAGTCAATAATTTTTTTAAAGTTAATGATGTCATTGTGATGAATTTAATAAATGCGAAGCACACCAGTGGGGGCTCAGAAAATAAAATTTTAAGTGTTAACATATGTATTTCTCCCACAATAGGGCAATGCTTAGGATTCTGAGACCATGTGTGGCTACCCCATTCTAGAAAACCATTCCAACCTACCAGAGTAGGTACAGATTGGGGTGAGTAAGCCAGCCCAGGAAAAGAGAAAGCGTGGAGGAAAAAAGTTGGGGTGTTAGTACCACACTCCTATCTATCCAGATACACAAAAACAAAACTTTCCCTAACCTGAAGGAGCCTGCTTTGGGGTGAGAAGTATTGAACAAGGGACTGGGGGAAAAAAAGCCTACATACAGGAAAATAAATAAAAAGTATTACCTAAAATAGTCTCCATCCTCAAGAAATTGACATTCTCTTCAATGGGAATACAATGAGGATACCAGTGCAAAGATAAACAAATGCAAAGTGTTTCATCTGACCTGACCTCAAAGAGTTTACCTTTCTACTGAACGAGGAAACTAGCAAGACTTCCTTGTTTTAGCTCTTCTGCCTTTAAGACAAAATAACTTACCAATTAGAGGAGAAAAATTTATTTGGGCTAAATTAGCTGAGTATTTAATTCATTAAATTTACTTAATTAAAACATATAGTATAAAAGTATACAAAGCCTTTCATGTGTGAGCATGACTTCTACTCTCCACCTCAAAGGATTTTGATGAGGG
The DNA here is from genome assembly GCF_028583685.1 of Petaurus breviceps papuanus. Classification (NCBI taxonomy): domain Eukaryota; kingdom Metazoa; phylum Chordata; class Mammalia; order Diprotodontia; family Petauridae; genus Petaurus; species Petaurus breviceps. The sequence goes on along the minus strand of NW_027185761.1, from coordinate 44,736,747 downwards.
GAAGGAACCCTTTGTAAAACTCTCCGCAGGAGAGAAAGAGGAACTATTGAAATATCGTTATTATTGAGGCACTAGATGGTTCAGTGAATAAAGTACTGGGTCTGAAGTCAGGAAAAACTGAGTTCAAATCTGGCCTCAGACACTTAACAGCTGTGTGACTCTGGGCAAGTCATTTGATTTCTGTCTGCCTCTTTCCTCCATTGTAAAATGGGAACAGATCTAGCCCCAGAGTTGTTGTAAAGATCAAATGAGATGGTGTTTGGTAAATGCTTAGCATGGTACCTAGCACATAGTATGTCTTTAATAAATTTTTATTCCCTTCCCCTTTCCTTTATTATAGGGCAGAGCCTAACATTTTAGTCAAATTAAAAACAAGAATATGAGAATGGGCAGGATTTACCTTATCCTGAGGGAATACTTTGCTCTTTTTCTTCCAGGTGACATAGTGAATCCCTCTGAGTCTGGCTAGGTCTAAATAACAGTGTTCGTCCTCACAGTTGTACCTAGACACACAAAGATTTTCACAAATAATGTCCTCAGAAAGCCTTTATCATCCAGCAACATGAAGACAATTCCTAAGAAAATAAAAAGCTTCCTTGAAAAAGACAACTTAAGGAGCACAAATAGATTTTCATCTCTAAACAATAAGGAAAAGGGGAAATCACTTTTGAAAGGTCACCAGAAATGGACTATTTGGTCTGTCTTTAAGGTAAGGATGATAAAAATAAATACTAGTGCCATATCTATTAAGAGATGGGGCCAGAGGTAGTAGAGAGAACACTGGACCTGCCTCTGACACTAACTAGCTTTGTGACCCTGGCAGGTCTGTCAACCTCTCTCAGCCTCAGTTTCTTTATCTGCAAACTGGGGTTAATTCCTTTACTACCTGCTTCACAGAGTTGTTTTACATTCAAATGAGATCATGTTTGTAAAAGTACTTTGTAAACCTGAAAGTACTCTATCAACACCAATTATTATGATTATTATCAAGTCAAGACAGAGAAATAAAGAGCAGAGGCAATGAACCAGATAATTGAGAGCCAGATAATCTGCTTGAATTATCTAGATATTTCACCCAGATGTCAATAACTGCAAATGGTTGGAAAGTCCAGTTATTACATGGGTTACAGTAGAAATAGCAGTGGTTCTAAAGCCAAAAGCTCTAGGTTCAAATGTCACCTCTGACACTACCTGAGTAACCTTAGACAAGACATACATTCCCTGGGCCTCAGTTTCCTCATTTGTAAAACAGCTAGCTGTCTCTGGGTGCCCTTCCAGCTCTAGAGCTATGATCCTGGGGCCCAATAAGAACCACATAGCTAACCCGATTCAAGTGTAAGATTCAAAGTACATATAGAATAATTTGCACTGACTTCTGATCACTGAGAATATATGGTATGTTTTCCCTTACCATTCAACTACTATTGACTAAAGTTATTCCAAGAATGAATCCCTAATATGATCACAGATCTAGAAGTGGGATGGAATCCAAATCCCTCATTTTATAGATGAGAAAACAGAGACCCAAAGAGAAGAAATGACTTTCCCAAGATCATCCAGCTAATAAGTGTCAGAGGGAGGGATCTGAAAGCAAGTCTTTCTGACTCCTAGTTCAACTGTTTATCCACTATATCAGGACATCTCTATAAAACCAAGTGGAGAAAATATAAGAATAATATGGACAGGTGGTATGCTCCAGACCACAAGACAACAGTGTTCTGTTATTTACAGCCCTAGGCCTTCTTCATCTTCCTCACAATGGATTCACTGAGTGACCTTGAAAAAGAACTCTTCCATGAATGAGCATCGGGTTCATCTACTTGTCAAAATAAAGGACATTCATTAGTGACGAGATACATCCCCATTGTGATAACAATGTTATTCAACAAGGCTCAACATAAGGAGCAAAAACTGGACCCAACCAAGTAGTCCTCAAAGGACAGGCCAACTCACAGTTCAAAAATCACAGCCCAGTCTGGGAGAAAAAGCAAGTGCGTCAGGCCAGCTCCATGCATGCCGATAAATACGTCTGTGTTGTGCGTAATCCTCAGTTGTTCCAAAAACCCAATCTCCCTGAACGCAGGAGAAATGCCGTGAGAAAAATGTAGGGAAGAAAGAAGAGTTCAGTTCGGGCTGGAATGTGAGAAATGCTTGTATCATCTGCTATCAGGTTATACGGTTCCATTCAATAAGCATTGATTAGACTCCTACTAGTTGCTAAGGAGGAAAGAAATAAGGGTTGGACCTGTCATTCATTGGCATACAGGACCAACTTCCACATGAAGAAAGTTCTCATCAATGCATTGAGAGGGCCTCCCAGCCAATATGAGTAAGAGAAGAGATTTAAACCCAGGTTTTCCAGGTTTTGAGGCCAGTTATCTAGCCACTTAAAGTTCACTGCCTCTGGCCCAAAGACCCAAATGAAACAAGTCCTTTATCTCCATGACACTTACTTTATTATCTCTTCCAGCTGTAGCAGGTAGGTGTTTAATAAATGTCTTACAACTCAGAACTGTGTGAACAGTATAGCTGTTCTTTCAGAACCCAAGTTTAGATACCTCTAATTCTAGTAAGACACAATAAACCCAAATCACAGAATTAAGGCATAGTTATCTTCCTTGATTTCTTCCTCTCCTTCATCTCCAACACTCAGTGAACTGCCAATTCCACCATCAAAATCTCCCTTGAATTTGTCACAGTGCTTCCATTTCCATGGCCACCATCCTCAGATGGGACCTATAAAAACCACCACCTAAACTGTCTTCCTGCTTTAGCCTAGGAAAGAGACCCTCGGGAAAGGGAGAGGATGCATGATTAGCTGCCTTCAAGTTTGTTTAGATGCAATCCATGGTTTTACTGGTATGGGAAACTCCTAATGTGGAAACTCCCTCTGCTAATGCAATTTGGTACCTACTCTGCAATTCAGTCACAAAAATCACTAAATTTAAGAATGGAAAGGAACCCCAGCAGCCATGTAGGCCAACCCCTACAGGAAAGGAACCCCCAAAGTCTTGGCAAATTGCCCAGCACACCAAGGCATCAAGTGACTCGCTCAGGTCCTCACATATACTCAGGTTCTCACATATATTTGTATTTATTCCCCTCCTATTTATGCTATATATATGGAAATAAGCATTTGTTGACTCCCTATTAAACTCTGTACAAATAAGGATTGCTTCATTCTTGGTATCTGTATCTCCCAGCACTTGGCACAAAGCCTAGTCCATGGCAGGCATTTAATAAGTGAATCTGTTGATTGACTGAGTGATGGAGCAGGAACCCCAATTCCAGTGACCAGAGCAAGCCAGCTACTCCCAAGTTTCAGCAGAGCATCACTAGAATATTGCCTTACATTTTTCCTTTGATGTATAATGTTTCATTCACATTGAGAAAGGGTATGGTATTTATGGTATTTATTTATATGGAATTTATCCCAAGTTGAATGTAAGCAATTTAAGAAGAGCAGGCCTATTTTTCATCTTTACCTTTGTGTTTTGTGACATATAAAAAGTCTGAGATACATAGTTTCTTGGTAATTAATCATTGTATTAATCACACTAGCATAGAATTAATAAAAGGGGTTAGCGACACTTTCAAATGCCAAAGACCCCTCATGGAACCCATTCAATGCTTTTATGCCCTTGAAAAGTTAGTCTTGGGGTGGCCAGGTTGCTCAGCAAGTAAGAGCACTGGCTCCAGTGTCGGGATGACCTGGATCAAATCCAGGCTCAGATACTCAGCACCACACCCAGAAATAACTGGCCATGTAACTTTGAGCGAGTTACTTAACCCCGATTGCTTTAAAAAAAAAAAAAAAAGTGAGTGGTCCTGGGAGTGGCACCATGGCACAGTGAATAGAGCACCAGCCCTGGAATCAGGAGAACCTGACTTCAAATCCGGCCTCAGACACTTGACACACTTATTAGCTGTGTGACTTTGGGCAAATCACTTAACTTCAATTGCCCTCCAAAAACAAAAAAAAGAAAAAAGAAAAGTAAGTATTCCTGAGAGTAGCAATCAACTCTGATTGGTAATAAGTAATGAGAGAATTAATATTATGTTGAGAGGTGGGCTTATTCTAATGAGAGTCTGGGGGACATGCCTAATCACTCGGTCTTGGTCAAAGAGACTTATGGATAGAATTCACTTTTTCCCAGACCTGTCTGAGTAAAACACAATGGGCCAGAATCCATCAGTTCACCTAAACTAAAACTTCTTTATCTTTTGAATAGATCTGAGTTTTCCCTCTCATTATCAGCCCTGCACTTCAAAGGCTGCCTGAATAACCTACGGTGACTGATTTCTGAATAAGGAAGTAGAAAAGGGGAAAAACCTTGGTCCTTACTCAATAATTGGTTATTAATACAAGAGAGAAATAACCATTTCTCTCAGTCTCCCGTACCTGGCACATATACCAGGTACATGATAAACATTCAGTTTTTGTCATTATTCAAACAATACCCACATATTTCTAGCCTCTACAGCAGAACCCCATGTCAGTGGTATTCACTGACACATGTGTGAGAGGTGTAAACATCACCATATGACAAAGACTAAGGCTCTTTAAGACCACAGGTAGAATGGATTTAAAATCCCAATGCAAATCTGCTTTCCATAAACACTTGAAAAATTAATGATTCCCTGTCTACAGAAGACATCAGACTAAAAACCCCTTATTTTCCATTAATTAGGTTCAAGTAAAAGTCAGCACAGGCATAAGGGACAGCTCCATACTTACTTGTATTTGTAATCTACTATTCGGACTTCAAATACAGGCACAGTTTTCAAAGCATTTACAAGCTAGGAAGAAAGAGAAGCATTTAAATTGGAAATTCCTTCACTCATCTCCTTTCTCACCATCCCAAAAAGTTATCAGTTAAAATCACATGTGAAAAAAAGCTTCCTCATCTAACTTTCAATCAGAACACAAAAAAGGGGTTGGGATTCAGGATGCTACTATTACAGAGTTTGATGTCCTAACAGCTACAAGTGAGCTCTGTGACTTTCCCTGGTGCTAGAAATGTTAAGCTGCCATCTAAAAATGCAAGCCAAGGCATTCTTTGCTGGGGAAACCCTCTGAATGCTTTTTAGACTCCAACATTTACTCCATTAACAAAAGGAGATCACTGGGTCTCATCCCACTAAAACCACAATTATGTTGCCTTGACTTATAAATCACTTCCCATTTGGTAATAATAAATGACAAAAGCCCTGAGCTAGCAAGTTTTCTGTAACATGTTACAGGCTTGTTCCTATGACAAATGGGGACAGAAATAATTTTCCCCTCAAATGCTCACAAGACAGTTTTCCTTCCTAGACAGCTCTAAGATTTTCAAACATACCATTTCCATCAGAACAGAAGGAGGACTACAGTTATCCCTTCCATGTTGTGACTTTCCCCATCATCGTTTCAATGTATCTTAGGTCAGCATAAGAATGGGAATTTGGGGGGAGTTGTGTGGAAGCCATAGACAACATGTGAAGGCTAGCAGTTGACAAAGCTTAGAAATTCAGAAATACACAAAATATATGTATAGTATTGTATAATAGAGCCTAAGACCAAATACTTAACCTAAATTTTACAATAAGGTACTATAAACACCCCATAAAAGAAAAAGAAAAAATTCAGATTTTTTTTCCTCAGGTATAAAGGGAAAGTAAAAAAAATTTTACAGGAATTTTGCAGATCACAGGGGTGCCACACCCCTAACCCCCAAAATGGGGAAGGGATAACTGTAGATAAGGAGGGGAATTTGAGTTTCCTTTTCCATAGGAGAATTAACCAAGTTTTCAATAAAAAATGCCAACTTAGAAGGAACCACCAGGCCCTAGAGCATCCAACTAGAAATGCACTTATTTGGAAAGTAGTTTCCCTGGAAAGTCCACTAATCTTGAAGTGGGCTCTTAATTCATATTTTCATGCTACCATTTACTCCTTCTGTGACTCTGGGAAGACCCTTAGTCTCTGTCAGCCTCAGTTTCCCTCTCTATAAAATAAGGAGGTTCGACTAGATGACCTCTACATCCCTTTCAACTCTAGAAATATGACCCCAAAATCCTGGTTTCCAGTCATAGCACAGAGGCTGTCAACAAAAACGTCTCCTTTCCTGCACCCTGCAGAAGGATGTGATTTCATTTTTTTAAATTTTGATTAATGCATTGGGCTTTATCATTAATTTACAAATCCAATTATGGCAGAAAGTCATTTCTTCAGTACCTACCAGCTAGCTTTTCATGAGGTCTATTCCTTAAAAGGAATGTGGTCACATCATATCTGGCATAAAATCTGTAGCTGAAAGAGTAAATTCTTCCCATGAACTAGAGATGAGGAAGAATGCATCTGAAAACGTCAATGCCCAAGGTAAGGGTCTATGGGTCGAACACTGCTTATCCTGTCATATTGGTTAGTCTCACTGAACAGTTTTTACACGACCAGAGATCATGGGATGAAAAGGTCATGGATTAGTTATGGGAGGGAATATAAAAGTCATAAAAGCTAGGGGTTCCTACTCTTTTTTTGTGTTGTGAACCCCTTATCAAGCTAATATTTTTAAATGCAGAAAATAAGATCTATAGGATTATGAAGGAAAACAATTATACCGAAACAGTTATCAAAATGAGCAGCTAGGTGGTACGGTGGATAGAGTACTGAGCCTGGAGTCAAGAAGACCTGAGTTCAGATACAGCCTCAGAAACTTACCAGCTGTGTGACCCTGGGCAAGTCATTTAACCTGGTTACCTCAGTTTCCTTATTAGCAAAATAAACGGGAGAAGGAAGTGGCAAATCATTCCAGTATCTTTGCCAAGAAAATCTCAAATGGGCTCATGAAGAGTCAGATACAACAAATAACAACAAAGTTATCAGAAAAAAAAATTTTAATAGCAAGTTTGCAGACTCTAGTTTAAGAACCTTTCATTTTATAGATTAGGAAATCGAAGCCCAAAGAGATTATTTGTCCAAGGTCACAGAAGTAGCAAGGGGCAGAGGTGGAATTCAAACCCAAATCCTCTAACTCAAATCTAGCAATCTTATTTTCTCTCTCTTTTATTATGACAAGGAATGGCCCATTGGGTAGGGAAGAAGAGAAGGGATATATAATTATAAAATTAAAAAAAAAAAACCTTGGCACAGGATCTTCTGTTTTGGGGGCACAATATCGAGCTCTCCACCTTCATTCCAGTAGCCTGGTGCTGCCTCCAAACCCACATCCAGCTTATGAGGTTGGCCCCAAAGAAGGGCCACTTGGTTTCTGAAAGTCAAGGGCAGTTGGGGTGGCTAGGTGGTACAGTGAGTAAAGCACTGGCCCTGAATTCAGGAGGATACAAGTTCAAATCCAGCTTCAGACACTTAAAACCAAAACTAGCCATGTAACCTTGGGCAAATCACTTAACCCCAAATGCCCTCCAAAAAGCAAAAAAAAAGTCAAGGGCCAGGGAGTCAGCATATCTGCTGTTGGGAAGTTGATCTTGCAATTCTATTCTTTGATAATAATACCATTTCTCACATCCATCTTGGCTGTTACATGCTCATGGTCTGTGATACAGGAGCCATCATCCACATTTTTTTGTGCCCACCATAGAAGAGATACTGAGATATATGAAGCCCGCTGTACTCCAGTATCTCACAGAAAGGAATTCTATTTCTTATTTCAAGGTTAAACAGGGCCTGTGAGAGAGGTCTGGAAACCAGACCAGACGTGTCTCTCCAAGAGTATACGCCATGGTAGATTACACACTCTCTCTTCTCAGTCTGGAACTTAGTGCCACATGGGCACCATCCTCCATCAATTAGTCCTCCCAAAAAGACTTGTATGAACTGATGCAAAACAAGGTAAGTGGAACCAAAAGAATGATTTATGTATGACAAAGGCATCGTAAAGACAAACGACTTTGAAAGACTGAGAAATCTGATGGGTGAAATGACCGACCGCGATTGCAGAGAACTCATGATAAAAGGCTTCTTGACAGAGAGGTGAGAGACCCAGAGTGCACACTGAACCATATTTCTTAGACACAACCACTTTAGGAATTTGTCTTAACTATCTTATTAGTTAAAAAGGTTTTACTTTTTTTTTTTCCAATGGAATTGGAGGAGATGAGGGAGAGACAATAGATTTGTGTTGTTTGGGGGGGAAATCAATTTGCAAAATTAGTGTTCTCCCAAATGCACCAGGTCTCTTCCTACTGTACTGCCTATCAGTGTGGCATGGGACAGTACCCATCTGAGGCAGGACAACAGAACTCTGCTCAAATCCAGACCGTTGGTATTTGTTGTCCCTTTTCATGAGCTCTGCCCTTTTTTTTTTTTTAAAGCAATCGGGGTTAAGTAACTTGCTCAAGGTTACATGGCCAGTTATTTCTGGGTGTGGTGCTGAGTGTCTGAGCCCGGATTTGATCCAGGTCATCCCGACACTGGAGCTGGTGCTCTTACTCACTGAGCCACCTGGCCGCCCCAAGCTCTGCCTTTTTTGTGATCAATTTACAAACAAATAACAATCCCAGAGGCAGCCATTGTACAATGGAAAGACACTCTGGAGTCAGAGGAGCAGGGTTCAAAATCTGCCTCTAAAGCTCATTACCTGTGTAGCCTTGGGTAAATCCCTTGACCTTTCTGGGCCTGTTTCCTCATCAAAAAAATGCAAAAGTGGGGAGAGCGGGGAGGACTAGACTAGGTGACCTCTAAGATAACTTCTAACTCTAAGAATATGATTCCATTTCTTTCACTGGTCTAGGAAATTTCCTCTACTAACACAAAGCATTGTTTGAGGTAAGGGTCACCCGGACAGTATTTGGGAGAGGTTGGATTTGATCCCAGATTTTCTAGATTCTAACACCAGTTCTCTTGCCACAGTCAAATGGCTTCTCTGAGATTATATTATGAAAACTGATCCCAAAAAGTAGTCAAGCTGACTACCATGAATACAGTAGGTACTATTATGATACCTATTTTGTAGATGAGGAAACTGAAACAGAGGGGTGAAGTGATTTGCCCAGGGTCACAAAGTTAATAAGGGTCTGAGGCTGGATTTGAATTCAGGTCTTCTTGACTCCAGGTCCAATGCTCACTTTATGATGTTTGCAAAAGGTACTAATTTAAATAAAAAATGTTCTCTAATATGAAAAAGAACTACAAAGTAAAGTCAATGTGACAGTAATCAAAATATTCAGCAAAAACCAACCTCATTCTGGTTTAATATCTTCCGATATTCTGTACTGCGGGCGAGGATAGTGACACGGATTTTTCCATCCTGCAGGAAAGGCAAATTATGGTGTAATACTGACTGGATAGACGGGGTGTCCCAAAAGTCTTGGCACAGCGATAATCATTAAGATCGAACACTTTGGGGATATACCGCGTAATAACTTGCTGGCTGTTCTCAGTAGAGAAACTCACTAAATTGGATACAATTCTGAAAATTCTTTTGATTGGGATTCTCTAAGCATCCTTTTCATCTGGATCATTAGTCAACCAGGTCCCATGGTGAACACAAAACACTTCCTTCGTATCCAAAGGACAGAGCATGTCAATTCCACAAGCACTTAGGGCTAACTAAGTATGTGCCAGGCACTGTGCAGACCCCATAAGAGCAAAGGTAAAATCCAAATTGTTCTGCCCTCAAGAAGCTTGCATTCTAACAGAAACTTACAGTTTTTCTTCCTTTTCACTGTTCCTGACTGGTTTTATTTAGTTTGATCGATGAACAAAGAAGTGAAGGAGACTAATCGGGGGAGAATTCGCTTTATTCTCTCCAAGAAACATGCCTAGTGACTCACCATTCCACAAAGTCATAAAAGCCTAACTTTTGATGCTCAACCCTCACAGACTGGAGGGGAGGGGGGGAGAGAGAGAAGGATAAATAGATTTTCTTCTTTTTATTGGTTTAATTGTCAGCAAGGAGAAGGGTCAAGTTTAGGACACACAATATAGAGAATACCTGTGGTCCATCCCGTGTGATGTTCAGTCTGTGCAGTATGTGTTGAGAAAATGCTCGAAATAATCCCGTATTTTGGCAGCCAGAGATCTGAAATCAAAGTCACAGCTGACACCCAAGCTCAATCACATTCCCAAGAGCTGATTTTGTTGTCCCATAACCTACAACTTGAAAGTTGTCAAGAACCAAGTCCCTGTAGTATAAATTTATATACTCAAGTTATTCAAAAATACTCACTAGTGGTGTGTTGTAAAACAATCCGTATCTCATTCGGGGAAGTAAGGAAAAGACAGCTTCCTTGAAACACACCTGGAGAAAAAGGTTGTTTAAAGCTCTTGTGTCCAACCTTATAGACCACATAGTAATTTTAACTATAAAGTAGTATTATCTATGTTGTATTATTATCTATTTTGTTGAACATAATGTATACGTCTGTGTACCTATATGCATATGTATGCATACATATATACACATATAGTACATATACCCATCTATACAGATGTGTATGTAAACAATATACATATGTGTAAGTGTGTATCTACATAATATAAATATAAATATATACATATATATATATACACACATATATATGTTTATAAGAGAGAAATTAGGATTATCTTCTAAAGGACCATAAGATCATGGACTTGGAGCTTAAAGGGACATCAATCAGAGACTATCTTGTTCAACTGCTTCCTGAGGAATTTGAGTCTAGATGTTAATGATTTATGTAAGGTCATATGACTATCAAGTAGCAATACCAGAATTTGAACCCATGCCCTCTGACTCCAAATTGAGCTACCTTTCTATTGGTCTTCTCTGCCTCCTAAGATTGTTGCCTGCCCACCAGATTACACTTTTTGATAAGTTGTATTGCTATATTTTGTTTTTCCATCACCTACATTTCCTGCTGTATCACTTCCCCTGCCTACTTCTAGAGAGCTACCCTTCTTAAAAAGAAATGAATCTTTGTTTAAATGGGAAGAAGGAAAATATTTAATAAAACTAATCAACACATAAAAACAGTGTCCCCGAGCTCCACAAAAGAGCTGGAGTTGGTGGACAGGGGTACCTTCTCATCCTTCTTTAAAAGTGAATGGTTTGAAATTATAAAGGACTGAACTTTCTAAAGGACACATTTTTTTGATTGTCAATAAGTGGTAACATTCTATTTTTTAAATTATAATGCTAAACTAGGAATCTAAACCAAAGATAATCATATGCCCTTATCTCAACGTAAAATCATGTGCCTATGATACATATCTGTGTAAAGTTTTCAGTACCGTTTTTGAATCATATTCTTTCAAATGGATGATGTCATAGTCGGTGAATGCCCTCCAAGTCTCACTGAACAGGTCCCCATATCCATAGGAGCTCTGAAAATGCACAAACAAAAACAAACACAAAAACATAACTATAACAGAAGGATTTGGAATTTTGAGGGAAATTCGGATTTTTCAAAGAGGCTTTTCAAAGTGGTTTCCCAGGCATTTAACATTCTCCTTTTGGGGCTCCAAAGTAGTCAAACATACACACACACACACACACACACATACATACATATTATATATATATATACACACACACGTGTATATGTATATATATACATATATATGTACACACACACACATACACATACACACATAAAGGAATTGCTAGTTAAAACACTTAACCAAAAGACTAATCATTCTTTTACCCTGGGTACTGATAGTCAAGAAAAAAATAAAGACTTGAGAAAGTGTCTGTCCCATTTGCCTTGGTAAATCATAGCAGAAGTAATATTTCAGCAACAAAAGTAGTCTCCTCAGCCTGCTACATATCACTTTTCCCACCAGGTCCACTTGGCAAGATTCATGATATTCTATCTTGGTGTTTGTTTGTTTTTCCTGTGAATCATAATCAAGCATCCAACAAGTATCTGTTAAATGCCAGGCCTTGTGCTTGGCACTGAAGCTACAATGACAAAGGGAAGATGCCCTTGCTTCTAAGAGCTTACTTTCTAATAGGGGAGACAGCATGTACACTTAGGGCTGTCTAGACAGAATAAATACAAAATTAATACAAGGCAGATTTGAGAGGTCTAACGCTAATAACAAGGGTTAATGGGACTGGGAACAGCTTTGTGAAGAAGGTGGTCCTTACAACATAACTGAAAGAAAACCAAGGTGGTATGTAGACTGTTGGACTTGGAGTCAACCTTGTGATCAGGAAGTAGGAGGTTCAAATCCTGTCTCTGACATTTATTAACAGTGTGACCATGGGCAAATTATTCAACTTCTCTGACTCTCAGCTTTCTCATCTGTAAACTAGGGATAAAGGTATCTCACAACAAGGCTGTTGTGAGGCTCAAATGAGATACCAGGAGATCTAGTATGTAAAGGGCTTTGAATGTGATCAATGCCTTTTTTTTTCTGCCCTGGACCTGTGAACTCATTAGCATAGGTAACTCTCCAAGACAACACTCCATCTACCAATGAATAGCAGCACCTGAACCACAATTTACAGTCTTAGAGAGTTGCCAGGGATCTGAGAGGTTTAATGATGTGCCCAGGGTCAAAGAGCCAGCATGTTCGAAAGGCAGCTTCTAATGCCGAAGACAGTTCTTTGGCCACTACATAACACTGACTCTTATTCTTCAAAATGCCAGTGTTCTCATTATTGTTATCTATTATTTGTGTACAATATCACTTGTGTGGGTTCCAGACACCATAAAGAGATTACTAGTAACAGATTTCCAGAAGTCACTGAAACACTGTAATGTCATAAATACAACCTATACGAAGTCTGTGATATTAACCTCATCAATGATTGATGGGTAATTTGCTCAATTCCCTTACTTTCAGAAAAGGAATCTCATAGTAAAAGAATCCTATAACAAGTCACTGAAAAACTGTAATGTCATAAATACAACCTACACAAAGTCTGTGATATTAACCTCATCAATGATTGATGGGTAATTTAGCTAATTCCCTTATTTTTAGAAAAGGAACCTCATGGTAAGAGAATCCCACAATGAGTCACTGAAACACTGTAATGTCATATATATAACCTATATGAAGTCTGTGATATTAACCTCATCAATGATGGATGGCTAACTTGCCTAATTCCCTATAAAATCATTGCAAGCAATACCACACAAAAATTTCTACTAAGAGAAAAGAGGTTGGCTTGTTTCATTTATATATTGAATTGTAAGATTCAATCACTGGTGATTGTAATTCTGTCCTGCACACATTTGGGCAGATGTCACAGTCCTATCAAAACTACTGAGTTTTGTTGGATGAAGTGATTTAAAAAAAAAATAACCTTCCTTTCCAAGTCTCTGTGATGAGTTCTGAAGAAAGGTTCTTCATTATATCACCTAAAGGGAAACATCTCTGCCAAACCTCAATAATGAATGAGCTACAATTAGAAAAGGTACTTCCAGACCCTTCCTTTAAACAAAATCAGGTCCATGTGGAAGGGAAATTTAATAATGGAAGAGTAATTCTGATTCATCTCTTTTTCAGAGATGTGATGTATAATTCAGTAAGATCTCCATCTGGAGACTTTCCTGCCCTTTCTCATCCAAATTTAAGTTTTCTCTTATGGAGAAATAAACAAGCGATACAATGGAATTTTTTTTCTATTTATGGACTCGTGGCTTTTTTTTTTTTTTTTTTCAAGTCTCTCCCAGCACTGATGCATTCTCCACTCCACTTCCAAAATGACATTCCTAAAGCACAGGTCTATCATGTGCTCACTTCACCTCCCTACTGAATAAACTCTACCAGTCCCCAATTACCCCTTTTGCTATTGGCTTTGTTGTTCAATTGTGTCCAACTCTTCTGTACCCCACTTGGGGTTTTCTTGGCAGAGATACTGGAATGGTTTACCATTTTCTTCTCCAGATCATTTTACAGATAAGGAAACTGAGGCAAATAGGGTTGAGTGATTTGCCCAGGGTCACACAGCTAGTAAGCCTCTGAGGCCTGCCCCATTACCCCTAGGATCAGATAGAAATTCCTCTGCTTGACATTTAAGGCTCTTTATAACCTGACTTCTGTCCCTTTGCAGTCTTCTTGTGATGTTTTCCCCAACATGAACAACATTGTCTAGCCATATCTGCTGTTCCTCACACGTGACCCATGAGATCTCCCTGCTCTGTGGATTTGTACCTCCTGTCCCCCATGTCTGAAATGCTATCCCTTCTCACCTTGGCCTCTGAGAATCTATGGTCTCCTTGCAAAGCTTCCTGCTGCAGGAGGCTTCATCTGATCCCCCTGTGGCCCATGCCTTCCTCTCTAAGTGTCAGGCAGATAGAGTGCAGGACGTGGAATCAGGAAGACCAGAGTTCAAATCCTGCCGCAGACAATTACTAGATGTGTGATCCTGACCTCTGTCTGCCTCAAATCCCTCATATACAAAATAAAAATTACAAATAGCACCTCTTATTAGTCTCAAAAGAGATAACACATGTAAGGCACTTTACAACCTTTAACACACTCTATGAATGAGAGCTATTTATATTATTGTTACTGTTACTGTTATCACATCCAGTCTGCCAGAATCTTGTGCGTGCCTTCTTATGCACTTTCCCCCTAGAAAGTGAGCTTTTGAGGAAACGGACTGTTCTGCCTTTTTCTGTGTATCCTCAGCACAAGGTGAGCATTTAATAAACATCTGTTGACTGATTGGTAGTGTTGGACTTAGAGTGAGGAAGTCCCAAGTTTGCATACTGTCTCAGATAATTATTAGCTGTCTCACTTAACCTCCCTCTGTCTCAGTTTCCTTATCTGTAAAATGGGAATGAATAATAATTAGCACCTACCTCACAGGATTGCTGTGAGGATCAAATAAGATAATGTATGCAAAATTAGCACTTTGTGAACCTTAAAAACTATGTCAAATTAGCTATTAATATACACCCCATTTTCGTGTGAGAAAATCAAGGCTCTATGAAAATGACATCGAAAATCATTTTTGACTGTTTTTTAAAAGTGACATGAAAAGTCCTGCCATGTGAAATTTGGGTCACCCAGGGTCAGCTAGGTAGCTCAGTGGATAGAGTACCAGCCCTGGAGTCAGGAGGACCTGAGTTCAAATCTCCCAAAAACACTTGACACTTACTAGCTGTGTGACCCTGGGCAAGTCACTTAACCTGGATTGCCTCACCAAAAAGAAAGAAATTTGGGACACCCCAAAAGCATTGCACTAAGGATTTTCACAGAAGAAAGAATAATTACTTGGTTCATCTGCTAAAATCCCTAGATCTTTCTGTGGTTAAGAACAGTCCTCCCTACACTGAGTAGCTATGCTACTGATTTTTGGAACCCAAGCACAACACTGTATATCTTGGTAAAAATAACTCTTCTTCCAACCCTGGGAGATCACTTTTCATCCTGATTTTACTCTGCAGTATATTAGCCAGCCCACCCAGCCCTACAAATATCCTAAGTATTCTTTCTGCATCTTCATCCAAATAGCGATACAATGTTGAATAGGTTTTAGACATGGCTAATGTGGGTGTATGTTTTCTTTAACTATGTATATTTGTTACAAGGGCTTTGTTTTTCTGATTTGGGGGACAGGGAACAGAAGAGAATGGAGTAACATAGTGGGAGGGCAGGAATAACGAAGTCATTGAAGCATTTTGGATGGTTCTATTACCCACACTTAGGGAGTGGGAGGAAGAAGAGAAGTCAGTGAAAGAGATGAAGGAGTGTTCATGTAAGTAGAAGGAGACCCATTAAAAAACAGTCATGGAAGCCAATGAAGGAAGCACCAAGAAGAAAGGGAGGCTCAGTTGGGTCAGATGCTGCAAAGACTGGAGAACA
>NW_027185761.1:44714765-44720992 GCF_028583685.1 Petaurus breviceps papuanus | reverse complement strand
TTCTGCGGTCATGAGTGACCTTGCATGAACATGGGCCAGAAAGGGAGCTGGAAGAGACTGTACAGGTTGTCATGACCCAGACAGGACAGCCCAAGACAGGAAGAAACCAGCCCACTCACAAAGAGAGTCAACAGGAGCAAGGTGGGAAGAACCTTTCCACTCATTTGAATGGATACAGAGCAAAGAAAGCAGAAGCGGAGGAATAATAATCAATAAATATTTATTAACACCTACTATGTGCCAAGCACTGTGGACCTCCGAGTACCTTCAATGACCCACCTTGGTGCTAGAGAATGGAAAACAAAGTGTCAAGGTCTCCTCTCAACAGAGAGTGGGGAGGATGGAAGGAGAGCCCTGAATCCTATGTCTCTACCATCAGGATTTGTGTATACCTGTTTTTCTTTGCTGGGTTCAATGCTATGGGATAAGACTGTATCTAGAAATGACTGGATTTGATAAAACTTAATTAAATAAAAGGTTATCCTCAACTTTATGCTGTACAGAAAGACTCTATAATCTTTTCAACAAAATCTGCACCAAAATGTCAACACCATAAAACCTGATGTTCTCTACTTTCAACAGTATCATTGTCAATCATGAAGGACAGATGTTCATATTTCTGTGTGTCTCATGGAAGTCAGTCACATTCCATTATATTTATACTGAGAGAAAGACAGAATGGGAGTGAAGAAGAGAGGGAAGGAGAAAGAGAAAGAGAGAAGAAGAGGGGGGAGAGGGAATAGGAGAGGGAGAGAAGAAAGAGGGAAGGAGGGGAGGGGAGAGAAGAGGAGAGGAGAGGAAAGGGGAGGGGAGGGGAGAGAGAGAAGGAGGGAGAGAATGAGAAGGAAATAATAAGGGAGAGAGAAGAGTGAGAGGAGAGATAGAAAGGAGGGAGAGGAGAGAGAGAAGGCGAGAGGAGGAGAGAGGAAGGGAAAGAATGAAAGAAGAGCAGGAGAGAAAAGGAGGAAGAGAGGGAAGCACGATGGGACAGAGAGAAGGAGGGAAAGAAGGAGAGGAGGAGAGAACTGAAGGAAGCAATGCCTTCAGAAACAGCATAGTCTTACTCACAGTATCCCACATGATGATGTTGACATCTGTACTGAAGGAATTGTTAACGTGCTGAGTAATGTAGAGATTGATAAAATCACAGAAGTGGTGATACATGTTAACACCTGGTATTGAAGAAAAGAAATCTATCATTAACCAAAAAGAATCAAGAATCATAGATTTCAAGTTCAAAGGACCTCCAAGGCCATCTCCTTTTACAGATGAGGACCTGAGGCCCAGAAAGGTTCAGCAACTCCTCCTGGATTCCCAGCTGGAAGAGATAACAGAGGCCATCTAGTCCAGTTCTCTCATTTTAGAGAAGAGGAAATTGGAGTCAAGAAAAGAGAAGTGACTTGCCCAAGATCACATGAACAGTAAGGATCAGAATGGCCACGAACCCAAGTCACCACTGCACCATGCTGCCTCTGTGCTAACAGTAACTGAGGTAATGTACAATTTCTCTCACCCTCACATCCCATCAGCTGTTCGGTTTTGTTATTGTTACCTTCTAACATCTCTCCTCTATAATCCCTTCTCTCCTCTGACACTGCCAGGACCCTAATACTGGCCCTCATCACCTCATACTTGGACCCCTGTGATGAGCTGTTCACTGATCTCTCGGTCTCTCCGACCTACCTCCCACTCAGCTGTAGAACTTCTCTTCCCAAATAACAGGCAGGCACACCGTCTTCACTGAACCCCAGTGGCTCCCTATTGCCTCCAGGATTAAACAGAAAATCCTGTTTGGCGCTTAAAGCCCCACACACCCTGGCCCCTTCTTCCCTCCAGGTATCCTATAGCCCCGTGACACAGGCCTCCTTGCCGTTCCTCAAACACAGCGTTCCATCTCTGGGCTTCAAACACTGCCCCAGCTGACCCCATGCCTGAGACACTCTCCCTCCTCATCTCTACCCCCAGCTTCCTTCAAGCCTCAGCTCAAGTCCTTTCCACAGGAAGCCTTCCTTACCCTGGGCCTTCCCTCTGAGACCACCCCGATTTCTCCCGTCTATGCCTTTTCTTGTACTTGGTTGTCTGCATGTCTCATTCAGCTGTGAGCACCATGGGAGCAGAGCTTGGTTTTTGCCTCTCTGTATCCCCAGCACTTAGCACAGTGCCTGGTATTTGTTGACTGGCTGATAAAATCACAGAGCCCTGAAGTACCATAGGTAAATGGGAATCAGGGCCCCTACCCAGGCCACAAGAGGAAATGTGAATTTGGAGGCAAAAAATCTGGGTTCAAATCCCAGTTTGGCCACTTCTGAGACCTTGGACAAGTCACTTCATCTCTCTCATCTCAGTTATTTCACAACTAAAATGGGATGGGGGCAAGATTCATGACTTCTAAGGCCACTTCCAGCTCTGAATCAATGGTGCTAAACTGACTTAATCCACAACAGAGCTGAAGAGGGTACTACAGAACATAACCACCATTTAGAACATTGCTTCTACGGGGAAATCCCTACCAAGTTACAAGTCAGGATACAAGAAACTCTCCCCTCCTGCCCCTGTGGAGGTATCTCCATCCTAGAAGGGCAGAAGTGAAAGCAGGATATACCAGGTATGAGGGAAGGGGGGGAGGGGGGAAGGACACTGAGGCTTTCATATTCTAAAGGTCACTTGGTTACTGCCTGTACTTGGAAAATTCAGATCCAAGCTCTCATCATTCTACAAGCCTGTAGTCTATAAGCCTAAGTCTATAATCCACTATTGCAGAATTCTATGAGGTTAAATTGAACCATTTTAGGGAAGGCAAATGTTGAATATAAAATGAAACACTGTGCCTATTAAGGCCTGGCTTTACTCCTATAGTGAAACAAATAACAACCATAAAAATAATCAGTTCTTCTAGTTACACCCCCTCAGATAGAGATTTACTGGATTTTCACAAAGGGTATATTTTCGTATTTTCCAAATGAGAGGCAGAATGGGATAGTGGTTAGAGATATAGCCACAAAGTTAGGAAGTCTTGGACTTAGGTCCTGACTCTAACACCTGACTATGTGACTCCAGTTGGAGTTGGAAGAGGGAGCTCCCTGAAACAAAGACAAAATGTAAACAAATAAACAAAAACCATTTTCTAGATCCCAGATCAACCACAAACCAATGAAGGTGTAACTCTAATTCTTTTCTTGAAATTAATTTATTATGCCTTCTTAACCTAATAATAAGAATATGCACTTACTGATCCCTACAACAATCCTGTGAGGTAAATGCTATTATTATCCCCATCTTGTAGATAAGAAAACTGAGGCCTAGGGAAGTTACATGAATTGTGCAGGATCACACAGCATCTAAGTGTCTGAGGCGGGATTGTATTCCATTGTAATTTTTTTTTTGTAATCTTATGTATTGTACTTTATACATTTAAAAATACTGTTCTTAGAAAAGTTCCATAGGCTTTACCAGACTGCCCAAAAGGTACAGGACACTGCCCTCACATTATAGTATAACCATCTGTAAATATATTCATAGAAATATTACCTATTAAAATTCAAGTTTCTTGAGCCCAGGGACTGTCCAAATTATGTTTTTTTGTATTCCAATAACTTGTACCTGGTAAAGATCCATTCGTTCATCATTTAGTGTATCTGCAATATTTCTTGAGGCCCTTTAGTGGTCCCCAAACTATACAATGTTCTAGAGACTCCCCTCTGAGGAATGTGCAGTCTAATAAATCTTGAACTTAAAGGTGTTCAAACTCATAACCCAAGTTTTAGCAAGAATTTTGGAAAAATAAAAGCCAATTATGCTTCATATACTGTGTTACAGCCATAGCCAGATCAGTGTGGGATAGGGAGGGAGAATGAGAAAGAGGGGCAAGGGGTGTGAACCTTCTCGCCCCACACCCATAGAGGGAAACTGCCAGTGGAAGTGAACAGGTCAAGTAGAAGCTGGCATGAGCAGGGGCTAAGAGGGAATGAGTCATCTAGTAACTTCCTGTTTTAATTAATTATCCTCACTAATTGGGTGCTTAGTGTAATTCTTTCCATGCTGAAAAAGTGCAAAAGTTGTCAGAACCCTCTAAACTTCACAGCCTGGCGCAAAGTCCCAGCTGCTTTGCTCTAGTTTTGGCTTTAGTTCTTAGGAATCTGGAGAAGAAATAGCACCTTTTCACACTCGTATTTTGCTCTTCCTTGACATACTTTTGTCAGTGTGGACACAAACTTCAAATGTTCACTGTGGAATCAGTTCTTTCAGACTGTTTTTCTTGCCCATTTTTAATTTGCATTTTTTATTTAAGGAATCAGAACCTTAATCATTCCATTTTTATTTGCTGTGCCTACTTAAAAAAAAAAACCCTACCTGGACTTGTCTAAGTTCTAAACCCAAAACTTTCCTACATACGAATTATGTCTTCAAAAGGTGGGGCACATTAAAAATACAATCAATAAATTGTGATAATTCTGAAAGATTCATGACAGAAAGTTCTCTATATTTCACTTTAAGTCCAGCCTTTCATGAATTTTGATCAGGTGTAGCAGAGCAATCTGCCTCTCATAATGAGGGAGATAATGTATTATAGGCAACACTTCAACCTCAGAAGTAGGCCATGATTTTAAAAATTAAAATAATACGTTTGTAGTCAAAAGACATAACTCTTTATGAGGAAAAAAATCATTTTATTTTTCAAAATTCACAGGAGTGAATCCTTCAGTCACAAAAAAACTAAATTAGAAAGCTCACCTTGAAAAGGTTTTTAAAAGTATTTTGCCTATTTGAAAATGACTTTAAAAAAATTCGTTTTCATCAATCAAAAGAAGACTGGATGCTATGTCATTCTGAAGAATCCTCCTTATAAGATATAACAGAGAAAAGAAGTTCTCACCAGTTCAGTTCCTTCCCCAGAGACATACCCTACTTTCATGTAGCTAGGAAAGACTGAAAAGAAATTCATTTCCAATGCCATTTGATACCATATTTCCACTTTTGTGGCCAAAGGAAAACATATTGGCTATCACTACTGAATACACAGCATCTTCATTGTTAACAATGAGACCAGTTCAGAAACAAAAGAGCATCTCCAAAAGAAGCAGATAGACAAGCCTTCCGTTACCTGCATCTAACTTCATGAAGTAGGTCGGCTTTTCGATGACGATGTCACACTTGCCATCTTCGATAGGTTTGAAGTTTAGCTCTGTGTATGTTTGTAGTTCAGCAAACCTGAAATGATCAATTATGAAATGCTTCTCAAACAGCTTCCAAGACTTCCTATTGCAAGCTAATAACTTACAAGTCTACCTATCTGAGATAGACAATGTTAATTACTCCAGTGAAACTAAGGTAGCTGAGGGCGGCTAGGTGGTGCAGTGAATAGAGCACCAGCCATGGAGTCAGAAGGGCCTGAATTCAAATCCAACCTCAGACACTTAACACATACTAGCTGTGTGACCTTGGGCAAGTTACTTAACCCCAAATGCCCTGCATTCCCACCCCCCAAAAAAAAGACATAAAGAAACTAAGGTAGCAGCTTTTAGGTTACATGAGGCTAAATTATGCTTAATCCAAGAAATAAACAGCTCTTTCTGCTCCAGATGAAGAGTTGGGCAAATTCGAGGTATTCCTTGTCCTTCCACATCAGCACCTTGGAACTTGTAACAAGTGGATAGATGGATTCCTTGCAATTGTTACAACTTGCATCTAAGTAACTTGAAATCAATTTTAAGACACAAAATACACAAGACAATATAGAATGTAATCTACTGAACAATTAAACTAAATTTAACTTTAAACCAGGGCATTACATTCTGATGTAACATTGTTTGCAAAATAAAGATTTAAGCAACTCAAGGCTAAGTAGCCTGGAGCCTAAAGGGTCAGGGAGGTCTCCCTGAGTCACAGGTAAAGGAAAAATGAACGTGCTTTAGTGGATACAGTACTGGACTTGAAGCGAGAAAAACTTGGGCTCAAAACCTGCCTCCGACACTTAGCTGGGTGACTTTAAGCAATGAGTGACTTAAATGAATGAAAGAAAAAGCACTTGTTAAGCACTTATTATATGCCTTAGAGTATAAACACAAAGCAAAGGCAGACCCCAACTTCAACAAGCTCATGTTATATTATACTATATTATATACTTATTATGTTATCTTATGTTTATCTTATGTTGTATTATATCATGTTGTTATATATCACATTGTGTTATAGTACATTGTTATATCTATGTTGTTATATATATATAC
>NW_027185761.1:44713757-44714755 GCF_028583685.1 Petaurus breviceps papuanus | reverse complement strand
TGAACTGCAGAAAACAGTTACGTTATGGTTTACCACACAGAGATGTTATTATTCTTACTCCAAGATCAATATCATAAACAGACACCACTACATTCCTATCACTCCTAGAGAATGTGAAGCTCCTTTGGCCTCAGGTTTTACACCCAACAAGGTGGCCTGATGGCAGGAAAATTTTCCTAATCATCCAAGTTATCCAAAGTCCAAATGGACTGCCTTGGGTTTTCCCCTCACTAGAAATCGTGAAGCAAAAATCAAATGGCCAGTTGCTGGGGGTCTTGGTGGGAGGATGCTTGTCCAGACACAGCTTGGCTTCCATGGTCTCTGAGGGCCCCTTCAGCTCTGAGATTCTATCATTCTGTTTCTGTGTCTCTCCCATCACTGTCCAAGTATGAAGTCACAGACATTCTCTGATGAACTCTAATTGGTAAATATTAATCTGTCCCCCTTGATATTTATAATCAGTTAAATGTTATTGTAGATATTCACCTACCTTGAAGGTCTAATAAACATATGTTTCTTTGGGGTGTGATGTGGCAGAATCCCTTTATAAACTCAGCTCTGTCTTTTCTAGAAATATATTGATATCTTCCTAATTTAAAGTGCCACACCAAAATCTGAGAATATGTCAGCATGACTGGAAAACAATTTGGAGAATGAGCTGGTCTCAGATCTAGGAAGAGCTGGGTTCAAGTCCTGGCATGTACTAACTAACTGTGTGACCCTCAGGAGGCCTTTTAACTTCTCAGGCTATGAGTTGCAGAGAAGGCCCTGAGTTGTATTAGGAGAAGTTTTCTCATCTGACAACATACATTGGTATCCCTATATCCACATAATCACAGGCCCAA
The DNA here is from genome assembly GCF_028583685.1 of Petaurus breviceps papuanus. Lineage (NCBI taxonomy): Eukaryota > Metazoa > Chordata > Mammalia > Diprotodontia > Petauridae > Petaurus > Petaurus breviceps. The sequence continues at coordinate 44,713,910 of NW_027185761.1, read as the reverse complement.
TCTTTATCCCTCTCTCTCTATACTCAAATACTCAAAAACACCTGAGATCTCATTGATACAGGTAAGGGGAGAGGAGATAGATGGAGAGATAGATAGATAGATAGATAGATAGATAGATAGATAGATAGATAGATAGATAGATAGATAGATAGA
>NW_027185761.1:44682469-44713747 GCF_028583685.1 Petaurus breviceps papuanus | reverse complement strand
AGATAGATAGATAGATAGATAGATAGATAGATAGATAGATAGATAGACAGACAGACTGACTGACGGACGGATGGATGGACGGATGGATGGATGGAGATGGATGGATGGATAGATGGGATGGATGGATGGATGGGATGGACGGATGGACAGATGGGATAGATGGATGGGTGGGATGGGATGGATGGATGGATGGATGGATGGATGGATGGATGGATGGACGGATGGATGGACAGATGGACAGATAGACAGACAGACAAATAGATAATCCATGCCTGTCAAGAATATATACCCATAGAGAGAGAGAGATTTTTTTTTTACTCTTACCAAGACTGTAGAGGGCTTTTACGTTGACCTTCAGATATCAATGTGCCAACATCAAGTTTACAATGACCTCCTATGTCACCTTTCTGTAGGAAGTTTTCCTTAAATCTGTTTCACAACAAACAAATATCAAGTTAACTCCTAATAACTTCTGATATGACTTAATACATGGACAGGTTCAAAATATGCACATTTAATTCCATTGAACAAGCACCATTAACCACTTGGTATGTATAAGGCCTACACTGGGTGCTGGAAACACAAAGACAAAGTGAAAAACCAACCTGCCCCTAAGATGCTTACATTCTACTGGGAGAATAAAACCCTTAAATTGATTTTTTTTAATCCAACTTGTGATTTCCTTGGTGTAGGGAACTCCTGGTGAGAAAGTCCTCTCCACCAATAGAGACCAGCAATTGTTCTGCAACTTACAGCATTACGGAGTTACTTGGGGGCACTTATGGGTTAAGTGACTTGCCCAGGGTCACACAGCAGGTCTGCATTAGAGGTGAGACCTGAAGCCTAGCCTTCTTGCCTCTCTAAAGATCAATAAACACAACACAATTTCAACAGGGAAAGAGCCTAACAAATAGGGAGATAAGGAAAGCCTTCCCAAGGCAAGCCTTGAAGGAAGCCAAGGAGTCTAAGAGTCAGAGGTCATGAGGAATTGCCTTCCAGATACGGGGTAACCTATGCAGAGGCATGGATATGGGAGATAGAGCGCCAAATTTATAGAAAAGCAAAGGCTCAAGTTTGACAGGAATAGAAGGTAAGGAAGTAGATACTGAGTTGTGTACTCTCAACAATAAATGTATAAACTCCATACAAAATCTAAAAATATAGGTGGCTTTGGTCTCCAACCTCCTAAGATATTTGTGTCAAGTAAAGTTGATAGGCTCCCTATCACCTCCAGGATCAAATATAAACGCTCTCTTTGGCCTTCAAAGCCCCTCTTAACCCAGCCCCCTCCTGCCTTTCCAGCCTTCTTATACCTTACTTCCCAAGGGGCATTCTTCGATCCAGTGACAATGGCCTCCACAAACAAGATGCTCCATCTCTCTTTTCTCTGGCTGTCCTCCATGGCTAGAATGCTCCACGCCCCCCACCCCTTCCCCTGACTGCTTCCACTACTGACCTTCCTTGTTCTAAGTCTTAACTAAATTTCTACCTTCTACGGGAAGCCTTCCTCAATATCTCTAAATTCCAGTACCTTCTCTCTACAGTTTTCCCTTCCACATCTCAACTTTCCCCATCCCTAGTCTTTTCTTAAGAGGATTTATTCTGTGAAATTTGGACTCTGTCAAAGGGCCATACTTGAGGACCTAGAGGGTCACATGTGGCCTCAAAGCTGCAGGCTCCCCACCCCTGGAAGAAATTAAATGGGAATTTGGGGAGGGTTTTGTAGAAGGTACAGGCAACTTGCAAAGGCCAATACACAACACAGAAAAAGTTTAGAAACTCAGAAATAAAAAAATAAATTAAAATAAAATAAAAAATAAATTAAAAACTAAAATTTAAAATTTAGAAAGAAACTCAGAAATGAATAAAATAAATGTTTACTACCATATAATATCAATCCAAATTTTACAATGAGGTACTTTAAAGACCCCATAAAAGAAAAAATTCAGAATTCTTCTCTGGTACAAATTGAGGGCCAAAAAATTTTACAGGGTTTCTCCAGATTGCAAAGGCAATGCACCCCTAACCCCCATGGTGTGGAAGGGATAGCTGTATTATTTCCTATTTATGCCGTATATAGCTTGCTTTGCATATATTTGTTTGAATGTTGTCTCTCCCATTAGATTGAAAATTTCTTAAGGCCAGGGACTGTCTTTCACCTCATTTGGATTCCCCAGTACTTGGCACAGTGCCTGGAACGTAGCAGGCATTATAAGTGTTTGTGGGTTAAGTCTATCAGAACTTAGATGAGCCATAAAAGTACCTGTCATGATCTCTCTTCACTCTTCGTAGATCAATGTATAAGTTTGATGCCCTGCAGTACTGAAGGTAGCGTGAACAAACAAGCCAGGAATCACCCTGAAGAAATAAATAATATACAAGAATAAGAGCCATTTCTCAGTATCAAAGGACATACAAAAGGGGCGGCTAGGTGGTGCAGTGAATAGAGCACCGGCCCTGGAATCAGGAGGACCTGAGTTCAAATCCGGCCTCAGACACTTAACACAAAACTAGCTGTGTGACCTTGGGCAAGTCACTTAACCCCAATTGCCCTCCAAAAAGCAAAAAAAAAACCAAAAAGAATATACAAAAGCAGTTTTCACAGAATAAATTCAAGCTATCAACAAATACATTTTAAAATGCTACAAATCACTACTAATTAGAGAAATTCTCTGAAACTTTTCATGAGATTTATCTCCCCAATTTCCCTAGAAGAAAGAACATCACTGGTACCATTGTGGCAGTATAGAATTGTTCAACTTTTTTCCATTTGTGACGCTTTCAGTACTTCTTAAACTGTGGGTCATGTCTCCATATGGGGTCAAGTAATATCTGGCCACCACTTTGGAAGATGCCATTCTGAATAAGGTCATCCACAGATCTCTCTCTAGCCTAAGTATTGCCACATCACTATTACTAACACAAAGCTAACCCAGGCAGCTCAGTCTTGTGCTATGATTATTTATTATGGGGAACTACAATTGAACTATCCTACATTGCTGGGGGGAGAGGGAGTAGATCTTCATAATTTCATATAATTTGAATTAATTTAGAGATTTTTTTTAATTTCACAATCCCTGCAAGAGATAATGGGAGACATGTTGGGTTAATTACTTAACTTCTCTGTGGCTCCTTTCCTTAATATGTAGATATGAGGATGTTGGTCTCCATGGCCTCTGAGGTTCCTTCCAGCTCTAGGGCTGGGCTCCTGTGATCTGATTGGAACAGAGCACAAACCCCAAGCTGGGAGCAGGAGATTTAAATACTATCTTATAAATTTGGCAACCTGGGCCCAACCTTCACAAACTAATGAAATCAATGACTCTGGGTAACCCATTCAATAGCCATTGGCAAAATGGAGAGAATATCAACTGTTCCCAGATTACTTCAGAGGGAAATTATAAAGATAAATCACAATAAAATCCCTAAACATGTTTCAATATTCTCCAGAAGGAAGGTATATTATTCTCCATAATACTGATATTACATTTTTCCAGAAGGAAAAATCTTAAATCCAAAGCATTATCAAGGTTATCAATACCTCAAGGATCTGTGTTTTGGGCATAGGAATTCCTTTCCATCTCCATAGAATGCAACCCAGCTATCACTAATTAAATAGGTTCAGAGAGTAAACCATGCCAAGCTGTCTGTATTGCTGCTGAATATGTGGAATGGAAAAGGGGAAGATTTTGATACAAATTAAAGAAATATTCATATTAACAAATTCTTCTTTGTATCATAAGGATATACTCCACAGTACAATCTGAAAAACTAGAATTCAGATGGTTTTTGAAATGAAGAAAAATGTAGGTTTCTTAAGACCAAAATACCTACTATTTCCATAGGTTGGCAGAGGGTCCGTAATTCATGCAGGCGCTCCTTTGCATAACCAAAATCCGCTTGTTTCCAGAATATCTCCTGAGCTGATTCAATGGTATTAGTCCTAATTTTTTTTAAAAGTTCAGAATATTTATCCTTTTTATAAAAATATATTTAATGTTTATTTTTCTAATTCCTAAAGTTAAAAGATACCCAAGAGTGATCAAAAAGATAAGAATCAAGCCTTAGCAACTATCTGTGGCTTCATAATAAAATCCAAAGTAGAAATGAATGAATTATACTCTGGAACCTAAGATAACAGGCTGCTAATTAGTACAGTTTTACTTAATAGGTTTTTAAAAGATTTTTATACTTAATTTTACCCTTTAGAATTGGTATGAAGCTAGAGTTTTATCACCCAGAGTATTATGAAGAGGGAAATCTCCATAAGGCCACTGTTTTTACCCCTAGGAACCCACAAGATCACAGGTCTCTATCTCAAGGCTGGGAGAGAGAGGGAGCCAGATTCATTAGGCTGTGGGGAAGCTTTTAAAGCCATCTTGAATATCTATCTAGTCAAGTTCCTGAAACATAATAGGTACTTAATATATATTCAATTACTAATTGGTTGAGTATCTAGGAAAATGATAGATATGATAAAAAATTTTTAAAACAGAAGAGAAAAAGAAATAGAGAAACTTACCATCCCATATCCACATAACTACAAATGGGATGGCCAAACCGAGACTCTGGCCTGCATGATTTCTCATAGCCCCAGCAGGATTCGAGATGTTTTAAATGTTTCTGAAATAGAAACAGAACCATGATTTTCACACACTGTTAGATCTTCTACTATTCATTCAAATATTATTTGAATGTAAGCTGTTTAGAAAAAAACAATTTCTCATAACTAAATAAGAGATTAAAAGTATCATAAAAGATAAAATGAACAATTTTGATTATAGGAAGTTTTAAAAGTTTTCCACAAACAAAACTAATGCAGTTAAAATTAGAATGGAAATAGGTAAAAGAGGGACATTTTTGTGGCAAGTTTCTCAGATAAAGTTCTCATAACCAAGATATAGAAGGAATGGATTAATGCATAAAAATAAAAGCCACTCCTCGATATCAACTGATATGTAAAAGCAGTTTTCACAGGAAGAAATCCAAGCTATCAACAAATATGTGAAAAATCCTCGAAATCACTCATAGAGAAATTCAAGTGAACACAACTCCAAGGTTCCACAAAACACCTGTAAGACTGGCAAAGGTGACCAAAAATGAGAATGATCATTGTTGGAGAGGCTGTGGGAGGGCAGGCATATTAATACTCTGTTGGTGGAGCTGGGAATTGGTCTAGGAAGAAATTTGGAACTGTGCCTAAAAAAAATCACTAAACTTTGTATTGACCCACCAATACCACTGCTGGGCCCATAGCCTTCCTAGGCGCTAAGCATCGTCCTAAGTGAGAGAGGTACAAAGACAAAAAACAAGAGGACTCATTTTAAGGAAAGAAATGTTCAATATCAAGACTAGGGTCTTAGAAGTAAAGGCTTCATATTCTCCATGTTTAAAAGTTGAAAAAGCTATTTGAAAGAAATGTGCTCTGACCCAAACATGCCACCCACTGCTAGACATATGCCCCAAGGAGGTCCAAAATAGAAAGTCCTATACACGTTAAAATATTTATAGCAGAACTTTTTGAAGAGGAAAGAACTGAAATAAAGAAGATACCCATGAAATGGGGCAATGGGGAAAGAAAGTGTAATATGTGAACGCAGCAGAATGTAAGTACAGCCTCAGAAATGATGAATATGAAAAAGTTAGAGACTTATAGGAAGTGAAACAAGCAGATCCAGGAGAAGAATACAATGAATGTGATTATATAAATGGATAGAACAGAAAAAAAAGAGTAAAGTAAGTGCTGTGTAATCTGTGATCAAGCTTGGTCCAAAGAAGAAAGGAGAAAATGTATCATTCTCCCTTCTTTGCAGAAGAGGGGACTATGAGTTTGCAGTACTATATACCCTTTTAGATTTAACTGATGTGTTGGTTAGTTTCAATAAACTATTACTTCCCCCCTTCCCTTTTAAAAAATTCTTTGTTACAAGCAATAACTGGGGAGGAGGGAAGGATATATTTGGAAATGAAGGTAATTTAAAAACAAAAAAAGTTAATACAAAAGAAATTATTATTTGAAATAAAATGTGCTTAGATTATTTTTATCACCACCCCCAAAAAATGTTCATTGCTTAGTTAGTTTGCCAACAAATACCATCACACCTGCAGCCCCTTAGGTCAATTTAAAAGGAATTTCTTGATGTAGATTAACAAAAATGGCCCCTGGGGTAGGCAGACTAGCCTTAAATTTAGTCCTCAGAGAATCTTTTCAATTGAAGTTGTATTTGCAAGACTCCTCTGCTTTCCCTGTGAAAGGGAAAGAAAAGATAGACTTGTAATCAAATCAAAAGATATCAGCAACTCTACTGATTGATCAGCAAAGGCAACATTGGTTCCAAAAGAGCAGCATGAGCTTGGTGCTGGAAAACACATGGGCTGCCCCTTGTCCATGAGCTTGGATGGCAGCTCTCCTGCTGGGTCACAGGCGGGATCCTTGATTCCCAGGCAGCCCTTCCCCACCTCATTTCCTGTGCTAACAAGCCTGGGAAGGGAAGCCTTACAATGCTCAGCTTTGATCTTTCTGGCAACGGAACAATGTCTTAATGGGCTCCAAACTGAGTCATTTCCAACATCACTTAAAGAGAAAAGAAGGCCCAAGTGGTTGTCATCTTAATTCTGCAGGCACCACCAAGAGAGAGACTTTAATACTGAAGCCACCGGTTTCTAGGAAGCTTCAAGGAGATGTGGGAGATTCCTCAGTCACCTCAGTGAGGGTCTTTTCCTTCCAAGTGGCACATCTTGCTTCCTCTGCAAAGCTCACAAATGTTTTGACAACTTATGCCACTGTAGGCTTTCTGAAAACCCTTAGTTTGGAGCAGTTTTTTTTAAAGTTGAGAGGCCCATGGAGTACTGATTTGGAGTCAATAAAAAACTGGGTTCTAATCCTATTTGAACTGTTTGCTCCTCATGAATTTAAGGCAAGTCAAATCAAAAAAGATTTAGGCTCATTAGGCTCCAGTTTCCAACTCTGTAAAATGAGAATTGGCCTAGATGACCCCTTCAAGGTCTAGATTTATGATCCTTCCATTACCCTTTGCTGTTTTTATTTACTGGGCACAGGATCTTTGTGTGTGGGTAACAGATAAATTCATAGACTTATTAAAAACTCTCTATATGCATTTTGAAAGCCAGTGTACCTTAACAGGTAAAAAGCTATAATCCAGAAGGCCTCTATGCAAATCATAGGACCATAGATTTAGAGACAGACAAAACTTACAGGCCAGAATCCCACCCATGAGCAAACTGAGGCCCTGAGAAGATAAATGATTTGTCCACAGTCATATGGGTAGTAAGTATCAAAGTCAGAATTCAAACATAGGCTCTTTGACTCCAAATTCAATTCTCTTTCAACCAAACCCCCTCTGCCTCTTAAGTCCTGCCTGTCACAAATAAGCTGTGTAGCCATGGGGATGTCCTTCAATGTCTCAGTGCCTAGGCAAACATCCAAACTTCAGAGTAATCACTGTTATGCAGTGGAGGAAGGTCTTTTTAAATCAAAAGTCTAGGTGGTACCATAGTGCACAGAGCACTGGGACTGGAGTCAGGAAGCCTCATCTTCAGGAGTTCAAATCTGGCCTCCGACCTTTACTAGATGGGTGACTCTAGGAAAGTCACTTAACCCTGCTTGCCTCAGTTTCCGAATCTATAAAATGAGCCAGAGAAGGCAATGGCAAACCACTCCAGTATCTCTGCCAAGAAAGCCCCAAGTGAGGTCACAGAGTCAGAAGTGACTGAAACAACTAACAATCACAACCCCACATCAATCAAATTACAATTACAGATGCTCAACAACCTCCAAAGTACATTTTGTTATCTATAAAATAGGGGCAATAACACTTATCTCACAGGTTTATTTTGAAGATCAAATGATGTGATATATGCAAAGTGCTTTGTAAACTTTAAAGCATTACATGTGTCTGTCATTACTTTCAAGTCTCTCATAATGGAAAAGAATTAGAATAAGATCTTAGTTAATTTAAAAGTATTTACTGAAGTCTAAGCAGTGACTCACTTTTGGCAGCAAGTGATACATTCATCCCCAGTCAAAAAACCAGCAGTCCTTGAAACCAAAAACAGTAAACCATGTGAAACAACCTCTTTCCATAAACAAGCAAGAAGGGTAAAAGACCTACTTTATAAGGGCATCGTGGGTCTTTGTCACAAACTGCAGCAAGATGTCTATTGTTGTGGAGAAAGTAAGGAATGTGCTCTTCGGGCAAATGAAGGCTCCAATAGGCGGGGGATGATGCCCCTGGAAGGTCTTTCAGGTGAGGAGTTTCATCTTGGTTGCTTCCCAGAATGTCATAAAGCAGCACCCCAAACACAAGCAACCTTCGCATTGTAACCAGAGAAGAAAGCCTGCCATTCAAATGGAAACGTATCATTAATTCATTTCCCTCAATTGTATTAAAGGGCATCGATGACCAAGCACTAGATTGAGATTTCCTATCATGGCTGTCACCTGGCGTCTCAGAGACAAAGTTTGCCCGAGTAAGGAGACTGGATGAGATGACCATAAAGGTCCCTTCTAACGCCAGAGCTAGAATTCTATGATCCTCATGTGTTGGGATTATGTAATGGGCTGGTACATCCTTACATGGAAGCATCCCCTGGACCCTTGTTTGAGTCCTTTCCTCTCTATACACCTTCTTTCTCAGTGATCTCATCCACTCCCCTGGGCTTTGTTATCATTTCTATCTGTTTAGCCAGCCCAAGACTTCTCTCCCAAGCTCCAGTCCCCTATCACCAAGTTCCTATTAGACATTTCAAACTAAAGGCCCTGGAGACATTTTGATTTCAACATGTTCAAAACAGAACTAATTACTTTTCCCCAAAACCCACTCCCTCTTCTGAAATTCCTACATCCTTCAAGGACCCAACAATACTTCTAGTCTCCCAAATTCACAACCTTGGAGTCATCATGTATAACTTGTTTTATAGATATTTATTATCATCTTGCTTCCCTCATAAAAGTGTAAGCTCTATGAGGGCAGGGACTGTCTTTGTCTTTTTGTATCCCCAATGCTTAGTACAGTGCTTGGCACATAGTAGGCATTTCATAAATGTTTACTGAATAGAATCCTCACCTCCTCATTCTCATTCATCCCATATATCCATTCAATTGCCAAATCTTATCATTTCTCTCTTCCCAATATTTCTTATTCTATCCCCACTCCTAATAGCCCCTTTGTCTCCATTTACTGACAGTATGCTAGTCAAATCCTTAATCACCTCTCACCAGAATTACTGTAATAGGATCATAATTGGTCTCTCTACCTCAAATCTCTCCTGACTCCCATCTTCCCTCCAAACAGTTGCCAAAAGGATTATTGCCCAAAGGGCAAGTCTGACCATGTGTCAGTACCAAGCTCAATAGACTCCAGTGGTTCCCTATTACCTCTATTATCAAATATTAGGTCCTCTGTTTGTCTTTCTGGCTCTAGCCTACCTTTCCAGACTCATGACATGTTACTCACCTTCAGAACTTTTCACAAGCCTAGACAAACTGATCTTTGTCTTCCTCATACAAGACACTCCATTTCCCATCTCCATACCTTTGCACTGGAAGACACTGGCTTCACACCTTTGCATCTCTCAAATCTCTAATTTGAAACTAAGTTCAAACACCACTTTCTACATGAAGCCTTTCCTGTCCTGCCCCAAGCTATTAGTGTGTCTTCCACTCCCCACCCCCCCACCAAGAATTTCCTGCTTGATACCTTTTCCTCCACTTCTCTTTCCCAATTTGCCCATTTCTAATAATTGCAGACTACCCATACCTATCATGTGCTTTTCCAAAACTTTCCCAAATGGTGGCTAGGTGGCACAGTGAATAGAGCACTGGCCCTGGAGTCAGGATGACCTGAGTTCAAATCCACCCTTAGACACTTAACACAAAAACAAGCCATGTGACCTTGGGCAGGTCACTTAACCCCAACTGCCCTCCAAAAAAACAAAACAAAAGAAAAAAACCTTCCTATACTAGCCTTAGTCCTATGAAGCTCAGTTTGTCTAATTTAAAACCACTTGTGTGAATTTCTCAATAGTTTCAGAACTTTTGCATATATCAAATACAGAATATGCTCCATAAGGACCTTATTCCAGATTGACTTTTTTTTAGAAAATTAAATGTCATTTTCTTATTACAAAGATTCACTTTCTCTTCCTCCCACTGATTCACTTTTCTACTTTTCCTCCCCACTTTTCTCATAGGGAAAGAATGTTTTTGGCAAGATACCTCTGCCATATTGCATTGGAGGAGGAGACAATTCAATATACCATTGATTTTAATATGAACCTTCACTAACAAGATTGAGGGAGACTAGATTTTAGAAAGATGCTGATATATTTAGGCCAACTTGGGAGGTCATCTTATCACAAATACACAAGGGAAAGCCAGTATTGACCCAAGGTCAACAGTGGTGACCTTCTCATTTCCCCTCCTCTGTGGTTCAGAGGGATTAGGGAGCCAAAGTAGAGCCAAAGGGGAAGGAGGTCTGGGCTGGTTTTCATCAATGCCTTTAATTGAAACTGTCATCTTAGAGTGATCTGATTACAATTTTACAAATTGACTCTATTAATAATGACAAATAAGAAAAAGTTATTTTACCAATTTAATCTCAGAAGTTCAGAAACTGCTGGTGATGTGTTTAAGAGTCTAAAACCTATAAAGAAAGAAATACAATAGCAATGAAAGGTGAGTCAAATTTTTCATTATGGTAACTGTGGGGCAGAGGGAAGGACACTGATTTTGGAGTTAAAGACCAGCTCATAACTGTACCATTTTGATCAAGTCATATCAACTATCTGGGCTTTAGTTTCCTCATCTATAAAAATCAAGCATTTGAACAAGATGACCTCTGAGATCCCATGTAGTTCCAAACCTAAGATCTTATGACCCCATGAAAAATGTCTATTTTTTTTCAGCCACTTTCAGTCATATCTGATTCTTTATAATCCCATTTGGGGTTTTCTTAGCAAAAATCCTAGAGTGGTTTTTCATTTCCTTCTCCAGCTCATATTACAGATGAGGAAACTAACAGGGTTAAGTGACTGGCCCAAAGTCACACAGCTAGTAAGTGTCTGAGGCTGGAGCTGAACTCATAAAGATGAGTTTTCCTGACTCCAGTGTTAGCACTCTATCCCCTGCACCACCTAGCTGCCTTTAATGCCATTAATATCTATGTTAGAGAATATTTTTAAATTATTTAATTCTATTATTAAAACTAATTTAAAGAGAAATGACTTATATTTTTCAAAATTTTCTTTTATTTTCATTATGAGCCTGATAGACATCAACAAACACAAAGAACAAAAAACCACATTATGAACCTCCACCCTGCACAGTTTTTGTTTCAATATACTAAATTTAATTCTATCAAATAACTTATTTTGACCCTGTAGGATAGGTATCATATCAGCCAAAGATGGGGCCTGGAAGGGGCTTAGAAGTGATTTAAGTCAAACCCCTCGTGTCAAAATTGAGGAAACTGAGGCCTAAGGACCTGAAGTGTCTTGACTAAGATTATACTAGTAAAAAGGGTCCAAAGTAGCATTTGAACCCAGGACATTTGATTCTAGTCATTACTGCTCTATCTACTGAATTTCCCAAATACATACCGTACCTATCAAGCTTTCAGATGAGATATGTTTGTGTGTGTGTGTGTGTGTGTGTGTGTGTGATCAGATGGCTTACCATCTCAGAGAGGGAGAAGGGAAGGGAGGTATAGAATTTGGAACTCAAAACTTTTTTTAAAATGTTGTAAAAAATGCATACATATATCATGCATAGATACATAGCTTTAGGATTTAAAAAGGACTTTCTATATCTATCTCACTTGATCCTGACAACAGCTCTATGAGACAGGTACTACAGATGTGATTGTCTTCATTTTACATATGAAGAAACTGAAACTCAGAGAATGTATGTGAGTTGTCCTGGGTTTCCTAGCTTGTAAATGTCAGAGATGAATTCACATCCAAGCTTTCTGCAACCCAAGTCTGCTGTGCTAAGGGACCACAACACTAAGTCCTAATGACCCTCCCAAAGCAATGAGCAGCTTTATTTCTGGCTCACACTTAGAATAACAAAAATCTTATTTTACCTAGATTGGTAACCCATACTGGGTCCTCACTGCCATGCGGCAAGTCTGCTACTCATTTCTCATTGATTCCCCATCACATTTCCAAAAGTCATCATTTTAAACTTTCTCCTTTTCTCTCAAGCCCCTCAGCAGATGATCCCACTGTCTTTACTGCAAAGACTAAGACTAGACAAGTAGTACAGTGTTCGGAATGATAAATTTGGAGCCAAAGGACCTGGGTTCAAATTTGTGTGTGTGTGTTTTAGGGGGATAAGGCAAGGCAGTTGGGGTTAAGTGACTTGCCCAACTAGTTTTTGTGTTAAGTGTCTGAGGCCGGATTTGAACTCAGGTCCTCCTGACTCTAGGGCCAGTGCTCTATTCACTGCGTCACTCCACCATCCCTGGGTTCAAATCTTGACTAAGCCACATACCACCTGTGTGACCCTGGGCAAGTCAAATGACCTCTCTAAGAAATAGTTCCTCATCTGTAAAAGGGGAAAAATGATAGCCCTTACCTCACGTGGCTCTTGTAAGGATCAAATATGTTTATAAAGCACTTTGCCAAACTCCAAGCACTATGTAGAAGTCACTCCAAACCTCCTCAGAGTCATAAGGGTTTGGTTTCTATTTTGATCCACGTTCACAGTCAGGTCATTCAAACTCACATTCCTCTTCTGCAAAATGTGGACAATAGTTGTTGTGATGATCAAATGAGATATTTGTAAAACACTTTGCAAACCATTAAGCATTGTATGCATGTGTGGGGAGCTCCCACCACCAATGGAGACAGAGATATGCAACTCAACAGTCTTAGTAATGTGCCTGGTTTAAGTGACTTATCCAGGGCCACATAGCTAGAATGTGTTCACAGGCAGGACTTGAATCCTGATCTTCATAAGTCCGAGAGTATGCCTTCTCTAAAGTCAGAATGTTTGTCCAAATTCCTTCCCTCTTGACTGTTCTGACTGTAACAAAATTCACAAATTCAAGGAGCTCCTTATGGAAGTTCAGTACTGAGGTCATGGGAGAAAAGCAGAGAAGCCTGATCAGAACCTTGGCTCCTTGCCCGGGACATGTACCCACGAGTACTAGGCAGAGGCGGCTGGCTGCTGCTGAAAAAGTGGGCCCTGGGGCCCCTGGCAGTCTTCCTTCAAAGAGCCCACAGAGCTGGAGAGAAATTTTTTCCCAGTAGGTTGGGGAACAACAGCTCAGGAGTTGTTTCAAGAAGGGCCACTTTTCTTTGGTTTGCCCCTAAGTGTTCATGCCATCCATTTTATTTCCACAGGAGTCAGAAAAAAGGAAAAGAGGGAGGAGAAGGGGGGAGAATTAGGGGAAAGAGAGAGAGAGAACCAAAAGAATGTACAGAGGGGTACAACTGAGATAATACCTACCTTACTGGGCTACAGTGGGAGCAAGCCCACTACAGTTGAAAAAAAAAACACCCCATTTACATCCAGAGGACATGGGCTTAAATCCTGGTTCTACCTGTGTGACATTAGGCAAGTTACTAAACATCTCTGGGCCTTGACTCTCTGTAAAAATAAATGGGTTAGAGCAGATTACCTCTAAGGTTCATTCCACCCCCCCCCAAATCTAAGATCCTAAAGCCTCCAGAAAAGTAGAAAGGAAAAGCATCCAAGGCCAGCTAATTCCTCTCAAACATCCAGACAACCCCCTCCTCCCTTGTTCCTATAATGAAACAGTCCCACTGCTGGTCAAAAGAGACCCTATTGATGATGAACAAGGGATGTCCAGATTTCCCACAATTACCCCCCCCCAATGTCTTGTCTGTCTGTCTCTCTCCCTTCCTCCCTCCCTTCTCCCTTCTTTCCCCTCTTCCTTCTCTTCCCCCCCCCCTCCCCCCCTCCAATGCTGAGAAGCTTTTCTCACGCTCAGGTCCTGCCCTTGACCCCCGGCCAAAGCAGCCTCCCTTCAGCGCGCCAGCCAAAAGCTGGGACCTAGCTAGGGAAGGGGGTCCCCAGGGTACCAGTGGTCCCGTCTTAGCTGGGGAGCCTTGGCAAGTGCGAAGGCGGTCCTGGAGGCAGGACATCCCCTGAGCCCACGCCATCGGCCGGGCAGGATGGGAGCCGGGCCCCCGAGGCCCCTTTCCGCGCAGCTCCCGGACAGGACAGCGTGGGACGGAGCGGACAGATGCCCTGGGCAGAGCCCAGGAGGGGACAAGGTGCAGCTGGGAGCCAAGGGGGTAGGAGACGGGTCTGGGAGTCCGGCCGGCCGCGGCAGCCCGCTGCGCCCCGCGCGCCCGAGCCTAGGCGAGCCCGGCCGGTCAGTGGGGAAGCTAGGGAGCCGAGGGGGAGAAGCAGCGGCCGCAGGCTGGAGGAGGAAGGGCAGGAGAGCTGGGCGCCCTCCGTCCGCAGCCTGCGAGAGTCGCTAGAGCCAGAGCCAAGCTCCGGGGAGCCGTGGCGAGCGCTGGAGAGCCAGCGCCAGGGGCGCAGGGCTCCGGAGAGCCCCGGAGCGAGCGCGTCCCACCTGGAGCCCAAGGACCGGCAGCGGCGGCGGCCGTGGCGGCGAAGGAGGAGGAGGAGGAGGAGGAGGAGGCGGCGCCTGGGGCTAGCTCTTGAGGAGGAGGAGGAGGAGGAGGAGGAGGAGGAGAAGGAGGAGGAGGAGGGAGTCGTCATAACCGGCCCCGGGAGCTCACCGGAAACCTCAGGCGCCCAGGGCCCAGGGCCGGCCCAGGGGGCGCCCAGGAGCCGTCCGGGCCACTTTCCCGGGGAGCGCGTCGGGTCCGCCCTCCCTGTGCCCAGCCCCGAGAGCGGCAGGATGGCAGGCGCCCAAGCCAGGCCAGGCCGCCGCCAGCTGCTGCTGGCCCTGCCCGAGATCCTGGGCAGCCGGACAGCAACCCCGCCCACACTGGGTTTGTTCTGGGAAGCCCACAGCGAGCGTTCCTGGGGCTGGAAGCGGGATCCCAAGTTTAACCTAGCCTAGTCTCTCGCCCTTTCTTCCCCTTGTCCCAGCCCCGCCCCAACTGGAGGGCTAAGGAATGGGGAGAGCCTCGCCCAGTCGTTTCTTTTTCCCTTCTCACCCTCTACCTCCTCTCTAGATTTTGAACTTATCTACCTCCTCTACCCTCTACCTCCTCTCTACTTTTGAACTTGGTGATTCTCTTTAAAAAGTCAATCATCGTCTCTTTGCCACCGCGTCATTCATATTTTTTCCATCTTGTTTATACCTTTCCAAGTATATTGGTTTGATTTGGCCTGAAATAATTTAGTTCTGATTCAATTCAATAGGATGGATAGTAGCAGATACAGAACTGGCAAGGACCTGAAAAGCCAGTTAGAACAAGCCGCTAGACTTCACAGATGAGGAAAATAAGCCCAAGGAAACTGAAGGGACTTGCCCAGGGTCAGGCATCATCAAGGAAGGAATTTGAAGTCCCTCCCAGTGTGGGAAGTCGCACTCCCCCACTCCAACTCTGTACATTTGGGGGTACAGAAACAAAAATAACCAACAAAACTTGCCTTCAAGGAGTGGGGATACAGCACCTATCGAGAAAAATAAAAAGTAAATTCAAGAAAAGAAGAGTAAGGGAGGAGGGTGATCAGGAAAGGACCCCAGGCATGTGATCTTTGCTCTAATGGAGGCTAAGGATTCTAAAGGATTGGAATGCATTCCAGAATCCGGAGACACCACAAGATTGACAAATGGGAATGTCGGTCAACAACCCAAGCACTTATTAAGAACCTTCTATGTGCTAAGCAGAGAAGAGGCAGCTGGGGGTCTCAGTGGACAGTGCTGGGTCTAGAGTCAGAAAGACCTGAATTTAAATGTGACCTCGGGTACTTACTAGCAGAGAGACCCTGGACAAGTCACTTAATCTCTATTTGCTTTCATCCACTGGAGAAAGAAGTGACCGACTACTCCAGTATCTTTGCCAAGAAAGCTCCGACAATATGGTCCACAGGCTCAGGCTCATGAAGTGTCTGACATGATGCACTGTGCTAAGTGCTGGAGATAAAAACAGAGGCAAAAAGCAGTCCTTGCTCTCAAGTCCCTGCTCAGTCTACAAGGAGGGACAGCATGTAAATTACGATTACAAACAAGATATGTACAGGATAAAGTGGAGAAAAATCTTGGAGGGAAGGTTGTTAAGAGGGATTAGAAAAGGCTTGAGGAAAGTGAGATGTCAGATGAGACTTCACAGGAGACAGGATTCTTGTTATTGTTTGTCCTTATATTTCCAAGGACCAATGACATGGAGGGGGTGAGGTCTTGACTCGCTCTTGAATTTGATTTAAGTGAGGTAGAGCTGCAAAAAGTCATCAGCCTCACTCTCTCCTCCAGAATCCTCAGAGTCCAGTGGCAAGACAAAAGTCAAGATGACTGGAGATGGTCCAGGATACCATGGGTGACCCCTGGCTTTTTAAACAAAGGTCTTTCCCAGGTCTCAGTTCGTCTGAGACAATGCCTGTTCAATGATTAAGGGCTAGGTAAGAATTGAGACAGAAGATGGCTGGTAGCTAGAAAACACTTAGTAAATGTCTGTCAGCACTGATTGATAGGTCTCCAGGAGGCAGAAATGAGGAAGGAGAGAATTCTAGTCATGGAGTTCAGAGAAAGAAGGCCAGTGTCTGAGAGTACATGGAGTAAGGTATAAAAGTCCTGGAAAGGTAAAAGGGGACCAGGTTATGAGGGCTTTCAAAGCCACACAGAGGACTTTACATTTGATTTGGGAGGTAGTTGGGAACCACTAGAGTTCATGAAATGGGGTGATGGTTAACATAGTCAGATCTGCCATTTAAGAAGATTAACGTGACAGGTGAGTGGAGGGTGAACTAGAATGGAGAGAACCTTGAGGCAGAGAGACCAACTGGAAGGCTCTTGAAATAGTCTGGGTGTGAGGCGATGAGGGCCTGCACCAGCCTGGTGGCAGTATTAAGAGGAGAGAAGGGAGTATATAGGAGATGTTACGAAGATAGAACCAGCAGAACTTGGCAACAGGTTGGATATGACAGAGAAGTTAAGGATTACCCCTTAGGTTGTAGGCCTGGATGATTGGGATGAGGGTGGTACCCTTAAAATAACAGGCAGGGTAGGAAGGGGGAAAAAATAACAAGTCGATTCAGTAAGTTAAGTTTGAGGTGTCCGTGGGACAATCAGGTCAAGATGTCCAACTGGCGGTTGGAGATGTTAAGACTGGAGCTCAGGAGGGTAGTTCAGTAGGGTTGGATAAATAGATCTGAGAGTCATCATCATAGAAATGATCATTGAATCCAGTGGAACTGATGAGATCACTGAACAATATAATATAGAAGAAAAAAGAGCCCAGGATAGAACCTTGGGGAATACCCACATTTAGTAGTTGTAACTTGGATGAAAATCCAGGAGAGGAGCCCCAGAAGCAGTTAGACAAGATAAAGAGCCCAGAGAGGGTAGTATCATAAAAACATAGAAAGAAGAGATTATATAGAGAATAAACAATCAATGGTGTTAAAAGGCTGAAGGGAAGTCAAAGAAAGATGAGGCCTGAGAATATGTCATTCGATTTAACCATTAAAAGATCATTGGTAACTCTAAAGAACAGTTTCAATTGAAGGATGAGGTTGGAAGTCAGACTGCATAGGGTTAAGAAGGGTGTGAAAAGAAAAAAATGAAGGAAAGAAATCTAAAGGACCAGAAAGATAGTTGGAAGTTAGATTGTGGAGGAATTTAAATGGCAAACTCGGGATTTTGTATTTTATCCTACAAGGAACAAGGAACCACTGAAGATTAATGATGAACATGACACTTTCAGATTTGTGTTCTAGGAATACCAATTCTGCTGCTGTCTAGAAAATGAAATGGAGAAGGGAAGAGACTGGAGGCATAGAAACCAAGTGGCAGATTTAAAGTGGTTTAACTGAAAGATGATTGAGCTGTGTGAGTACAGAAACATTGTAGAAGTTACCGTCATCATCACAATGAGTTACAGCCAGCATTAATACAGCGTTTTAAGGTTTGCAAAGTTCCTTACAAATGATCTCACAACAACCCTGGGAGAGAGATGCCATTATTAACCCATTTCTCAGATGAGGAAACTGAGGCAGAGTTAAGTCATTTGCCCCAGGGGGTCAAATAGCTATGAGGCTGGATTTGAATTAAGGTCTTCCTGACTCCACATACAGCATTCTAGCCATAGTACTACCTAGCTGTCTCAAGGTGATTTCATTTGACCTCCTGGAAATAGCTTAATCTTCCAAAATAGGAAGCTCAAAATGGAAATGCAGTTCAATAATTAAAAACTAAATATCCATGTATTTTGGTAATAACTTACCACCCAAAGTCTTACTTGCCATCTTGATATGCCCCAAGATTAATACTTATTGTATTTCATGCCTGTAACAAACCACATCAGGCTATCAACTTTGAACTGAAATCCTAGGGAATGGAAACCCCTCATATGGACAATTTTGTCAATTAGGCTTTGTTTGTTGGGGAAGATATAAGTGAAGGGAACTCACCGGTCCTGTTAATTCATCGATGAAGTTTGTTCACCAGTTCCCTTTGCCAACAAAACCACAAATCAAAATTTCCCATGCTCAATAGAGGTTAAATCCTATTACAACAAATGCAACTATACATGCTAGTAAATGTTACCATGCAAGTTCCTCAAAGGTAAGGAAGGTTTCATACACCCCGCACCTAGCAAAGTGACCATCATGTGGTTGGCGCTTAGTAAATGCTGAGTGATTGTTGTTTAATACACTTCCAATCCCCAGCCAACCTCAATAAGTTTGAGGCTGTGGGAAATAATTCCAGGAATGTGAAATAATTGTCAGAGCTCTTTAGATCTCCTAAAGGAGGGCCTGAATTAAATGAAAATAAAAACTGTATTAAAAACTCATGGTTTATTTGATAATCCAATCTCACTGCCAATCAAAATAAAGGAAGCAAAAACAAATACTATTTTTTTTTTTGTATTTTCCCAACTTACTTGCCACAATGCTACTTTTAGCAAACACAAGAAACGTACTACAGTTTTCCTGTCAAATGGTCCAAAATGGATTTTTCTTTGAATTCTGAACTTAAAATTGGTTTTCCATCTGGTTATATGCTGAGATACTTTTTGGCATAAAGATCATGCAGAGAGATTTCTTAAAATAGAGCAGAACACATTGCACACTAGGAAAACAACATCAAGTATAATATTCTAAATGGTTGCATCTGTTTCTAGTGATTACAGGATCATGGATGTTGAGATGAGTGGCCTCTAAAGTCCATCAAATGAAATGTCCTTATTTTGTAGGTGAGAAAAATGATGCCAAGAGAAGATCAGTGACTTCTCCACGGTCACACAGTTTGCTGCCCAACTGAAATCAATGTAAAAACCACTAAGGGGGATCAGAAATAGCAACTGACACTAGCTGAGCATTTTATATAATCCCATTAGATTCTCACAATTTTGCAAGGTAACATGGGCCAGGAATTATTTTCCCCATGAAGAAATTTTTTTTTAAATAGTAATTTTTCTCCCAATTACATGTAAAACATTTCAACACTCATTTAAAAATTTTTAAGTTCCAAATTCTCTCCCTCCCTCCTTGAGATGCTAAACAATCTGATGTAGCTTATAGGGCATACATGTGTAACCATATGAGTCATTTTGGGGAAGAAAACTAGAACAAGAAAAAAAGTGAAAATAGTATGAGTCAGTCTGCATTCAGACTCATCAGTCTTTCTCTGGAGACAGACAGCATTTTTCATCATGAGTCCTTTGGGATTGTCTTGGATCATTGCATTGCTGAGAACAACTAAGTCATTCACAGCAGCTGATAGAATAATACTGCTGTTATGTGAACAACATTCTCCTGGTTCTGATCAAGTCACTTTGCATTGGTTCATGTAAATCTTTCCAGGTTTTTCTGAAATTCTCCTGCTCATCATTTCTTATAGCACAATAGTATTCCATCACAATCATATACCACAACTTATTCAGCCGTTCCCCTCATTTTCCAATTCTTTGCCACCACAAAAAGTTGCCGTAAATATTTTTGTATGTAAAGGCCCTTTTCCTTTTTTTTTAATCTTAGTGGCACTGCTGGATCAAAGGGTATGCAGTTTTATGGCCTTTTTGGCGTAGTTAGGAATTCTCTCCAGAATGGCTGGATCAGTTCACACCACCACCAATAAAAACATCAGTGTTCCAATTTTCTCACATCACTTCAACATATCCTTTCCCTTTTCTGTCAAATTAACCAACCTGATAGGTGTGGGGTGGTCCTTCAGGATTGTTTTAATTTGCATTTCTCTTATCAATAGTGATTTTGAGCATTTTTTCCATATGACTAAAGATAGTAATTCATGAAGAAATTTCTAAGGCTGAAATGAAATTATCTGTCCAAAGTCATCCAGAGAACATGTAAAATTTGGCCTGAAGCCCAGCTTTTCTGTGTCTAGGAACTGTTTTAACAGTTTGACATCCAACTCTCCACACCCTGATAGCCCCAAACCTTCTCGTTCCTCTTCAAGCTTTCCACCCATCCTCTCCTCTCACCCCAAGCTGTTATCTTTAGATATTTAGTGGACTGGGTCTCAAACTAATAGCAAACACTGTAGGATGTGAACTGTATTGTTGAAGCAAATTTCCAAAATGATGAGATCACAGATATGTCTTTTAAAGATCCTGGAGGACAGGAGAGGTCTCAGGCCTAGAGAAGGGCAAATTTTGTTTTGCAAAACTTTGCAAAGGTCCTCATAGAAAGGAAGGTATTAAAGAATGAGTGATTGGAGGCGGGGGGAAGGGGGAAAGGAGGGAGCTAGGTGGCACAGTGAGTACAGCACTGGCCCTGGAGTCAGGAAGACCTGAGTTCAAATCCAGCTTCACAATTAACACTTACTAGCCGTGTGACCTTGGGCAAGTCATTTAACCCCAATTACCCTGCCCTTCCCCCTCCAAAAAGCAAAAAAAACAAAAACAAAAAAAAGAATGAGTGATGGAGACGCAAAAGAATAAACAGAAGAGATCAAAAGAGGAAGAGAGAAGTCCTGAAGTCAAAGGGAAATACCAATGATCAACACTGTCTTCATGAAAGCAAAAAGTTTTTTTAAAAAATGAAAGTAAAAAAAAACCTTTGGCAAATTGGTTTGGGAATACAGAAGAAAAATAAAAAATAAAGTTTAGTATAAAAGTATTTTACAAAATAAAAATATTTCCTGTGTTCTATTGCTACAAAAGTCTTCAAAATTCAAAATACAAAACAGCACACAAGCAGATAAACCTCCAGAGAGGATAAGCTTACAAACAGAAGGAAAACTTCACAAAACCTCAAAGAGAAACTAAAATACTTTAAATAAATGTTGAAGGAAGGAAATGAACATGAAGGAAAATGAACTAATATTGCCTGGACACTAACAAACGTTTTTAGAGTACTTTTAAGATTGGCAGTGCTTTATATTATATCTCACTGGATCCTCAACTGCCTGGTGAAAAGCTGACTCCCCATAACAACAAAAATTAAAGAATAGTTCAAAACAAAACTCATAAAAAAAAATCCAAACCAGATATTAAAGCTCTCGACGTGTAATTTAAAAACACAATTAGAAAAATAAGTTAACCTGAAGATAATAAAATTGAAGCTCTCCAAAGTAAAAGTCATGAAAGTGAGTAAGTTCAGAACAAAAAACAAAACTTGAATTGCTGGAAAATTTTGAAGAGAAGCAAAAGGAAATACTGGACCACATGCTTTATACACAAGCAATCCGGCTTTGAAGACAGTAGGCCAAGACAATTTATGGACCACAGGCCTCCCCAAAGAACAGTGCCAATCAAAGAACCTGAATGTCACAATGCAGGAAATAATACAAGAAAAATACCCATGAACTTTTGAAAAGGAGATCACATCACACAATCCTTATTTCCTTTCCTGCTAAGATTATCAGACTAGTATTCATGAAACTAAGAATATAATTTACCTAGATTTCAGCAAAGCATTTGACAAAAATCTCTCGATGCTGTTTGTGGACAAGATGGAAAGATGGAGGCTAGAACACAGTGCCCAGAGGAGGGTGCAAGACTGCTTGAATTCCTGGCCCTAAAGAGTAATAAATGGGGGGAGATGCCAACTTACTAAGAGTTGCCATTTACAAAACATTATATAACATTTAACCCTCAGAACTGAAATGGTCCTCATTTTACAAATAGGGAAATAATAGAGACTGTAACTTTCCTGTAGTAACACAGCCACCAAGTTGCAGAAGCAGATTTTGAACCCAGGTATCTCTTGACTTCAAGTCTAAGGGGAGGTCTCTAGTAGATGTGTCCTCCTACCCCCAGCCCCACCCCCACCAAGGATCTGTTCCACTGTGTGGTGTTCTATATTTTTACCAATAACTTCCATAAAAACATACATGGCCATGATTATATTGAGAGCTAACATGTAAGAAGACAGAATTAAGATCCAAAAAGAAAATGACAGACCAAAATGGTATGCCAAATCTAAGAAGACAAAATTTAATATAGACAAATGTAAAATCTCCCCCAAAAGTCTATTTCCCAAAACCAAGATGGGGAAAGAGTTATGACTAGAGAAAAAGCAGCTAGTCTGAAAAATCCCTAAGGATCTCAGTGGACACTTAAGTTCGGTAGGAGTCGGTAATTCAGTAAGTTACAAGACAGCCAAAAGAGGCCAATGCAGACACAGACTAACAGGAATAGTGTCTGGTAAATCAATCTTCCTGCTGCACAGACTCCACCTGGAAGACTGGGCTCCATTCTGTGAATACACTTTAGGAAGAACAACTGGACAGCAGCCAGAAGAAGGGGATCAGGTTGATGAAAGACCTCAGGACATCGATGGACAACTGGGCAAATGAACGCTATGTTTAAGTAGAAGTAGACACCTGGGGTGAAGGGGAAAAGCCATGGAGGTTTTCCAGCACCAAAAAGGCCAACACTTCGAAGAGGGATTAGACTTCATCCTATTTCAACATAGAAGGTACTACCTGTAAACACCAAACATGGAAAAGAGAGATAAATTCAGGTTTGACATAAAGAAAAGCTTCCTAACAATGAATTTATTCAAATGTGGAATGGGCTGCTTTGGGAAGCCAAGTTCAACTTAACATAAGATTTATGAAGTGCCAGGATTTGCATTAGGTACACTGTCATCCCCACCAGAGATCTCTAAGCAAAGGCTGTAGATGGTCTCAAAGCCCCATTCAACCCAAGATTCCATGAGACTCTATAAATCCTAAACTTAACAGGGAAAAGCAAAAAGGAAGTGAAGATAAAGACACAGAATGTTCTGGCTTTGGCATACTGCCTCCAAGTACACAGGACCCAGGAATCCACCTGCAGGTCATGAACTGTTACCTGATGAATTAAAAGAAAGTAGGCTTTCAGAATGACAGCTTCTAAGGGAAAAGAGATAGAACACAAATATACTTGACAAATATGGTATCAATCAAAAAACACACACACACACACAATACAAAGTATTTTTAAATGTTTGACTTGTCTTTTTGCCCCAGTAAAAATTTCAAACCTATATAATGGTCTATATACGAAGCTAACTCACAATCTGCATTACCTTAATTTGTATGTTTACAAATAAAATGCACTATTATTTTAAAATATTTATTTTAAAAAATACCCATGCTTTGTACAGGTTATGTACATCATATTACAACTCAAATTAAAATACTAGCAATCTCTTCTCTTAACCTATATTTTGAATCATTTTAAATTCTTTAAAAAATAAGAACTATCAGGAGATAAAATCTGGCCTATTCTTTGGGAAATTCAATTAATTTATTTGTAATGAAAATAAAAACTAAGCAAAAACAGAACATATATACATAGGGCAGAGTTTGGTCATCTTCAGTTATCTCCTATTTTATTCTGTGGCTGTCCATAAATTACTTATATCATGTGCTTTCAGAGAACTTCAAAATAAACATTTTCACTAGTCAATAAAGCACCTAATTCACAATTCAAGAAAGCATCAGCTTATTTCTCTCTTCCTTGAACTACAAAATTTAAATGACCTAATTTAGAAGTTTGTTATACTCCATTTTTAAAGTTGTACTATCTTAAGTTACAATACAGAATTACATAGCTTATTTCAAAAGCAGGACTCTCCCTTAAAGGAACAGAGAGGGTAGAAAGGGGCCAGAAGCAACAAATCATTCTCAATTTTATCTACCAGGGATTCCAAAATATGTTTTATAATAGAGAGGCATGAGAACACCACTTATATTAACTTGGACCCTTTATTTTTCACCTTATAAATTTAGAATTCTTTTTTATTTTAGAAAATATAAATATTTTAATGGGAAAATCAAACTGGACATACTATTTACTGTAGGTTAAAATATAAATCCAATTACCTTTTAGATCTTTTTTTTTTTTTAACAATTAAAGAACTAAACAGTTCAATTTTCCAAAGGGGAATCCTATCAATAAATGATTCCATTTTAAAGTATCATCAAAGCAAAGTTCAAAATTACTAAATCAGTACTTGATAAAGAATAAGTGGTGATATAGATACATATTTATCTAGCAATTTAAAATTAAATAAGGACGTGATTTAAACTAACAAACATTACCTTATATTCATTTATTAAAATGTTAAAGTACTGAAAATTTCTGGAATGCTTAAGAAAGACAGTGTACATTTTAATTTTCCCAGGATTTGTTGACTGGGTTGTATAATGGGTTGCTAGGGAGTTCCCCCCACCCAACACTTATAAAGAACCTTTTCAGAGAGAATTTTATAATTCCTAAACTCTGATATTGTAGTTCTGAACTCTTTAAAATTTTGCAGGTTTTTTTTTTTTTTTGCCTTTTTGGAGGGCAATTAGGGTTAAGTTAATTTGCCCAAGGTTACACGGCTAGTTTTTTTGGTGTGGGTGTTAAGTGTCTGAGGCCGCAACCAAACTCAGGTCCTCCTGACTCCAGGGCCAGCACTTTACTCACTGTGCCACCTAGCCACCCAAATTTTGCAACTTTTTAACTTTCTAATTTTGTACTTCTCTCCTGGCCAAATCTAAAAAAAAAAAATTACTTAACTGGACTGTCTCTTAAGAGCCTATAATTTCAATATCATTCAGAGTAATTTCAGTATTTTGTCCCTAAATATTCACATTCCCACATTTGCCAAAAGAAATCAGATTGCTCTGTAGAACAAAACACAAGAAATTAACTTCATTACTGTAGTTCACATTGAAAGAATATTTATTAGTGCTACAAATCAGAGCCCAAGTACACAACTGCTGTCTGGAATGCAAAGAGAAAAAAAAATGAAGTCATTTGGAACTACCCTGGAAAAAGTTCTTCAACACAGTTTTCTGTGAGAGTAAACTACTGGAATTGCAAATTGAACTAAAAATTATATGAAAAAGCCACAACGTTACCAGATGGCCAGTGACAAAAATGCATCAAACCATTTCACAGATCTAAAATTTCACCTGGCTGTTTTCTGAACAAAAACAGAACTGAAAAAGGATAGTTATTGATTAAGTCACTCAAAATGAAAGGAAAATGACAATGATCAACACTGTCTTCATGCAATCACAAAAGAGTTTTTTTTAAAAGAATGAAGGTCAAAAACAACCTATGACATAACTGGTTTTGGAATATAGAAGAAAAATAACAAAAAATAAAGTTTAATATAAAAGTGTTTTACAAAATAAATTAAAACTATAAATAACATGGATTTACATTAATATCAAACTAAAATGGCTTCTATAAATTTTTAAAGTTCTGTTTCAAATATTTACTTTTTAAAGTGCCAAAAATATTGCTTTATAGAATTAGAGCACTGATAGTTCTAAAAGAACCAATTATTTTAATAAGTGAATTTACTTCTTATTCTTAGTAAGGCTATAAAACAGTCTCTCCTTTCCAAAAATATTTAAATGAAACTGTTTTCAAGCACAAAACTAAAATTATAGTTAGAGGTAAATTTCTGCTCAACCAAATGTAAAATAGCTAGAGCTCTCTTTTGCTGGCTACAAAAAAGGACATTTTTATAGAACTAAACCCTATTACTTTGGTGAAATAACTCCTCCATGTCAAGTGAGAATGCCAATGTCAGCCTGAGAACATGAAATTCACCAGAGAGCAGACTGGAGTCATGCTTAGATCAAAAAAGAAAAGCCACGTCTGAATTATCTGCCCTTTATATTTCAGACAGCAAGTCCTTGTGATTTATACTTTCTAAAAATCAATGCAAGATTTAACAACATACCCCAAGGTTCAGTAACTTTTTTTAGTCCAACACATTATGTACATACTCGTTGAGTGGCAGATTAGATATATTAAAGACTTTATCATGTGAAAGATTCCAAGGCTATAATGAGCAATGTATCTCAAAATATACATTATACACACACACATAAACTGTAGATGTTTGCATCATATATCTACAACATATATATTAATTCTTTTCTATCATACCCTTCTATAACATTTCATTGCAGACAGATTTACTGATCTGAGGGCAAAGTAAAGTAATCAGCCTCTATGTAGGTCAAGACATAAAAATCAGGTGTTTTTTTAAAAATCAATTTTAAATAAAGAGAATAGCTTCAAAAATAAAGTTTAGATATTGCACCCAATAACTTAACTTCAAATAGTGCTGCATGTTATAAAACAATGTTTCAAACTTCTAAATTCTCTAAGAAAAATCACATTTTAATACTTTAATAGGATTCGCAAGTTACAATTCTGCATTCATCGTCACTCTTCCCTTGGATGCACTGTAAAATTACTTTTCACCAGAGTTCAGTTCAGCCTTTGTCTTAAGAGTTCATCTATCTGCGTCTTATACATGTTTTTCACATCCTCGAGGTCCAATCGCAGCTCTTCGGCCTCTTCTGCTTTCTCTCCATACATTTGCAGAATCGTGTTGTATCTTTGATCCAAGTCCTACAAAAGGAATTTTTCACCCATTTTAAGTCATTGTAGCAAATGTCTCCAATCAGATTCATGCCATCATTGTTTTACAGCTGTGCTAATAGTCTATGACAAGCATCATATCCACCCATCACCCTTTCCAAAATCGTAACCTACTAAAATTTATTAGAATCTAAGCTGGAAGAAAGAATACAGGACGTTTCTTCTTGGAACACACTGGCTGAGTGTTCCTCTAATGACCAATAACAGGATGGAGCTGATAATGGGTCCTTCCAGACCAAGGCAGTAGAGCACAACTTTGGCAGGTCTTAGGCAAGTGAGAAAAGCTTCCAGCACTGACCTGTTAATGAATGCTCTGCCCTCCAAGGCCTAATCTAGATCAGTCTTCCAATCCCCAGAGGCCTGGGCATCAGGTGATTACTAGCATTGACCCCAACAATTCAAGTAACCTTCTACTAAACCACAAATCACAGAATCTCAAGTTAGAGGCGCCTTTGGAGGCCATCTCGCAACCTGGAATGGTAGAAAGAGCACCCCAAAACAAATGAGAGAAACCAAGGCCCACAGAGATTAAGTGGATTTTCCAAAGTTTCAAAGCCAGTTTTAACAATGGAACCAGGACTCCGGCTTAGGCCATCTAATTCAAAAAGCAGAACTTTTCTCATGGTCCCATTAATGCTGGGATACAAGGTAGCCAGTACAGAGGACAGAATGCTCAACTCAAAGAGTCAAGAAAATCAGCATTAAAATTCCACCACTGACATGCATTTGGATGTGGGACCAGGCAAAAGCTCTGAGCCTCGGTTTTCTTTAACTTCACAGAATTGTTATAAAGCAAATGGGCTAAAGCACATAAAGCCCTTTACAAACGTTAAACTATTACACAGATATGCCAGTTACTATTTATCCATGCCTTGTGTGAGCTCAGAAAAATATATTCCATTTGGGACAGAATAAGCAAAGCATAAATCAACTTAAGCATAAAATGTATTAAGAAAGAGACTTATCAATCTACGTAGCAGAACTATAATCTCTTCTGAAGGCTTTCATTTCCCTCTTAAGCTTCACCAAGAATTAAGTTAAATCTAAGCCTATTTACTGGTATTTGCTCTTGCTATGAAATAAAGCATTACTTATCCTTAGTGAATTTCACAAGCCTTGTTCCCACTTAAGATGTCAAGAGAGATTTTACCCCCACCAACAAGCAGCACAGAAAGATTGATAGCAACTGTGTTGCCAGACCTAGTGGCGATGAACCAACTAACGATATGAAGTGCATTCCTTCAGCCATGTGAGGTTTCCAATTTTTACTGCCTTTCAAGTGCTAGACCAAAACCAATCCACATAATTAAAAACTACCCTGAAAATGTAAAATTATATACAACATATTCCTTAAAAATTTCCATTCTAATATTAAAACAATAATTTTTCAAGTTGCTTAGTGTATTCTATTTGAGCTTCTAAGTTAAATTTGAGTAACTTAAGAAATGCTTACCTTTAGCTGTGCACGAAGCTTTGGTATTTCCTTCACTTTTTCTTCAAATTCATCATTCTGATTTGTTAATTTAACCAACTCTTCAGCCATTATGGATCGAGTTTTTTCCAGATTTCCAATTTCCATCTACAAAGAGAACATTACAAATCAAAATATTTTAACCATAAAAGGCAAATTGTTGAGATGGCGTTTTCAAAGAAATGGATATACAATAAAAAACTTTAAAGGAGAAAATGCCAATAAATGAAGAACTCCAACTTTTTCTGGTTGGCATCACCAACAGTTTGAACGATAAATCTTTTAAAAATTTCATGGGTTGGGGCGGCCAGGTGGAGCAGTGAGTAAGAGCGCCGGCCCCAGCATTGGGAGACCTGGGATGGGTTCTGGCCTCAGATACTTGGCACTCACACAAAACAACTGGCTGTGTAACCTTGAGCAAGTAACTTAACCCCAATTGCTTTAAAAATAAAATGTCAAGAGTTGCCATTGTCAAATAATTCATCATCAGTGGCCAGTGTACTAGTAATGAGCCTCCCCCTTTTTAGCAGACTATAGTTGGTCCCCTATAAGTAGACAATATGAGCTGCTATGGTTGTGATGGAAAACTTTCTAACTTGGTAAAATTCTGCTTGTGATTTCCTGGAATAGGCTGCAAGAGGGCAGGGATCCCCTCCATACCAAAATGAGGCATAAGAAGGAATCTTTGCAGACTTTCATTCTTTTCTAAAAATCAGAAATCCAAAAACGCCCTTATCTATACAAGTAGAAATGAACAAGTCTGCATCTGAGAAGAGTAAAACTGGAACTTCTGCTGATTATTTTAGTTTTGTTTTGTAAAGTTGTGAACGTGCATTTGACATACGCTTGGGATTAATTACTACCTGTAAGTGAGTAATTTCTCCTTCCTTTAGTTTTAATTGAGACTGAAGACTTTCAATAACACTTGATCCTGCTCCCATTCTTACAGCATCATAGATATTGCTTCCATTTACTGACACAGACATTGGTCCAAATGAATGATCTTGAGATTCATCCTACATTTATTATTAAAAAGATTATATTAAACACATATATTTTAATATGCACACACACACCATACAAAACATTCAGACACATGGCTCAAAAATATGTTTAAAATTCTGCTGCTATAAATGTGTTAAGTTCTAGGAAGGCGTGATCACCATCATGAATACATGGGAAAGAAGCTTCTCTCTCTGAGCACCTTTCTTCTTAACCGTGACATGTCAATAATGTACATAAATCCTGACACATTATGCATATTTTAATTACCATGTAACAAAGCACTGACACATTCTCACTGACACATTCTCTAAGAAATGTTTCAATTAAACTAAACTTGCATAAGCTCCAAATTAAAATATAAACAGCCACTTCACTTTCCACAATCTTTATCAGCACCTTCCAGATATTAAAAAGAACATGGGATATTATTGTACATTTTATTTCATTCTTGTAACCCTTTCAAATGTTTGAAAAATCATCTATTTTCTCAAGACGGTTAAAACTAGGAATACAAATGTAGAGCCAAGAAGGGCTTGATTATTTTCCAATTAGAAACTTCCCCTCTCTTGGCTTTTATACAGAAGTCTTTTTCCTTTTTTTTTCCGCTATCAATAACATCTTTCTCAGCTCATTAGCTGTGAAAGTTTTTTTTCCTAGGCATTTCTACTGCTACTCCTTCACAGAGAGCTTATACATCCTCCTGGCTTCCATTATTGCCTCCTCCTTGTGAACATAAACACAACCTTAAGTAGCCCAAGCTGCCTGAATAGGGACCCAGCCAGTTGGGTAACTCAGCTTGTTCTCTCCTTCTCCTCTCCAAAGGAAGGCAAATAAATGGCCAGAAGCTGCCCACTTACCACTGGCTAGATTCCTTCCTTGCTTTCATTCCTGTCTCTTTCAAAAAAAACTTTAAACCCAGTTCACTCTGAAGCTCATAGATTGGACCACAATAGGTCCCTGCCCAAGCTCCACTTAATGGCTGTATTTGGGGCCTCCTTGCTTACAGTGAATGTCATGGTAACCGTTTCTCTGTGGAGCAGTAATCCTGAGGGTCTTCCCCTCCCCAATTTGATTTTTGTTTTCTTTTTTCTAATTGAAGGGGCCATCCCTTGACTCACTTCTTAAAAGAGATATATATTCACTGAATATTCACTCTAAGTGAGAACATGAAAAAGTCTTAGCCTAAAAGGGCCAGGTTCTCCCAGTGCATCCTGAGTCATCTCCAGTCATCCTGATGAATATCTGGTCACTGGATCCAGATAGCTCTGGAGGAGAAAGTGAGGCTGGTGACCTTACAGAGCCCTGCCTCACTTAAATCCAAGTCAACTGCAAGTCATCATTTCCCTGATGCCAGGGTCCTCTTTAAAAACAAAGAACAACACGACCACCTGGAAGCCTCCTCCTTGGGAACATCGCCCAACACTAATCTCTCTCTCTAACCTCCCCATCTCCACTTGCATGTTCCACCATCACCTCAAATCCTCTGGCTCAACAGACTCCTATTTCTAACCAAGACGACTCCCCTATCTCAAGTCCCCCATTTCTGTCACTGGTACCCACACTCTTCTAGTCTCCCAGGCTCTAAATGCTCAGCACCCTTCCTCTCCACCATCCCCTAGAATCACTCACTAAATCCTATCCCTCTTCCCTTCAAAATGTCTCAGATGAGTCCCTTCCTTTCCTATGTCCCTGCTATTCCCTAATCCAGGTCCTTATCTCAAAGCTTCACTAAAATGACTGTTCTAATCTAAACTTTGAATGCATCTTCCTGCTTCAAGTTCCTTATCAGAGCCAGGTGATTTTCCAAAACCACTGATTCCCTA
>NW_027185761.1:44537878-44682369 GCF_028583685.1 Petaurus breviceps papuanus | reverse complement strand
CAATTGGGATTAAGTGCCTTGCCCAAGGTCACACAGCTAGTTTTTTTTTTGTGTTAAGTGTTTGAGGCCGGATTCCTCTGCCATTCTTGAACCTATATTTCCCAATAATCCTTAACTCAAATCCTCAGCTCTAAGTCAGCCTCTTTACTAGCCCACATGCCAGACAAATCATACTTCCTTGTTTCTGCTAAAGCTTATGCACTTGGGCAAAATAAATCATAATGCCGTTCAGCCTCTCCTCAACCTGTCCAATTCCTTCCCATTCTGGAAGGCCCAGCTCAAGTCTTGTCGTCTTTTTCTCTGACGTCTTCCCCAGTGGCTCTGGCACACACAAAATCTTCCTTTCTATTCCATGAACTTCATTCATCACCTGTTCATAAAGTCTCGTACACCTACTCCAATCGAATGCCTGAATACAGTGAGCTCTCAAAAATATTTGCTGTTTAAGCATTATTAATGCAGCATACACGAGTAAATAACTCACATGCATAACAGTGGGAGAAACTGTTTTCCATTCTAACTACTTTTTATTTATAATTTCCTTCCTATAATTATTTTGAAGAATGTACTTGAGGTATATAACTGGCTGCAGGCACATATTTACATTCCCCAACTTACTCAATACTAAGAACATTAAGAAGAGACAGGCATGGTAAAAAACAGAAGGGCAAAGGAGGTGCATATGTTGGTAAATCTTTTCCTGTTCTTTTACTGATTAGAAAATGTACACCAAAAAGAAAAAAAAATCAATAGATAAACATTTTGGGGTGGGTAGGTGGCACAGTGAATAGAGCACCGGCCCTCAAGTCAGGAGGACCTGAGTTCAAATCCAACCTCAGACACTTAACACTTACTAGCCATGTGACCTTGGGCAAGTCACTTTACCCCAACTGCCCTGCCCTCCCTCCCACCTCCAAAAAGCAAAGGAAAAAAACGTACGGTAAGAAATAAACCATTACCTGGGAAAGATATGATGTTTGTAAGCCTGCCATATCAATTCCACTTACAGAACTGGAACGTGACAATGTAGGAGTGCTGGAAACAGTATCCAATGTTGAAAAAGAAAATGTCTTACGTTCCTTTGAATATTAAAAAATTCAATTCAGATGGAAAAGCAAAAGAATAAAAACAAAGACAGGTTATTAGAGTTTGGTTTCTGAAACAAAAAAATAATGATTCTCACATAAAACAATGTAGATAAGACTTCTGAAGTACTATCATCAAAGCAGTGATCTATTTTAACATCTTCTTGCCTTTAAAATGTAACTAAACTTTACTAATAAATGTTACTTATATGTCTTAACCTATTTATATCATTATCATTCCAGTTTGGGGGGCTTAAAAAGGAATTTTTTCTGTTGAACCATCTATAAAGTTTTACTCTGACAGTACAAAATATAAAATCAAACCCATTTTATAAAAATCAAATTACTGATGATTTCAGACATTAGATGCTTATAAGCCAGTTTACTTAAACTAGTTCTCTTTTAAAATTCCAAACAATTTGAAAAGACAATCCACTACCTGACTATTCTGACCTTTTGGTAAGAAAGCATTAATCATTCAAATAAAAGGAGAAATTTCAAATTAATACTGCCCATAGCCAATAATTTAACAATTCAGTTTCACTGGTAAGAGTCTCTAATAATGCCAACTGGTTTCACCAGTAAAATAAAAGAACAGAAATGCCAATCATTGGAAGGCCTTACACACTACCCAGATTCAAGAAGTTACAAATTATGCTCCAGTTGGACAGCACTGACAGCTAGGATTTACTATAGGATTCAGAACTAGACAGGACTTTAGAAGTCATGTAGTTCAACTCCCTCCTCATTTTACACATAAGGAAACTGAGGACGAGAAAGAAAAAAGTCACTTTTCAAAGGACCCACAGACAGGATTTGAGCCCTGTCCTCTGAAACCAAGGTTCTTTCTACACATGCCTGCTTACCTCCAAGGAATACCTAGGTTACTTTTGATCATGCAGCAGGACATTTCAACATTAATACTAAAATCATTTAAGAGTGAATGATGTGACTGTTCATACGTAACCTCTATCAAACTGCTTACCACCTTAGGGATGGGGGAGCGGAGGGAAAGAACAAGGAAAAAGATTTGGAACTCAAATTTTTTTTAAAAGGAATGTTAAAAACTGTCTTTATAAGTAATTAGAAAAAGTAAAATACTATTAAAAAATAATGATAAGACATAATTCCTACTGAATGATATGGATAAACAAAAAGTGATACCTTTTCTTTCATCATTTCTTGAGATAAAATTGCTTTCTTTCTTTCTTGCTCAACTTTCATTTTCTCCATTTCTAGTTGACTGTTTAATAATGTCTAAAAAATAAAAATAAATTATCTGAAGAGATCTCAAATTGTTATATAAAAGCAATCTGACAATGTTAGGGGCATAAAGACATACTCAGGACCCTTCTACTGCTACAGATCAAGTCACAGAGATCTGGCAGCTTCTCCTCTGCTGTTTTCTGGACCATTCCTCCTACTCTTCCCTCCCAGTCTCCAAACCTAGTCCCAGTGAGGGGAAGCGGAGTCCTAAAAGATCTACCTTTTCTTTCCGAGCCTCTTCCAGGGTTTTCCCATAGTCTTCCTTTAGGTTTTCTAGTTCAACCTGGTACCTAGTAAGCCAGAAGGAAATGAGAACACTAAGAGACTAATAAAAAAGATTGTTTAAAGTAAGTTTTTCTAGCTTGTTATGTATAGGGTAGTATTTCTGTGAGTCTACAAAAGGCCACTTTTGATTGATAAGCTGAAATTCTAAAAATGAGAGCTCTATTTAGAACTCAACTGGTACTTTTGAAAACTCTTACAAAACAGAAATACAGATATGCCCTACCTCATTGCCCTAAATGTATTAATGAACAAGTAAAAACAAGGGGCAGCACATGTAGTGGGGCTGAGAGAACTGGCTCTGGTACCAAGAAGACCCTGCTCTACTGTATCCAGGCTATGGGCACCAGACATATCAGTGAACATCTCAGAGCTTCAGGCAATGCTCCAAGCCTGTAAGATTCCAAGGAAAGAGTCCCATCTGCACTGGCAGAAAGAGTTTCTTTATCAAGGAGCTCCCTGGATTAATGAAATAACAGGTCCTATCTCTAT
Source organism: Petaurus breviceps papuanus (assembly GCF_028583685.1). NCBI lineage: Eukaryota > Metazoa > Chordata > Mammalia > Diprotodontia > Petauridae > Petaurus > Petaurus breviceps. The sequence continues at coordinate 44,679,244 of NW_027185761.1, read as the reverse complement.
TTCTGTAAAAAATAAAAAGATTTATCATGAAAACATATTGCTACCTCAAAAAAAAAAACTTTCAAAAATGATTTAGCATTTTGAAAGATGCTGTCACTCTTCATGTTTCATATCTGACTTTTCAATAAAAGCTTCACTCAAACAGAAGCTGCTCACCGACTGTTTTCATCTTCCAGTTTTTGCAGTCTGTTTTTCTCAGCTTCAAGCTGGACCTGAAATCGACTGTTTTCCTGTCTCAGGATGCTGTTCTGGGACTCCATGGAAGACACCTGCACTCTGTTATTGAGCAGCTCTTCAAGGGCAGCACGTTCCCTCTCCACTGCGGCTGCCAACGATGCCTGGGTTTCACCTGATGATAAGAAATGAAAGAAAATAACCACTTCGTTCTAGTCTTTCTGGACCACCAAGATTCTAACTTTTAAAAATTTAAGATGCAAATGGACATTTCTAAATACATGAGCTATAGCATGCCTAGTTCAGGTCTAATGACCATAAATAAAAGAAACAAATTAATGAATGCATTAATTACATTTCTATTTACCATACTTCTCCCAAGGACAAATACTTTGAAAAGGGTACTTCCTTCATTATTGCTCTAAGCAAATTGGCATTTTATCAGTGCCTCAATTTGATATATCCTCTACATCACCAGAGCAAATTTTCCCTGTAACATATCTACTCAAAGCCAATGCCACAAATAATCAGGACAGTGACATTTAATTTACAAATGTATCAGCATAACATGTGTAGCATACATATGCTGACTCTGTGCATAGACATATACACCATACATAAACAAGGTTATTTCCAAATCCACAGAGAACATGAATAAACAACAGTTCTTTTGTCAGAAGTAAAACCAGACGAGCCTCCCCCCACCTCCCCAAGCTTGATCTGGAGGGCCCCTAGGCCTAGCTCTACTAGCAAGGCTGAAGCTCTAACTTTCCCATGACTCCTCCTGCTCTCCTGGCTTTTGGAGGCCTTGCCTCATCATACCCAAGCTGGGAAAGACAGAGCCTAGGGACGGCCACTAGAAGGCTGACTGTCAAGTGCATAAAATGCGCCACCAGCGTTAAGAGCAAGTCAGAGATAACAAGTGGCAAGATGCAAGAGAAAAAGAGTTGTGCGAGGGACACGAAAGAATCACCTCTGTGATATTTAACTGTAAAGGTAAAAGCAGAGACTAGATGTGAAAATTCAATGTCATTTATGGTGAATCGCCATTTTATGCCACCAAACTAACTCTGTGAACAGCTGTGAAGCCTCCTCAGTCTTTCATTAAGTCAAAGCAACAGTGAACACAGGCACAGAAGTGCAGTATACGGGAGAAAGAACTCAAGCTGGACGGCTCTTAGCCTTAGAGACTTTGCCCAGAGCTTAGCCAAGTGACCCTGGGCAAGTTCCTTAGCTTCTCAGAGGGGAGAAAGGGCTGCTCAGCATGGCAGAGTGAGTTACCTCCTCTGGAAGCTTTCTTTACCACAGAAATCACAGGTCATCCCTCCCCTTCGGATCAAAGAAAGTGAGCTGGCCAGACAAGGGCAGCAGGCACACTGCCCAATGGCAAGCTTAAGGCACTTTGAAAAGCACCCAAGGAAAGCCTCTGGGGCACTGTGTAAGGCGACCCCATGTAGCAGCTCTGTGGGAAAATACAGACAAGATTCTCTCAGGATGCAAGGAGATGCTATGATCTGCACAGGTTCAGGGAGTGACTATTCTGCTGAAATTACAGATCTAAGGTATGGTAAGGGAGACATCAATAAGTGAAATGTGAATGAAGAAAAATAATCTGTAATGCTCATGCATCTCTTACGGCTCTAAAACCTCTGGAGATCATCCTCAGCCGAGAACCCAAAGTCTGAGCACCACCACCTCCCACTCAGCAAAGTCCATGTTAATTGGCACAAATTATACATGATGCCTAAGCAATACATGAACTGAAACCTTCTGGCAGCTCCACTCAAATCATCTACATAATTCACTATCATTTCACTATTTCCCTCAGACTTACACAATCTGTTAACTTTATCAGAAAATTTAAAATTGCTCACCAAGCCTATCGGAGAGATTCTTTTCTAACTTCTCCCATGATGACGTCTGTGCTCCCAGAGTTGCTTGGAGATTTTCTATCTGCCGAAGCAATGGTCTTGTGGCAGACGTAACACTCTGGCTTAGTTCTTGGTTCCTGTTCTCTGCCTCCTGGAGTCTCTAAATTATAAAATTCTTACATCATTACCACTGGTAGCAATAAAATTCATAACAAATATTACTAAACTTCACAGGAAAATCTCTACATATTAAAATAAACTTTTCCCAATAAACAACATTTGGGAGACACAACTGTGTCTCCTTTCTATGTCTAACATTCAAATAAAAAACAAAACGAGGTCATCTTGCCACCAAAGCTCACTCCCTATAGACACTGCTCTTCTTCCCCTTTCACACTCACAAGCCCCACACCAACAGCATCTGATTTAGACTACTTTGCAAAGAATATTGAGACCAATGGTCAAAATCCCACATTTATTCAGAATATATTAAGCATCATTACATACTCCTCCTGCCTTTACCTCCATTTCTAAGAAAAATATATTAATCAACAAATATTTATTAAGCACCAACCACACTTCAGGCACTGTGTTAAGGCACTGTGAATAAAGAAAAAAAAATTAAAAGTCCCTGCCCTAAAGAAGCTTGCACTTTACTGAACAATGCATGTCATACACAAGAATATTATTTTAAAAAATACAAGGTGATTCTGAGAGGGTCACACAAGCACCTGGAGGTGAGGGCAGAATCAGGAAAGGCCTCATCAAAGAGGTGTTATGTGAGTAAAACTCCGAAGACTAAGTATTCTAGACAGTGAAGTGACAAGCAAGTATGTTCCAGGAGCGGAAGAGCAGACAAAAGGTATGGAGAGAGTCATGTCAAAAGCAGGAAGCACTCAGATCTGTGGAACTAAAAAGTTTATGCAGAGGAATGATACGCAACAAGGCTGGAAAGATGGGTTGGTGTCAGGCTGTAAGGGGCCAAACAGAGGATATCCTAGCAGTAATGGGAGCCACTAGAACTTAGTGAGGAGGGGACTGACAAGGTCCAATGTGTGCTTTGGGCACACTGGCAGTTGTTCAGAGAATGGACTAGAAAATAGAAAGTCTTAAGGCGGGCAGGCCAATTAAGAAGCTCTTTCAGAAATCCAGCTGAGAGATGAAGACGGCCTGAATTAGGCTGATGGCTATGGGAGGGAAGAGAAGGGAATGGATGGTATGAAGGCAGAATCAATAAGACTTGACAACTAATTCTATACATGGGGTGAGGGAAAATGAGGAGTAAAGGATAATGAACTCTGTTTGAGGATATGTTATATTTAAGGTGCCTATGGGACACCCAGTGGGAATGCCACACTCCTATTGACTGAAATAACCACCCATTTGATGTGTACTTGTTGAAATCCTATCCATCTTTCAAAATTCAGCTTAAATGCTACCTCCTACCTCCAGGTATCTTTTCCTTCACTGATTTCCCACCCTTGATCATGGACTTCTTGCCTCCCCTGGAATTCATAAGGAGGTTTTTTGAACCTCTCAGCTTAACAAACTAAGTAACTGTGATATATGAGCCACTTGTTCATTTACCAGCCGGGGGTCGGGGGGGGGGGGGGGGTGTCTCCCCATCCCAGCAAGTGGACTTCAAAGCTTCATGAAAGTGAGCACTGCCTTATTTATCCTTGGTATTTTCTATGTCACTGTTAACTCAAACACCACCTAGTAGTAAAAACTTCTAGACAAAACAGAGATATTTAATATTTGTTGAACTGCTAATGAATTATGGTCAGATCTCCTCACCTAGGTCTTTTTATAGAAACAGAAAGATAAACTAACCTGAGTTTCACCCTTTCTGTGCCTCTCTAATATATAATGTTCAAACAAACAACATACAAAAGGGCAGACAATAAGAGAAACTGAGTGAATAACGCAGTGTTGACAGCTAGAGATAAAACAGCTATTTGCGAGTTAAAATAGTTATACTAAAAATTCTGCAGTCACATAGCCATTTCTTCTAAAACACAATAATGTTTCGAGATTTGGGCTGTAAGAAATAATGAGCAGGTTTCATTTTAGAAAAACATGGAAAGATTTGCATGAAATAATTAAGAATGAAATGAACAGAACCAAGAGAACACAGGATACAGTAACAGCAATATTGTTCAAAGAATAAATGGGACTAAGCTATTCTGAGTATTATAAATATTCAAATCGACTACAACAGACCTATGAAGGCCCTATGAAGGAAGATGCTATCCACCTCCAGAGAAAGAACTGATAAATACAAGTATGCAAAGCATGGTTTTACATGTATCTATATATCTACATATATATGTCAAACAGGGTGGGAGTGAGACAATTTGAAACTTAAAATATAACAAAGAATACATTTAAAATGTTTTTTAAAAGACAGCTAGCATCCTTTGGTTCATATTAGTTAACAGAAGAAATGCTATTACAATCTCTTCTCCATTCCAAAAATATTGCGTGAAGTCTATTTAAGAGGGAGCTAAAGGGTACACTGTCATTCAGTCAATCTGGCCACCTGGGAGGCAGACAACTCAGCACCCACACACCTATTCCACCAAAAGAATAAAAGTAGCAGCAGAGCAAATAATGATCCAGAAATCCAATGAGAAACTTTACTAAGTGACTTCATCCACCCTACTACTGAACAAAAAGTCAAGTCCTTGGGAAAAGGAACAGAAAAAGCACACCCAAGAGAAGGTAGACGCCCAATACAAGCAAAAACACCTATCACCTCAGGCAGCATGAGAAAAGCGCTCCTCCCAGATAAAAGTGCTAGAAGGATTTTTGGAAGCAGCACTAGCAATAAAAACAAAAACAGAAAAAGAAAAATAGGCCTAAGGGCTCCAAGGTCTTAGTACTCTGCCCTGAGACATCAAAAAGGTCCCTAAAAATCCAGTCATCTAAAGTTCAAAAATCCATGGGAACCTAAAACCTACTGGTGCTTTTAGTACAGACACATCTTAAGAGGTGGAGGTGAAACCACTAAGACCCAGGTCAAGACCTACCATCAACAACCACCTAAATGAACATCAATAGGCAGAGCGTGATTCTAGCACAAATTCCCAATTCAAGAACCAAGGCTAGATATATGAATAAACAGAAGACACCATCTTATGAAGAATTATTGTAGATCTAGTAATATCCAAAACTCCAGCCTAAAAGGGAAAATAACTCCAAAACAACTGTAAGCAAAGATTAAAAGAATTAATGCACTTTACACAAGGACAAGAATATTTCTAAAGAATGAAGCAGAAGATAAAAAAAAAAAGTTTTTCAGGAAAAAATTGGAAGACGAAACAGATCAGAATAAAAGGTGGTAAATGTTACCCCAAAAGTAATGGACTCCCTGATAACTGGAACAGACTAAACAGAAATCAATGGCTCCACGAGACAGCAAGAAATACTAGAATGAAATCTAGAATTCCAGGAGACAGATGGATTATGATCTGCATCCCTAGAATTTCCACACCAATGAAATCACAGGTCCTTGATGAACTGACACATAGTACATGACATTAATTCATTTTTTTCATTAGTATTCTACTTTTTCTCTATTTCACTGCTTAGTTTTTCCCTTCATTAGTTATGTAGCATTTTGGAATTCCTAAAAATAAAATAAAATGTAAGGTATCTGATATCCAAAACAAATCAAAGCAAGTCAAGAGGAGATAATTTTAAAATCACTAAAATCCCTAAAAACCATGATTTTTAAAAATGCCTAAATAATATATTTCAGCAAATCATCAGTGAAAACTATCCAGATCTATTAAAGCCAGAGGACAAAATGAAAATAAAAAGAATAGAGTTAGTCCACAAGTAGTTAGCTGTTACTATGTGCTGGGTACTACCTAAACAGTAAAGATACTAAGGAAGGCAAAAACACAAACCCCAGTCCCATAAGCTAACAGGGAGACAACATGCACAGCTAAGTACATGAAAGATATAATATGGTATAAAACAGAAGGGACTACCTGCAGAAGGGACTAGGAAAGCCTCCTAGCAGATCTGAGTAGAAGGAATTCAGAGAAGTCAGGAAGTCTATGTGATAATCAAGATTTTACAAGAGTTGGTCATATTGGGTTAGTGAGAAAGGAGAGGAAAATAATGCTGAAGTAATTAGGGTAATTAGGTGGATGATGGTTCCCCTCCATAGTAATAAGAAATATGGGAAGGGGTGGGGAACTAGTGATCTCAAAGTCACATGTGGTGCTCTAGATCCCCAAGTGCAGCCCTTTGATTGAATCTAAACTTCACAGAACAAAGTCTTATTATATGGCCTCTAGGCTGCAGGGATACTTTAGGGGAAAAGATAATAAATGGGCTCTGTTTTTAGCACATTAAATTTGAGATGTGATGTCCAAGAGGCAGATGAAGATTTAGGAGAGAGGCTTAAGAGAGTCAGGCTTGTAATTATCTGCATAAAGATTCTACAGAAGTTAATGAGGTTACTAAATAAGAGGAAGAAGGAAGGAGAGAAATGAAGACAATGAAGAAATGAAGAGTGCAGGATAAAATAAAGCTTTAGGGCATAGTTAATGGGTGAGACCTAAAAATCCAACAAAGGAGACAGAAGAGTAGTCAGACAGGTCGGAGAACCAGGAGAAAGCAGAATCATAAAAACCTAAAAAAACAAAAAGTATTTAGGAGAAAGTGATCAGAAGTATCAAATGCTACAGAGAGGTACAAAAGGATAAGGCTAGTTGATCTGGCAATTAAAAGATCATTAATGACTCTGCAGAGAGTGGTTTTAGTTGAGTCAGAAGCCAGAATACAACATGTTTAGAAGAGCAGTAGAGGAAGTGGAGGCCCTTAGTATAAACAGCTTTCTTAAGGAATTTAGCCAAAAAGAGGAGGGACAAAATATGATAGTGGGGACAGTGAGTGCAAGTTTTAAAGATAAGAGAGATATGGTGTAATGTAATACCAAGCAAAGGCAACTTCCCAGGTTCAAAATACCAGCATAGGTGCTCTCTATTTTATTCAGTAACAAACCCAGAACAGAGAAGATCAAAACATGACATCATTCAAAATACAGCATTTACTAAGTGTGATTAAATAATCTCCAAGGACTACCCCACCCCAGGACTTTCCAATCATTCAATCAATTACAAAGTCCCTGTTCTAAATACTACTCCACCCCTAGGCTATACCTTAATTAAGTACACCACAAAACCCCTCTTCTCAAATGGAGATTAGTTTCCAAACATAAGTAAAATACATTCATTTGCTCAACCATATAACACAAAAAGGTCAAAAGTTCCCCACCCCTGGATCACAATTGAATCTACCCCAGAGTTACATCAAGTTTAAACACAGCACTTAATACCCAAATGGAGCTCTTTTCTTCATCTTGACACGAGGCAAGTTCTCAGCAATCTTAGTTCCTGGAGAGACAAGGCTTAGCAAGGCCATAAGATACATTGCCAGTCCCTTCATGAATTTATCCTCTGTCTGTAGAACAGTCCTAGAACCCCTGAACACATTAGCAAAGCCCTCTCCCAGGATTTCTGTAAACATACAACAAGAAAATCCTTCTTCAGGGCTTCTGAACCAACAGAAAGGCTCCCAGACCCCTGCAACAACAGCACTGTCCTTCACCAGTGGACAGTATTCATTCTGTCTGCCGGACAGTCTCCAGACCCCTGCAACAACAGTACTGTCCCTCACCAGTGGACAGTATTCACTCTCTGTCTGCAGGACAGTCTCAGGCCTTCTTAACCAAATGCCAGGTTCCAGGACTTCTTCAACAGGACAGTCTTTCACCAGTGGACAAATCTGGCAAAATAACATCAAAACAGACAGACAAAGTACCAGCAAAACAGCCATGTCTCCTCAGTCCTTGGCAGCTCAGGGGGCAGGTCTCAAAAGTCCAGGGCAATTCAAAGCGGCCACCAGCAATCTCTTAGTCTCTCTCTCTCCACGAGGTGCTGCTTCCAAAAAGAACTTCCGCCTCTCTCTTGTCTCTCCAAATCTACATCACCAGCTCCTCCCACTTCAGGACTTTCTTTTCACATCAACAAGCCCATCCCACAGGTGGGATTAACAAACTCTGGGTTTTAATACAATCAATTTGAAAACCAAGCCAATACAGGGGAATCTTTAATTGCCATTACTATCACATATGGATGACTTTGTAGGCAGCAGGAGAGGAGCCACTGGCTATGCACGTTGAAGAATGTGTGCATGAAAGTGGGGATAATCTGGTGAAGAAGATGCTGAGGGAATGGGATCAGGGTGCACATGGGGGGGGGGGGGGGGGGTTGCCTTAGCAAAGACGCCCATCTCTCTATGTTAGACCTGAAATGGGATGGTGGAAATAATGGGGAAGATACCTAAGTAATGTGGAGAACAGGGAGCTTTAACTAAATGTCCTGAAAAAAAAAGTTTCAAAGAACATTATAGCTGAAATTCAGAGTTTCCATATCATAGATAGAACAAGAAACCACAGATGGGATCATATAAGACCTGGTGGCAGCTTACACCATAAACTAGAGATCTTGGACTACACTATTCCAAAGGACACAAGATATAAGCTGATAATCAGTATTAATAACCCTACAAATATGAGCATATAATTCTACTAGGGGAGGGGGGGAGGGGGAGGAATGTACCTTCAATGGAATAAAGAACTTTCAAGCATTTTTGATCAAATGACCAGAACTGAATAAGAACTTTGAAATGCAAACATGAGAGTTAATAGAAAGCTAGAAAGATATATTTATATGAGCAACTTATAGGACCTAAAAGATAATGCAATGTTAACATTCAAATAATTGGAGAAGAAACAAGTGTTACTATTAAAACCTTAATGTCTTCAAAGGTTGTTCAGAGGGGGCGGAGTCAAGATGGCAGATAGAAGCAGGACCTCCCCGCAGCTCCAGCTTCCACCTTCCCCAATCCATGTAAAAGGGAACTCTGAACAAACTCTGGAGCTGCAGAACCCACAAAATGACACAGAGAAGCTAACCTCCCACTGAGGACAGCCCGGCAGGCCAGCGCAGTGCTCTGGGAGCCGAGCCCAGGCCCACGAGAGCTGGAGGTTTTAGCCCCAGGGCGGGCCTGACCAGCCACTGGCTGGAGGGACTACAGATCACTAGCAGCTGTGGCCATTTCCAGATTTATCAACACAAAGATGAGAAGGACAAAGTGAGAGATCAGTGCAGTCTGGACTTTGGGACCAGTAGTTAGGAAAGCTCGGCTGACTCTGGCACAGCCAGCGCCACATTGCAGCTTCAGCTCCTGGCCTGCAGAGTGTAGGGGGACCAAGCGACCAGTCTGAGGGGTACTCGCTCTTGCTTTAAACCTGCTTGGATCTGGATTGCAGTCAAGGGTGTAGGTCCTAGGGTGTATGTCTAGCTTGCCAGAGCGTGTGGAGACCTCAGAGAGGGCACCCATCTAATACCTCTGGCAGCTGAGAAAACCCCAGCGTTTGGGACGAAAGCTCCCCTGTCTGGTGGCAGAGTCCTACTGTGGCAAAAAGCCCAGGGGTCAAGTGACTGAGGGGCAACATGACCAGGCAAAGGAAACAAAGCAAACAGAAGAATCCAGCATTAGACTCCTATTTTGGGGACAAAAAGGAGCAAAGCATGGAACAGGAGGAAGACAGTGAAGTCAGAACTCTTGCACCAAAAGCTTCAAAGGAAAATACGAGTTGGTTGCAGGCCATAGAGGACCTTAAGAAGCAGATAAGAGAAGTGGAGGAAAAATTGGGAAGAAAAATGAGAACTATGCAAGAAAATTATGAAATGAGAGTCAACAGCCTGAGGAAAATCACACCTTAAAAAATAGACTAACTCAAATGGCAAAAGAGGCTCAAAAAGGCAATGAGGAGAAGAATGCCTTAAAAAGTCGAATTTGTCAGATGGAAAAAGAATCTCAAAAGCTCAATGAGGAGAATCATTCCTTCAGATTTAGAATGGAACAAAGGGAAGCTAGTGACTTTATGAGAAATCAAGATGACGTTAAACAGATCCAAACAATGAAAGAATAGAAGGCAATGTGAAATATCTCATAGAAAAACCACTGACCTGGAAAATAGATCCAGGAGAGATAATTTTAAAATTACTGGACTACCTGAAAGCCATGATCAAAGAAAGAACCTAGAAATCATCCTCCAAGAAATTCTCAAGGAAAATTGCCTTGATGTTCTAGAACCAGAAGGCAAAATAGAGGTTGAAAGAATCCACCAATCACCTCCTGAAAAAGATCCCAAAAAGAAAACTCCTAGGAATATTATAGCCAGGTTCCGGAATTCCCAGATCAAGGAAAGAATATTATGAGCAGCCAGGAAGAAACAATTTGAATTGTGGAAACACAATCAGGATAACACAGGATCTGGTAGCTTCTACACTGAGGGATCGAAGGGCCTGGAATATGATATTCCGGAGGGCAGAGGAGCTGGGATTAAAACCAAGAATCACCTGCCCAGCAAAACTGAGTATCATGTTTCAGGGGAAAATATGGTTATTCAGTGGAATAGAGGATTTTCAAGCATTCTTAATGAAAAAGCCAGAGTTGAATAGAAAATTCGACATTCAGATACAAGAAGCAAGAGAAGCTTAAGAAGGTAAACAAGGAAAAGAAATCATAAGGAACTTATCAAAGTGGAACTATTAACATTCCTACATGGAAAAACAATAATTGTAACTGATGAAACTTTTCTCAGTATGAAAATAGTTGAAGGGAACAGAAATATATATATGTCTATATCGGAGGGTATACAGGCATATGAACACATATGTGAATGTGTGTATATGTGCTTACAGGTATACATAGATAGAGGACACAGGACCAATTTAATAGGAAGGGATGACACTTAAAAGGTGAAATTAAGAGGTGAGAGAGGAATATAATGAGAGGAGATGGAGAGAGACAGAATGGGGCAAACTATCTCATACAGAAGAGGCAAGAGAAAATGGTTACAATGGAGGGGAAGAATAGGAAGGCAAAAGTGAATGGGTCAACCTTATTCTCATTGAATTTGGCTTAGGGAGGGAATGACATACACACTAAACAGGGTATCTCACCCTAGAGGAGAGTAGGGGGGAAGATGAGAGGGGGATGATAAAAGGGAGGGGAGGGGAGGGGAAGTTGGAAGCACCCACTTTTGAAAAGGGACAGGATCAAAGTAGAAAATAGAACAAGTGGGTGGTGGGAGAGGAGGGAGGGAAATACAGTCAGTCTTTCACAATATATCCACTATGTTCATGTTTTGCATTAGCAAAATGTACAACCTATACTGAACTGCTTTTCTTCCCAGTAAGGGTGGGTGACAAGGGAGGAAGGGAATGAATCTGGAATTCAAAGTTTTAAAATCAAATGTTTAAAATTATATATATATATATGCTATTATTAATACTATTTTACATGTAATTGGGAAATAAGATATACAGGCACTGGGGCATAGAGATCCGCCATGCCCTACTGGAAAAGTCTAACGGGATATGGGAGAAGATATGGGAGAGAGCAGATTGGAGGAGGGGATATCCTGTGGGACTGCTATTTTGGGGCAGTGGGTAGGGGAAAAACGGGGAGAAAATTTGTAACTCAAAATCTGGCAGAAATGAATGATGTAAATCAGAAGTTAATAAAGCATTTGAAAAATGGAAAAAAAAAAAAGGTTATTCAGGAAGCTAAATAAGAGAAACAAAGTAAAAAAAAGAAAAAAAAGATGGCCTAGGTTGCTTTGGTTCTGTTCTGAGGGTTTTAAAAGAGAAAAGAAAAATATATTAGTATAGTAAGGAGGAAGAACAGGGTAATCTCATTTGCACTATATAAGAAGAAGAATATAGAAACTTGGAGGATATGGTGAATGAAGTAGGCATCAGACGAACCTCAGTCTTATCTAAAGTGGACAAAGGAAGGTTAAAGAACACAGGGACGCTGAATTTGGTGTAGAAATACATCAAACTCAATGGACAAGTGGATACAGAGAGAAGGAATATTTCTGGGAATGAACAGGAGGAAATGAAAATTTCCTGAACTGGATTAAAGACTGAATTAAAAGGGGGGAGTCAAAGAACTAAAGACTGGGAGTGCTCTTTAATCAGGGAATGGCTGAACTGACAAATAAATAATGGAATATTATTGCACTGTAAGAAATAACAAAAGAGAGGATTTCAAAGAATCCTGGGATATATGACCTGGTAAAAATGAAGTGAGCAGTAGCAGCAGAAACAGGGCGGCTAGGTGGCACAGTGAATAGAGCACCAGCCCTGGACGGAGGAGGACCCAAGTTCAAATCCGACCTCAGACACTGAAAAAAAAAAAAGAAAAGAAAAACCTAGCTGTGTGACCTTGGGCAAGTCACTTAACCCCAACTGCCCTCCAAAAAGCAAAAAAAAAAAAAAGAAGCAGCAGAATAATTTAGATGACAACTCTATAAAGAAAAATGATTCTGAATGACTTCAGAACTCCAAAGCAAAGAACAACCATATTTAAAGAGGCATTATGACGAAATGTTATCCTGACAGAGTGGTAACAGATTCAAGGTACAGAATGAGACATATTTTTTGATGAGGCTACTGTGTAGATTTTTTTTTTTGCCTGACTATGATTATGTGTTATGACTTTTTTCTTCTATTTTTAATTGGGGAAGAATAGCTATAGTGATGAAAAAAGAAAGCCAATGAAATTTTTTTTTTTAATTGAGAGAACAAAATGAAGTCCAAAAGAAAACATGGATAAACAGGGCAGTTCTGAAAGTAATACGTTTACTTATTATATACTTTTTTAAAAAAGCAAGTGGCATGGAAGAGAGACTCATGGGTTTACATACAGTCTTGTCTTCGTGTTCTACTTCGTAAAAATGCTCTTTTTAAAAATTTGGTATTTAAGCACAGAAAAACGAAATTTTAAGAAAAGTTTCAAGAAAAAAACAGAGCAGTACCATGTCCTAGATATGGAATCAAAGGAGCTAGGTGAGCCTGCCAGCTGCAACCACTTGAGATGTTTCAATCCGGTAGTCCACCTTTCTAAGAGAATAATGTCTGCATGAGCCACACCTAATGGCTTCCCTGGAAAACTATTAGACAAATGTGAATGATTATTTATGGAAAACACCTTTTCCACAGTACCTGCTGCAGTTCACTGATTTCATGCCGTAAATAATCTTCCTTTCTTGCAGCAGCTTGCTCTGCCCGCTGCAGCGCCAATCTAAGGTCTGCCACCTACATCAAAGGAGAAAGACTAGAATCACTCATCAATAATCAAAACAGTTTAGCATCTGAATTACTTAAGACGGCTGTTAGGCGTAGATTTGTACTGTGTTGCTTCATCTTTCACATTTTGGGCCCTATATTTTTAGAATGTTCTCTTGTTCATTAACTTCATTCACTCGACAAACATTTATTAACTGCTATTTTAAGTAAGGGCACTGGTGTAAAGTACTATGTAAGATATCATAGAAGTTCTGGTCCATGCACCCTCAGGAAGTTTACAATCCAGTGAGGGAAATAAGGCAAGAAAATGCCCAAATCTAACCCAAAGCTGCACCAAGTAAGCACCAAACAAAGGTACCAACTAAGTAGAAGAAGAATTACACAGAGGAGGGTGACATCACTGAAGGCAACTAAGGCAGGCATTTAGTCTGGGCCTTGAAGGACAGGTAGGGTTCCAGTACACAAAGATAAAGGGGTCTCTATGGGGGTAGAGCAGAAGTAGCAGCACAAGCGACAGACAGACTTTGGAAGGTCATGAATGCCAGGCTACAGGAGGCAAGCAATGCAGACAGCCCTAGTTTTTTCAATAAAATGCCTGTACCAAACTCACATATTTATAGATCCCAGACTTGAATCACCCAATTTATAACTGGAAAGGAATTTGGAGATCATCTTGTCTTAAGTTTCTCATTTTAAAGATAACAAATATGAAGGCCAGTGAAATGATTTTCCTCAAGCCACACTATCAGCAAACAGAGCTAGTATTCAAACTCAATGTTTCTTCCTCTACACCACAGAGTTACCCCCTTAATTTTCTGTTATGGCAACATACCACATGATAGGATTCCAATATGAATTCTTAAGGTAATATATTTTAAAAATAATTTTTGAAAAGTTTAATTTTTTAAAAGCTAACAAAAATGTTAACTATTTTAAGGTTTCTCCCTTTTCTTATTTTTATTACTTCAATACCATTTTCTTGGACTCTTCATTTTCTATATTTAAACATATTATTTTATTTCTTTGAGTCATGATAGGAATGAGTATATTGTAGGCACATGCTACAGCCAGTGCAAAGATACCAAGGTAACAGATGGAATGTCATCTATGAAGAATCAAGAAGCAGCCAACCTGGCTAGATCACAGAGTGCAAGAGGGAGAGATAGAGCCAATCAGGCTGGAAACAGACTGAGGTCAGACTATGAAGGGCTTTAAATTTTATGCTAAAGTCAACAAGAAGTCAATGGAGTTGACCAAATAGGAATGTCAGAGAGTCACATCTATGCTTAAGGAAAATTACTTGGGGGTTAGCTAGGTGGCACAGTGAATCGAGCACTGGCTCTCAAGTCAGGAGGACCAGAATTCAAATCTGGCCTCAGAGACTTGACACTTAACTAGCTGTGTGACTTTGGGCAATCACTTAACTCCAACTGCCTTGCCCTCCTCAAGAAAAAAAAAAATAAAAATTACTTGGGCAACAGTCTGCAGAATATGCTAGTGTCAGAGAGGCTTTAGGCTGCTGAGATAATCTAAGAGTGAATGAGTGTCTGAACTAAGACGATAGTTGTGCAATCGGAGAAAGGGGATGACAGATATTTTAAGTTCTCAGGATGAGCCTCTCTCTAAATATTTATTGAGCCTACAAAACAAAAACTAATTTTGTTTTGCAATTAGCAAACATCAATTAATCAAGTTTATATTCATTGAGCATGTTTAAAAAGAAACATTTATAGGTCCCAATGAATTGTGAAAGAAGTACAATAATTTCACTATCTGGGGGTTAAAATATTTGGGTCAAGCTAGTCAACAAGGTTCTTAATATTAAGAAACATCAAAAAAAAAAAGAAACATCAAGTTAATTACAAGATAGGATTGTTTTGTTCATCATTTACAACTCACTTGAATTGCTAATGCTTCTTGTTGTTGACGGGCCTCTTCCTGGGCCTTCTCAAGAGCTGAACACAACTCTTCTTTAACTTTCATTTCACGACTTAAAGACGCCTCCTGTGCCTCTGTATCCTTCATGGCATTAGCTTTGTGAAGATCTGCAAGTTCTCTAAAGTAATAGTTTTTGTGATTAGAAAACATATCCTGTCATGGTACAAACCCAAAAGATGTCAAATGTCCAAGTGGATACAAAAGCCCCGAAATGGGCTCATCTCATCCACATCAAACAGTATCAAGTGCCCAGGCAGGCAACAGCTTTATAAAAGAAGCTACTGAGATCAAATGCTGAGAGCCATGGCTTTATCAAATGTTCTGCTGTGATGGCGTTAAATAAGGTAACTGGTCAACTAGCACTTATTAATGCCTCTTGTGCTAGACCCTGGGCTTAGTGCTGGGAATACGAAGCAAGGCAAAAGTTAAATCTCCGCTCTCAGGGAGCTCACACTAATGGAAGAGGCAATGCAGCAACAACTAAGAACACACATGGTGTAGACAGGATAAACTGGAGATTAATAGAGGGATGGCACATCCTTTCTTAGGGAATGGTGAAAGGCTTCCTGTAGAAGATGGGATGTTAGCCAGAAAGGCCCAGAGGTAGAGAGCAGTGAGTGGCTGTGTGTGTTTCCTTACTTATATGCACTGTCCAAGGCTGCCTGAGCACTTCGGTTTTTTTCCCCAAGTTCATCCATGTCCATTTGAAGTCTGCCAAGATCCTTTTCTTGTCGTTCCACTACAGAGTTAAGTTTTTTAATATTCTCTCTATGCTGTTTCTCAATCTCCTCTTTGCCATCAAGAACCTACATTAAAAGAACAGAAAAATATCTTTCAGTAAATAATCATTCTCAGGTAAATTCAAGTCACACTGAAGAACACAAACCCACACATCATATTTCCCAACTAAAGCCTTGATGAATCTGTCTTCCATTACTGCTTTTCTGAGGTCCATTATGACAAAAGACACAATGACTTGGTGTATTGCCAAGGCATTATTCACAGCACCGAAAGTGACTATGAATATGCCAGTATAGGTCTGAATGGCAAAATATAACAGACTCTCCATATAAAAGACAGAAGCAAAACATTTATTCAGACACGAGAAAGCCAAACCCCAACACCAGAAAACCAAATTCATCACAGTAACAAAGAAGCTAACATACATTATCACTGTAGAATGCAATACCATCCCAAAGCCTTCCCCTTGCTCATGTCTTCCCACAAGCAAACACTCACAATCCTAACTGTCTCCTTGCCTGTGTCCTCTCTCTTCCTCTGCCCTACCTGCTCTGACTCATTTCTTGCTCCACCCATTCAGCAAACTCCTCCCACCACAGGCTCCATTCAGCCTATTAAGGGGCAGGGAAGATCTTCAAATTCCCATGACCATTACACTTGACTGACAAACATCCTTGCCTGTTTCAAATGTTGCAATTCCTCTTCTAACTCCTTGATTTTTTTGCTCTGTTTTGCACTACTGTTTTCATTTTCTCTTTCTTTAGCTCTTAACTTCTTAATGATGTTAGAATTGTGCAGTTGTTGTTTTGAAAGTTTTTCTCCTAAAAGAGAAGGAAAAAATTGTAAGCTTAAAGCAATGAAGAATCTCCAAAACTCATTCAGCACAGTCTGTGGATTGTTACTATCTTTATGATCTTGGGAAGTAAGCAAACTTCTCTGGGTCTGAGTTCTTCAATAAAATGAGGAGGTCAGACAGAATAACCAAAAAGGTTCCTCACAATTGTATTATATTCTATGACTAGTATAGTTTAGGTGGATCAGAGGCAGCATAAATATTTTAAGACAGGAATAAGCTTAAGTACTAATAACCCATTTATATAATGTTTTTGAAAGTTTACAAAGTCTTTTCCCAGCAACCCTGTGAGGCAATCAGTGCAGTGCAAATATCATTATTATTTTACAAATGATGTAAAATGGGAAAACTAGGGCCAAGAGGTTAAAAGTTTTACCTATTGTCATAAATCTCAAGTCAGGATTTGAATCTAGATCTCCTGACTCCAAATCCTGTCTTTCAAACAACATGGTACAGTATAAAGAATAATGGACTTCAAATCAGAGGGCCTAAGTGTGAATTCAGGCTCTGATAATTAAAGCCTGTGAGACCATGGGCAAGTGACTTGACATCTCTGG
The DNA here is from genome assembly GCF_028583685.1 of Petaurus breviceps papuanus. Taxonomy (NCBI): domain Eukaryota; kingdom Metazoa; phylum Chordata; class Mammalia; order Diprotodontia; family Petauridae; genus Petaurus; species Petaurus breviceps. The sequence continues at coordinate 44,661,924 of NW_027185761.1, read as the reverse complement.
GCCCATTTTCTAACCTGTAAAATCAGGGAATTGGACTAGATGACTTCTCAGCTCCCTTACAGCTCTAAATCTATGACCTTAGGATTGTAAAGTCTTCCTCTAAAGCACTGAGTTAAGAGATAAATGGTATGTCTACATAACTAACTGAAAATTTTCTTTTAAGTAAGACTTTCTAAACCTCTTCTTGTCTTTCCTGGAAGGAGCTAGGACTCCATCAGGGTACACCAAATGGTAACCCATCATTCCTTTATCAAGCAGTCGCTACAGCCAAAAAAATGGACACATTCTAGTTTCAGAATTTCTATTTAGAACAAATTATCCTGCCACAAGTCTTTAATTTCATCCCAATGCTACCTATAGATTTCCACATAATTATACATGAATGTAAACTCCAAAAAGAAATATTTATGAATAAGAAATTAAATTTGCTGTCAAAATATGAAAGTGAGAATGATTTAAATAAAAATACCTTGTGCGTGTGCATGTGTGTGTAATGCTTTAGCTTTAAGATTTACAAAGCACTTTACAAATATGATTTCATTTTATCCTCACAACTCTGGGAGGCAGGTGCTATTATTCCCATTTTATAGAAGAGGAATTCAAGCCAAAGAGAAGTGACTTGCCCAATTAGGTCTCCCTGACTCAAAGTCCAGCATTCTCTCCACTGTGACACATAGCTGACTAGATAACAGATGAACCATAGAAATTTTATTCCAAAAGTCTTTGCTCAAAAGTCAGGGCTTAAACCTGCTTTAAAGCTTTCCCACATAAACCTTTGTCTTCAAAAGCCAGTTTACTCTTTGGAGAGTTATGTTGCCCGTCCTCTAGGAAAAAAAGCAAAGAAGACTGAACACTGCTCTGTGCATTTCTGAATACCAGCCTTTCTCAGGAGTCTGTAAGTTACCACATCTAATTTCCTTGCCCCTATCTCCCCAGTTTCCATAATCTCTAATGGGAAGTAGTGGCTAGCCATGTAGAAAGTACAATTTTTCCTTTTCACCACTGAAGACTGATGAAGTCAAATGAACATGTTGAACATACTCACCTTCTTCCATTAATCCTTTTATTTGCTCATCTTTCTCTTTCAAAAGTTCTGCTGTTTCGTTACAATTTAACCTAGTTGCAAGCTCTTCTTTTACAGTTTTTACTTCCTAAAAACAAAATATTATCTATGTGTATTTTTTAAATTACCATTTTTCTTCAAAATACATTTTTTCCCCAAATGCAATATCAGGGCAATTAAATTCATTCACATTTCCCTAAGATGCTCTAAATTTGTTCAAACAGCCTACACTCCCAAATGGAATATAAGAAAAAAGCTCTGAAAGCCATATAAAACAGACATTAAAAGTCTTTCAGAACATACTGACTTCCCCCCATTTCTGCCTCTCAGAATCCCTGATTTGCTTCCAGGAGGCGCAGGGACCATCACCCTCTCCCTCCCCCCATACACCTAGTTAGTGTGCTCTCCCTCAGTTTACTCTGTATTATTCTTATGTGTACACACACTCTTTCTATCTGTGGAATTAAAGATCCTTGAGGTCCAGACTTGTTTTGTTTTTCTTTGTTTTCAGCCCCTATCACAATGTCTTGAAGATGGCAGGCATGTAATTAACTTGTCTCCCAAATAGATAGTCATTTCACCCAAACAGTGAAGAACTGTTAGAAAATGAACTGTTTCTCTTTTAAGTAAATGTATATTTTTGAAGATGAATCTCTTAGTTTGTACTGCCTTTATTTTCTTCACAAGACTATTTTCTGCACTTGTACAAAGAGGGCAGCATAGTCTTCAAGAGAGTGGCCAGAGAGCAGGCCTCTGAACCAGAAAGATCTAAGTTCTGGGCCTGCCTCTAAGCATCCTGGCTATGCAACCCTGAGAAAGACATTTCATCTCTCAGTCTCCAGGCAATTCTTGAAGAATAAAAGTTGCAGAGGCATTGACCTGAATTCATGGAGTGTGGCCTCATCCTGGAGTTCCCCCTATATCAGTAAAATCTGAAGTCCAGTCCCCCTACCCTCTCTTTATAAAGATGAAAAAAAAAATCCAAATGCATGTTATCCCATATCACATTACCAGTTTCTGAATCTCCTTGATAAAACATACACACCAAATATAGATTCAAGGCAATACTGAGATAGTTTGTCACTGAATTAAAGTCAGCTCAGTCATCCCAGTCTCAACTCTGACACTAATTATAGCAGGGTGACCTGGATGAAGTCATTTAACTTCTCTTGATCTTACCTATAAAATTAAGAAATTGGACCATGCCACCTTTAAGCTCCCTGCTACCTCTAAAATTCTAAGACTGATTTTATTTTTAAAGACAAATACATAAAACAAATTTTCAATCAGAAATGTATTTTTTTTTTACAATTACTTTGGTTTGGGCAAATACATAAATTCTTTTAAAGGCAGGTGCTAAGTAAACCCAAATTGGTTATAAAACCTGACATTTATATAGAGCTCTTCTTCAAACAAGCCAAAAACGGTTATCATGATGCTTATGTATATCATACTCGAGTAGTAATTCCCTGCTGCATATAAACAGGCTGAAAGATCTCTGATTTACTTACCACGCCATGTTCTGGACAGTAATAGTTCTATTTATTGTGCCTTTGTTGTAATTTTTCATGCCCACATATGACCTAAGATTTGAGCTTAGTGCACTGAACACTAACCCTTTGATCTCCCATCTCTATAGACTCCAAGGCTATTCCTATTTTCCCCAAAAGTTTTGTCTCTAAAAAGTTTACTGTAACAATTGTAAGAAGACGCTGACTTACCTTTTTAGCAGCATCTCTCTCTTTGCAGGCTAACTGAACCTTCTTTTCTGCGTCTGCAATTCTTTGAGTAAACTCATCTTTCAAGGATGAAATGCTATTGCTTTCTTCTTTGACTCTAAACATTTCACTACATACAAAATATTACTTAAGAATGAGAATAATCATACATCTGGAAAGGTGACATAAACTTCAACATTCAAAGTGAAATGTCACATTGTTTCTATGATATGGCTTAGTAAAAACAAAAAGTAAATTTAAGGAATTTAAAGGCATAAGAAGTTTAAGGAAAAAAATATACATTATATAAATTTAATATAATTTAGATAGAAAACTTACCAAGGACTGAATATCTGCCATTTAGTTTATAACATGTGAAAAGTATTAAAAACTAATTTCTGAGGTGACAGATTTCAGCTTTCTCCAATAAAAAAAAATTCAAACTTTTTTTTCTAAACTGCTATACCTTAGCCTGTTTGTTTTCATAAACATATTAAAATGTATTATTATTACCTGATATCATCAATAACACAAGTAGGAATATAAAAATTGAAAGAATAGGAAAGGAAGTATTCTTTCAAGATACCTTTCCTCTCTAAAATAATCTTATAAATCATTTCAAGGGAGAAAAAATATTATTTTGATAAGAAAATTAAAATGTATTAAGTGTTAATGTTATCTGACACTCAGTTCAGGAAAATTTAGATATGTTAACTAATTCAGAACAAGAAACAAATGGTTATAGATGTATCAGTTATTCTGGAATCATTTATACCATCAAATCACTGTCTGATCGAAGCAAATGCCAAAATAAAGACAAAAAAGGCAATGTACAAAGTATTTCATGCAATTACAGAAACTCTTGATTGTTCTAACATGTAGACATTGAAAATAAGTTAAATGATAATATTTCATTTGTGTTATTACTTACTCTTTTAAATTATCATAAGCTTCTTCTAGAATTGCTTTCTCCTTACTAATGGCTAGTAACTGGGTTTCCCTTTTTTCCAATTTTTCATTTAGGAGGTCAATTGTCTAAATAAATTAAACATGCAAGAGTCAAAAATATTAACAAAGAAAAGATTATTTTTACATATGGTCTACCAGCAAAAAGTATTCTAACCACTATATAATAACCACATATAATATATAACCAATACATAATTCCCTGTCAAAAGGATAATCTATATTAAAAAATAAAAATATGAAATGAAATCATCTCTAGAATATTTCAGCATGAATCAGTCACTATAAGTTATTTAAAGTAACATCTGGAATATATTAATTCTTAGCTTCTACTGAGGCAAGTACAACAAGCTTTTTTTTCTGCTTAGGGGTACAAATCCAAACCTGTCTTACCTGAATCATGTTTGAGATAGGTTTAGTGACCATGTACAAGTCACTTAACCTCTTTGCCTCAGTTTCCTCACTTGTAAAATGGAGATAATACTACTTGCACTACCTATGTCAAAGAGTTTTTTAGAAGAAAGTACTTTATGATCTTAAAGTGCTATTCACCAGTTTCTTATCAGGTATATCTTATTAAAAAGCAAAGTCATTTTCATTGACTCCTCTTGCAAAAAATTTCCATGGATTTATCAACTCTCACTTTCAATATGTCAATGACACTGTTAATACAGTAACATAGTCAACAATTTCTAGATGAGAAAGAAAAAAAATCTAAAGAACTCATACTGATGGGTCTCATGATCCTCCCTCTGCATAGAAAGAGGGCTAGAGGTTTAATTTAGGAAGGAAATAATCCAATGTGATGCTAGTATGCATCGACAATGCCAACACAATAAGCCTTTGGATGAAGAGGCAATCTGGCATAAATGGAATAGTCAGGTAACTTAATTATATTGAAATAGTAATCTACTCCAACCATAAACTTAGTATCTTTCAAAGCTCTTAATAGTAAACTGAAAAAAAAATTTATTTCAGAAACCCCCAAGAATTACATAATACCAAAAATGTATAAAAGATACTTTAGTCATCATAAGACATTATATAAAATAACTTTCATATTTTAGTTACCTTGCAAAAATCCTCCTTCTCAGAAAGTACTTCTGGCTGATTTTCAACATCCTGGCACCGCCCAGTCACCTTTTCTGGGACCATATGTCCTTCAATGGCTTGTAGAGAAGAAACCAAGATGTCAGGCTGTTCACAGTTCACAGGAGTCGCACTTCGCCCACTTTCTTCCATTTCAGTTTCTTCAGTTGGTATAACTAATGTTTCATTTTCTTCAGATTTTCCTTTAACAGACTCTGTTATCTTAGTCTTTGGAGTTGAAGAATCGGCTGTTATAGGCACTAAAGTATATCCCTTGCCTGACAATTCATCATCTGAATTTATTTCACTCACACTCCGGCTGTCTAAAGACTGAACACTAAACGAGTCTATTCTCTCAAAAGCATCAGAGGAGCAGCAACTCTCTGTGAGTTTTTGGAAATCATCTAGACGATTATATTCAGTGCAAGCCGAGGCGGATAAAAGCTGAAAGGACGTCTGCATCAAGTGAAGGGCTGGCTTTGAGTCTGCAGCCTCTTGTCTTGAACTTGCTGAACTCTCACTGATGACACTCTCATGGTCCAGAACTTCAATATCGCTGGTTGTAGAAGTACCTGAAGAGAAAGTACTGGCAGGAGGGGAGGGAGTATTGCTCTGTCTGTCTTCATGCTTCTGTTCCTTAGCATCCAATACCAGATCCTTTGCTTCTACCACAGGAGACTGGCTGCTGGGTGCTCTTTCCACAGGAGTTTTCACATCAGTGGTACTTTCTGCTGACCTCATACTTAGAGCTGACACCTTAATCTCAACAGCATCGTGTCTGATTTCTTCACACTTGACCTCCTCGTTAAGTGCTGGAGTATCCACTTCCAAATTCTCCAAGGAAACATGACAGCTTTTTGAGTCCTCTGGTACAGTCAGAAGAGAAGACTCTGTTACTTCTGCCTCTGTTAGGTTGGGTGTTTCTGACTGTCCCGGCTGCAGTGACTTCTGTAAGCTGTTTGTGACTTTTTCTTCAGGTCGTTGTGATTTGGTGGGAGGCGTAGACACCACTGGACTCCGCTGTATTGGCTGGACATCCGTTGGAGAGAGAAAGGCACTGAAAAAACTTTCAGATTCATCGACAACAGTCCTCTGAACTGGTTTTGTAATTGCTTTAGGGGATGGTACTGGCTGACTCTGAGGTTCTGTATTTGAATTTAACCCCCAGGTGGAGGTATCCCATCCTCCACTTACAGGGGAACTTTTTCCTTTTATGAAAATGGAATCAGAAACATAAAAAAAGCAATATTAGATTTAAATATTTTAAAGGAGGAACAATAACACCTTAAACCAATTTAGCTCTATCTCCAAAATATCAAAAAATTTTAACTATATTTCACAATTTCAAACTGGAAGAAAGAAATACAGGACTCAAAAAATGTGTGCAGGATTTTGGTGACTACTGTACTTCCCTAGAACAAAATGAAGATAGGAATAATAATTTCCTGTAGAAATATCTATAGACTGTGTAACTTTCTGACCTAGAAAAAAATTAGAATTTTTTGCTCCTGTCAGTTGCCTCTTGTGTATGGAAATCCTTCAATGGTTATGGAAAAACCAGTATGAATTAATAAAACTCCTGAATCACAGAATATTTTTAAGGAAATGCAAGATTATTATTTTAGGGCTTTAAGCTACATAATAAAGCATTATTTAGTAAAAGATCCTAGCAGAAGTACACTAAAAAGAAAAAAACATGAAATGGTTGTATCGTTGTTTCTAAAGTGTTTGACAGTGTTTGAAAATAGTTTATCTTAAATATCTGTAACGTGGTAATTTTTTCTATTAATTTGATATGTCACTTTATGCTATAGGTCATACAAAAGTAAACATCAGACTGATCTGTCCAAAATGTTAACCAATCTGCCTCTAGAAATTGGGTTCCCTTCACTGGGCAACTTTAAGTAAAGTCTACTGTCACAAACGTTGGAGTTTCTGTTCAACTACAGATTGATCTACAGATTGATACAGCCTTTCGCTAACTCCTGAGAGTACAAATTATCACAATTTCTATAATAACAGAATCCATGGTAAATTGAGTTTTGGTGTACTTCAAACTAACAAGGGGAAATGGGTAAGTGTAACCTGGTGGCCATAAGGGTTAATCAGACAATGCTGAATACAATCTTGACCATGGGTATGTGAGATTTCATGCCACTTTTGAGAAAATGAAAAAGTCAAGTTTGAACACAACTAAGTACGACTAAAAAGGGTAAAAAAAAAATTAAGACCTTAAAATTAAATATAACATTAAAGGTTTAAAAGTGATGAGAGTACATGGAGAAATTAAAATGGTAATAAATGCCGTTCATAACTGTTCTGGGTCACACGAAATTCAAAGTATAGCTGGACATGATCAAAGACGGCCATTAAGGTTAGGTATTTCTACCCAAGAGGAAAGCAGAAAAACTCGAATCACATCTAACGAATCCTATGAACAATCAAAATGCATCCAAAACAGAACATGGAACATTTTGCTTCTTAAACACCATCTAGATAAATCTTTAGATTATCTACTTTCCATCTAAACTTTCCCACTTCCATGTGAGTGCTTATGTATTATTAAATTCACAATTTAAAATCAAACCTAAATCCATTTTGGATCCTTTTTTTTTAATAAACTTATCCAACAGGTTCCCACTTCAATCTAAAAATGCTGGGAAAGGAATCAAGTAAATGACAACGGCCTTAAATGACAGATTTAGGACAGCTGAAAAGAGGAGTGCTTGAGACTTTAGTAAGGACGAAAAAGAAACTGGGAGAGACCCCAGCCCCGCTACCTGGGCTTTCGGCAGGGCTGGATTCCCGGTCCTGTCCCAAGCTTGCCCCCCGGAAAGTGGGAGCCAGTCCAATGAGCTGGCAGGCCCAGGGCAGAAAGGGGGGACCCCATTTCCTTCCTCCTGAAGAGCCCGGGCTCTTTGAAGCAAACCCCGGCCAGCACCACCCCGCCCCCGAGAAGATAAACAAAGGCGGGAGGACTGTCCCGGGGCCCCGGGCCCTAATCCGCCTGGCGGACTTGGGGCGCAGGAGGCCGCCCCCATTTTGGAAGCGGACAGTAGGGGGGCGGGTTTTGCTCGAGGGGCGTGGCGGAGCTCATGGGGAGACCTGCGGACCCCGGGGGTACGGGGACGTCCCAGGGCAGGCAGCGCTGGGGGGGAACCCCGGAGGGCCGGCGGCCCAGCGCCAACGTAACGAGGGCTTCGGTCCCTCGGCCTCTTCCCGGGAGGCTGGCGGCAGGGGTGGGGGGCGCGGCGCCGGGCCTAGCGTACAGTAGGCGCCCGCGGGGTCCGGCGGAGAGACAGGGGCTTCCACCCGCTCTTACCTGGCTCCCCGAAGGGCCGCGCCTCTGCCCACGCGCCGGGCTCCTCCTCCTGGATGTCCAGGACCCGGTCGATGGACTTCTGGGCCTGGGACAGGGCCTGCTTGGCGAAGCTCGACAGCTGAGAGGCATTGAACCAGCTCATCTCCGCGCCCTGCGGGCCTCCCCGCCGCTCCCCGCGAGGCTCGGCGGCCGCGGTCAGCGGGCGGCCATGGCCCCGGGACGCAAGCCCTAACCGCCGCCCTGAGCCCCCGAGGCGAGCCGGAGCCGGAACCCGAGGCAAAGCCCAAGCCCCAGCCCGAGCCGGAGCTGCCGCCGCCGCCGCCGCCGCCACTGCGCAGGCGCGGGAGCCTTCCACGTACACAACAATCCACCACAGGGGCGTGGAGGCGGAAGTCTTGCGTCACTTCCTGGAAATAAGCGTCGCCCTTGGTCACCGTGGCAACCCGGAACCTCGGGCGGCACTGCACTGGCTGATGGGGAAATCCGTGCGCGGGGTGCGTGCTGGAGGGAGGGAGTTGCGGGAGGCCATGGATGAAGGCAGCCATGTCCGAGAAGCGAAGGGCCCGGCTGCCCTCCCAGCAAGGCTCAGCTCACGTCTCCCGCCTGCCTCGGTGTCCCCAGTGCCCAGCGCGGCCCCACCCACGTGTTAAAGCCGTCTCCCCGGAGATAGCCCCCCTTGGCCGTAGCGCGGCAGCAGGAAGCGCCTACGCCGAGCCCCCGGGCCCCAGCGGGGGGCCAGTCCTGTGAGAGCGGGGAAAGCCGTAGATCTGAGAAGGGTCGGCGCCCCGAGGGCTGCGGGGGTGCGGCGGCAGGGCTCCGGCCCGAGGGCGGGTCACTTCGCGCCCGCCCAGCCCCCCCCGCCCATCTGCACGACGCCGGACGCCGGCTCAGGCCTCCCGGCCACGAGCGGGTGACCGTGGGCACGCCTCCCACCCCTGCCCCTCCGCGGGGAAACGCTGCCGTTTGGAGCCCACCACACGGACCGAGCAGAGCAGCCCGTGAATTGTCCACCTTCCGGAAGAAGGTGCCGGTTCCCGGGCTGTGGCCGGACTTGCCACACTCCTCACTAGAAAGTAGTGACTGCCTCACTGCACTGGCCCAGTCTCAGAGGTGTGGTTTATTAATAAACAGCATAACAGATTCCGTGATAACTGTTCAAACATCAGGTTATCTTACAGAACGTCTGGGAGCGCCGGGCTTCATCGCTGTGCGTGTGAACTTCCAGGCACAGCTGATACACCCAAGAGCTCCCACTTCCATGCACAGATGTTAAGCTGAAAACACTGTAAAACATGGGGACAGCGTAATCCCTTTACAACACTTACTATTCATGTAGACAGTCAAAATCAAATGAATGTTCACTCAAAAAGGAAACCTCCTAAATTCAATGTATTATAGGTACCCAACTCTTCACACAGGTTATATTATAGTTATCTGACTTTACAAAACGGCATTTAATAGCTTAATTTTCTTTAAGGACATTCTTTTGCATATATGGTTATTCAACTGAAAACTGAAGATTTACACCATTTGACCATCCTAAAATCCTCATGTACAAGATGGCCTTTGACTTCTAAACAGAAACAGGAGCACTACAACCAGTCAGAATCTCTCTCCGGGCTTCTTCAGCCATATGTTAACGAAAACTCACAAACACCATCCCCCAAATTCTGGCTTGGAGGAACAGTTCTGAAGTAAGAAAGTGATCCATTATAAATGAGAAACACTAATACTAAAAGGGACATCAATTAGATCATTCTGAGCATCCACAGAGAGCACAATATTGCAGTAGATTTTAATCCTCTTTTAGATGTGCATTTATTGTTCTTAAGTAGTAAAATGAAGTTTGAACAGTACAGTCTGTGGTGTTGTAACATCGGCAACAGCAAGCTCTTGTCCATCCACAAGGCCCAACTCTAAAATGAGGAAAAATTCAAGTCAATATTTCAGCAAAAATTTCAAATACATACAATATGAAAGGACAATAAATTTCAGTAATCTGGAAGAACTAGTGAAAATAAACTCAAGTTCATTCTCTATAATTATAAGTCAATTAGCTTTTACAAATAAGGTTTTAGGTTATCGTGACACCTGTAGATCTTATCCTCAAAGAAAATACTTTATAAGCAAAATACTGTAAAGGTGCTTCATAAACCTTAAAGAACTATGTATATGTCTACTGTTGTTAAAAAACATTTAAACATATTAGGGAAATGTCTTTACTTAAAATACCTTTTAATGTCTTAGAAAGATTTGGCCTTGTCCGTTCTTCAATGGAAGTTATTGTCTAAAAATATTAAAACACATTTTACTTAAAATTCACAAACACAAATTCTTTAATTCCTAATGAAAGTACAAAAAGTAGGGATCCATCACCTGTAAGTAAAGCGTTCTGTTCTTTCCCTCTAATGTGGCTGTGATGGCTGGAGATTTCATCTGTCTATAAATCAAGAAGGAAATATTATCTTAAGGACAACTTTTTAAAAATGCAGAACGCCCCAAATGCCTAAAACTGTCTCACCCTCCTCCCACCAAAAGTTTATACTTACAATGAGGCATTATTAATTAGATAATCCAAAACCTCTTGCAGTTTGGCTGATGGAGGAAACTGGATATTCTGGGGAAGCTGGCTGCAAGCTGGGCAATTCTCCTATAAGCAGAAATAATAATAGCTAATATTTACAAAGTGTTTTATAAGTAGGGATCCTCACAACAAAGTTGTGAACTAGATGTTATGATCCCTACTTTACAGATGAGGAAACTAAGGTAGAGAATGTCTGAGGCAAGATTTGAACCCACGTGTCCCTGACTCAAAGTCCAGCATTCTATCCACTGAGCCAACCTGCCTCTTGTCAAAACAAATCACAGTATCATGCAAATCATACCAGTCTGTTAAAAATCCTTAAGAAGACTAAATTCCCATGCAAACACTCTGAAACAGTCTAGCATTCCAGTCTAAAATATAAATTAATTAGCTTGAAAATGTTTATGTCTAAGCAAAGCAGCTCTCTTGTTTATCAGAATCAATACTTGACTGGTAAGATTTCACATGCAGTAGGGCATAAAGCCAGGTGAGGCAGAGAAACTAAAGGGAAAAGTCTGGCAAAGTTAAACCATGAACAAGCTCACTCTCTTGTGATTTTAAGCAGGCACTTATGGACTTTAAAATCAAACTATGCATAGCTATGTACACAAACTGTTCATTATAGCAATCATACTAACCTTTCTTTCTGCTTCAAATGTATATGTGTACAGCCCATCTACATCATTAAATACCAAGTAATTATTAAGGGGAATATATGCACTGTAATGGAAAAACATGTTTATGTTTATATGTTTATATAATATAATACAATAAAGTATAATATATAATACAATATAGCCTTGTAGACAGACTTTGAGTATATGTTTATTATATGATATAGTTTGAAGTGTATAAGTGTGTGTGTATGTTTAAGAAAAAGTAAACACATTACCTTGTAGCTATTTTAAAAACTTCAGTGGCACACACAGCTGGAAAAGGGAAAAAAAACTGCTTTGTTCCATGAATTTTGAACACTTAAAAACAAAGTAAGCAACTTATATTTGGTTAGTACTAAGGAAAGATTACTTAACACTTTATTAGTGGAAAAGAAAAACTTCATTTCTAATAAAATACAACTCCTAATGAAAAAAAGCTCAACTGTGAAAAGGTTACTTTATGTTGTTTTATGTAATCCAGGCTTTTTTTTTTTTTAACCCTTTTGGCTAGAATGAGTCTAGTAATAATGCTGAGGACCCTGTCAGGGTGAGAAAAAAGAAACGACACTATAGTTACACCTTGTATTTACTAATTCGTACTTACAATGAACTCTCACATCTAGCACATGTTCTGAAATAAGTCACTACTTTTAAAGCCCTTATGTCACAATTGAAAAAGGTATGAAATCCCTGAAACACCTGAGCTCTCTGAAATCAGATGACTGCAAAAAATTCTACTCACATAATTTCATCCCAGAATTTGTGCTTTCCTCCTCCTGGGGACTCCCTGCACTGACACACCTCTGACAATTCCCTGAGAGCTAGACGGACAATCACTGACGGTGGCCTGGCTGAAAGAGTCATCCCCCTGCAGCTGCCTGCTGATGAGCTCCCGATTAAGAAACACAAGATGCCCAAGAAAAAAAACACATTCAGAGTGGCCTTTATCCTCTCACCTGCAATGACAGCATTTGTGGAAGCCACAGCTGGAATGATTCTTTTTACAACCCCTAGAGAAAAAGAACAATTACAAGTAGATACTTAGATATTTCTAAGAATAGTTCAAAATTGAGAATCTGGTTAGATCTTATACTACATTCTTGTGAACCTGTTCAATATTCAATCTCTCAATCTGCTTTACAGGCAAAAGGAAACACTAGAATTCTAAACAAAATTTCTTGTATAACTCTATAAAATGTATGCAACAAGGCTTATTCCTTAAATAATATATTTATCAAACACCATATATTTAATTCAACAGTTGTTGGGTACCTATAATATACAAGCTATTTGTATTTGGGTGACTGTATAAAATAAAATCACACCAAATTATTTATCAACACCATTAACTGAAGTAGATGAAATATCAATACAAGTATATATTTTAAAAGCCACTTGGCTTGCTTCCAAGTACAGTCGATCCTTCTCACCTTCCAACTCTTTCATGCCTACCTAACGATATAGCAGAGGTCAATAGAAAGAGGCCTTGTAGTCAGACTTTGACTATATAATCTCGGGCAAATCTCTCTGATGCCATTTCCTCAGCTGGAAGATTGGGTTTATAAACTCTATCTATAATCATAGTTGTTTCAATAATCAAATATGTGTGGAAAGTCTGCTGTTAATCATAAATCATTGTTTATATGTAAGCATTATTAATCATAGATTAGAAATTACCTGGATTAGAAAAGAGTAATTCAATTTTTGATGAGCCTTATTATCAATATAGCATTAACACTTATGGTACTCATAAAAATGAGACAGTAGATAAGCAGCTCTTTATTAAACATTTCTCCCATAGCTAGCACACTCAGGGCTGTTTCCCTGGCTTTCCCTATGAAGTTAGGGAATCCCAAGGCCCCTTCTAAACCTTCATTTAACTTGACTTCTCTTCAGCTTCTGATACCGTCAGCCACCTCCTGCCTCCCTCTCTCCTCGGATGACTTCTAGGATGCTGCTTTCTCATTTCTCCTTGTACCTGTGTACAACTGTTCCTTTCTGGCTCATCATCACCTATTGAGACTGGTAAGTACTATTTTGCCCATACTTAACATCTTCAGGACTGGTTTGGGTCCTCTTCTCTATTTCCTACTATAATCTCAGTGATTTCATCAGATGCCGAGTCCAATCACCTCTACATAGATCCCTCCCAAGTCTGTCCATACAGTCTTCATCTCTCAAATGTCAATCCTGCATCACAAACTGCCGCTCCACACTGCCCCTGGACGTCCCATTGGCATCTCAAGCTCACTTCATTATCTTGTCTCCTTCAGAGGGATCCCTCCCTGTCCGCTGACAGCATCGCTACCTGTCTAGTCAAGGGATTCATGTCTTTGGAGGCCTTTTTGATTCCTTCCTCTCCCTCACTCCTCACACTTAACTACTCGCTATGATCAATTCTACCTTGTAGTCACTCCTTACCTCTAGCCTGGACTATTTCAATAGCCTCCAAATTGGTCTCCACTCTCCAATCGATCTTCAGAAAAGTCAAATTCCTATGATATTTAAGTCTCACCATTCACTCAGAAATGTTCACTGGCTCCCTAGGTGGTACAGTAGATACAGCATTTGGTCTGGAGTCAAGACCTGAATTCAAATCCAGTCTCAGATACTAGCTGTGTAAACTTGGACAAATCACTTAAATCTATTTGTCTCAGTTTCCTCAAATGTATAATGAGGATAATAATAGCATCTACATCCCAGGGTTGTGGTGAAGGTCTAATGAGATAATAATTGTAAAATGCACAATGACTGGCAATTTCCCCTAGCATAAAATACAAAATCTTCAATCTGGCACCTGACCATACATATTGCTTGATATTCCCTTACAAAAGACTCTGTCTAGTGCAATCCAATTGGTCTCCTGGCTGTCCATCAAACTTGACATCCCACCTCCCATTTCACAGATGCCTTCCTGCTTCACAAAAGCCCTGCCCTCTTTGAAGACATCACCATCTGCCAGATAGAACCTCCTAAATAAAGCCTTTTGTGATTCCTTCCAGCGGTCAGTGTTCTCTCCCTCCAGAAATGACTCTGTATTCACTCATCTACATACGTGTTCTATTCCCCCCTCATCACATCAGCTCCTAGTTTCCTGCTAGTCTTAGGATATACAGAGCAGTGATTTGCATATCAAAGGCTCTTAATAAATGTCTGTCAAACTGAATTCAGCTAGATCCTCACTGGAATTCTCAAGGCTGTTTTACAGAGCCCACATGAAAGGACAAGGGGCCAAGGTCCCTTCACCAAGGATTACCTAACAACTCACTGGCTTACCTTGGGTTAACCTATAGGTAACACCCCTAATATTAAATTGTGATGCTCTCTCTAGTGATTTTTGAAAAATCCATTGAATGTGATCAGGATCATCTCCATCCAACGTAACTCCCTCTGGAAAAAAGGATATAAATACATAAAAACATTAATTTTTCTAGAAATAATAATTTAAAATATATTTAACATCACCAAAATGAATTTATGGCTCAACAAAATTGAATGTGTTTTGTTAATTATTTAGAATTCTTAAATTTGAGCTTTTTACCTCCAAAAGGTTGTTCCTTGGGCCACTGTAATATCCTTGCATACTCAATACAATGTTCTGGGAGCCTGGGCATAGATGCAATGGTACACATGGGGAAATTAACCTAAAACCAAAAAATAACTGTATTCAGCTGAGGGTTTTAAAGGGTGCCCTTTTTCCCTTTTAAATACAGCTTTAGAAGAACATTTTTTCTTAACTAAATTGTGTGCCTGAAAAATTGTATCTTTTTATTAAAGTATCTGATTCATAAAAATTTACCTTGGTGTGTTACTTATGCAGCTAAAACATTTTAAATCATTATAAAGTTTTCTAAAATGAGCTAAGAATAACAGAACACTTGTGGTCAGCCTAAAACAGTAGGTCTGGCAGTAAGCTTTAAAATGGAGCTACATAGGGTTAAACAGAGAATTAATGAGCAGATTCTCAACACAACAATCCTATTCCCATAAATTTAAATTGGAAAGTTAAAAAAATATAAATTCTTTACAGAAAAAAAAAATTAGCAACAAGTCATGCAAGCTGACATAAATTGTTAAACCCCAGCTCCAAAATTCTAAGTAACTATTAAGTAACTCTGAGATTTTGAGATTAAATGGAATAACCTTGCATTATGTTAATGCCTGCTGGTGCTATCTAATCAACGCTGGCAGAACTAAAAGGAATGGTTAATTTTATCTTCATTTCAACATGCCTAGGAAAAAAAAAACTATGGTGAAGCTTGGGGGTGAACTAGGTAATGGGATAAATCATTCTTTTTCTGGGTGATAGAGAGTATAAATGGACAAGTGATTATATATCAATGTATGAGAAAAAATCCAAAATCCCACAAAGACAACATGGAGACCCTGGCATCTGATGTAACTAAACATCTCCAATTCATGGCAGTCGGGTCAATCTGTAACTAAATAAGAAAGGAATGTGAGAAATTGGATCTTCTTTTGGGGGGTGGGGGGGCAGCCTGTAGATTAAAACAATGGTAGAATCAAGGACTAAGTCAAGTTAATTAGAGGTCAGTAATAGGTCAGTAAAAAAAAAAAATAGGTCAGTAAACTATAAAGCCCAATACTCTTATCCAGCATAGATATATTTGGGATTACTTGAAGGCTTATTATTTATTCCTCTATACTATTCTTTTCCCATATGAATAAATAAGCACACTGCTGGTCTGAAGTGTGTAATCCATGCATTAGAAGGAAAAGAGAGGGCAAGTATTGGAGCTTTCCTTGCACCTAGGTATGATCAGAGCAGAAGAGGAAGTAGTCAGAGCCTGGTGTTCAACAGATCTAAGAAACCCAAGGAGTCCAACAGCATCAGCTTAGTATTGGGAATCACTGAATACAGAACCATTGTTAAAGTGAACTATGAAAGAATCCTGGTGGCCAAACAGAACTCCAGAATCTGGTCAACCTGCACCTGACCAAGAATTAATAAATCACCAGCAGAACACTAAGTCTTTGCCTAGTCTTCCAGCGAGAGAAAACTAATTCTCTCGCCTATCCCCAATTCCTTCACTCAGTGTGGGGAAGTTTTTTTACTCACTTATTTAAAATAGCTTCTCTGTTACTTCTCCTCATGCTCCTAACTTCTGACTACTCTAAAACCAAGCAAAACAAGTCTTATCTCTCTGACATATGACAGCCCTTTCAAGTACAGAGAGGTCTCAATTTACGTAAGTAGGCCACTCCCAAGACCTCTACATAAAGCTACCTTATATCATGTAAATTGGCCCACAGAAGCAAGGGAGGGAGGCAGGCAGGAGGGGGCCACCATAGAATTTAAGGATGTGTGGGGGCCGAGGGCAGACACATGGTATCCAAGCACAGACAGATGGAAAACACATCAAGAGCTGGACATTCGGGCAGGTGGGCAGAGTGAGGCAAACGTCTTTCTGCACTGGAGTCTTGGTACTGGAGGTCTCAAACCAAGCCCCCAATCTGGTGATGGTGGCAATCTCTCCTCCCTTCCATTCTTTCACTTTTTTTTTTAAGGGTTTTTTTTTTTTTCTGGTGGCAGGTTGGGAGGCTGCAGAGCGCTGAGCCGAGGGGCAGAAGCAGAGAGAGCACAGTATTGTACAATGAAGTTAACAAGTATTTTTTTGGAAACGTGGATTTCTTTCAGAATTCTTTATATAAAGCTGAATTTGCATAATGTGAGAACTACTTATACTTGAAGATAACTGTATCACATTCCCACGAAGTCCTCAACTATCTAGGTTAAACTACCCTAGTTTCGACAGCTGTTTATATGATCCAATCGCTACCATCTTAAAGGTCCCTCTTCTTTAAATTCTCCCCAAACTTTGGTGTCCAGAACCAAACCTAGTCCCCTGAATATAGTCTGAGCAAGGCAGAGTACTCAAAGACCCTCACCTCTATCTTTTTGGACACTGCCTTTCTCAAGGCAGCCTAGAACAGGCTTTTCTGGCCACTAAGTCATGTAGTAGATTCAAAGTGAGTGTATCCTAGGAATGCTGAAGGAGAATTGCAAATGATTTAACCACTTGAAGAAACAAGAGGCCCCTGAATGGGACACTCTTAACCAAGTCTCTCTTATCTCCCCAAGTTCTCCATTCTGTTTATGTGGCATGAGCCACCCCAATCCCTACCCTACCCAAGCACACAAAAATGAGTTAATAATATGTTACAAGTATAACAAGGATAAAGATGTTTAGTCTATTTTAATTTCTTTTTCTAAATTATATCTAGTAGGTCTTAAAACATGTTAATTAAAACTTAATTCCCTTCAGTAGTCTGTAAAACAAATTACCTGTGGTGGATAAAGTTCCAATGTACATTCAATACAAGCTGTCATTCCAGGTAGAATTACCCTAGCATTTCCTTTAAAACCTTCTGTTCCCCCATCTATCAAAGGAATAATGGAACTTGGATCTAATACACCATCTTCATAATTTAGAAGTGATATCTAGAAGAACATAAAACAACTATAAAAACAGAATTAATGCCAAAATTATCTCAGAACCTTCAAGGTAACATCACTGGGGAGTTGGGGGAAAGGGGAAAGGAAGCTGTTATAAAGTTAATTAGTTTTATTAATAAAAGTAGATTACCATACTGGTCTGAATATATGCTATCATTAAATAATAAATTCACCCTTAAAAGTGAAATTTCTCCAAAAAGAAAAATAGAACTAAGGATTTATTAAAAAGTTACCACATAATAATACACATATGTGCTCATGAATTTTTTTTTAACATTTCTTTCAATTAAAATACAGATGTTTTATTCATTTTTATCATAACTGTTCTCAGTTATCAGATTTATCATACAGAGACAGCATGGTGCAGAAGAAAGAATATGGAATCTGGAGTCCAAAGACCTGAGTTTGAAGCCCTTGTGCACATCTCTTAACTTTAGTGGACTTCAGCTTCCTATGAAAGGAGGAAGCTAGGCAGGATCCCCTTTAAGCTCAGGCCCTTTCATCTCTAAGTCTATGGTCCCAAGAGCTTTGTTAACAAAGAGATAAATTATAGACAACACTCTGGTTTTGTGCAAGTCAGATTTGGAAGAAAAGTTTGGGTACAGTCAGACAATTCAATAACTTCTTTACCCACAGTCAGAAAGGTTTCTACTAACTAATCTCCTACCCACAAAGCAGTGGGTTATAACTACTAATTCAAAACTAAGCAGTAATCTTGAGTTTTCAAAATCACCCCACGCAATGTAACTCTAAATTACTTGATGCCAGATCACCAAGAACTTAGAGAAACCAGAAAAAATATGAAAACATTACCAGCATGCCATTTATCCATCTTCTAGCAATAATGGAGTCCAGACCACAAACAATGATATGAAATTCTAAGAAAAAACAATGGAGTTTTAGTTAAAAAAAAAAATAAAAGGAAACCGTCTTCTTTATCCCCCTCCCTGCAGAACCTGCACTCTGCCCCAAGACCCTGGGCTCTTACTGGCAGGTTTTTACAATCATGTCCAGAACCAAACCTTCAGCCATCACTTTCTGGTTATTTTCAGTCTCAACCCTTTCAAGCATCCGTTTATGTGTTGCCTTCCCCAGTTAAGTTCCATGGGACAGTCTTGCCTGCCTATATTTATATCCCCACCTTACAGCAATGTGACAAGTACCTAGTATGCACTTAATGATTTTTCATTCATTTATAAATTGTAAATAATTCAGATTTACAAAGGACAGCATATTTTATCGGTATGTAAAAATATCAATTTTAAAATCCAATCTTTTAACTCTGGTTTTGCTAAATGAAACAAGGAGAAATTTAGCCTTTAAATTAGCACCACTTCTCTTTTACCACATCATCAATGGTTGTTAATGACCCAGTTTAGAAAAAGAAATACAAGATACCATTACTTTGCAGAGAGTTAATATTATCTCTATAAAGGAAAAAAACTAACTTTAAAACAATGACTTAGTAAAACATTTATTGTAAAATTATGAGATCTCAAGTGAAAACTTACGTCTATAGAAAGTATCGTCAAAATTTTGAATCTTGTTGAAATGTCTGAATATGAGTAAAGGAACGAATATATGTATGTATATGTACATATGTATATATGTGTATATATCAACATATATACACATATATAAGAGACAGACATACTCAAAATTTAGTTATGACTTAAAGTCACCAGCATTCAAAACAACTAAACTCATAAGACATTTGACAAATCAGACAAGTTAGCATTATCCATTTATTTACACACTTTAGATATGAATAACTGTTGAAAAGCTAATGCCAACTATGAGGTGCTACTAAAGTTTTGGGGGGAGGGGAGACTAAGGAGTCATCTCCTTTGCTGTGTAAAAGAGCCTTTCTATTTAATTCCATACCATATAGTCTTCATCTATCAGTCAGGTAGTTCTGTTAAAGCAGCTAGACTCAGATTAATTATGAAGAACAATTTTGGTCCCAGAGAACAGATTTCATAAACAGAATGCTCCCTATATACACTGTCAGATACCTACCGTGTTTCCCCAATAATAAGACCTATCCCGAAAATAAGCCCTCCCCTTACTGTGTAAGATTCCTCTAAAATAAGCCCTCCCCCGAAAATGAGCCCTATTGAGATTGCTACTGTAGTGAAGGTGATCCCCTGCGCTACACGCTACATTACGGTACCCTCCGTATGCACCGTTTCCCTCCCCCCTGTGAAATGCACCCCGCGCTCCAAGCTGCATCCAATCAGAGCTGCAGCAGTGAGCGCGTCATCCTGTTCTTCCCCAGTGATTTGCTTATTGAATAAAGGTACGTTTTTTTGTTCACATTTACCTGTTTATTAAAATTGCTGTCAATGTTCATTAAAATAAGCCCTCCCCTGAAAATAAGCCCTCTGGTGTTTTTCTGTCCAAAAAAATTTAATAAGACAGTGTCTTATTATCGGGGAAACACGGTAGCTCACCTCCTCTCTAAAAACTTCTCTAAGCAATGCACTCTGGAATCAGCTTTCCTTCTGCAGGATTCAGGATCATTTATGTAGAGCTAGACTAGACTTTGGTGGGAATCTAGGCCAAATTTTACAGATGAAGAAATACCAATTTGGAGAGGCCACCCATGTGAATGTTAAGAAAACAGAAAGAATGAACAAAGTATCATCTAAGTTAGGAAATCTTTGTGTAAGGCAAGAGAATCAAACAATGTCAAAAGAGATGACAAAGGTACACATTGTTTCATGTTCGTACTTTTTTTAGCCAAATAGTATTACACATCCATCATGTGTAAAGATCTGTCCTAATCATCAGGAAAAGACTAAAGAGACAGTCCAATGCTTCAGGGCACTTATCTTTTCTAACGTCCATATTTCATTCTTTACATATCAGTAACAAAAAAACCTGTTTCTTGCCTAATATTGCTGGCTCTTCCTGGATTTTCTACTATCAGCAACTCAAAAGTTGCCAAGCTGTGACATCAAAGTTCGGTCTTAATTAATGTCTCCTCCTGGTGTTTGGGGACCTGGGTCCTCCAGGCCACACCAGCAGAACACAAGGTCTGGCAGGTTCTGAGGTGGAAAGGTCCCAAGTATGGTCTGAGCTATAGGCTGTGTCTGAGATCTTAAGAGTCAGCCTAGCCAAGGAAGGAAATGGCTGTCACCACAAAGCTGGCCACAGAAACAATGAAACCTATAAAAAATACCAAATGGGCTTAGAGTCTAGATAGAAGCCCACATTCAGAGTCAATCATCAGAAAAAGGCCAGAGGCAGTTAAGAATCATGTGTCTTCACCATCTTGAAACATTTAAGTTAATACCAGATACCCTTTAATTTGAGATCTTTCAATAATTACCAACTAGAGGAATAAAAGTCTACAGATCATATTGACATTCTCCCTCTGAATGAAAACAGAGAAAATGAAGTTGGAACAGAGCACAGAATGGCTCAAAGGGTCTCCTTAAACAGGCAAATAAAGACCACAGAATCACAGATTTTGAGTTGTAAGGCACCTTAGATGTCTTCTAACCCAATCCCCCCATTTTACTGATGAAGAAACTGAGGCTCAGAGATGGAAAAAACCTGAAGTCATATAGGTAGTAAGTTGCCAAAGTGGAACTGAAAGCCATTTCCTCCGACTCTAAACCCAGTACTCACTCTACTGAACCATGCTGCAGTTAGTTTTACTGGGGACCCCAAGGCAATATGAAACATCTTTTCATGGGGAATGTGGTCATCTCACTTAAGAGTATTTATAAACTAGTTATCATGAGAAATGTTAACTAGTTATTCTGCAAATAAGCATAAAGACCACCAAGAAGACAAAAAATAAATCCAACAAGCATTTATTAAGCAATGACTAGATACCAGGCTCCAAGGACACAAAGACAAAAAGCAAGTATTTCCTGCCCTCCAGGAACCTGCATTCTACCAAGGAAGACACTAAGTACAACACAGATGCCTAAGTTTATACAAAATAAATACAAGGTAACTTTTGGAGGGGAGGAGCACTCACAGGAGGACAGGAATAAGGCTTAATCAATGCAGGTGGCTCCTGAGATGAGCTCTGAAGAAAAAGTCAAGAGATTAGGAGGCCATTGCCACAGTCTAGTCAAATAAGTGATAAGGGCCGTGCTTCCAAGGAAGAAAGTGGGTATGTTTGAGAGACATTGTGAAGGTAGAAAAGAGTTTATAAGATGTCTTGAGACTTAGTGATGTCAATGGAAAAGCCGGAAAGGATGGCAGGAATTGTTGGAAAGGCATCAAGTATGTCTGATAAAAACCTAGCATCCAAAATAAACGGAACTGGCACAAATTTCTAAGGACAGGAGCCATTCCACAATAGCTAAGTGGTCAAATGATATGAAAAGTTTTCAAAATAAATGCAATTAGAGAACCACAGAATCTGAGTGGGAAGAGACTTCAGGGACCATCTGTCCAATCCATGCCTGAAAAATAACCCTACCTACAACATACCTGACAAATTCCTTCCATGAGTAAGTGCACAGTCTTTCCCGAGCAGTCCATCATCCATCTGAATAGCTCTGGTACAAAGGCTTTCCTTAACTCAATATGCCTCTTTACAATTCCTATTCTAAGTCATGCCACCCTGCCTCTTCTATAGGAAAGCTCCTCTCTCAGTTCCCAGGAGACTGCTCCTATTCAGGCTAAACATCACAGCTCCTTTAACTGATTTTCCTACAAAACATGTTCCAGGCTCGTCACCATCCTGCCTGACCTCCTCTAGACATTTTTTTAGTTTATCAACGAAATATGGTGCCCACAACTGAACATTAATATTCTGAAAATGGTCTGACCATAATACAAAAAGACTATCACTTCCCTATTGCTGGAAAGGAAACCTGTATGCAAAAATGTTCCAAATTACCAATACAGAAAACTAAAATGAAAACAATCCTTGGATATCATCTCAAACCAATGAAATTAGCAAAGACAACAGAAAACGAAAGTCTATACTGGAAAGGCTATAAAAGCACAGCAATTCAGTTAGTGGGGTGAGAAGTAGCTAACAATTCTAGAGGCTAATTTGTGATTATTTGAGAAAAGTTACTCAATAGATTGTGATTCAGAGATCCTACTAGGCATCTAGACAATGATAACAAAAGAAAAGTCCCATTTATGCCAAAATAATTATGGTAGCAATAGAAACAAAGTATAGAACAAATAAAGAAAAGCTGAACACATTTTGATTTATGAATGTAAAGGAATATTACAGAATAACAAATATGATGAATTCAGGGAAACATGGTAAGATTTATAGAAAATGATTCAGTCTAGAAAACAGAACCAGAAGAGTAGAGACTATAATAACATTAAAAAAAAAAACACTAAAAGGTAAAAGAAATCACATCCAATGCAACAGGTTAAAGGCAGAGGCAACAGAAAAAGGAAGAGCTTTCCTACTAAAAGGGATTATATTCCAAACTTTTTTTTCAATGATGATCAAAACTTGGTTATTTATGGCCCAAAGCCACTGAAAAACCTCCAGAACAAAGAGGTTTCAAGGTTACTGATTCAAATTCTGATGACCAAAGAAACTCAATACCTACCTCAAAGTATTTATAATCTTTTACCTTGTTTTCAAATCTTGAGCATCAAAATGTTCCATCACTGCAGGCTGTGAAAGGGCTCTGGAACTAAGGCCAGGACACTCAGGATCACTGAGGACAGTGCATATTTCCTGGCTTTTTGGAGAGGGCCAGATCAGCCCAATCCTAAGAGGGAGTATATGAGTGAGCTGATCTAAAGAACTCTTATAACCAGCAAAGAAATTACATAAAGGACACACTCTATAGGATTTGAGATCACCTAAACCAGGGGTGGGGAACCTGTGGCCTCAAGGCCCTATATGGCCTTCTAGGTCCTTGGGTACATACAGCCTTTTGACTGAGCCCAAGTTTTATACAACAAATACTTTTATTTAAGGGGATTTGCTCTGTGAAGTTTAGATTCAGATAAAGTGCTGCATGTGAGGACCTAGAGGGTCACATGTGGTCTTGAAGCCGTAGGATCCCCACCCCTGACCTAAACAAATGTTTAATGAGTATCTCTGGGCCAGCATAAGGAACTACGCTAAGTGTTACAAATCTGACAGTCAGGACCCTATTCCAGTCATAGAGAGCTTATATAGCTTTGTGGAAAGATAGAAATATATAAAATGTTCAAAAAGCAAGGAACAGCACCTCAAGATAATGATAAGAGAGACATTACAAGACACCACATAATTCATCATCACATTATACAGAGAGAAGACCCCTGGATTTGGAATCAGACACCCTAGACGTAGTTCTATCACTTGTTACCTGTTACCTCAGGCAGGTTAGGTTGCTTTATCTCTCTAGATCCAAACGTCCTTGTCTAGAAAACTGAAGGGGGTGGCCTAGACAATCTCTCGATTTCCTTCTGTCTCTACATCTATGACCTTATGATCCCACACCTATATGGCCTTGGGTAAGTCAGAGCTGTTCCTTCTAGTTCTAAAATGAGGATCTTAAAATGACTATTGGTTCTGTAGCATACTTCCTTCCTCTTGATAGGGAGTGAGCACCTAAAGGTACAGTTACATACTCTGTAAGGCCCACCACTGTATAAGGAGGTTTTGCCTAATTATTTTACCTGTTTTAAGGGAAGGTGCTATGAGAGTATGGTATATAAAATGCATTAACATGACAGTAAAAGGTTATAGATTTTTAAAATGAAAAATAGCAAAGATTGGTAGAGATTCCTCAGAAATTTTACAGTGGTACATCACAAATGCTTTTTACAAGAAGAAAATCCAAAGGCACTGGTCATGACAACCATGAACAAAAATGAAACAAAACAAAATGATACCAAAGAGAATGAAGTTCTCTGACCAGATACACCAGCTAAAGAAAAAAATTAACTCTGAAGGAGCCAAATGTGCTAAAAAGGCAATAAAATAGGCATTTTTAAGGTATCTCAAAGAGAAGAGTTCAAAGAATGGAAAAGATAATAGGTGGTATTTTTATATGTGTGTATATTGAGGGAAATCAGTAACTCATCAGCAAATGATCCATATACATACTTTCTCAACTCTATAAAAATCTTTATGAAAACTATACACACATGAAAAGAATCCTGGATGAAAACCTAACAGAGCTAGCTAGACATACTCTTCTGGAATGCTATTAAAAATACTTCTTTCCAAGAATGCATTTCACTTGTAAGATTTTACAATTTATTTACATCAAAGATTTATGACTTTCCCTGGGTGAGGACAGATGTCACTTCTCTTAGTAGAAAGGCCTCAGGAACTGCTAGCTAAACACGATTCATCATCTCAAGGGCAGCCTTCGGGAAATAAGCTTACCCTGTGCTCCGCCTCCAAGCCTATGGTGACAGTCTAACAGGGACAGCAGAGCTTGTGCTGCAGTGCCAGAGCCTTCCAGAAGTGAAGGCCATCTGATAATCAGGATAAAATATCCAAAGGGAGCATTAGAAAAGGCCCATCCCATTTTCCCACTCCATTTCAGGGTTTTTAACCAATAATTTTTTTTCTAAATTCTTTCTGTCAACCTATACAAAAACAAACCCTAACCCTACACAAAGGTCAAGATTTTTAGAAAAGATGGCATCTAACATGTCATTTTAGTTTGAAATAAATGAATCAAAAGACTGCTTCACAGCAAAAAGGATACGGAACTACAGCACAATTAGGGATCCTTTCGTTTAGGAATTCTGCAGCAACTTCAGCTTTGGATCTTCCGACATCTTTAGGCCTGGAAAAATACACCATTTAAAAAGCTCTAAGTCACGATTACTGTCTACAGAAGAAAACTCTTTCAGAGGATCTATTTAAATTCTCAAACATATCAGTAAATCATTGATTGCCACTGCCTTGCTCCCCACCCCTGCTTTGAAGTCAAGGGCTGTCTCTCTCCCAACCACTCAGCTGCTCCTTCTCCTGCTTTCCTGGTTAAAACCAGTCCTCACCTCACTCAGGTCTTCTCGTGTTCTTTCATACTCAAGTTTTCCAGGCTCCTGTTAACTAAAAGTCTCACAGTGGTCTACAACTCCACATCCCTACCATCCACATCTACACATCCTCCCAGGCCCTCATAAGCACTAACCTCACCCAATACCAGGCTCTGCTGCAGGGACGTCTCCACTTTAGAAATGCACATATCATTACTTCCATTGCACTGTCATTACATGTAGGTGAGTCACATCTACTAGACTATAGAGCTCCTTCATAATTGCAAGGAATGTTTTATCTCAACTTTGCATCTCATTTACCATCTGGCACAGGGCTCAGGAGGAGGTTAAGGTTTATAGTGCAATGAATTTCCAAACAACTTCAGCTGGAAAAATATCACAGATACGACTGCTACAGTTGCATATTGATTTAGCTAACCTGTCCGGTCAAGAATATTCAAAAATCTGCACAGACAGTTCATTATTAAGACAGATTTGCTTAAATGTATTCACTCTATTTTCAGCAGAATATCACCTTGAAAGTGTTTTTCCTGTAAACTTTTAACCTGTAATCAAATATTTTTATAGAAAACAGTATCATTATCCATACATGAATTTATTTTTAAAAGAATCACTGAAATTAAACCTATTAATAAAAGTTTGTAAAATAGCATGAAACCTAAGAAATAAATAATTTAGGACAACACTTACCTAAACAAAAACTGCCTATTTAGGTTGGAAACATCTATGGTGTCCATGTCTATTACATGAATTTGTCTAAAACCAGACAATGCCTGCAGGAATAAAAAAAAAAATTCAAGTAAATAGAACAGTGGGGGATTGTCTGACTTTCAACCAAAGGAAAGATTTCTCTCCCACTTTTCAGTGACGAGCCACCACAATACTACCAATTCTGCCTCAGCAGTAATAAATTCTGGTTAAGATTGCAAGTTCTATCCAATTGTAGAGGATCCTAACAGCTTTCAGCAAGATTTATAAATTTTCAACATGGCTAAAAGGCCTAATACTATCTAGTTCTAAATATAGTACCAGCATCCCAAATTTAAGGGATAATAATATCCCTTATAATCCAGAAACTTCGTTGATCAAATTTGCTGAAAACAAAGTCCCTAATAAAGTCATCTTTTTAAAAATCCTGCTTGACAGGATATTTGGCCTGGTGAAGATGAGTAGCAACACTCTCTTTCTGAATTACAATTCCTTTGGCATCTGCCTGCAGATTTAGGTAAAGCTCACAGTTGCGCCCCCTATGGAGAGGCAGAACGTCTAGCTAGTTTTTTTGTATAATGCTGCAAACAGTCCTACTCCAACATTTTAAAGAAATCAAGCCAACTTTCAATGTTTCAGTTTTCTCAGAAAGATAGTCACTATTCATCTTCACCAGGCAGAAGGTTCTATCCCTGCTTCCAGATTAAAGAATTGTTCCCAAAAGTGACACTTCATTGAAAATGTCGATCTTTACTAATTTGGCCCAATATGTTTAAGTGATCACAATAAAACATTTAAACATTTTATTTAAAATAAATACTACAATCCTCAGACCCTAATCTTGTTTTTGTTTTAAATCAGGTTAACAAACTGAAAAGAAATCTTGTTTGTATTTTATATGATTATCTCTAAAAAGCAAGAGAACAAATTAGAAGTAAAATAAAATTTTCCAAAAAAATAAAATTCAATTCTCCCACTTGAAAAGCTTAGTCTTACACATGAAATGTGTAGGCTGACCAGTAATGAAGTTGTTAAACTATTCTTAAATTATTAAATAGGTAAAATTCCTGTTTCATGAATTTCCACACATATAAATGAAGTCTCCTTAATTAGTATTCAAAAGAAAAAAATTTGTAGATTATCACAGAATGTGTATCAGAATATATCGTTTTTTAAAAACTCCATATTTGCAAATAACAACTTCTTGAGAGTACAGAGGATAAATGAAAGGCAATTTCCCCTTTACCTAAATCTTACTTAGCCTTCAAGAATCACAGTGCAAATCTTTTTCTTCATAAATAAAGTTTTGCCTAACTACTACTCAAACATACACATTGACCTCTCTGACATCCTATGATACTGTGTCTATAACAATGTGCTGCCCCCCTTGGCAACTGTGTGCTATTTCTAGTCATGACTCATTCCAAATGTGTCTAATCTTCCTGAAGATAACATAAGCCCCTGGAAGGCTGGACACCATGGAGTATTTGTTTTGTACTTTTCAGTGACTGCTCAGTAATGAGCACATAATGTGTAATTAATTGCATTTGTGCAATTCCCTTTAAAGATGAGTTTAAAGTTTATGGTTAATAAAATGCTGCTGAAAATAAATACATATTTATACATCCCTCTGCTATCTAATTCCATCTCTACCCACTCTGTCCACTTACCCCACTCTGCATCCCACACAGACCTTCCAGAAACAAACTCTTCAAGAAAACAAACTGACAGGAACTAGTAAACCCCTGCTTTTATGTTAATAAAAATCACTGTTACTACTGGTCACCAGACAAGACACAGTCAAAGCTTCACTAAATAGCACCCTTTATCAAGATAGAATTTATTAAAATGCTGTTTAGCCAGAACACTAAAAGGGGTGCTGGCATTCCTGATTCAAGGAATCCCCTCTCAATACACCGGGGGATCTATGAATTCACCAATGTGAATATTTCCCCTGATAATGCAGATTAAAGCCTATCCACGTTCTCAACAATTTTTTAAAAGTTCTAAAGCCTGCCATCCCTACCATCCCTAGCCTAGTTCCGCAAAAATTTCACTGAAACCAGCACATGCTTTTGCCATAATAAGTCCAGGGTTTGGTTGGTAAAGCACTAAGGTAAGGAAACTATAACCAAGGAATGTTATTTGATACTCATATTTACTGACTTTGAGAGGAGATACTTAAGAGTTGAAATGTAATCAAAGTTCCCAACACATATTTTAACAACCTCCTAGAATTTAATCAGCTGAATTCATCTAAAAAACAAAAAAAGAGAAAAATTATAATCAAATGCAATAAAGTTCCTGGGATTAGAAATGAGGGAAAGGTTTAAATTCTCTCAGAAAAATAAAAAAAAATCAATTCATTACCAGATTTTTCAGGAGTTCACATCCTAATCCTCCTGCTCCAATGACTAGCACTTTACAAGTATCTAACAAAAACTGAAGAGACTGTAAAGAATAGAAAAGTACATTACAATATGGAGATATAAGGTAAAATTTGCACACCATGAAAGGCATCAAATTAAAGATTCATAAAATCTTAATAGTTTTATGTTTGTGAAAAATAAAATATAGGGTTTTTTAAAAGCACACACATATTTAAGCTGCTTATATGTATTCAGTAGTTAAAACTTAAATTCCAAACCTTTAATTTTTCTGATATTCTTTCAGTTTCTTTTTTTTCCTCACTATTGAAATTTTTAAAAGGTATTTTAATTTTCCCTATCAAATTTGATAAAGTGAAAAACTGTTCCTAGGTTAGGCTTGCTTTCTTTTAATGCAGAAGTAGGGAAGGAATCAAGTTTATTATATCTGCAATTTAACAATTTAATGGACACAAAAAGTATCCCAATAATCCTCAATAGGGACAGGGACAAGAACAGGGACTGGACTTGTGATTTCACTGGCAGGTC
Source organism: Petaurus breviceps papuanus (assembly GCF_028583685.1). NCBI lineage: Eukaryota > Metazoa > Chordata > Mammalia > Diprotodontia > Petauridae > Petaurus > Petaurus breviceps. The sequence goes on along the minus strand of NW_027185761.1, from coordinate 44,632,469 downwards.
ACTCCAGGATGAAGAAATGTCCTCTACCAAAGCAGGTCAACATCTTCTTTGCAAATTACATACTTAAGATTAGCCTACAGCAAGCACTGAGAGCTTAAATGACTGGAACCGGGTCACTCAGCAGAAGGTGTCAGGGCAGAGCTTGAACCCATATATTCCTGGCTTCTAGAAGAATGTTCTATCCATTAGGCCACAATGCTTTTCTCTCATTAAGTATTTAATGAGCCTTCAACATTTTAAAGTAAGTTCCAAAGTCAGAAGCCATTTTTTCAAATGTAAAAACACAAAACCAACACTTGACAAGAGTTGGCAATATTAAAGAAAAGACAAGCCTATTAACAATGATAATAGTACTAATATTGGGCTGTAAAGGGCGAGCCTGTGTAAAAACTGGCTAAAATGTTATCTGGAAAATTATAACTAAAAAGGCAGGAAATTCGTATTACTTGAAATACAATTATCTTGTAGCAAAACATTAAAAAAATAAATGACCCAACGATAGCAAATACATTAAATGGAAAATTAAATAGAAAGACACATTCTCCAACACTTAGGAAAAAATGTAAACAAATATTCATTCTACCATTCTTTGAACTGTCAACAGTTGGAGAAAGAGAAATTCAAATTTGCATTTTGTTTTTATGAAGATGCTTCTCTCTCAAAATGAAAAAAAAAATCTCAAAGTACAAATACACACATATTTTCCCCCCCATCACAAAGTGAAACAAATAGCTGTGAGAGGAAAAAAACAGATAAAAATTATTTCAAGTCATGTCTCTTCCAGTTCTAAAAATTCTATGAGTCTGAGTCCAAATTAATTTCAATTCAAAATATTTAAGTGTCTATGTGCAAAGTACTGATTTAAATGATTTGTAAATGATTACATGATTTAGAGTTACTCTGTGTTCAATGGGAGTGAATGTTCCAAGTAAACAGCCAATATTATAAAAGTGACATATTAAATGATCAATGCTTATTTTCACTAGAATTCCAAATGAGCTATTACCAGATTTTGAATGAGTAAAATGAACTCTCCAAAAAAGGTTTTCAATTGATACAGCAACATAAAGATGAAACTGATAATTTAAGGACGTGTGTGTGCGTGTGTGTATTCATATGCACATACATTCTTAAAATTAGTTGCAAATATTTGGCTTTTTGATAGTTAAAGAATTAAGATTGAAGATGTTAAGGTTTCTCTAAACATGGTGATTAGTATCACTCCTAAATCAGAGAACAAGTAAAACAGGTATTGTTTTGTTATGAATTTGAAACAGAACTACAAGAGGAGTTATTTAAAATAAATACTTCTCACTTCAGTGCTTGGTTCGAAATCAGGGTGTGTGAATGGTCCAGATCGCTCGAGGAACTTCTTTACATGGTTCCAGCGACCGTCCCAGTCTCCAGTGTCCCCACACCCACCATCAACAGCCATTCTGCATAGAACACAGTAAATTGAGCTGCAAAAAAATCAGTATAAAAAAACTGTACCTACAGCTACTTATGTGATTTTTTTTTTTACATTGCAGGAAAACAATCTGCCCAAATACTACAAGAATATATTCTAAGAATACATGATGCTTTCAAAATTTTTCTAAGCTACTCAGTTCATTAAAAGTTTAGAAATGTCTCACAAACAATCTATTCCTATTTCCATTTCATTCTATGAAATACTCCTACAGCATGTCCATATCCTCATTATTTGAAACTATGTTAACCAAGTTTATGATGAAGCATTTTAAAAATAAGTTTTGATTTTTCTTAAATCTTGTAGAGCAGTATAAAAAATCAAGCTCACCCTTTGGGCTGTCAAGAAAACAAATTCTTGTAATGTCTACAAAGGGGACATTTTTGTAAGCTTTTCCAATTTGCGAGATGCAATTATCTCAAGAAATGACCAATTTTTTAAAATAAAAAAGCTGAAGTCATAATGATGCTTGAAATCAAAATGGAATTTATGTAACCTTTAAAGGTACAAGCACTTTTCATTTTAAAAAATTGTTTCAAAAATAATGAGTAGAATATTTTCACAGAAAAAAAAAAACTAACCTCTCAATTTTTTAACAACTGAAGTCAATGTGATGATGTATGAGTCAAGAATACCTAGGCCTGAGTCCTACTTCTTAAACAGTAACTATGTGACCATGAATTCAATGAAACTCTCAGGGTTCCGGGCAACTCTCATATTTTTATTAATTTAATGGACCTTACATCAGTGAAGAGACTTCTCCACAACAGAAACCAAAAAAGAAAAGAAAAATCCAACCGCTGAATATATCCATGTATTAATTTCCTGTCACCACTAAACAGAGAAAAGAGTTTCTTCAAAAAGACTTTGAATTCCATCACTGATTGTCACTAAAGACTACTTTCCCACCCCACAAATGATAGGCTGGTTTTTTTTTTTTTGTTAACATTCCTACAACTTGTTTCCAAATGCATTAATTAATTTTACACATACAGTATGGATACATAAGGAAGAATTTGCATATTGGTGTTTTTATAGAAAATGTAAAGGTTTAATTATACCTTTAATAATTTAAAATCACAAATTTTGATGACAAATTAATCTATGTTTGTAGCTGGCATATTAGGTAGGATATCTCACAACTACATCCAGTTTCTCCACCCTTTCCACAAGAGGAAACTCATACAGTTGATTTAAAAGAATTACATTGTTCAGAATTGCAAGTTGCTTAATTGCTACTAATTGTACTCAACAACTGATAAGAAACAAATCTGAAACCATTTACCTTTCTTTTGTAGCCACATATTTTCAAAAGTCTTTTAAAACCATGTTTTAAAAGTATTTTGTTAAAAGTTTAAAAAAAAAATCCAACTTCCAATTTTAACAGATTTGGAAGTCCTGACAACTTGAGGGGAGGATATATGAGTTTTGATACAGGTCTCAGGTTAGCCAGTAACTATTTGTATGACCTTGGAGAAGTCACTTCCCTACCATGATCTTCAACCACCTTACCTCTAAGAGGAAAGGGTGAGCCTCAATGACCTCTTGGGTCCGGTTTTATGAATTTGAAACTAGGATGCATCCGATTATCAAAGCCAGAAGCCTTTACCCATGTGACCTTGGGCAAAGCACCGAGTCCCGGAGGACGCAGGGATGCTACATGACCCGCAGGAGCACGTCCTGGTGCTCTGGGGTTTTGCGGCCGCCCGACCCCAAATTCCCTGGTCTGTAACGTGCCCCTACTGATCTCTGCAGGTGGGTGTGGGTGTGTGCGCGCCTGGCACAGAGCGGACGGGTGAAGGGCCCGCCCCCGGCTCCCGCCAGCTCCACGCCTACAAGCCCCACACCCCAAGGCGCCCCCCGGGCGGGAGCAGGCCCCGCAAAGGCGCTAAAGCAAAGCGTTCCAGACGCGGGCGGCAGAGCCAGAGGCGGCCCCTCCGGGACCGCAGCGGACAGCGCCCCTCGCCAGGAAGGGGGCGGCCCGGGCGGCCTCTACGGCTCCTCCCGGCCTAGGGCGACCTCTTCCTCCCCCGACCCAAGATCCTGAGGGCGGGGGGAGCTCGGCATGCGGGCACGGAGGGAAGGATGGAGAGGAGAGGGGCGGGGGGAGGAGCGGGAGGGGCAGAGACGGGGGCGCAGGGGAGGGGGCAGCAGGGGGGTGCCTGGGGGCGGGGCTAGCTGGCGCGCCCGCGGGCGGCGGGGGCAGGGCGGGGACCCCGGGCCCCCCGCCTCCCGGGCCCGGCCCTGCCCGCCCCGCCCCCGGCAGCACTAACTTCTCCGCCAGCAGCTCCTCTACTCTCCTTCTTTTCTTCTCCCTAAAAGAAAGAGAGAATAAAAGAAGGGTCAGCGTTCCTCCGCCGCGCACCGGGCACCGCGAGGGGGAGGGCAGCGGGGGAAGAGTCGGGGGAGGCCCGGGGGTCGGCGGCGCCGCTCGCTCCCTCCCTCCCTCCTGGCCCGGCACGGCTCTTCCGGCGATCCCCGATACTTACGGCTCCTCGCCATCCGCCATATTGTTTCTCCCCCTCTTCCCACAAGGCACCGCGGCAGCCCCTCCCGCCCCGGCGCGGTTCCGCGACGGGAGGAGGAGGCGGCGGAGAGGGGGACGGAGGCCAGGACGGATAAAACGCTGGGCGCAGGCGCGACGACGGAAAAGCGTAAGGGCAGGGGGCAAAGGGCAGGAGGCAGGAGGTGGAGTCTGGAACCCACCTCCCTCCGCTTCCTCTCCTCCACCCACCCCTCTCTTCCAGCACCGCCCATCCGGGGCGGAGCTTCGAATGCGGGCTCCGCCCTCCCCGGTGACTTGCCCTCCTTTACCCGAAGGGCCTCGGAGGGCGTGGTGGCTAGGCTACCGCCTCTTGAAATAAGGGAGACACAGGTTCGAATCCCGCTTCTGGCTGCCAAAAATTAACGCGTTTTTAGTAGAAAGGGCAATAAGTAAGGGCACCAGCAGCAGGTGGTATTTGATGCTATAAAAGGAGCTATTAACTATTTGTGCCTGACCTACGGTAGAGCTCTCTGAGCTCATATTGGTCTGATCAGCCACAGTTGGACACACTGTACACTGACCCTGACATATCTCTTGTAACATAAAGAACTTCACATTGTTGAGCATAATATTATGTCTTATTGATACATATTGATATGTCATCTTTATCAACTCACCCCCATCCACAGCTTAAGGAATCCTTTGGTCCTGAACCATACACCAAGGCTTTTGCTGTTTTGACCAATTCTCTGAACTCAGGCCCACTGAAGGTCCAGAGAGTCTCTTTCCTTTCCTTAGGCAGAGAACTGTGAATGTCTTCTATATCAAGAATCAAGAAACTTTGGGTCCTAATCCCAAGAGAGAAGAAACAAAATATCTGAACTCTGATCTAGAGAACTCCTACTTCTGAGCAGAAATGATGCCAAGGAATTTCCATTCAGAATTGGAGATTAAATAAACAGGTGTTTGTTTAGCGAGGAATTGTCCAATCCCAAAACAGAAGAGAAAAAATTACACAAACTCTAAACTAGAGAATTCTCATATACAGAACAAAAATGACAACATGAAATCAGGATTTGGGATCAAATAAATAAGTTTTTATTTAGCAAGGGAGCATTGTCCTAAGAGCTGTGGAAGTGGGGGAAGCTACGTGGTCCAGTGAATAGAGCACTGGCCCTGGAGACAGGAGCACCTGAGTTCAAATCCAGCCTCAGACACTTAACATAAAAACTAGCCTGTGACCTTGGGCAAGTCACTTAATCCCAATTGCCCCCAAAAAAAGAAAAAAAAGAGAGAGTGAGCTGTGGAAGTGACAAAAGTATAAGATATTGTTCCTGCCCTAAGGAAGTTATGCTATAGTTGTAGAATCTACATAAATCTACAGCAAATCTACATAAATGGGAAAATATCAAATAACCAGAAATAAGGTCTCAAAATCATGCTACAAGAAATGTTACAAGACACTGCTAATTCATTGCCAATGTAGTACAGTGAGAATCACTCCATTCGGTGTCAAGGAGCCAGATTCAAATTATGACTTTGTTTTTGACCTTAGGAACTTTCCTTTCTTTGGATCTCAATTTCCTCATCTGTAGAAAGAGGTGGGGGTGACCACACTGGACAACTTTTGAAGTCTCTTCTAATGCAAAATCCACCATTCAATTAATTCTTCAGGTCAAAACCGCCAAGGCCAAACCATGATTGCCCAATGCACTGCTGGGAAGAGGTTTTGTTATCAGGATAAATTATAGAAAATAAGATTTTCAGGTATAAGGCAGGGAGGAAAGGAATATTGAGGGCTCAGTCCTTAGAACATGTTCAGATTTATCCTCCCTGGTGGGTACAGAACATGTGCATATATTCCCTAATTGGTTCTAATCCAACATATAAAACTTATGAAGATTGTTTCCAGCCACCAGGGACTGAGAGGCTGGTACTGGGTGATGATGAAAAGTCTTGTAATTGGTTACAGAGCCAGAAGAACCCAAGACTTAGGAGGCAGGCACTGTGCTTGAATACGAAAGGGAAGATTTGCCTATTTCTCCTTCTGTTTTCCTTCCTGGAATGGAGTGAAGCCAGGACTTCTGTGAATTTCTGAGTGACTGCTCTCTCTTCTATCTGCCAAGTGGCTATAAACACATGGCAACTCTATTTCTTTTGTGTTTGTCATTTCCTGATCTTAGATGGATGGATGTCCTGAGAGCTGAGTTCCCAGGTGAGTTTGGAAGAGCCAAAAGATCAATCAGAAGTTAACACCAGTGCCTGGAGGGTATAGCATTGGTACTGGAATGGGATTGGCCAACCACAGAGGAAGCACCTTAGGATGTAGGTAGAAAGAGAGAATGTCAATGGCTTTAGGGATCATGCCCCAGTGACAGAGAAGTGCTTTCTACAGACTGAAGAAGTAACAATTTTTAGAGTCTAGCTGAGAGCTAAACCTAAGGGGAACCTCAGAGGTGTCTACAAAGTGAGAAAAGAATTTCAGGGCAAGAGGTCAAATGGTTCCCCTTGGCCATATGTTTCCTCTACATGACTTCTTCACTGCCATTGTCCTTTAAGCTCACTCCAATTGGTTTTTTTATTAGTTTTTTTGAAGGTCTAGTTCTTTACTCTGAAAATCTTTTTTTTTCTGTTATAAAAACACCAGCACTATTAGTTTCTCTTTCTCCAGACTGCCTCCCAAAGAGACTACACCAAAGGAGTACATAATTCTAAGCCAATATTAACAGCTGCAAACCCAACTTAGACCTCATAGAAACCTCACCAAAAAAGGAAAATTAGTAATAGAACAGCACTCAGCCAGCCCCTGGACAGGAGAAATCACACAAAGCCAGAGGAGGGGCCAAATAACATAGAGAATAATGTTTAGAAATTTAAAGTTTTTGCATAAGCTATTCATTATTTCTCCAGTTCTAAGTAATACAAAGCACAATGAAATGGTACTTTTAATAGCAGTTTTGGACCTCGGAATGACTAATGAGATGAGTTTCACTTGACTAGTCAGTGGCCCAAAAAACTGTTAATTTCTTTAAGAGCTAGGGTGGAAATAGGAGTAGGGACTTCAACTTCTGGGGCACATAATCCATTTTGTGAATGGGTAAGGGAAAAGGTGATTTGGTCACAAAGAGGCCATTTTGTATAATTTGCTCAGTTGCTACTGATAAAAAAAAATGTTTTTGAGCTGCCCCAAGATACCTTAATGCTAAAAGGCAAAGGAGCACTCTTTTGGGGCAAACCCTTGGAATGACCTTTCTGGTTTGACTGGTACTGGGCACCAAGAACATTGAGGTTTCCTAGGGTGGAATCTTTCCTTGGGCTATGTTTAGCTCTCAGAAAGGCTGACACCACTTTCCATTTCCTTTGGAGGAGGGATATTGTTTAGGAAGAAAGAGTTATCTCAAAATGAGAAGGTGATTAGATGTGCCTAGAAGCTGGGAAATTATCTGGAATATTTGGCAAATGGTTGCTACTCTGACAAAAAGGCTCATTATATAGTATATAATTTATATTTACATCTGGATATATAATATCTCATGTATATATATGTATACACATGTGTGTATTATAGCACATGCTTATAAATACACTCTTGTATTGTGTTCATGGTCCTTTAAATGCTGTTTCCAAAAGTGCTCAGCCCCTAGTTCAACTGGAATCACTAGAGGAAGAAAACAAGCATTTATTAGCACCAACTATGGGCCAGAGACCATGCTAAGAAATTTATAAATATTACCTCACAAGTACTTGAGAGGTAGGTGCTATTATTATCCCCATTTTAGGCTTAAGGAAACTGAGGCAGAGTAGGTGAATTGTTCAGGGTCACACTAACAGGAAAAACCCAAGAGCAGATTTAAATTCAGGTCTTCCTGACACCAGGCTCTCTCCACTGAGCCACCTGTCTCTTTTCTAAGAAAGCTTGTGGGGCAGCTAGGTGGCGCAATGAACAGAGTCCTGGAGTCAGGAGGACCTGAGTTCAAATCCAGCCTCAGACACTCGACACACTCGATGTGTAACCTTGGTCAAGTCATTTGATCCCAATTGCCCTGTCTTCCCCCCTCAAAAGAAGAGAGCAGGAGAGAGTTTGGTGAATGTGATATAAGAGGCACAGAAGTAAGGGCTTGGAGTATTCAGTTTAAAGGCTTGCTTCAGGAAGGCTGGCATCCTACAAAATCAGTCACAGTAGGAGGAGGGTGGACGGGGACAGGCAGATCATGGTAGTTTCTAGATTCCATTCAGGTCTTGCAAAGCCTCCTCTTTGGTACATTTCCATTTATGGAGAGGTCATGTCACTGAGACCTTGGTCCAGCTCTTTGCTGACGGCCTTTTACTTCAGTATCTGAGTGTGCTCCATCTCCCAAATCAATTGCTTCCAGCGGCTCTTTCAGCAAACTCAGCACAGGCTTCTGCCTCCTTGGGCATGCCTCCTCACACTTCTCAGAATGCTTTTCTTCAGCAGCATTCAGGCAGCTGAGTTTCTGGCCCATCTCTCCAAAGTGCTCGCTCATGGCCCAGCAGTGGGGTTCAGCCAGCTCGGCTCCATCTGCTTGTGGAGGTGTTCCAAGTCCTACTAAATGGTCACCAGCTTGAGCTTTACCTCCTCGTACGAACTTCCTGCATGCTCTCTCTAGGATGTGCCTCCCCTCTTCAGCCTCCATTTCCTGAAGGTCGGTTTTCTGTCCATGTATCAGGACCCGATTTTCCATGACTTACCTCATTCACCGTCTTCTCTACCTCTTCTAGCTTATGTGGCGCAGAAGCCAGGGACTCCTGAGCATGGTCCGGCTCCAAGGCAGCCAGGTGAAGCCCATTCCAGTTTCTGCTTGCACGCTGCCACTCTCCTTCCCCAGGGACTTTTGGGGAAAACATAATCACAACAACAACAACAACAATAACTAACATTTCATGTTCCGGGCACTTTCCAATTATCATCCCCATTTTATAGATGAGAAAACTGAGGCCTACAGAAGTTAAGTGACATGTCCAGAATCACATAGCTAGTAAAATATCCGAGGCTGGATTCGAACTCAGGACTTCCTATTTTCAGGCCCAGTGCTTTATCCACTGTGTCACATGCCCCATTTTAGGGACACTTTTTGTGTCACTATTGTTCTTCCTAAACCTCAGTAATTTTTTTTTTTAAAGCAATGGAGTTCAACAAATTTGGACTGATAAGAAGCATACCGGTAGGGGCTCAGTAGCTACATTTGACATTCCTGGTCTTTCAAAGTTACCATGTAACCTGAGGACAGTGATAGCTCCTCTGTGGGGACCCAGCCTGTAAGTTGACTGACAACTAGGTGGTGACATGGCTAGAGGCTTAGAGGCAAGCACAACTGAGTTCAAGTTTGACCTCAGATACTAGCTTGCTGTGTGATCCTAGTCAAGTCATGTAACCTCGGTTTGGGTTGCTGTAAAGATCAAAGGAGATATTTATAAAGTGCTTGGCACACAGTAAGTACTATATTAAATCCTTATTCCCTCCTCACTCCCACACTTGAGGAATTATTCTAGAGGGACTTCTACATAGGACTATAGAGGAAAGAACTTTGAGGATTGAGAGACAGCATGACTCAGGACAGATTGGGCTGAAGGAGAGATTTGGAGTCCATGGACTCGAGTTCAAATTGTGGCTCTGCTATGCATGATCTGTGTGACCATGGGCAAGTCACAAGCTCTCAGGACTTCTGTTCCTTATCTATGGAATGAGAAGATTAGGGATGACCTCATAAGTCTTTCTCAGCTCTGTGCAAACTCCTTGAAGGAAGGGCTGTTGTATTTTTGTCTTTGTATACCCAGAGCCTGGCACCATTCCTGAAACATCAGAGGCACTCAATAAACTCCCTCTTGTTGTTCCCTGGATGGCTGGATCTACTCCAACCTCCCCCACCTCATCCCTCTTTAAAGGTAGGGGAGCAAAGTGGTAGAAGGGTACCCCAATCCCAGTTTCAACACTTACTCTTTGACCTAGGGCAAGTGACTTCATCCCTCTCCCCATTCCACCCCATCTCAGCTGTATCATCCTTTAAATGGGAATAATGGTATTTACATTGCTTATCTCCCCAGAATGCTATGAGGAAAGAGCTTTGTAAACTTTAAAGAACTAGATCTCTCTATATCTATCTGTCTGTCTGTCTATCTATCTATTCCTCAGCTAAGGAAACTGAGACTCAGGGAGTGGACATAGATAGCCCCTTGGTCTTGGAACAACATCTTGAGTCAGTGCAATGATATTTTGACAAGTGACACCAGAGACCAATGGTTCAGTCACATGTGATAGTAATGGCAATTAAAGATTCCCCTGTATTGGCTTGGTTTTCAAATTGATTGTATTAAAACCCAGAGCTTGTTAATCCCACCTGTGGGATGGACTTTTTGATGTGAAAAGAAAGTCCTGACTGGGAGGAGCTGGTGACGTAGATTTGGAGAGACAAGAGAGAGGCGGAAGTTCTTTTTGGAAGCAGCACCTCGTGGAGAGGGAGAGATTAAGAGATTGCTGGTGGCCGCTTTGAATTGCCCTGGACTTTTGAGACCTGCCCCCTGAGCTGCCAAGGACTGAGGAGACATGGCTGTTTTGCTGGTACTTTGTCTGTCTGTTTTGATGTTATTTTGCCAGATTTGTCCACTGGTGAAAGACTGTCCTGTTGAAGAAGTCCTGGAACCTGGTATTTGGTTAAGAAGGCCTGAGACTGTCCTGCAGACAGAGAGTGAATACTGTCCACTGGTGAGGGACAGTACTGAGAGTGAATACTGTCCACTGGTGAGGGACAGTACTGTTGTTGCAGGGGTCTGGAGACTGTCCGGCAGACAGAATGAATACTGTCCACTGGTGAAGGACAGTGCTGTTGTTGCAGGGGTCTGGGAGCCTTTCTGTTGGTTCAGAAGCCCTGAAGAAGGATTTTCTTGTTGTATGTTTACAGAAATCCTGGGAGAGGGCTTTGCTAATGTGTTCAGGGGTTCTAGGACTGTTCTACAGACAGAGGATAAATTCATGAAGGGACTGGCAATGTATCTTATGGCCTTGCTAAGCCTTGTCTCCCCAGTAACTAAGATTGCTGAGAACTTGCCTCGTGTCAAGATGAAGAAAAGACCTCCATTTGGGTATTAAGTGCTGTGTTTAAACTTGATGTAACTCTGGGGTAGATTCAATTGTGATCCAGGGGTGGGGAACTTTTGACCTTTTTGTGTTCTATGGTTGAGCAAATGAATGTATTTTACTTATGTTTGGAAACTAATCTCCATCTGAGAAGAGGGGTTTTGTGGTGGACCAAAAGAAGGTATAGCCTAGGGGTGGAGTAGTATTTAGAACAGGGACTTTGTAATTGATTGAATGATTGGAAAGTCCTGGGGTGGGGTAGGCCTTGGAGATTATTTAATCACACTTAGTAAATGCTGTATTTTGAATGATGTCATGTTTTGATCTTCTCTGTTCTGAGTTTGTTACTGAATAAAATAGAGAGCACCTATGCTGGTATTTTGAACCTGGGAAGTTGCCTTTGCTTGATATTACATTACATCACATCATCTGAAAATTGACACCAGTGATGGTCAAGATAAGTAACCTGAATTTGATACCTGAAATAGAAAACAGAAATCAATGCTCTCTTTAAGATGATGTAATCTTTAACATCACTTCCATTTCTTAAATCTACACTCAATTCAATTTAGTGAGCATCAGCTATGATTCTGCTAACTACAAGGCACACTGCTAGGCATTAGGAACGCAAAGGCAAAATCTCTGCCCTCAAGGAACCTCCATTCTACTGGGGGATGTGCCACAAAGATAAGTAAAATGTAAGGTTTTTGAGGGCAAAAGAGAATGGTTTTGTATTTGCCTTTGTATCTTTCCATCCCTGGTTCCCAGTACACATGCACGTAGCATGTGCTTACCTGCTTGACTGATAGATAACAAATTGAGTCAAAGGGAAGGAGCACCAATAATGACAAGAATCAGAAATGGTTTCAGAGAGAAGGAAGGGGAAGGAAAGAGAAAAGTGAGGGGACAGATTTCGGTTTAGTATCTTCATTGTTTTCTAAAGTTCCCTCTGACTCTCACTTCAGCAATCCTATGACCTTGGATTTGTATCAAATGGAGGGACGTTGCCAACTTGGTGGATTGAGGGATGGCCTTGGAGCTTGGAAGCAGCCTCAGGCACCTTCTGGCTGTCCCTTAACTTCTCAGTGCCCCATTAACCTTTCACAACTACAAATGACAGGCTAGTAATGAATAAGCATTAATAGACAAGATAAGCATTAGTAGAAGGAATTCTGAGTTTCCTTATCAAGAGCTCCTCGAACCACTGAAATCGCAGGGTGAGGGGGCCAGGGGGAAAGACCCTTCTGGGTAGGCAAGGCCAAAGATAGTAAGTGAGAAGAGGCCACCTAGAGTCCTTGGGAAACAACTATGAAAAGAGTGAGACAAGGCTGTAGTGGCCAACTCAGACCCCTCCTCCAAAGCCAGGCAAATGCAGGCCAATGGCCTACTCGTTGGTGTTTGAATTTTGGGGTTTTTTTTGTTGTTTTTTACTTTCAGAACTTTCTCGTTATCAACGTTGTAACTTATCCAATGTGTAGTTCCTGCTTATATCTTTATCCACTTAAACATTACCCCGAAAGCCCAGATTTATAGTTGATGCAACACAATCCTCATAATTTCTAAGGACGATATCCATCCTTAGATGGGACCTACTGACTTTATACCGGTACTCTGCTGGATGCCTGTTCTCTACCATGTGGGTTCTCCCTCCAGAGAGGCAGATCACAATCTATCCATCCTGTCACTCAGCTGCCATCATTTCAGAGGCAAAAAGGGGGCACAGGACTGGGAACCATTTTTATATTTTTCTTTATTTCGTGGGTTGCCATGGCCAAAGAATTCATCCATCCTGGTGGTGATAAAGCTTTTGTGTTTTTAGCTCATCTGGTCCCCCAGAGGCAGACTCTGGGAGTCCCTGGGACTATCCTTGAAGTTTCAGGCCAGGTAAGACCTGCCAGAGCTTATGGTCTCCTGTGAAAGTTTGGCCCATAATAGGTGCTTCATAAAGGTCTGCTGAATAAATTAATGAATCCCCTTCAATATTTCCCTGCTCCCAGCCCCTAACTTAGAGATTCTTTTTTTTTTTAAGCAATCGGGGTTAAGTAACTTGCTCAAGATTACATGGCCAGGTTTTTCTGGGTGGGTGCTAAGTGTCTGAGCCCAGATTCCATCCACAAGTCATCCCGACGCTGGAGCCGGTGCTCTTAGTCACTGTGCTACCTGGCCGCCCCAACTTAGAGATTCTTAACCTCTTCGTAGTAGGGAGCCCTTTGGGCAATCTGGTGATAGTCCTCCTGTCAGCCCTTACCCTAGCACATCTTATTTTTCTTCTCAAAAGTTCCCTCACTTTCATCACTTTTTCAGAATCACAACATTTAAGAGATAGAATTGACTTTAGCTGCCATCTGGACTAATTCCTACATGAAAAGTAATCCCCTCTATAACATGCCCAATAAAAGTTTATCCAGCCTTTGCCCCAAGGCCATTATTGAAGGACCCAGGCAAACACTGTTACATAGAGCTAATGTTTTCTGTTTTGCTTAAGTATACCTTCATGTTACTGCAACCTGGGTTTCAAGGCACACCTGAGATATTTTCCATAAAATTCACCTAATTGTTAGGGACAATGTTGACATACAATGCTTGACTTAATGAAGGCTGGCATTGATGTGAGTGCTTGAGAGAGAAGAGATATTTCTTAGTTCTAGATTGTCTTCTGGACCAATTCCAGACACTTGAAGAGAGAAAGATGGGAGACATATATGGGAAGCTGGTTCCTTAATGTGCCTCCTGATTTCCAAGTTGCTTCCTTAGAGACCTTGAGGAATTTCCTTTTGGTGAGATTGTGGACTCCACAATGGAAGCTCTTGATTGATTTGAGATCTCATTTTCCTCCCATCTAAAGAACTCATCTGCTCTTTGTATTTTCTGATACAGTCTAATCCAGAGGTCTGCAAATTATGGTGTAGGAATTAAAGTTGTCCAAAGTATAATAAAAGAGAATGAATCAATGGCACTTTATTAAAGGGTCCATGGTCCCCTCTAATGAAGTGGATCTCAGATCTTCCTCATCATCTAAGATGCCCCCTTCTTCCAACACCTTGTTTTTATAGGGTTTGATGCCCAAATATGCAAAAGAGACATGGCAAAATACAGAATCTTAATGGTTGATAGACCTTGCTCTTGAAGTCCAAAAATCACATATTAGCTAGGGGGTCACAGATTGGGTGAAGCATGGGATATCTCCACTGATTAAGTGGTCATAAGATAGTCACTTGCTCATCTTGGACAAGAGAGAGAGGTCCGGAAGTACAAAAATAAATTGGCGGACATTCCAAAGCATCAAGGCATCCCACCCATGCTGGGTTTGCACACGGAATTTGAATAAAACAGGTTGGAGATATCTTTGTCAGAATTCTTGTAATGGTGCAAGTGAGCCTCACAACTTGGTAAACAAGTAGTGAAAATTACATTTAAGTTCAGGAACTACAAGAACCAAGCTATCCCTATATGATTTATGTAGAATATCAAACTGATTAATACTGATTGGGATGGAGTAGAGGTCCAAATGAATTCTCACAATGATCTATGGGCCAAATCCTGTATAACTCCTGAGCTTAGAAATAGTAAGATGATTTAAAAAAAAAATCCTTAGCCAGAAGGCTATACAAAAAAAGGGCAGTGGTTTATATTTTGCCCAAGGGCCATTGTTTCCCAACCCCCAGGTCTAATCTGTTTTTCAAACTTTTCAAACTTTTGGTTGTTATTTGCTTGGATAAATGGCTTTACTTGCTATTCACAATTTACTATGGTCTTTCGTATAGCCAGTGTTTGGTGGAACAGTGCCAAGTTGGATTGTAAACTTGGAGTACCCTTCCACCCCAAGTGGCTTTTTGTTTGGAGTCTATTGTGCTACTAGACCACAGATAGGTATAATTCTATTCAGGCCCAGGCTAGCAGGGCTTGGGGCTTGCCTTCCTCTCCTCTATCACCTTTCTCCACCCCCACACCCCTGCTATTGTGACAGCCTTCTTCCTCTCCAAGGGGATGCTCTAGAACAAAGATCCTATCTCTCAATGCCTCCCATGAGCCTTATTTAGACATAAACATCTTACAAGAGCATACACCCACCTTATATCACAAACAAATAGACTTCCTATTCTTCTTTAAATTTCTTCTTGGGTGATATGTAGAAAATTCAGTACATGTTTCTGAACAAGTTTAGCTCTGAAAATAGAGAAAATATTGGAGCTTGTCTTGAGTGTTTGGCTGCTTCCCACATCACACTGAGAAGGACCTGACAGCATAGCAGAAGGGAAGGTGCTGTTTGTCCACGGCCTGCAGGCTGCTAATGGACATTCCATCACCAGGGTAACATGGGTCAGTCTCACCAGAATCTCCAAAGCACAATGGATGTGCTTACCTGATTTCATGTCCTCAGCTTCCCAGAAAGCCTGCCTCTGGAAACTGCTCCATTTCCATAAACTGAGGCAGAGAGACTCACCCCAAGGGCGGAGTAACAGGTTTTGAAGATTTGAAGATTCTTTCTATATACTTTGGACTTCCTTGCTAAGTATACTTGTGTCCATGCAGTAGAATGTAAGCTCTGTGAGGGCAAGGGATAGATCCTTTTTTTTGTCAGTGTTCCCACACACTGAGCACAATGTCTTGCTTTGCAAGGGCTTACTCCATTTTTATTGAACCAAACTGATTAAAGCACTGTAGAAATATATTACTGTTATTTTTCTTCTTTCTAACCTTTTCCTTTGTAGATAGGAGAATTCACTGCCATAACTGAGTAGGCATTGAAAAAAACCAAATGGTACAACAGAAAGAGCAATTGTCCTTGGAGCCAGAGAGAGTCTTGGGTTCAAATTTGATCCTGTTAAACCTTTGGGCAAGTCAGTTAAACTCTGTGAGCCTTGGTTTTTCCATCTGTTAAATAGCCTCTGTGGCCCTTTCAGCTCCACGTCTATGATCCATTTGCCTTCAACTGGCTCCCTTTTTCTTTGCCTGGGGTCACATAGCTGGTAAGTGTTGGAGTTGGGACTTGCATCCACAGTCTGACTTTAAGGTAGACACTACATCTGCTAGACCTAATCACCTATGTCTTCAACTTAATTTAATTTACCATAGTACTTTATATGTTGTTTCCCCCAATAGAATATAAGCTTCTCTATGACAAAGACTGTTTCTTCATCACTAACTCTGCATCCCCAACACCTCTAAGCATGATGTCCAGAGTACCACAGGCACCTAATACATGCCTGATGAATGACTTCATTCCCCAATATCGATCATGAAATAGAAATACTTGGTGATGGAGAAGGAAAGGACCCACTTGGATGTTTGGAACTGAGGGAACTAGTCATGTTTCTTAGTTCCTGTAGAGGCAATTAGTGCCATAAAGAATAGTAATGATAGCCAAACCTCCTATTCATCTGGGATCCAAACAACCAGAAGGTTGTAAAAACGCATCACCTTGCCTTTATGAGAAAAGGAAACAAAATCCAAGTAAACAAGCTAATATCAGGAATTTTATTTTTGAAAGATGACATAAGGCATGTCATAATTGGCACATATTGTACTACGATTGCTACAGATATTGTACATGTGCTACATATTATACTATAGGTGTGTACAATTGTCCTATGCTGTAACACAATGATAACTGATGTTCCAAATGAAAGGAAGAAAATGAGCATTTATTAACTGCCTGCTAGGGGCCGGGCATGGTGCTATGTGCTTTACAATATTATCTTATTCGATCCTCCAAGCAATCCTGGCAGGAAACTGAGGCAAACAGAGGGTAAGTAACTCGCTCAGAGTCACACTGATAGCAAGCACTGGAGACAGATGTCTTCCTGACTCCAGCCAGGCCCAGCCCTCTCTTCACTGCACTGTGTGCCTCTAATGAATTAATTCAATTCAATTTTATTTTACTTTATTTTTTAAAATTGTCTAGCAGTTATTTTCTCTCCCACCTCCTCCCAATTGAAAAAGAAAAAGGCAAGCAGAACCCTTGTAACAAATATACAGAGTCAAGTATAACAAATTTCTCCATTGGCCATGTCTGAAAATGTGTGTTTCACCATGCATATTGATTGCATCTGTGTTCTATCAGAAGTTGGACAGAATTCTTTGTTGCTGGTTCTCTGGAATCATGGTTAGCTGGTTGCTGGTCAGAGTCAAGGAACATGTATTGAGCACCTCTGGGCCAGACTGTGGAAGGTGCTGAGCATGAAAAGCCCAAACATTCTTGGAGGTGGGAGGGGGTGCATTACAACATTCACACAGCCTGTTTACAAAGTAACACAGAATTATAACAGACTGCATTTATATAGCACTTTGGAGTTCACAAAGCCCTTGATGGGTTCGCTCCTTTGATCCTCCCAAAAACCCTGTAAGGACTATCATTAATCCCATTTTACAAATGAAGAAACTGACGCCGAGGGAAGTTGTGCCTTACCCAGGGTTATACTTCCAGTCATTGTATGGGGCTGGATTTGATCCTAGGTCTGCCCGACTCCAAGTCTTCTGCCCTAGCCACTGCTCTATAGTGGGAAGAGGAAAAGTGTTAATGACGGGGCTGGCTCAGACAAGGCCTTGTGTGGGAGGTAGAACTAGGTGCGTGGTAGAAAGTAAACACATAACTAATGTTTGTTCTTTGAGTGATCAAGTACTACTGTGCTCTGTAGCCGTTTGTTAGGCCTCCAATCTTGCAACGGAAGTTCCAGAGTTAGAGTTCTGTTTAGGATTCTAACGGTAGCGAACTGCCAAATCCAGCAACCTTTCCCTCTCCCCCGCATCTAAGCCATCATCGTCGTCATCACCATTGTTATGCAAGACTTTCAGGTCCACAAAAGCTTCATCTCCCACTTTAGTGCAAGGATTATCCCCATTTCCATGCTGGGAAAACTGAGACCGCAGGGTACTACAATTCATTATAGGCATTCATCTCTAAAGAGACCAAGCTATCTCATTCTTGTAGAATCACACAATGCCGAAAGCAAACATTTATTAAGCACCTACTACGTGCCAGGCTCTGCGCTAAGGGCTATTGAACTGAAGTTCCCAATCCTGCTTCTCCTTTCCCATTTCTGAATGTTTCCCATGCCCGAGTCAGAGACCAAGAGGTATCTAAATGCAGTTCAGGTGTGTGTGTGCCGGGGGGGGGGGGGGGGGGGGGGGGGGGGGGTGTAGTGAGAGTGCCGGCGGCAGCGGGGGGAGGCGGCTTAGCAACGTCTTCTTTTTAAAACCGCCCCATCCTCCAATAGCTGGCCAGCACAGCCCGGTTCCGATCGTCGCACATCTTCCTGGATGGCAGCTGCCAGCTGCTGAGACACTCCCTGTGTTAAATATTCAAGCACCCCATCCCCGCTTGGGGGGGGGGGGTGTTATTGTACCCAGGGGACAGGGAGGCATCTACCACTTCATTTCCTGGGGGGGGGGGTGCTTTGCTTTCTCTCTCTTGCTCTTCTCCTCCAAACACCCGGGGTACTCGCTAGATAACTTACAGCCAAGCCAGGAGGCGAGCACAGAAACCCGCCCTCCTGCTTCCGCGTACTCCGTTCTCTTAGCTCGCCAACCACAGAGCCGACGTAGCCGGAGCCCGTCGCCTGTGCTTTAACCCTGCTCAGCTGACCCGTGCCCGCCGCCTCCGGATTCCCGAGTCCCCGTCTCAGCCCCAGTCCCAGCTCCAGCCACCATGGACTTCCAAGTCCCCGCGCTCCGCGCCTGGGATGACTTCTTCCCCGGTTCCGACCGCTTCGCGCGCCCCGACTTCAGGGACATTTCCAAATGGAACAACCGAGTGGTCAGCAACCTGCTCTACTACCAGACCAACTACATGGTGGTCGCGGCCATAGTGATCTCCATCGTGGGGTACGTAAGGGCGCTCCCCGGGCAAAGGAAGGCGGAGGGCCGCGGGTGCGAGGTGCCAGAGCCCTGGAAACCCGCTGGCCCCCTCCGGGCGGAGCTGCCTCTCCGCAGACCTCCCCAGGTCAGGTCAACTGGCCTTTCGGGCGAGGCCAGGCCGTGTCGGGAGCGCCCTCCTCTCCCCACGCTCCCCAGCTCTGCCCACCCCAGACCAAGGGGCCAGCGCCGGGAGCCTCGCAAAGGTCCTGGAAGAAGGCTCTTTCCTGGAGCCTTAGATCGGCGGGGGGCTGGGGAACTGCGCTTCCATGCCCCCACCCCCCTTCAAGTGCAGTGATCCTATCCCCCAGAGACAGTCTAATGGCTTAGTGGGCTCCCGCTCTTCAAAAAAAACCCAAAAAACATTGCATCCTATTTATCTGGGTTTGTTGAAGCCTCCAGTGGAATATAAGCTTCTGGGGGCAGAGGCCGATTTATTTGTGCCTTTGTGCCTTGCAAGGAGTGGGCACTTACTACATGTCTGGTGGATTGGATGGGGACGGTGGTGGGTGCCCACGCAGGGAGCTGACGTTTACCTAGCGCCTTAAGGTTGGAGGCCCCGGGCAGCCAGTGCGCTCCGGAAGGCTTTGGGCCGGCCCAAGGCCACGGGGATTCTGGCCAAGGCGTGTTTTCTGGAGGCGAATTCCCGAGAAAATGAATCCAGGCGCAGGGCAAGGCTCGCCTTTGTTGCGCTGCCCCTCGTCCGCCCAGGGGCCCTGAAAACGGGAGCAAGTAGCGGTGTGGGGGTGTGCGTGCGTGCGTGCTCTGGAGGCTGCGTGTCGTCGTGCGTGGGTGTGTCAGCTCCAGGAACTAAAGGAGGTCAGGGGTGTCAGCGCTCTCCCATTTTGAGCATCGCACGGGCTGCTGGTTCTGGTGCCCAGCTTTGTTCAGGGCAGCTTCTGCTGTGGGCGTCTTCGGACCTCCTCTTCTCCCCCTCCCCCTCCCCAGCCCCCTGGGTGGACACGATGCCCACACGAGATTCCTTGTACAACGGGATTGTTGTAGTTCACTCCTAGAAAATGTCTCCCCCCATTCCTGCAAAGAGTGAAAAAGCGCTGTAGGTTTTCTGCTTTATCGGTCTAAACGATAAAGAGACCTCTACCCTCCTTGGGCTTGGACCGCTCCGTAATCCTAGAAAGTGATCCTGCAATTATGTGATTGATAGAAGTAGGCAGACATACTTTCCCTGGATAACAACAGCAACTTTTGTATTAGTCATTCCCAAGCATTTATAAGAAAACCTTACAGGCATGTGGTGCCAGTGGCTGGAGATGGGGGTGGACGTGTGATTTTATTATTTCCCAGGTAAGTGTACTCCCTCCACCGATGCCGGTTAGCACCTTCTCTTCAATTTATACTTAGTAGAATTCTGGACCTGGATCAGGAATACTTGAATTCACATGCAGCCTCAGACACTTACCAGCTATGTGACCCTGGGCAAGTCACTTCACCTATCTGCCTCAGTTTCTTCATCTATTAAATGGAAATAATAATAGCACCTTCTTCCCAGAGTTGTGCGTGAGGATCAAATGAGATGCCTGGCACATAGGAAGTGCTATGTAAATGTTCGTTATTATCATTAATTATTACCCTACAGTCCTGGGGTTGTGCCTTACCTAAGGCAGGGATGTGTCTGAGGCCAAATTTGAATTCAAGTTCTTCTGACTCCCTGGCCAACCTCTCCACTCTGCCAGGACTGGGGATAGAAAGGCAAAAATAAAATAGCCCATGCCCTCCAGAAGCTTACATTTCTCCTGGCGTTTAAAAAGCTCTTTACATGCATTATTTCATTTATGGGTAGATCCAGCCTCAGTACCCCAACCAGATCAATTCCTTCTCCACTCACTGGTTTCCTCTTCTGTAAATTGAGGGTTTGGGCTAGAAGGTCCATTCTGGCTCAAGATCTGTGATCCTATAAAGCAAAATTTACTTTGAGGCAGCAACCTTTGATGCTTTCTTTATCCCTGGAGCATATTGCTGATAAAGGGTATAGGAGTGGGTGGAGGAACTGATCGATTTTCTGAAATAGGAATGTGGATTTAGTATTTAAAAAGCAAAAAAAAAAAGTAATTTCTGGTTGACACAAATCACGGGGCAGATAGATTGATATGTAGATCTATCGATGGATGAATAGAAAGCTATATATTTAGATATATATGTACATATATACACATTCTACATATAATTTCCATAACTTCTGAAACTGAGGTTTGGGACAAGGGGAGAAAACATTCTACGTTGTTGATTATTGACTTTTTCAAAGCCCTATTGTGATGTATATCTGGAATAAAGCTAGTCATCTATTTAGTTAGTCTGGGTAGAATCTGTTCTTAATTGTGGTGTCATAATAATAATAATGATAGCTAACATTTATATAGCATTTAAAGTTTTTCAAAGCACCTGAAATATTGCATTTGATTCTCACTGTGACCCTTTGAATGAAGTGCTATTATTATCCCCATTTACAGATAAGATAAACTGAGGCAGAGAGATTAAGTGACTTGCCTACAGTCCACAGCTAGTAAGACTCTGAGATTGATTTGAACTCACATCTTAACTGTAAATCAGATGTTTCTGTAGAGCAGAGCAGGCCACCCAACTGGTTTCGAGAACATAAGTCAGGTCGTATGAGTAAATATAGTTCAGTTACTGTGGTTTCCCTAGGTCTCTGAGTCACAGAACAGTGGGTGTGGGCATGTATTTTCCAAATAGGGGATAAAGTCTAATTGTAGTATTCCTAAAAGGGGAGGGGAGGGGGAAGTAGGTGAAAGACTTAGAGTTGGGAGAAATCTTTAGGGGCTATTTAAGCCAATCCAATGCAAGAATCTTTTCTTCATTGCTAACAGGGATTCTTTTTTGGATACCGCTATTGACAGGGAGCTCGTTATCTATCTAGACATTTAATGTATACCATGTGCATGTTGTCTCCCCTCTTAGAATTTAAGGCCCTTACAGGAAGTGACTTTTCTATATTTCTTCATTTTTCTAGTACTTAGCATGGCACCTAGCACATAACAGGAATTTAATAAATTATTTTTTCGTTGATTGTTTCATAGTCATTCCTACTACATTTTTTATTTTAATTTAGCTATATAGTGCCTTTTCAACATTATGTATTTTTCTTTTATTCCTTTAAAATTTGATTTCTTTTTTGTTACATTTTTAGTTCTGAACTGTCTTCCTCCCTCCCCACCCCATACAAATGTGTAGTATGTATATACACACACGTACATACATATATATGAACTCATGCTATGCATACTTGCATTTGTTGGTTCTTTCCTTAGAGCTGGATAGCATCTTCATAGATCCTTTGTACTTGATTTACATAACTATAATATTTAGAATAATGTGGTTGTTCACAGTTATTCTTTGAACAATATTACTATTACTGTATACAGTCTTCTCTTGGTTCTGCATTATATATTCTTTAAAGAAATTTTATTGGGAGGGGGGGTGGGGGGGTGTATATTCCAGGGACTGTGCTAAGCACTGGGGAGATAGAAAACAATTCATGCCCTCAAGGAGCTCTGAGTCTGAGGGAGATAACATGCAAACAATCATGTACAAATAAGATAGATACAGAAATGCCCAAATCCTTCTGACTATTGATCTTAGTATAGGATAAATTAGAGATAATCAACAGAGAAAAAGTACCCTTTGTTGATTATAAAACCTTCATTTCTGAATATATCTTTCCCCTACCCAGGTAGATATTTATAATAGATAAAAAATAAAAGGAAGGACATTACTTCATATCAGACTTTGTTATTTTTTTAATTCCTCATATGTGTCATTTCTTACAGCACAATTCATTCCCTATTCGACAGGCATTGGTTTTTTGTCCAGTCGTTACCAAAAAAAGTGCTGCTATAAACATTTTGGTATATTTGGAAAATTTCTAGCCAGTACTGTTTTTTTAGTTAATAAGCATTTATCTTCTCTCCTCATCCCCCTGAAGAAAAACACCCCCCCTTTTTTTTAGCAGATGTACATATTCAAGGAAAACAAATTTCCATATTGCAATGTCCAAAAAATAATAATAGCAAGCACTTATATTATACTTTTAAGGTTTGAGTAGTGCTTGACAAATATCATCTCATTTTATCTTTACAACATCCCTGGAAGCTAGGTGCTGTTACTATCCCTATTTTACAGATGAGGAAACTGAGGCAGACAGGCTAGGTGACTTACTCAGAGTCACACTAGCTAGTGTCTGAGGCAGGATTCAGACTCGGGTTTTCTTGACTCCAAGTCTAGTGTGCTGTCCTAGCTAGCTAATTTGTAGATGGTATTGTCTTAGGTTGAATTGAAATGGACCTCTTTGTATTTTATGTCATATTGGTCCTCTGCCTTTTAGAATGATAGAAGGAACCTTCATTCCATGTGACAGCCTTTTAGCCATCTGAGGACAATGATCTCCTCACCCCCAAGTCTTACAGCTACTGGAGATGTGGAGGTTGCTAGGTTACAAAGCCTCCTAGCTTTGGAAGACAGTGTGTCTTCATCAGTGATTAGAATATGGTGTCACTGAAGTAATAAAGACCTCGTGGCTTCATGGACAGGGTGCTAGACTTGGAGTTAACTACTCGTATGACTCTGTGCCTCGAGCAACTCCATAGGCCTTCATAGATACGTCTTTATAGTAGGCTTCGGCCCTGAAAATAGTCACAGACTTTCAAACAAAAATATGACTTAATCGACAGACAGATAATCAGCTTCCACTTATATATGCCAATGTCTTTTGAAACTCAACAAGTAGAAAATGATGCTCATTACCTTCTCCCCCCAAATGGCCATTTTTCTATCATCTAAGCTTGAAACCTTGGCTCCGTTTTGGCGATGTCCTTTTCGCTTTGTACCCCCCATTGCCATATCCAGTCAGCCAATGTTCAGTTCTTCCTTCAGAGCATTTCTCAGATTAACCTCTTTTTCTATTCCCGTTCCTATTTAAATTCTTTATAACCACATGCCTTTACTTCGGTAAGAATATCTAGTACCAGGCTCCCAGATATCAGTTTCTTTTCCTCTAGTTATACATTGAAATGGTTTTTTAGAGTTTCCTAGTAAGAATGATTCTATTTACAATAAATAAATACAACTGTATTTATAATAAATGAGTATGAGTACAATTGTACTTAAAAATAAATAAGTATGTGTACAGTTGTACTTAAATAAATATGAGTACAGTTGTACTTACAATAAATAAGTGAGTACAATTGTACTTACAATAAATAAATATGAGTGAGGAACAACAATAAATAAGTACTTTCACTCATGGTGAGAAGTACCTCCTATGTGAAGTATGTGCTGTTATTATCCCCATTTTACAATTGAGGACAGTGAGGCAGAGAGAGAGGTTAAGTGACTTCCCTAGGGTCACACAGCTAGTAAGTGTCTTTGAGGCTGGATTTGAATGTAGATCCTCCTGACCCTGGGCCTAACTCTTTATTTGCTGTGTGCTACCATTTACCTCTAAGCAGGTGAAAATTGTGTTTTGACTGCCATATGACACTTCCTGAATTGCTTCTACATCTTGACTCTTTTATAGTTATTTAATTTTTTTGTTGAGTGTGTATCCCTGTCTCTATGTCTTTCTCTGTCTCTACACACACACATACACACACAGAGATATATATACTTGTATATCTATGTGTATATACTCTCTCCCTAACTAGATGGCCACTTCAGATTGTGAGGACAAAGGAAAGCCTTTCATACTGTATTCTTCCCAGTATCTCCTATTATACCTTAATAAATATTTGTTTCAATACAGACATTTATTGAATACCAACCATATATCTAAATTAGACCTAGTCTCTGATCACAAGTAACCTAACATTTAGTAGGGGAGACAAGATATGTGCTCAAATACTATATTCTTAATCAAAGAAAAAGGAAAAAGACCCATATGTACAAAAATGTTTCTAGCGGTTATTTCTGTGGTGACAAAGAATTGGAAATTGAGGGGATTCTTATCAATTGGGGAATGATTGAACAAGTTATGGTATACGACTGTAATGAAATACTATTGTGCTATAAGGAATGATGAGAGAAATGGTTTCAGAATACCCTGGGAAGACATATATGAACTTAGGAGAAGTGAATTGAAAGGAATTAGAGGAACAGTATACACAGTAACATCAATATTATACCATGATCAGCTGTGAAAGACTTAGGAACTCTGAGAAATACAGTGATCCGTGACAATTCCAAAGGATTCATGATGAAAAATGAGAACTGATGGACTCAGAGGGCAGATTGAAACATTTTTCACCTTTCTATTGTTCTTGCCTTTTTTTTTTTGGCAACATGGCTCTGTGGAAATGTTTCTCATGACTTCATATGTATAATGGGTATCTTTTTTCTTGCCTTCTCAATGGATGGGAGAGAGAGTTGAGGGAGGGAGAGAATTTTGAACTGGAAATAAAATAAGTAAATGGGGGAGGAACACCCATTTCTGCGTTCTATTTCTAATACAGCTCAGTTTGGAGTATGTAGAATCATAGATTTATGGCTAGAAGGGACCTCAGGAATAATTTAGTACAACCCCTTCATTCTATAGACGAGGAAACTGAGTCTCAGGGAGGGAAAGCAGCTTGGTTATAGTCACTTTTTAAAGCCAGGTTCTCCAGATCCTGCACTCTTTCCACTAAAATGCCTAAATGTTGCAAAATGTCATGAGAATTCAAGGGAAACTCTCTCTTCAAGAATGGCTGAAAAACAGCCAGCAACAAAATAGAATATTGTTGCCCTGTAAGAAATGATTAACATGTGGTATTCAGAGAGGCAAGAGAAGACGTGTTTGAACTGATGCAGAGCAAAGTAAACAGAACCAGGAGAATAATATATAGAGTGACTAGAGTGCTCACATAGTAGGTCTTTGAGTTTGTTTATGTGGGTGTTTGTTCCAGCAAAATGGAACTCAACTCATCCATGCCTGCCCATCCTATTCAGTGCTTGTCCATGGTCTCCTATCAGTTCACCCAAAATACTATTCTCAGGTTATCATTCTTGACATGTAACCAACACATCTTCTTCTTTGATTGTACGTTTCTTTGATGACATCTTTTAGACCCTTTTTTAATTCCTCAGCCATCATATCTTGCAGTTGGCTTATACCACCCACGTGCTTCTCTGCTGCCCTTTGGCTGATCCTCACTTTCAGTTCTTCAGAGACTTAGTGCTCATGACTCAGTCAGACAACACCCATAGGACATTGGTATTTAAAATTAATGGACCTTTGTTTCAGGGGAAAGGTTGGGGCCATTTTCTACAGGCAGTCTAGCCTACTATTGGTCTGTTCCATTCAGGGGACAACTCACTGACCATTGGAAGATCTCTCCAAAATGTGTGTGTGTGTTACATATAGGTCACCCATCAGTAAGTATATCTGTTTTGGAAAGTCATTACTACATTCCAGTGCCCTAAAGAGATCAAAGAAAGAGCAAACAGATCTATTTCTCAAACTATTTCTAGCAGTTTTTCTTTTGATGGTAAAGAACTATAAACCAAGGGTTACCTATCCCCTGGGAAATGGCTGAATGAGTTTTGATATATGAATATGATGGAATACTTTTGTGATAGAAGAAATGACAGGGACAGCTTCAGAGAAACTTAGGAAGACATATATGAACTGATTCAAGGTGAAGTGAGCAGAACCAGGAGAACAATTTATATTCAGTATCAACAATATCATAAAGATATACTTTAAAAGACTTAGAAACTCTGATCAAGCTGGGACCCAAACCTGGATCTCTTGATTATAAAGTATATTCCTTCTCCTAATACTGTGCTGCCAGAAGTGGAACTTGAAACTTCAGCTTGCTTTGATCGGGTGTTAATGCTGATTTGTTGAATTGTTTGAAGTGGGTTACTCTGCCAGACTTATAGATCAAGAGTATCCAACAGCCCACAGAGCTCTATTTGCTTTTATTGGCTTTCAGCTCCTCAAACTCAAAGGTGATGGAAGCCCTGCTGTTTCAAATGGAGGAGTATTAAGTCTTGTTTGACAGATCCCTTTGAAATCTCACCTTTCACCTCATTCTGTCAGGTAGTAATGCTGGATGACATTGGGCATGTGCTGGCTTCTCTTTCTAGCTCCATGATCTCAGGTTTCCATCTGAGTTGTGACTTTACTTCATGATATATTTTGTAAGGACTTGAAGTCTTTACAAGCACAAGGAGCAGGGTAGGGAAGTAATGTATGTTGTCCACCCTAAACTGACTCAAACAAACTATCCAACCAGCCATTTAGAGTTTCCTAAGACTGAAATGTATCTGTCTAGCACCCAGAAAATAAATAAGAAGATAGTTTGCTCCACAGAGGCAGATTCCCTGGGTTCAAATTCCAGCTTTGCTCCTTACTCCTAACTGTGACCTTGGACTGCATAACCACTCTACTCAGTTCATAAGGACTATAGATTTAGAGGTAGAAGGAACCTGAGAGGCCATCAGCTTCAACCCTCTGATTTTACAGATGAGAAAACTGAGGCAAAGAAAGGTTAAATGAGTCACTCAGGGGGATGCAGCTTACAAGCTTCAGAGGAGGGATTGTTGACTCCATTCCACTGCCCTATCTGCTGTACAGTGCTTCCTCTCAATTTTAGTATATGTGTTGCCAAGGTTAACTTTCCTCATTTGTAAAAAAAAAAAAAAAGCTTTTGTGAGGCCCAAGGGAGATGATTCATATAAAAACACTTTGCACATTTTAAAGCATTACTTTGAAGAGTTAGGAGACTGTGGGTGTGGAACACTGAATATAATATCAGATTTTTTTCATTGTCTTGGTTGTTTTTCCCCCCAGACTTGAAGAAAGCCTGTTGTATTCTTTGTTGTGGGGTTGGCTCTTGAGGAGAGGGTAGGGATACTTGGGAAATATAGATGATATGAAAACAAAAGTTATCAATAAAAGTTTACTTTTTTAAAAATTTTAAATATTTTGTAAGGATCAGTTTTTGTTTTTATTCCTCCTCTGTCAGTCCTTTGGGGAGACCTCCCAGTACTAAGAAGATAATGGAAGCCTGATACCTCACCCTTCTTGTTTTCAGTAGCCTACTCCGAGTAAATCACTTTGGAGTATGGGGTGGGAGAGTGGGGGACAGAGAATTAAAAAAAGGACAGACCACTCAGGGCTTTTATTCTAATGGATCTGTGATCTTAATGGGGATGTTCTTTCCCCTGATACAGATTGCAATCCATCCATGCTTCCTTATCCCCCTCAATTCTCACTCTGGTCCTACCACAAATTTGTTGTTGGGTTTTTTCTTTTTTCTTTTTCCTCCCTCACTTTCTCTCGGCATAAGGAGGTTACTTATAGAGCACAGAGACTATCAGTTCATTATCCTTCCCTCTTGCCATGGGACCAGTGGGGTTGGGGGGAAATCTTTATTATTATTTTTTTGGTTGACATCCTTTGCTTTGATTCTTTATATCCTATATTCTTCCATCCTTATTTGTCACATGTCGAGTCCTGCTTTTCCTCACCATGTCTCTCCATTGTCATTGCCCTCGGTGTTATATTAGCTTGCAGTTCTTTGACAGTCATATTAGTCTGAAGATCACAGAAGGAGGCTCTGGAGGAACCCCAGACAGGAAAGCCAGTTTTGAAAGTAGCATGTAGAATTTTGTACAGCTTTTTTCTTAAAGCAAGAAGTATGAAATTGAGACAGATTTCATACAGAATCCTTTTGTGTGTGTGTATGTTCTACTGTGTGTATAGAAATGTTCCTTTTTTTTCCATCTGTAAGTTCATAATTAGCCCCGCACCCCGCCCAAAGTTGTGTTGTTTTATAATATTTAACAACACTAGCATTGTTATTAACAAGATGGGTCTTTGCTTGTTTGGGTCATTAAAAGAATTCTACAACTTTCCATACATAATTCAACCTATTTGCTTCCCCCTTTTTAATCCAAGACCTAACTCCCTCTCCATTTGTGATTATTGTCTGATACAGATGGTTCATACAGATGGATGTCCAACAATATACTGTGGATTGTTTAGCTAGCATCAACTAGACTGTGGCAATAGGCATTCTCATCCAGGTG
This sequence comes from Petaurus breviceps papuanus, assembly GCF_028583685.1. NCBI lineage: Eukaryota > Metazoa > Chordata > Mammalia > Diprotodontia > Petauridae > Petaurus > Petaurus breviceps. The sequence continues at coordinate 44,603,522 of NW_027185761.1, read as the reverse complement.
GTTTTTCCTTTGTGGATAGTTAAGACTGTACCGTGTGAATGGTTGTTGATGGTATCAATACAGGATCCCTTAAAGACAGACACCACATATCAGAAATGTTGTATTACCTACTCATGTATGTGCCTGGTTCTTTACACGTCTCTCCCATTAGAATATATGTGACAGGGAATGTTTCTGCATTTCTTTGTATCCCCAGAGTTTAGTGTATCGCTTAGAGTCAGAGCTTAATAAATGCTTTTTGGCTGAATTAAGATTTCCATTAACTTGAACTCAAGTAACAGGCTCCACCCATAATAACACAAGTCTTCACTCATCTGTCTCATTGACCACCTGGGGGCAGATTACATCCCAGCAGTACTTGTACATCCTGTGCTCACTAACTCTGGTGCATGTCTTCCTATGAATAGTCTAGGGGATTCACCCAGTATGGTGGGATTCTAGCCTGAGATCACTTGACATTGCATCGATAACAGTGATTATTCCTCATTAAGTGAGGAATCTAATGATGGCTTGGAAAATATGTATGTCTGGCCCCTCCTTTGTTTTGGTCACACACCTCTCCAGTAGAATAAAAACACATTTCTCTCTATCTGACCATGAACCTCACTCAAGCTACTGGGTTAATATTCACCACCAGGACTCAGGGTTTTTGAGTACACAATTCCTCAGTCTGCATAGACATGCTTTAGAACTATTCTGTTTCCCAAATTCCCCTTGCCCTCCTTGTCTTTTCAGCCCCTTGCCTTTGCCCTTGCCCTTTCTCCCAGGTGTCTTGGCAAGTTCATGCCCCTTTTGCCCTGGTGAGGGGAATTCAGGCTGACTTGGATCTGACTACCCTTCCTGAGGAAAATGTCACTAAAAGGAGTATTTGCAGATATAATCAGTTAGTAATAATAATTAGTATTTATATGGCACCTAAAAATTTTCAAAGTGCTTTACAGATAACTTGTTTAATCCTCACAACACCCCTTTGAGGTAAGGTACTATTAGTATCCCCATTTTACAGATGAGGAAACTGAGGCAAGTGGAGGTTAAGCAGCTTGCTCAGCACCAGATGGGTAGGTAGTCCACTTAGCTGCCCCCATTATAGATTCCATTCAAGGCTTTGAAACTTGTTAAGGTGAGGAGCTTCTGATTGAGAAAAATCTTTAACCAAAGATAGAAGTTGATTTTTCCAATTTATATAAAATTATATGTATGAGGACTAGGATCCTTTTAAAAAAAACAATCGTTATTTACAGGAGAGATTGTCCCTAAGGAAATTGAATATAATTTTGTCATCGTTCACTTGTCTTCTCGATATTTAACTTCAAGGTTAAGTGATGCCCTCGCGCATCACTCATCCTGAGAGATTTCCTCTTTCTGTTGTTATGAATCTTTTCTTTTTCATATCCAAGTCCCAGCTCTGAAAGCATTTACTGTTAATAGGATTTACACACACACACACACACACACCCTTCCATATGTAGTGCATTAGCTAATGCAGGGATGTGGCGTGTCTAGAAAGCCCACTCAGGGTAGGAAAGGAACACTGAAGTCTGCCCTGGATGTTTTGGAAAGAGAGCTGGACTTGGAGGTAGCAAAGAAACATGGCTTGGAATGTCACTTCTCAAACTTAAGAGTTTTCTGAATTGGAACAAATCACCTCACTAATGTGCCTCAGTTTCCTCATCTGTAAAGTGGAAATAATATTTACCCACCTACCTCACAGGGCTAGCATGAGGAAAGAGTTATGTAACAGTGACCTGACTATTTTTTGACCTGCTTAGAATATTTTACCTCCATGTTGCTTTAATAATTTAGGAGGGAAAATGAGCATATCAAAACTGTTATTAGAGATCAATATCAAGCTAAGTAGAATTAAAATCTCACTGTACCTATCATTTTATGTTCATAGGCTCTTAGCTTTAGAGCTAGAAGGGACCTCAGAATCCAGCCCTTCTTCCATTTTACAGATGAGGAAACTAAGCCCCAGAGGAATTAAGTGACCAGACTGCACATTCGTAAGAAACAGCTAGCATGCCAGGGCTAATTTCTGTCTGGTGACAGTAAATTGTCTATTCCTTAGCACAGTATACTTTTTAGTCCTTGCCCCTGGTTATACAACTAATAAGTGCTAAGGTGGGATTTGAACTCAGGTCTTCCAGACTCCAAGTTCAGGCCTCCCCACTATACCAGGCTTCTCTACGAGCCTTTAAAAGATTTAGAATCCCGCTTTGAGATAATAATTGTCTAGTGCTCCCTTTTGGCTACTAAGACAGCAAGGAAGAATAGATTTACACCTAGGTTCATAGGGTTAATCGTTGGTTGTTCATTTGTGTCTGACTTGTCATGACCCCATTCTGGTGTTTTCTTGGCAAAGATACTGAAATGGTTTGCCATTTCCTTCTCCAGCTCATTTTACAGATGAAGAAACTGAAGCAAACAAGGTAAAGTGACTTGCCCAGGGTCACACAGCTAGCAAGTGTCTGAGGCCAGATTTGAACTCGGGAAGATGAGTCTTCCTGATTATGGAGGCACACATTATCCTTCCCTTTACACTTCAGTTCCTAGGGTTAATTGTTCACTGCCACCTCATCTGAAGTGTTTCTAGGTAACTTATTAGCTGGCCCACATCCTTGTTGAAAGGTAGCAGCCTTGTAAGAAGGTAAATAGAACCATTTTATGAGTTCTAATCTATGTTAAACCTCCTAGATATAAAAATAAATTCATGTCTAGTATAAACATAATTCTTGCCTTGTTTTAAGTTGAATAAATTGGTTGTTACAATAGACATAATGAATAATTAGGAAAGCATTAGGCTGGTGGTATTTTGTACTTTATTTAATTCATGATTAGGAATATAATAATGTATTTCTGTATCTGTGTACTTGTTGCATCCTCCAGCAAAACTGAAACTTCTTGAGGACAGAGATTTATTTCTTTCTTGTCTTGGGTTTGTAGTGGCTAGCCCAGTGCTTTGCATATAGTAGGCACTTAATAAATGTTTGTTGAACTGAAAGGCTTCAAGAACTGCATCATGGAAGAATTGGATTGCTCTTACTCGCTGAGCCACCTGGCCGCCCCTAAGCAATTGGGGTTAAGTAACTTGCTCAAGGTTACACGGCCAGGTGTTTCTGGGTGGGTGCTAAGTGTCTGAGCCCGGGATTCGATCCCCAGGTCATCCCGACATTGGAGCCAGTGCTCTTACTCGCTGTGCTACCTGGCCTCCCCTGCTTGTAATATTTTCTCCTTGATCTGGGAACTCTGGAACCTGGGTATAATATTCCTAGAAGTTTTCTTTTGGGGATTTTTTTCAGGAGGTGATCGGTGGATTCTTTCAACCTCTATTTTGCCCTCTGATTCTAAACATCAGGGCAATTTTCCCTGAGAATTTCTTGAAGGATGATTTCTAGGTTCTTTTTTTTTTTATCATGGCTTTCAGGTAGTCCAATAATTTTGAAATTATCTCTCCTGGATCTATTTTCCAGGTCAGTGTTTTTTTCTTTTCTTTCTTTTTTTTTTTTTAAAGCAATCGGGGTTAAGTAACTTGCTCAAGATTACACCACCAGTTATTTCTGGGTGTGGTGCTGAGTGTCTGAGCCCAGATTTGATCCAGGTCATCCCGACACTGGAGCCAGTGCTCTTACTCGCTGAGCCACCTGGCCACCCCTAAGCAATTGGGGTTAAGTAACTTGCTCAAGGTTACACGGCCAGGTGTTTCTGGGTGGGTGCTAAGTGTCTGAGCCCGGGATTCGATCTCCAGGTCTTCTCAACACTGGAGCCGGTGCTCTTACTCGCTGTGCTACCTGGCTGCCCTGTCCTTCATTCTTGAAGATGACCAAAGGCATCAGGAGGATGATGTCTTGACCTGCAAGTGAATTGGATTTTAGTGAGACAGAGTCGTTGCCTTTCTTTGGTCTTAGTTTTTTCCATTTGTAAAATGTAATTTGGACTAGATCAGTGGTACCAAATTCAAATAGAAATGGGGGCCACTAAATCATATATGAGGATTCCTGTGGGCCACATATTGACTTTGAAAATCACCACTTATTAGTGGTTTTCTTAGAATACGTGTATCTATGGTTTATCGTCTTTTTATTTTGCTAAATATTTCCAAATTTTATTTTAATCTGTTGACTTTGTACTTAATGATTCAAAGCATCTCTCCATGAAGAAGTTCAGTACTGATGCTTCTTATTTACCCTTAGTCCATTACAGATTTTAGGCTTAAATTATTTTTTTCAGGCCTTTGTATTTGCCTTTTATAGAATTCCTTGATTGTTTCAAAACTCTGCTGAAGTGGCATCAATCTGGCCCAGTCCTTCCCAACTGTTGATACCTTCCTTGTCCCCCCCCCCAAAAAAAAACCCCTTATATTTATTTTGTATATGCAGTTTTTCATGCCATTGTCCACCTTGCTAGAATGGAAGCTTCTTGAGGGCAAGGAATGTTACTTTTTATTTTTTTTCTTTGTATGCCCCTACATATTTACTTATATTTATTGATTGGCGTGTCAAAATGAGTTCTATGCAGAATACTTTAGAAACCTTCAAAATATTTCATCTCCTCAGTCCATTTACAAATCCCTGACTTTAACTAATTGCTACATTGTGATGCTATGTAACCTTGGGCAAATCACTTTCTCTGCTCAAAGATAATTTCAAGCTCCACAGATCTTTGCTTCTGTGATTAGGATAGGATGCAGCAATTTTGTTTTTCTTCTTCAGTAAATTGCAGTTAGATTGCAAGAGGGTCAGCTCTCTTGAATTACTTTGGCTGGCTCTGTGATATGTCAGCACCCATTAATAGCCAACTTCTCTTTCCTTGGAACAGGGAGTGCTGATTGCCTTCTCCCCTCACCCCCCTCCCAGTTTTTCATGACTCTTTAGTTACAATGGAGAAAATGACTCTAGTTACAATGAAGAAATTGATTCTTTACAGTTGGTTAATAGCACAGAATAGGCAAGGCTGTGTGATATTGATATGTATCCAGGCAAATTGGCCAGTTTCCCCAGTTTATTTAAAAAAAAAAAAACAACAGCAACCCTTTTCATCTGGAGTTGGTGGTTATGGCCCTTTTACTCATTATAAGAAAGACCTTTTTAAAATGTATTCTCTCCAATAGAAAATTATTCAATTAAACACTTTTGGCTTTTTTTTAAAAAATGAACTTCTTGGCTATTTTCCCCACTGAGTGTACAGTTGTCCTCATATGAGGCCAAGGCAGCAACTGTGTATATATGACTCCTAGCTGAGACCAAGGCCAGTTGTCTGCATGAAATATGGGTGGTGTATTTATGGAAAGTTGAGCCTGAGTCTTCCTGGGGTTTCCTATGACATATGACTAACAGCACAACTGTTACTAAAGTTTGACTCATCTACACCTAATACTAGTTTCAGCTTTTGAAAAAAATGAAATACGTTTTCTCTGTAGGTTTTTTTCTTTTTCTTTTTTGGAGTGGTTTTGGTGACAGGGGCCTTTGTGACATTTGGCATCTCCAGATTCTTTGCCTTGCCCCGAGAATCCGGTGGCCCATGAAAGGAACAATACAAAAGAATTCCTTTGGAGTTGCACACGCTTAAAAGTGATTTCTGGCCTCAGTAACGTCGTTCATTTTTTCCAGTTTGGATGCTCCAGTTCCTTGTCTAATTACAGATCAGGACTGGGTGTGTTGTAAACCAAAACCAGATTCTTGAGGACTTTGTACTGTTCTTATAGTGACCACATGAGCAGCTGGTGCAAATGAGAAGCATATTGGGGAAGAAAGGCTACTTTAAAACAAAAGACGACATTATATCTAGAATGTACTCCAGACTCTTTTACTTGTCTGGAGGAAAATAGGAGAAATTTGTTTCTTCGTTTTTCTCCATAGCTTTATTTTCACTTCTAAGGAAAATCTTGATCTATTAAGGAGGATCAAATCTGACCCTACCCTTGGTCCATCATATGCAGTTTCTGATAGTTAGCTGCAGTCAGTTGGTGAAATAGAGAGAGCATTGGACCTGAAATCAGGAAGACAGTTCAAATTCTGCCTTAAACCCTTAGATATGTGACCCTGGGAAAGTCATTTAACCTCAGTGTATCTCAGTTTCCTCAACTGTAAGGTGTGGATAATTACAACACCTATCTCCCAGAGTTGTGAGGAGCAAATAAGATGCCATGTATAAATACTTTGCAAACATTAAAGTACTATATAAATAATAGCTTTCATTATTGTCATTATCTGAGATCCTTTCTGGCTTTAGGTCAGGAATTCTTCATCTGGAGTCCATGGATAGATTTTAGGGGATTCATGGACATGGATAGGGGGTGGGGGCTGGGAGAAACCAAACTTTATTTTCACTCATTTTAGCTGAAATTTAGTACTTCCTTCAATTACAAATTTTAAAAAACATATTAATTTGAGGATTCTATAGGTTTTACCTGACTGCTAGTGTGGGGAAGTAGGGGGGAGCCTAGGACACGAAAAAAAGGTTGCCCCCCCTTTATATCTATATTTCTGTGTCTCACCAAATTCAGGCACACTGGTTTTCATCATAAAAATATTTGAGTGGGTTATAGCTCACATTCATATTGTACTCTAAGGTTTATAAAGTGCTTACTTCATGACCACCGTGTGAGAGGTAGATTGGGCAGGCATTATTGTTTCCATTTTTAAGATGAGGAAACTGAGGGTTGGATAGTACAGTGACTTAGCCAGGTTTACACAGCTAATAATGGTCAAACCAGGATGTGAATCCAGGTCTCCTGACTCCAAGTCCAGTAATCTGTCCCCTGATGATAAGAGCTGATATGTATATAGCATTTTAGAATGTGCAAAGCACTCTACATACGTTACCTCATTTTTTTCATCAGCATGATGAATCTTTGGCATTCTTAGAGTTTGTTGCATTCAGACATTCACTTCTAAGGCATTTCCTAAACCATGCTATCTCCACTCCAGCCATCCTCCTCATTTATATTATATTATAAAATTTATATTATTATTTTATTTTTATATTATATTCTTTATATTATATATTCTATTATATATAAATAATATATTATGTATCAATATAAATAATACATTATTTATTCATTTATATTATATAACTGCACCGTGCAGTTCTTATAGAAGTTAGACTGGTAACATGTGTTTGAAAGAAAACTATTAATCTAAATTACCACATATTTGCCCTTTACAAGGTTCGTTTGTTCAAATAAAGACTTTCAGAATGAACAGTGGGAGCATGATATAGAAACATGAACACATTTGGATTCAGATTTTCTGATCTCAGTGTGAATCTGGACAATAACAAAGATATTATTTTCCACTTTTCTATTGATACCTTTTGTATATGCTTTTTTTTTGGGGGGGGGAGGCAGTCAGGGTTAAGTGACTTACTCAGGGTCACATAGCTAGTAAGTGTCTGAATCCAGATTTGAACTCCGGTCCTCCTGATTGTAGGGCCCCTGTTCTATCTACTGCACCACCTAGCTGCCCCTGTATTCTTTTAAAACATCAGTCACTTCCCAGTATACTGCCCTAGAACCTTCTCTCAAAACAAAGAAAAAGAGAAATGAAACTGGTACAACTGATGAAACAGCCCCATTTTCAAGAATATGCAATGTTCCATACCTGGAATGCTTCATCTCTTCAGGGGAAAAAATGTTGATTCAATCAACAGACATTTATTAACCATATAATGTATGCCAGGTACTATGCAAGGTGCTGGGAATACAAAGATGAAAATGAAACTTTCCCAGCTCTCAAGCAGCTCAGCTTATTAAGGGATAAACCACATGAATGAATGAATGAATAAAGCAGTCATTAAATAATGACTTTGTGTAGGCACCGTGCTAAAAACTGGGGAGATATACACCCACACATATATACACCAATGTGTATATATGGATATATGCCTATATACAGATGGATTTGTATGTGTACATACATAAGGATATATGTGTGTATACATGTGGACATGTGTGTACATATGGCTATACATGTGTGTACACATAGATTGTGTATTTGGATATATGTACATATAGGCATGTGTATAGTGGATCTGTGTGGGTGTATATGTACATATGGACATGTATGTACTCATGGATGTTGTATAATGTGGATATGTATATATGTATGAATATGCATGTGTGTACAAACAGATCTATGTATGCAGACATGTATACACAGAGAGATATGTAAATAGTAATTTCTTGAGAGAGGACACCAATAATCCTGGTTAGACCTCCTGTAGAAGGTAGCCCTTGAGTGGAGCCCTTTGAGGTGGAGCTGAGAAACATGTGCATCCCAGGGGACAGGGGGAGCAGTCACTGCAAGCATGTGTTTCACCATCCTCCATTGTTGGGAATTTTAAAAAACCCGCAGTGTGTCGTGCTGGCCATACGAAGAAAGGTAGAAGACAGTCCCATATAGTACTTGAGACCCTTTCATTATATTTTATTAGGTCTTCTCTTTATTTTGCATCACTATATATCAGTATATTCCAGACCACTCTCCCATCATTGGAGAAGTAGGGGACTGTCTATACTGTCTGACTCGATGGATATATTGGTCAGTTTTATTGAATCACTCTCTTTTTTTCTCTTACTTTTTCATCTTTTTGTTATGGAGAACAGTTCCTGGGTTGGTGAGGAGGAACAAAGTTTTCTTTAGAGATAAAGAAGATATGAAAACTGAAGATATCAACAACAAAATATTTTAAAGGCTATTTCAGGAAAAGACACACCTCTAGTCTCATGTTGTGTTTCCTCAAAATTTAGCTGTTCCAATATTTCTTTAAAATAGAAGAAAGGGGCAACTAGGTAGTGTAGTGAATTGAGCATAGGCTCTGGAGTCAGGAGGACCTGAGTTCAAATCCGGCCTCACACACTTAACACGTACTAGGCGTGTGATCTTGCGCAAGTCACTTAACCCCAACTGCCCTGCCCTGCCCTCCCCCCACACCTCTAAAAAGAGAAAAAAGAAAGAAGATATATTTAGACCAAGTTCTCAGTACATTTCAGCTTGGATTATCCTTCCTCATTGCTTAATTTCCCATTAGTGTCAGGTCAAGGGTGACAAAGAGAATCTGAACCCATGAGGCTCTTTCTTGTTCTCAATAAGATGCCATTTATCCTTTCACCCTCAATAAAGAAAACAATCTCTAATGGCACCTGGTAACAGACTTCATTTTTTAAAATGGATGAAGCCTAGTCCTTCCTGCTCCTGTATTTCTTTTTGTTTCTACCTTATGTGTTTTCTCCATTCCCAAGGGTTGTATAATTGTATGCAATATAAATATTAATAATAGTAATATAATGATACATAATGTATAATTAAGAAAGAGTCAATCTCTAATGGTACCTGGTGACTATACCATTTTTGAAAAGGATAAAGCCTGGTCCTTCCTGCTTCCGCGTGTTTACGCTTTGTTTCTACCTTATGGTGTATTTTCCACATTCCCAAGAGTTGTATAATTGCTACAAAATAGCTTAAAAATTGGGCATGAGACAAAATGGAAAAGTTTGAGTATTTGGGGGTCTTGGTGACTAGTCCTCTGTCTACTGTGTCATGCTGCCTCGCATTTATAAGTTAGATGTACTTGATTATATTAAACTTTAGATTAGCCCAGCTAATGAACACAGAGAAATATAGAAAGAGCTACAGAAACTGATACGGATTCAAGCAAGCAGAGCCAAGAAAGTGATAGGCACAATGTAACGGGAAGGACCAGTAATAAACAATCAAAAGGGAATGTTGCCAAATTCCACAGGACGGGCATGGTTCTGAAGAAGAGTCATGAGAAGGCACTGATACCCAGGATGTGAGATTCACAGGTGTGGCACTTTGATCATATTTTCAGACTTGAAAAATGTGTTCATCAGTTTTGCCGATTTTTTTCTTTCATTTTTCCCCTTTAAAAATATTATTCATTACATTTGGATGGCTCATTTGGAATGGAGGAATATTGGGAGAAATTTTGGTGATTTTTTAAAAGGAATATGAATAAAAATTTATTTAAAAAAAAAAGGAAATGACCCAACTATCACAACCTGTAGTATTGGATTATAGGAGAATTTTAGCTCCTCAGGATAACAATGGGCAGCTAGATGGTGCAGTAGATAAATTGCTGGGCCTAAGGTCTAGAAGACCTGAGTTCAGACACTTAATGGCTGCATGACCCTGGGCAACTCACTTAACCCCTTTTGCCTCAGTTTCCTCATCTGTAAAATGAGCTGGAGAAGGAAATGACAAAGCACTCCTGTATCTCTGTCAAGAAAAGCCCAAATGGGGTAACAAAGAATCCAATGTGGTTGAAAACAAATAAATAAAAAAGATAGAAAAAAATGCCACAGCCAGTGACCTGGAACATAATGCTAGCTGATGGTGAGAAACATTGTGGGGCTGTGGAAAAAGTGGTGAATTTGGAATCATAGGACTCGAGATAAAATCCCAGTTCTGCCTTGGGCACATCATTTCCCTTTCTGAGCCTCAGTTTCCCCACCTGTAAAATGAGAGGGTTGGAATAGCTGGCTTTGAGGTCCCTTCCACAAATAGACCAATCCTATGACAGTCATGGTAACAAGTGACATTTACTTAGTGCTTTTAGCTTTGCAAGATGCTTGGTACACACTCTCGCTTTAGCCTAACAACCATTCTACAAAGGGAGCGCTAAGCATATTCTCATCCACAGTTTACAGAGGAGGAAACTGAGGCTTATAGGTTAAGTGACTCAGCCAGGGTTATACGGCTGCTGTGTGTCAGTGGTAAGATTTAAATGCGGTGGGAAGAATGTCTGGGGTTTGTCGTCGGAGGTCCACGGTTCAAATCCTGCCTCCGTTAACTTGCTTCCTTTGGGATTCTGGGAAAGTCTTGCCATTTACCCGAGCTTCTGTTTCCACCCCTTTGTGAAGGGATTTACCTTAGCTGGGTAATGAGGCCCCTTCCGTCTCCGAGTCTGTCTGTGATCCTGGATTCATTAAGAGCACCTGCCGCCCAGGGTTGTTGTGAGGATCAGATGCACATAGGCATGTACATAGTAGGCACTTTGCTGTTGTTTTTGTTATTCAGTCATTTCTAACTCTTTGTGACCCTATGGACCATAATATCCATGGGTTTTCTTGGCAAAATACTGGGGTGGTTGCCATTTCCTTCTCTGGCGGATGAAGGCAAACAGGTGACTTGCCCAGGGTGACACAGCTAATAAGTTCCTGTGATTGGATTTGAACTCAGATCTTCTGAGTCCAAGCGCCGTGCTTTATCTACCACACCACCTAGCTGCTCCAGTAGGCTTAGTATTACTAAATGCTTATTTCTCTCTCCATCCCCTTCCTGACTTTGTACAAAGCCTGGTGCTCAATCCATGCCACTGTTTGGATGCCTTAAAAAATCATAGCTAATAGCCATGTCATGCTTTGCATACATGATCACATTTGATTTGTACACCATTCAAACATGCCAGCCCCCACTGCCTGGCAGTTTAAACTGTGGCCCTTGCCTGGATCTGACCCTTTGCTGTCCTTTGTCTCTCCAGGTTCCTGAGTCCCTTCAACATGATTCTGGGGGGCACGGTGGTGGTGCTGGTGTTCACGGGCTTCGTGTGGGCCGCCCAGAATAAAGATTTCCTTCGCCGTCTCAAAAAGAAGTACCCCACCACCTTTGTCCTGGTGGTCATGCTGTCCAGTTACTTCCTCATCTCCTTCTTTGGCGGTGTCATGGTCTTCGTGTTTGGAATCACCTTTCCTCTGCTGTGTAAGTGAAGTCTCCTCCTGCCTTTTCAGTTTATAAATAGCACAGAGCCTGTAGGGCTGGTCAGTGCCCTGAGTGGCAGAATCTGCCTCCATAAGGATTGCAGCCAGTTTGAACTGAATAAGATTTTATTTAATAGGGGAAAATGTAAAACATTACTCTTTTTTTTTTTTGGTTTGTTTTTTAGAGGGCAAGTAGGGTTAAGTGACTTGCCCAAGGTCACACGGCTAGTTTTTATGTTAAGTGTCTGAGGCCGGATTTGAACTCAGGTTCTCCTAACTCCAGGGCCAGTGCTCTATTCACCAAGCCACCTAGCCATCCCAAAACATTACTCTTGAGTTCAAAAAAATTAACTTTAGAAGTGCAAGATGGGAGAAATGTGACTGAAAAAGAAATGTAGATCTTAGTGGACTACAAGCTCAGTATAAGTGTGTACTGTGAAATGGTAGATAAGAAACCACTTTCATTCCATATTGAGAGACATGGTAGCTTCTGGGCAGAAGGACATCTTGGCTCTTCTCAGATCTGGTCAGACTCTAACGGAAGTACCATGTTTGGTTCCTAGGCCTCATTCATTCTTAAGCTGGAGAGTATCCAGGACAACGAAGGGGCCACAGGGCAGGATAAGTTAAAGGAGCTAGGGGTATCTAGCATAGAATAGAGAAGGATTAGAGTAACATGATAATTGTTTCCAACTATTTGAAGAGATATCATCGGGTCTTAGAACTGGAAGGGCCCTCAGCTTCCTCATTTTACAGATGAGTAATAATTAATGATAATATTTGTATAACATTTACAGGTTTGCAGAGTGCTTTATAAATATTATCTCATTTTATCCTCATAATAACCATGGGAGTTATACTCATTTTGCAGACTAGGAAACTGAGGTTTAGATCAAATGACTTGCCCAGGATCACATAACTATTAAGTGTTCCAGGCAGGATTTGAACTCAGGTCTTCCTTACCCAAAGTTCCATACTCTTATCCCCACTGCCTCCTGTGGACTAGAGATTAAACTTGTTCTTAGCCTCTGAGGGCAGAAACAATGAGTGAAAAGATAAATTTAGACTTGTGGTCAGAAACTATTTCCTCGGGCTGGCCTGGGAGCTTGGGAGTTTTCCTTCATTGGGCAGTCTGCAGGCAGAGGTAGGGTGACCACTTGACTGGTATATTGTAAAGATACTTCTTTGGTTATGAGTTAGATTGGATGGTTACTTCCAAGTCTAATCCCATACATCTGTGAAGCATAGTAGCCACTAAGAATGTTCAGTGCCTTCAAAGAATGGGCTGTTCTTTTGGAGATCTGTCATTTACTGTCTATATAGGTGGTTGCACAGTGGTTAGAGTGCTGGGCCTGGGGTCAGGAAGACCTGAGTCCAAATCTGGCCTCGGACACTTATTAACTGTGTGACCCTGGGCAAGTCATTTAACCTTGTTTGCCTCAGTTTCCTCATCTGTAAAATTGGGATTGTAATAGCACCGTTGTGATGATCCGGTGAGATGATGTTTGTAAAGCGCGCAGTACAGGCTTTGGCACATGGGAGGCATTTAATAAATGCTTCTCCCCTCCCCCTTGTCACTTGTCACTTGTCACGAAGATGAGGGCAAGGCCTACCCTATACCGCAGCTTCTTACAAGAAGTCTTTCCCTCCCTTAGCTTTGGCTCTGTTTGCAAGCTTAAACTTCTTTCTTGGCCTGACAGTCACATCGGCCACCATGTTCTTCCTGTTATGCTTCTGAATTAGAATCAAAAGGTTGAACTAACTGCATAGAAACAGTGTGGGATAGTGTGGAAAATAGACAGTGTGGGAGAAAAGCACTGGCTTGGGAGTCAGAGGACCTGGGTTCAAGTGCTGCCGTTGTCTTTACTCACATCACTCTGGGCAAGTCACTTGGATGGGTCTGGGCCTCAGGCTTCTCATCTGTAAATTGTCCATGGGATTTGATAGGCTCCAAGGCTCCTCCCAGGTCTAAAACTGGGAACCCATGATCCCAGCGTGATTCACTGGAACCCACATTATGAATGTCCAGGGAGTGAAGCCATTTCTGCCTCGAGGGGCAAGTGAACATAGACCATGGTTCATTGTCCACTGACACCAGGCCTTCTGCTTGCCGTGTGCAGTGAGGAGCCACTGGTGAACTCCCATTCTCGTTAGCGGGAATCAGGGTCTCAAACTGCATGCACTGAAAGATGCAGGAAAACACCAGCACTGATGATAGAAATACAAGCAAAAAGAAATAGTCCCTGTGCTCAAGAAGCTTCTGATCTAAAGAGGAAAGACATAGAAAAGGAGCTGAAAAGCAGGGATATGGTGGTAAAGTCCAGAGAAGCAAAAGTAAGGCCAGGAAAGGAAGGAAAGGCCTTACAGCCTGAGGCCCTCTGCCCCAGAGGAATTCGCCAGTGGGACAAGGGATGGCATGGTGGAGGGCTGTTCTAGGGTGAGAAGGCAGCTGAGGCATGGAGGTAAAAACTGCAAAGTAAGCAGGAGAGCCAGCAACAGGAATCCATCCCCCCATCTTTCAACCCCCCGCAATTTATGCTTAGCCGACCTACACCTGGCTGGCATCTCCAAAGGCATCTGGTGTCTGCACACCCATAGCATTTGTGAAAGACTGGCCCCCTTTGTCCTCCTCAATATATAAACCCACACAACCTTGGGCTGCCTTGGGCCACTGAATCAGGCTAATCTAGGTAGAGAAGATTTCCTGAGCTGTAATTTCTCTCAGAGCCAAATCAAGACTGGTCGGGATTCACTTATCTCTTGTACCCATTGGTGTGCTCCAGTGTTCTTCCCATGGCTTGTAGCTATGAGTAGACCCTGTAGCTAGATTAGAGGGGGATTCTTCATTGCTCTTGCAGCTCTCATTCTCTGGACGCCATCCCCGATATTCTGGAGAGATGATTCCTTTAAATAATGCCTTTGTGTTGTGTTGAAAGGCATGTTCAAAGGAGTACATTTTCCTGCTCAGCTTTTCAATGTATTTCTTCCTTGACTTTCAAAGCCACGCTAACACATCTTTCTTCTATCTAAAATTGGGGCAAGAACACTTGTAAAAGATTTTAAAACCATAATGAACAAATCTCTTCTCACAGTCATGGTTCATTACCTATATCCATGATTGAAGGGAACATTCAATTTCAGTTAAAGGTTAGTGAAAATAAAGACGTAATGTTTTTCTCATCTAAGTTTATGGACCCCTTGAAATATAACCATAGATTCCAGGTCAGAAACTTTGGATATAGTATAACTTACTATCCTAATCAAGTATGACTAGGTATCATGTAAAACAAACCCAAATCGGGGTGGCCAGGTAGCACAGCGAGTAAGAGCACCGGCTCTAGTGTTGAGAAGACCTGGAGATCGAATCCCAGGCTCAGACACTTAGCACCCACCCAGAAACACCTGGCTGTGTAACCTTGAGCAAGTTACTTAACCCCAATTGCTTTAAAAAAAAAAACCCAAATACAATGCATTTAAAAGCTGGACCATGTGGGAGGGACCCTGAGAAACAAGCAACCCCCTGCAATTGTCTTGCCAGGGAAAAGCATCTAGTGACCCCTCTAGCCCCTCTCCTGGTGAGTTGGGGAGTGGGAAAGAGAACAAAACGTTCCAGATAAATTAGAAAACTCGATGTGGGTGGGCTGGATAGATGAGAGTGTGCCATTTAACCCTCCCAATTTTGGAAACAATGGATGGAATGTTCATTGGGAGAATGGATACAAACTTTAGCTATATTTGTCTTCTTGTTTTTCCAGTGATGTTCATCCATGCTTCTCTGAGACTACGGAATATCAAGAACAAATTAGAGAACAAAATGGAAGGGATAGGCTTGAAGAAAACCCCCATGGGCATCATTCTCGACGCTCTGGAACAGCAGGAAGATAACTTCAACAAAATCGCTGATTATATCAGCAAAGGAAAAGAATAAGTGTCTGTAGCCCAATGGTGTTCATTAAGTCCATGGCAGGAATAGGCGTTTTTTCTTTGCTCTTGTCCAGAACTCGCTTCTTGTTTGTGTGTATGAAATGTGAGGTGCCCATAGAGAGAGTCCTACTAAGACTTAACTAGGTGGCAAGATGTGGGTAGGCCAAACTACATCCAAATCTTGACATAATGGAGAGGAGGAGAACCCAACCAAAAGTCACCCACCTTTCTCTTCTCTCCTAAGACCTTTTTAGTCTTTTAGTCTGTACTTGTTTAGACAAACTGAGCAAAATCTATGTTTCTTCACAGGGATAAAATAACCCTTGATTCTTTGTTATAATGAATATATTTCTAAGTATTGATCAGTGTTAATAATGTCTACTACAATGATAAATATTGTTTATATCTTAAAGGAGTCCAGAACAGCCTTAAGAAACAAACAAAAATATGGAGGTATATACAGGTGAATAGAAATGTCTGTTAAGTAGAATAGGTGTTATGAGACATACCTCTTCCCCTACCCCTCCAAACCCTGGGATGGTAAGCTTTTGTATGTAAATGCTCTTTTCAGAGCTTAGTTCATGTATTGCATTTCTCTCTGCTTGAATCTGTGCAGTGAAAACTGGATAAACACTCCCCACTCTGTTTACAGATTTAAAGTCTGCTATGTGGGAGTCTAGCAAAATATATGTTAGATCTCTATAAATTCTTTTAAGTTGTAATCGGTTTTGCACCAGCAAGCTTGTGCTACAAAATGAGCATGAGTGTTGCCTTTCTTAAAGAAGGCATACATATATATATATATATATAACCTGTGTCATGCTTGACCAGATGCATTAACAAATCTTGAGTTCTGAGTACTATTTATATAACTCATATAGCTTTTTGTTGTGGTGGTTCTAGGAAGGATGGTGGAAAACTCACGTCCGTAACTGGTTCTTGTTTGTTTGGTTTGGTTTTCCCCTTACCTTCTAATTGTACCATTTGGAACGCAGTGAAATAAATATTCTGGATAGATAATTCATTTAAGTGGTTCCTTTGTGTTTATTGAAAGGCAACTTCATATTCAATCCAAAAGCACATGGAAACAATCTTTAAACAAAAATGACATTTCAGAAGCGGCTAGATGGTGCAGTGAATAGAGCACCTGCCCTGGAGTCAGGAGGAGTTCAAATGTGACCTCAGACACACATCACTTACTAGCTGTGTGACCTTGGGCAAGTCACTTAACCCCAATTGCCCTGCCATCCTTCCCTGCAAAAACTCCCCCCCAAAAAATTTTTAAAGACATTTCATAGTTAGTGGGAAAATAATAATTTGTGGGTATTTAATTCTGAAGTAGCAATTAAACTGAAATAGTCTTTGATTTAAGAGGATAAAAGGTCTTACAATCAAGTCAATGTGTGCTCAGATCACCTGTGATAACTACTCAATTAAATATTTTATAGAAATATATTATAGAACAGGGTTTCTGTAACATCAGTCTCACTCTCCAGGGAGGAACTTGAGTTTGTTTCCCTCCCATTGCAGTCGTTCAGACACTTAGAACACCTCGTTCCGTGACAGCATCCCGCTCTGCTCGGTATTTACCAAGGAAATCTCTGTATTTCAAAGTAGGAACAAAAGCTTGCTACATTTTCTTGCAGTTTAGTTTTTCACACTTCTGCAGCCTTTTCTTCCAGTGTGGCTGTCCTGGTGATGAGGCTCGATGTTTTTGAAGAGTACATGAATGTAGGATATAAAATTTGCTAACAGTTTTTGCAAGACTTTTTCTTAAACATGTGCTCATTAAACTCTTTAGCCTTGGAGGAGAAAGCATTGTTAAGCAGAGGAAGAGGAAGTGATTTGTGATGATGACCAATGGAATTACCTCAATTCTCAATTACTGGGCCTTGTTAAACCCCTAACTGTGCCAGGCACTGTGTAAGCCTGCAAAGGCAGATGGTACCTGTTCTCAAGATGCTTATTTAGTGGGAGAGACAATACATCCATACATGGGTAAATACCAAATATGGGGATGGGGGGCTGGACCAAGGATTTCAGTGAGAGAGGGAACTCCATAGTGAGGAAACCCCTCCACCACTGCAGGTCAGTCACCCAGTCAACAAGCATTTATTGAGTGCCTACTGTGCCTTCTATCCATTATGCCACACTGTCTTTCACTGTTCAACAATATCTTTTATATTAATTCTTGGATGTAAATTATTACTAGTCATATATTTTAGCTTTATGCTCATGGCTCTATATCTATATCTATTCCATGGCCTCCTGACTATATGGCATATATTTGGAGTCAAAACAAAGTGATTTAAGGGAAACACTGGCAACTGAGGCCACGAGGACAGTCTCCCTGAAGAGAGGGATTCCAAAGTGTGAGACAAAGACAGCGTCATGGGGTAAAATATCAGCATTGAATGCAGTTGGATTCTAGGAGAACCCGTTAGAAAGGACTTCCTCCTATGCCCTTACAGAGGGCAGTACGTCATATAATACATATGACTATAAAATGTGGAGACACACACCCACTGTACACCCACAAGTTATGCAGAGGAGGAAACAGCAATGGCATCTTAGAATTTCTGACAGAGGGGGCGGCCAGGTAGCACAGCGAGTAAGAGCACCGGCTCCCAGTGTTGAGAAGACCTGGAGATCGAATCCCAGGCTCGGACACTTAGCACCAACCCAGAAACACCTGCCTGTGTAACCTTGAGCAAGTTACTTAACCCCAATTGCTTAGGGGTGGCCAGGTGGCTCAGCGAGTAGGAGCACCGGCTCCAGTGTTGGGACGACCTGGAGATTGAGTCCCGGGCTCGGACACTCAGCACCACACCCAGAGATGGCTGGCCGTGTAGCCTTGAGCAAGTTGCTTAACCCCGATTGCTTAAAAATAAATAAATAAAAAGAATTTCTGACAGAAGACAAAACTGGGCATAGTCCTGGGGGGAGCCAAAGTCATAGACTTCAGAGCCTTCTGCCAGAAGGCTTTCCTAGTCTCCCTTAGCTCCAGCCCCTCCCCTTTGCTGATTACCTCCACTTTATCCTGCCTGTACCTCATTTATATGTGGTTGTCTCTTCCATTAGACTGATAGCTCCTCGAGAATAGGAACCATTCATTTGTTTTATTCTTAAGTTCTAGCACTTAGCAAAGTTCCTGGCATACTGTAAATGCTTAATAAATGCTTGATTGACCCCATTCCTTTTTCTGGCTGTCCCCCATACCTGCAATGCTGTCCCTTCTCTCCCTAGCTTCCTTCAAGATGGTTCAGACTCCTATTTCTCCAAGATGTCCTTTCCACTTTCTCCCCTGGCCCCCGCTTTGGCCACCAACAGCACCCTCTCTGAGATTACCTACCTGGATATGCTTTTTATGTTTGAAGTTGCTTGCATGTCGTCTACCCCATTAGAATGTGAGTTCCTTAGGAACAGTGACCATGTTTTTGACTTGCTTTTTATCCCCAGCTTTTAGCATTTCCCTGGCACATAGTAATTTATAGTGTCTCTGGAAGTTGTGGATCTCCTATTATTAGAAGTGTTCAGGGGAAGGCTAGATGACCAACCACTTGCCAGAGACATCATCCACAAGATTCATCTGAGCATATCAGACTAAATGATTGAAGGTGTTTCCATTTACAGTATTCTGTGACTTCATTGAGCAGTCAATGGAGAACCATTGAAGCCACTGTCAACTTTACTGTGACAATGAATACTATAGAGTTAAAACGGGAAATCAGTTTTATATTATTTGGGAATGACATAGATTAGTTGTTGGGGCATGTAAAATAATTATAAATGATCACTGGTCCATCAACAAGCATTTATTAGACACCTGAGACTGGACTAGGTGCTAGGGAGGTAAATGCAAAAATGAAATAATCCCTCCTCTTTAAGAGAAGAAAAAAGAGGTACCTACGGTATATAGGCACATGCAGACTAAATATAAAGAGAATAAATGCAAGGTCATTGGGAGGAAGGGGACTAGAAGTTGGAAGGGTTAAGGGTGGGGTACGTCAGGAAAGGCTTCAGATAGAAGATGGTGCTTCAATTCTGAAGAAAGGTTTCGTGAAGTGGGGATGAGGAAGGAGTGTGTTCCCGGTGTGATAGCAATACAAAGACCCAGAGGTGGGAGATGGACTTATGTGTGGGCACCCAAGGAAAAGGAGTGTTGAATGTGTACATGCACCAAATCTATATCAATTTATTCCTGACATCCAATAAAACAGGGATTGGCAAACTATTGTCCAGGGGCCAAATCTGGCTGGAAGGAGAGAAAGCTTCTGCTTCCTTGGCCTGCCGGAAGGGAGTGAGCTAGAGCTGAGTGAAGTTTCTGTTCATCTACTCACCCGGCAGGAAAGAGCTGCTGTGTTTGTCCTTTGTTTTCAAAGAGGACCATGGCATCAGGGAAACGATGACACGACTTGTGGTTGACTTTGATTTGAGTGAGGGAGAGCTGTGCAAAGTCACCAGCTTCATTTCTTCCCCTTCCTTCCTTCCTCCCTCCCTCCCTCCCTCCCTCCCTCCCTCCCTTCCTTCCTTCCTTCCTTCCTTCCTTCCTTCCTTCCTTCCTTCCTTCCTTCCTTCCTTCCTTCCTTCCTTCCTTCCTTCCACAAAACTATAAACCCAGTTCACTCAAGATTAGACCATAATCTGGCCCTGGAGTCAGGAGGACCTGAGTTCAAATCCAACCTCAGATACTCAACACAAAAACTAGCCATGTGACCTTGGGCAAGTCACTTAACCCCAATTGCCCTACCTTCCCCATCCAAAAAGAAAAAAAAAATTGGACCATAATAGGTCCCTGCCCAAGCTCCACTTAATGGCTGTATTTTGGACCCTCCTGGCTTACTGAATGTCAATGGTACCGGTTCTCTTTGGAATAGCAACCCTGAGGGTCTTCCCCTCCCAGCTTGATTTTTTTTCTTTTTTTCTAATTAAAGGGGCCATCCCTTGACACTTCTTAAAGAGGCCTATGCATTGAATGAGCATTACCTCACTCTAAGTGAGTACCTGAAAAGGGTAAAAAAGTACCCTAAAAGGGCCAGGGTCTCCCGTTGCATGCTGGACCATCTCCAGTCATCCTGATGAATATCTGGTCACTGGACCCAGATGGCTCTGGAGGAGAAAGTGAGGCTGGTGACCTGGCACAGCCCTCCCTCACTCAAATCCAAGTCAGCTGCAAGTCATGTCATTGTTTCCCTGAGGAAAGGGAGCAGATTGAAGAGAAAGACCCCAGAAGATCCTGCTTGAAGTCCTGCCTATGACTTCAGATCTAGTCAGGCCACATGCTGGGATACAGGTCTGCTCATCTCTGCCCTCTTGAGAGCTGGAAGCAGCACCTTCTGCATTCTACGCCCTGCCAGATGTGCATCACCCACCCAGATGTGCATCATCCACGCCTCTTCCAAGAGACAAGTCAGTTCTGAAACAAGGGGCTCCTACCCCATTAGTAAACAGAAAGCTACCTCCTCCATTCTATCAACACAATTTGTGGGGCCACTTTCCTTCCAAGAGCCGAGGGAAGGTGGTGTGCTTTGCCCTCATTATTCCCAACACCTGGAATGAGTATCCATCAATGACAGCAAATACAGCTAGGGAGGCAAGGTCCCAGCAGGACAGACTGCAGAGGGCCATTAACAGAAGACTAAGGAACATGCACATTGTTCTTGAGGGGATGAGGATCTGATAAAGACCTAGAGTGTGACATGACGAAAGCTGTAACTTTAGGCAGCCATACCATTTAGCGAGGATCATGGCACTGATTCTTAGCAACCTGAATAGCATCGGAAAAGGGCGCACACACACACACACACACACATGTACACACACACACTAGCGTGCACACACACACACACACACAGAAGAAAAACTCACTTGTCGAGTCCCCTGCAGAGCAATTCCTTCACAAATTCAAATTTTACTTTATGAAAGAGAATACATAACAAAACAACTAGCTTCTCCTTAGATATTTTATTCATCAAAACTTTTCTCTCCCTAAAAATACGATGTTATGTTTTCCACCAACTCCTGGGCTTTGAAGGAAATTCAGCTGCAGGAGACTCAATATGTGAGTATTTTTTCTTTTTTGTGTGTGTCACTCAGCTGGCAATTCTTCATAGGACAACTAACGTTGGCACCACGTCCTGTGGTGAATGTGATAGCTGCTTACATGTTAAACCCTTTACCTAGAGTATTGGTGGACAGGGAGCAAGGCTAGGAGGGGACAGATGCTACTGCAAAGTGGACCTGGGAGTAAGCTTGATGCTGTTGTAGATCAGCCCTTTTCTGGACATTTGCAGGCATTTTGGGGACCTAACCTGAGGCTGACCCCCATATTCTCACAGGGTAAAGTGCTCAGGCATGATAGTTTGCCCTGGATATAACAGCCAGCAGAGAAGACAGAAGGACGCATGATAGCAATATCACAATTGATGTTTCTCACGTATTTATTGGTAGAAAGCAGTGTCCAAAACAACACGATTCAATGAAGAGATTCACAAAATTTCCACTTATTTTCTCTTCTGGAAATGTTACTCTAGGTTCAACTAGTTCACCAAAATACACGTGAAATAAGACAATCATATCCCCAATGGATTAAGCTTTTAGGATGATTTCTTCTCCACCTCCCACAGCAAACACTCCTTTGTCATCGTTCAAACACACTGATTTTAACAAATGCCACTGGTTGTTGCGTGCATTGTTCCCGTATCCGACACCAAGATTCTGAAGGGCCTTCCAAATGCTTTCCGGCAATGGCTGCACAACCTATATTTCTTCTTTCTTGTTCTTCCAGATGATTCTGTATCCCTTATGCCAGCTCTTTGGGCAGTTGCACCTGTAGGGGGAAAAAGGGAAAGGGTGATGATGTGAGTTAGGCAGGATGTTAATATCGGAAACTTGTTTACAGGAATTTTTTTGAGTTTCAATTTCTTCATCTATAAAATGGGTGTAATGATAGCACTCTCTCCCAGGGTGTCTTTGAGGATCACACGAGATCACAGGAGTGTTGATCTGTCTGTGCTAGAAGTGACTTTAAAGGTAACACAGGTTTCTAGCCAAGTCTGGGGCATGTTGCGTGCTCCATATTAGGTGCTAGTAATCGATGGGGAGACTGCTGATATATTTTGTGTGCCTGTGAGAGGGATGGAGTTGGTGTGAGAGCTTCATTACCTTCTTTAGGTGTGTGATACCCAGGAGCATGTTGGAGTCAGCTCAAAATGGAGAGTTGGAATCAACACCTTCTGCATTCTAAGCCCTGCCAGATGTGCATCACCCACCCAGATGTGCATCATCCACGCCTCTTCCAAGAGACAAGTCAGTTCTGAAACAAGGGGCTCCTACCCCATTAGTAAACAGAAAGCTACCTCCTCTATTCTAGCAACACAATTCGTGGGTCCACTTTCCTTCCAGGAGCTGAGGGAAGGTGGTGTGCTTTGCCCTCGTTGTTCCCAGTGTTTTCAGTGTAAGTATTCATACCTTATAAACAGGCAAATTTTACATTTCAGGCCTTGGTTTGTTGTTTTGTGGATTGCCTAGACTTAATAAAGTTTTAACAGTGCTGATTAGACTTAAAAGTGTGTCGTGTACTTTTTCAGTTGGTTTTCCCATGGAGTCAGCTGTTAAACATTTACCAGTACCCCCTTGGTGGTACTAAACTCTCTTGGGGACTGACATCAGACAGATGGAGACAGATAGATATTCAGACAGGAGACTGACTTTGGAATCTACAGACATTTAGGGGAAATCAACTCAACTTGTCTCCAATTTCCTACTTCTTTCTGTCTTTGGGGAATTTCCCCTTGGGTGAGATGGGAGTTCATCTTTTGGTTGAGTTGAGTCATTCACATCTAAAGAAAGCATTCACTCCATGTATTTTCTGGTATATTTAAATCTGTGTAACTCCTTTCCATGCTCACAGTGACTTTATTCATTATTCATTATTTCTGATGATCTTTTGTGTAATTAGTATTTGGTGGTTGATGCTCAAATACATCTTTGAGCTTGGGGTAACCATCCTCTCCTTGACAGACATCAGGAAAGTTTTTTTCTTTTGAATCTCTTGAATTCCTGACTAGGAATATTTTTTTGAGGGGGGAGCAGATAGGAGAGAGTAGGAAGAGGAGCCCACTTCTCTCTCTTTCCAGCAATGTCACCAGCTGGTCAGGCTGTTAATCACTGCCTGTGATTAACCAGTCAACCAATGTATTAATCCCCCAGTTAGTGGAAGAATTTGAACTGAATGATCACCTGTCAGGGATATGACAGAAGGATTCAGGGAACCCTTCCAACTCAAAGGGTGCAAAATGTTAATGGAATGTTACATCACTCTGGTTGGCCTGATCCTGAATGAAAGGGAGGCTTTAAAAAACAACAATAAAACCAAAAAAAGAAGGCTGTGGGTTGTGACATTTGTGTACTACAGTCCTTGAAAGGCAGAAACTATTTTGATTTTGTCTTTGTCCAGCTTCTGACTCATTTTAGCCGTGTGAAACTGGGCAAGTTATTCAGTCTTTCAATGTTGTAAACAATTCATTTACAATCCAAATTATAAAGACGCTGTTCTACACTGGTAGAGGGAATTTCCTCATCTGGGAGTGCCCTATATCATTGGGGTCATGAGTCCAGTTTCTTTTTTTTTTCTTATTGCAATCATCTATACCAGGGTTGGGGAACCTGTTGCTGAGTTATATGTGGCCTCAAGGTCACAGGTTACGCAACCCTGATCTATATTGTATCTGACAGTTGAAAAACAATTGGACCTGTAATTTCAACTGGGATAAGGGATTTCCAATGAGGAA
The DNA here is from genome assembly GCF_028583685.1 of Petaurus breviceps papuanus. Classification (NCBI taxonomy): domain Eukaryota; kingdom Metazoa; phylum Chordata; class Mammalia; order Diprotodontia; family Petauridae; genus Petaurus; species Petaurus breviceps. The sequence continues at coordinate 44,579,087 of NW_027185761.1, read as the reverse complement.
ACTCCCTCCAACAATGTAGATAGATGTCTGCTCTGAAACTAGTAGGTTTGGGGAAGTTGCCCAGCACACAGTAGGCATTTACTTGAATGGACCTGAATTTTGGGCTGATCACAGAAGCTCCCTCAGACTCAGTATCCTCAGGTGTAAAATTGATGACGATGAGACCTGCAGCGTACAACTGGTTGGGTGATCATGAAAATTCGTTGAGCCAATGGTGTAACCGGCTTTGCCTGCTCTAAGGGCTGTCTGAACATCAGCATTATTGCTGTTGTTTTTGCTGTTGCTATTATTGATCATCACAAAGCGTTTTATTCATAAATTTACTTAACACATTTTACAAAGCGTTTCACTCATAAGTGACTTATAACAACCCTGTGACATAAGGAGTACTTATATTGGCAGCACCACTTAACAGAAGGGGAAACCAAGGCTTAGAGAACCAATTTATACAAGGGCTGCATGACTAGTCATTGTTTGAGTGAAAGACTTGAACTCACGTGGTCTGGTTTTGTCTTTTTATTTTTTTACATTTAATTTTCATTTTTTCTCAATTACATGGAAACAAAAAAATTTAACACTTTTTTTAAAATTTCAAGTTCCAAATTCTCTCTCTCCCTCCTCATGCTCTTCCATCCTTGAAAGGGCAAGCAATTTGATATAGAATATATACGTGCAGTCGTATAAAACACTTCGGTTTCTGGTTTTAAGTCTTAACTAATGCGAGTTATGAGTAGTATTATAAGTGAGCATGAATTCATTCAAAAGGTTGAGCTCACTTTGGAGTCCATGAAGGGATGGAAATTATCTGTACAAGAGGGCTAGATTTGGTGTTGAGAAGACCTGAGTTCGAATCCTGCTTTAGACCCTTATTAGCAAGGTGACCCTGAGTAAGTCACTTAATCCCTCTTAGCTTCAGTTTCTTCATCTGTAAAGTGGAGATAATAATGGCACCTACCTCACAGGATGTGTTGGAAGGATCAAATAAAAAAATGCAAGTAAAGCCCTTCTCAACTCTTAAAGCTCTACATAAATGTAGCTAATATTGTTAGCTATTATTAAACGTAATTCACTCTAATCACTCAGACAGCTGCAGTAGATGGAGCTTTATCTTAGTTAAAAATACAGATAGCCCCAGTGTGGTGCTAGGCAACAGAAGGCCTTTGGCTCAGCAACATAGAGAGAGAGACCAGGCGGCCCCAGCAACCCAACACTACCAGGCCCTATGGGCAGATGCCCAGCTGAGAAACCTTGATGCAGCATCTTGGATGTAACTGAGTAGGATTGTAGGCTCAGAGATCTAGAGTCATTGAGTCCAACCCCTTCATTTTACAGAAGAGAAAACTGAGGCCAGAAAAGGTCACATAGAAAGTGTCAGATTGTTGTTTAACTGTTTCAGTCATGTCCACTGCACACCTAGCTGCCCGAGTGTCAGAGCCAAGACTCAAAAGCAGGTTCCCTGAATCCAATCCAAGGCATTCTTCCAAAGCACTCAGTTGTTCCTTCCCCCAAAAGAAGTCAATGACTGGGGGTGGCTAGGTGGCGCAGTGAATAGAGCACCGGCCCTGGAGTCAGGAGCGCCTGAGTTCAAATCTGGTCTTAGACACTTAACACAAAAAACTAGCCATGTGACCTTGGGCAAGTCACTTAACCCCAACTGACCTCCAAAAAGTCAATGACTGGGTCATTCGTTATCTGGACCCTACTGAGGAATTTTTTGTTCTCAGAGCAAATTCCATAAATCGCACATGAGTCAAGGGACTAAAACCCTCTTTCATCTGGGGAAAGTGAATGGGACACCACCATGTAGGGAAGAGACAGATTTGGGGACGCTGGTACTATACATCAGCTTTGGGAAGACCACAGAGGGATTGGCTGCAGAGTAGGGTGGGGGAGGAACTCTCCAATCCACATCCTATTTTAACTGATTATTTTTTATAAATAGATACTAACATCCATTCTTTCTACTCAGAAGGACTGCAAATGCTGTTGGGGCTCTTCTAAATTTGGTGTCCCTTAAATTCAGCACCGTGGCCAAAAGCCCCTGTTTCTTTACCCTAGTTGCTGTTTATAGGGTGATAGGGTCATAGAAATTTAGCTGGAAAGAGACTTCATTCCAACCCCTCTCATTTTATATATGAGAAAACTGAGGCCCAGAAAGAAGCGACTTCCCCAAAGTCACACATTAAGAGCTAAGAATTGAACTAAGGTCCATTTACTCCCAATCTAAGGCTCTTTCTCTTATTACTCCATGCTGGTTCTGTCATTTTCTCTTCTAGGTGATGCCAGCTGATCTGTTTGCCTGTGGAATTCCTGCTCATCTTTTAAGGTCCAAGCTTAAATGACACTTGGATGGCTAGGTAGCACAGTGGCTAGAGTGCAGGGTCTGAAGTCAGGAAGACTCATTTTTCTGAGTTCAAATCTGGCTGCAGACATTTACTCACTTAGCTGTATGACCCTGGGCAAGTCACTTCAACCTGTTTGCCTCAGTTTCCTCATCTATAAAATAAGCTGGAGAAGGAAATGGCAAACCAGTCCATTTATCTTTGCCAAAAACAAACCCAAACGGGGTCACAAACAGGCAGACACAACTGAATAATGACGTCAAATAGCACTGCCTTCATGCAATGATCCCCTGTGTGGATTGAATTTTTCTCCCCTGGATCTCAGGTAACATTTTCTTGAGTCCTTCTCTAATGTGTTTTTTGTGTAAGTTATTTGTGTCTTACTCCCTTGTCCCTTGAGACTACAAATTCCATAAGAACAGACTATATCTTACCTAAGCTTTCATCTCACCCAGTACCTGGCAGAGAGCTCTGCCCATGGCAGGCTCTTAATAATTTCTTTTGGATGACAGAAGGAATTGATGAATTAGTCATGCTCTCCTCCCTTTGCTTGGTTTGATAAGTCTTAGATGTAGGGAGATACAAGGTTTCACACTTAAAAGGTGAGCTGATGGATGTGCTGGTAAATGTTTAACAACCAGCTCTTGGAAGAAAAAAACAAAACTGTATACCCAAGTCACTTTTAGGTTTAATCTGCATTATTAACAGATCAACAAAACAATAAACCAAGCTCTGACTTGTAACATTTGTCGATTTCTGAGGCATAAATACTTACACTGAGATTTTAACCATCAGCTCTCATAGAGCCAGTATGAGCTGGCTTCTGCACACTCCTGTATGGGTAGACATTCTTGGTTGTGCCTCTGGATAGAGTCCCTCAGGATCATCTCAAGGGGGTCCAGGATCCTGGGTAGATCACACTCTGTTCTTTGTACTATCCTCCTTAACAAACTCCCTCTCCCCCCTCTCAACACTTTGGTACAGGTTAAGGCAGGTTTCATGTTTGTAAGATCAGGCTGAAGACACAAAAATTAGACAGAAACAAAGGACAGAGCTCCAGGATTTCAGAGCTGACCCACACCATAGGGATAACAGGGGTGGGAGTGGGGAGAGTTTCTTTCTATACTGCACCTAATCACAGACCTTCCTCTCTCAGTGTCCTAATACCCCCCATATGTCCAACCAACAAAAAGAATCAAGTAATCGACTCGTCCTACTTCATGACAAGAGAAAATAGAAATCTTATGCAACAGGTCACAATCGCCAGTGCTTTAATTAGAAATATGCTCCACAGACACGACCAGTCCTGAAATGGCTCTCCTCTCCTCTCTTCCGTCTAGCACATTTTATAGAACAAATTCCCCTAAGTAATACAGCCCAGGCTCTTTTTAACATCGAACCCCAAACCGATGCCTCTCACTTGAATTAATGTGCTTCATCTTTTGAGGCAGCTAGGGATTGAGTGCCAGATTTGAAGTTAGGAAGACCCGAGTTCTAATCCTGCCTCCTAGGCACTTCCTAGCTGTGTGACCTTGGGCAAGTCATTTAACCTCAGTCTATTTTAGTTTCCTCTTCTATAAAACAAGGATATTAATAGTTTTTACTTTCCAGGGTTCTTGTGAGGATCGAACAGGGCAATACATATCTGTAAAGCATTTAACACAATGCTTGGCACATAGTAGGCCCTTAATAAAAGCTTGTCCCTTTCTGCCCTGCCTCCCAGGGTTGTTGTGAAGATTAAAAAAATGAGATAATATTTGTTAAGGGCTTGCAAACCTTCAAGCACTAAATAAATGTTAGCTATTGTTTTTCATTCATTCATTCATTCATTCATTCATTGTCTTCCTAATCCACAATCAGTCTTCTTCCTTCTTGATCTCTGCTCCATAACTCTCTCTTGCTGAATATCCTCCCTTCTTTTGCCTTCCCTCAGTTTTTCCTCTTCTCTCATCCCTCCTTCTTTGCTCCTTTTCATTGGCTCTTTACTTTCTCTCTGACCTTTTAGCATGGACATTCCCTAAGAGTCTGTCCTCAGCTCTCTTCTCTCAGCTCCTCACTCTCTTGGCAATCTCATTTATGCCTAAAGCTGCAACTACCATCTCTATGCAAACGATTCCCAAATTGAGGACTCTGCACTGTCCCTTTGGAGTGTGAAGCCCACATCTCTAGTTGCCGTCATGACATTTTCTCCTGGATATCCCACCTCAGATACAACATGTCCCAAGCCATGCTCATTATCCACCCGTCCCCACAAACCCATTTCTCCTTCCCACTTCACTATTTTTGTCCATGGTATCCTCATCTTCCCAAAACAACCAGCCTCCCATGTTTAAAATATTGAGGTTGCCTTTGATGCAATGAAAACGACATGCAGAATGACTCAATGTTCATTTTACTCTTGTTTTTTCCTCTAAGAAGAATGATTTTTAGAATATGAAGAGGGAAGTTGAAACCTAAGATAAGTGAGATGTTAAAGGGATGTTAAAGGGCCTCCTGGAGAGGCCCTTACGGATCTCTGCACCAGAAGCGGGTGAATTATATCTTAGGGTGTGGAATGAACAGACAGATATAATTATGAGCTGACGCCGATAATGTTAGATAAGTTGCAGAGAATTAGAGAGGCACTCTGGGACCAGAAGAGAATGAATGTTATCCAAATCTCAGTAAAGGAAAAAGGGTCAAATGTGCAAACTAAAGACTAATGAACTTGATTTTGGTTCCTTACAAAATTCTCAATCAATGGCTTCCAACATGTAGGCCATGTGTCCCTGGGGGATAGTAGACTTATTGCAAACAGTGTATAATTCATAAGTAAGCAGAAATACCTCCTGTAAACTGAATAACTAATACCTTACTACATATACATAAAAAACTATTTTTCAAATGTATATAGATATCATGCTCAATACATAGTCATTTTTGTTATGTGTTTTGTCAATGAATGGATGCTGGTAAGACAATTAGAGTTTTTAACTAAAAATATCTTCATACTCAAAAAGTTTGGTAACTCTTACTCTAAAATGTATTATTATTAAAGGGTTGACTGAAGAGAATTTAGAATGGGAAACAGTAATTATTATTAGGAAGTATCATGGTTTCATCAAGTACAGGTCATACCAAATTAAATTCATTTTCTTTTTCCATGTGATTAATAGACTGGTAGATCAAAGGACTACTATAGATAAAGGACATTTAGATTTTAGCAATGTGACAGTCTCTCATGCTGTCATGTCCCATGCACGCAAGATGATTCCATGTGGGCCAGATGATTTTTTAGTTAGATTTTGAACTACTTGAACAACCCAGAGTCATTTCTGGCTCTACTCTCTCCCCTCTGCAATTCCTCCCTCTTCCTGCTGTCTTTCTTATATGCAGGTCTAGTTGAAACTTCTCTGCTCAGGAATCTTTAGTGTATCTTGTTTGCTTTGAGTAAAATTCAAACTCTTCTGCCTGACATTCAAGGTCCTCCGTAATCTGGCACCAGCCTTCCTCTCCAGTCTTCTCCATTATTATTCTTTAAGACCTATGCCTTAACCAAACTGCTCTAATTTCTATCCCCCAAATTCACCATATGTTCTCCTGTCTCCATGACTTCCCTCAGAATGTTCCCTGTCCTTGGAATGTTCCCCCATTCTCTTTGTAGCTGCCAAATTTCTCCCCATTCTTTAAAGTCCTACAGAAATGCCACCTCCCTAATCCCACTTGTCTATCTCTGACCTCGTTCACAGAACATTTTGCATTACAGCTCTGTAAGGCTCTTGTCATATCAGTGATAAGTTTTTCCCTTACTAACCTAGGAGTTCTAAGAAATCAAAGGCTAGCCATGTGACCTTCAGCAAGTCACGTCACCCCAATTGCCCTCCAAAAAGCAAAAAAAAAAAAATCAGAGGCTATGCTTTTTAACTATTTATCCAAATTTTGCGTCTCTTCCAAGGGCTTACCAAATGATGGACATCTAATAAATATTTGATGAATAACTGAATGAATGAAAGAAAATCATCTTCCAAAGAAGTTTGAAAACAGATGGAAATAAGGCTTTATAGTGGAAAGATTAGATCTGGAATAAGGAGATGGGTTCAAATCCTGACTGTACTATTTACCACCTTGTGAATTTAGGAAAGTCACTTTCTAAGCTTCAATTTCCTCTATTGTAAAATGAAGATATTGGATTAGGTTTGGAGCTCTTAACCTGGGGTCTGGGAACTTTAAACTAACTAGAACACGTATACATATATACATATACATGTAAATGTATTTAAATACATTTGGTATCTTTTGTATTCCAATGTTTTATTTTATGCATTAAAAAACATGAATTTTTTTTGTCTTTTTGGAGGAGGGAAGGTAGGGCAATTGGGGTTAAGGGACTTACCCAAGGTCACACAGCTAGTAAGTGTTAAGTGTCTGAGGTCACATTTGAATTCAGGTCCTCCTGACTCTGGGGCCAGTGCTCTATTCACTGTGCCACCTAGCCGCCCCTTGTCGTAGCTTTTTTAACTGTCCCTTGAAAGGACTGCAGCCTGGGGTTTACTCACGCTACCCTTTTTATTTTAAAAACATTTTTTATTGATCTTTTGTTTTTGCATCACCTTCATTTATGAATATGTCCTTCTCTCTCTCCTATCTAGTGAGCTATCCCTCGTCACAAAGAACAAAAAAAGACAAGGGGAAAACACGATGCATTGAAACCCACTGAGACCTCAGCAAAGTCTGACAACATGTGCAGTGTTCAAAACCTATAGTTCCCCACCTCTAAGAAGGAAGGGAGGTCATTTTCATATTTCTTTTCTGGAGGCTGCTTGGTCTTTAAAATTACTTAGAATTCAGTGACTCTGGCTCTTTTTTCAAAAGAGAAAACTCTTTGACCTGGAAAATGAGGCATATTACATCTTGGTTTATTGAACATAAAGAATTCTTGCATGAAATGAAATGAAATGCTAGACTACCACCATCAAAACCTTTTAAAGGCTGGTCATGCAGATTTTTGCAGCCATTCATGTAAATGGATCTCAATGCCTTCAAATAAAAGAGGGGTTTTTATGCAGGAAGTCCTAATCAGTTATCCTTCATGTTCCAAAGAAACTCAAAGATAAGGAAATTGATTTATAAGAAGGAGAAATTTCAGGTTACTATCACCTTGATAGAATCCTGAAGTAGGCAGGAGTAAGGAAGTGACATGCTTAGAGGTGTCTTTAAGTAATATCAACTTGACAGATGAGTGGAGGATACATATGGGAGGGGAGAAAGTTGTCAAGTCACAGCTAAGAAATGGTCAGATTGGGGTTGCTAGGTGGCGCAGTGAATAGAGCACTGGCCCTGGAGTCGGGAGGACCTGAGCTCAAATCTGGCCTCAGACACGTAACATAAAAACTAGCTGTGTAACCTTGGGCAAGTCACTTACCCCCAAATGCCCTCCAAAAAGCAAAAAAAAAGGTCACATATCTATTATTTTCTCCTACCAAAATTGGTCAGAGATATGAAAAAATCACTGAAACTTTGTAACAACCAGTTTCTCCTAGGATCATACCAGGAATTTCCCCATTAAGGTTGGCACTATCTGGGGAAAGATTAAATATAGCAACTTGTCATGCCCTGAGCAAAGCATGACCTCATGTACATGGACCAGTTTTTTGTCTGAGGATATGTATATAGAATGGTGCAATGGAAGAAAGCTGATTTGGGTTCAGAATATCTGGGTTCAGTCTTTAGCTTTGCCTTTCTACCTATGGGACCTTAGAGGAGTCATTTTACATTCCTGGACCTCCTTTCCCTTATTTGTAAAGTAAGGAAGCTTGTTTAAAATGATCCCCTGATGTCTCTTATCTAAATCTTGAATCTATGTTCCTATCTAGATCAGAGGTAGAGATGAATTGAAAACATCAGAATAGTGACAAATTGACACGATTGGGGCTGTACAATTTTATACTGAAACATAAAATATTTTAACTCAGGTTACATACTTTTGCAATAGGTTTACCGACTATAATTTCTTTTTTTTTTGTTTTTTTTTTTTTTTTTGGTTTCTCATTTTTTTTTTTTAAAGCAATCGGGGTTAAGTAACTTGCTCAAGGTTACACGGCCAGTTATTTCTGGGTGTGGTGCTGAGTGTCTGAGCCCAGATTTGATCCAGGTCATCCCGACACTGGAGCCGGTGCTCTTACTCGCTGAGCCACCTGGCCGCCCCTCCAACTATAATTTCTTAAAGTAGGAGAAGCTTATAGGGAAACTTTAGAAAATGATTTTAAAAGAGAGTGCTCCTATGTTATAATCCTATTTAGAGTACTGACCCTCTAACCAATCATATTTTCTGGCCAAATTACACATGTTTGGTTATTGGATTATAAGATTATAGAGTCATAGGGTCTTATGTTTAGAGAGGAGAGTGACCTTAGAAGTCACCGAAAAGCCAACTCTGCCCCTGTACTCTCTGAACATGGCTATCTTTCTACCTCAAATAACGGCCATCAGAATGATGGCTGACATTTCTGTATCTGCCATCTGCATTTGTTAATGATAAAACAAGTAGGCATTAAGCTGGAAATTGAGCCGTGCCATTACAAAATAATGTCAAGGGAGAGAGATTTTCCACATATATATAAAACATGGACTCTTCTGAAAATACAATGAAACCTCATTGAGTTTGACCCTACTAAATTCATCAGATGCTGAGCTACATTTCTACTTTCAGGCACAAAGGGGGTTAGTGAGAAAGTGAAGAAGATAGTTCTCATTGATCTTCTAATCCTTGATGTATTTCCTTTCCAATCCGTCCTCTGCACCACCTAATTAAAATCCCAAATGCATTTCTGTGATCACATTACTCCTTTATTAAAAAATCTTTAGTAGGTCCTTATTGCCTACCGAATTGACTTCAGTTGTGAATTTTTTATCCTGACATTCAATGCTCCCACACAACCTGGCTTCAAATTATTTTTCCAGTTCTACCTTATGCTATCCTCCCCCTTCCCTTGACATGTTCCAACTAAACTAGACTAAGTCTTTCATTCTCATACTGTCTGTTCCCATCCCCATATACTTACTTGCTCATGCCATAATCAATGCTTGGAAAAACCTACTCCATCTCCACCTGCCAAAGTACCTCACTTCCTTTAAAAGCCATCTCAGATGCCATTTTATCCGTGAAACCTCCTCACTCTCTGAGCTGAATCCGTCTCCCTCTCCTTAAATTTCTCATAGCACTTTACCTGGACTACTCTATTGTACTTAAAGTGAAGACACCTGAGTTTGAATCTCAGCTTGTTGCTTGCTAGCGATTTCTTCATCTATAAAATGAGAATGACAATAATGTCACCATCTGCCTCTGGCCGGTTGTGAGGAATAAGTGAAACTAAGTAAAGCATGTTTGCAGACCTTCAAGTACTTTGTCAGTGTGAGTTGTCAGGTTAATAAAATCTTCCCTTATATTACAATTATTTGTAAAATAGTCCTTTCCCCATCAGATTGCAAAACTCCTTGAGAACAGGGTTGGTGTCAAATCTATCTTTGCACCCCTGGCACCTGGTCTAGTGTCTTACACATACTTCAAAGATCTGGGTTCAAGTCTAACTTTGCCACTTACCAACGTGGCATTGGAGGAATCATGTCACCTTTCTGGGTATCTGTTCCCTTATTTGTAACAAATAAAATAAAATAAAATAAAATAATAAGAGATTTGTACAAGGATCCCTGACTGCATTGGTGTGAATGATCCTCTGTGGATGAAGATCACAGTTCTGCCATGCCTTAGTAAATGGATTTCAAGAGATGTTGTGGCAAAAGAAAAAATTCACAGAAGCATTGAATTTGGCAGAGACCCAGTGGACTTACATGAAATGATTTCCCTCTCTCAAGTGGCATCCGGCAGCTGTCTGAAGACCTTCAAGAAGGAGGAGCCCACCATCTCTCTAGGTGGTCCATTCCACTTGAGGACCCCTCTAACTCTTGGGGATGTTTTCCTGACACTGAGCCCATTTTCTTCCTTGGGTCTTCTATTAATACACTAATTACAAATCATTCTTGTTAATTCCTTCAAGCAAGTCCATAACAACTTCCACTTACTAACTCTTTGATAATTAAAATTCACATGGTGCTTCTATTGATATAAAGAAGCATTTTTGCATGATAGAGGACTTAATTTTAGATTCCTCTTCTTTTTTAATATTTATTTAATATTTTACTTCTCCCCAATTACTTGTAAAAACCATTCTTAACATTCATTTTTAAAAATTCTAAGTTCTCAGATCCCACTTCTGACATGTGTGACTTTAGTCAAGTCTTCCTAGCCTTTAGTTTCCTCATCTGTAAAATGAGGAGGTTGAACAGAAGAGGCAAGGGAAAATGGTTACAATGGAGGGGAAGAATAGGAAGGCAAAAGGGAATGGGTCAACCTTATTCCTATTGAATCTGGCTTGAGGAGGGAGGGAAATACACACTAAATAGGGGATCTCACCCTCCAGGAGAATAGGGGGGGGAAGGGGATGTGAGGGGGGATGATGGAAAGGAGGGCAGGCTGGGGGGGGGGGGGAGGTTGGGAGCACCCACTTTTGAAAAGGGACAGGATCAAAGTAGAGAATAGAACAAGTGGGAGGTGGGATAGGAGGGAGGGAAATATAGTCAGTCTTTTACAATACATCTACTATGTTATTGTTTTGCATTAGCTGCACATGTACAACCTATACTGAACTGCTTGTCTCCCCAGTTGGAGTGGGTGGTGGTGGGGGGAAGGGAATAAATCTGGAATTGAAAGTTTTAAAATAAAATATTCAAATATTAAAAAAAAAAAAGAACTAAAAAAAATGAGGAGGTTGAGCTATATTGGCCTCGGAACTCTAGATCTGTTTCTGTGACCTAAAGGATGAAAATGGAAGCCTGTTGGCCCTTATCCCTGCTTTGCCTGAGTGAGGAGGGTTTTCTCAACTCAAAACACACAGTACAGTGAGTAGAAATACATTTCCTGCCCCTGCGATCATACTTACGGGTTTGAGATAGGCAACATTACTGTGCCGGATGTCGTTCAGTAGCTGGTCTCGGGGTGTGATTTCCACTAGAGGGGGAGGCCTAACCCTAGGCACAGGCTTGAGGGTTTTGATGACATCTTTGAGGTTGGTTTTTTCAGCTGGCTCTTGGGCTTCTGGTGGCATTCGAGATTTGCGTTGGATTCTCTTTAGTTTTACCACTCTAAAGGAGTCTGGGTCAGTTCTATATGACTCAGGCTGACTAGGCTTCTTGCTGATTTCATTTCTCCGATTAAGGCCAAAGGGGGGCATTTGGGGGCCAGGCATTTGAGGAGCCTGCAATACTTCATGCATTCTTGGGTCTGGCATTGGGCCTCCCAGCATCTCCCACATTCCGGGAGGCAACCCTAGACCGTTCTCTAACATGGCTATTAACTTCTTTTGCTCTCGAAGTTGCTGCTGCTTTTGTTCCTCTTGCCGTTTCTGTCTCTGTTTATCCAGATTTCTGGTAAGCAAATTGGTGACCACCATCCTGGGACCAGGGAGCTCAAAATGGTAGCCCAACTTCAGGAGTGTATTGTTGGCCTTCAGGAGCCTTGATATTTCCATTTCTGCGTGGTGACCCAGCATGTGTCTTTGGTTGTGAAAGCGTAGCTCTGTTAATGTTTCATTAAACTGGAGACACCTCATGATGGCAACAATACCTTTGCCCGTGATATAATTAGACTCGATGTTGAGAGTAGTGATGCTTCTATTTTCACGGAGCATGTTGGCCAAAGCGAAGGCAACGTTTTCATCCGCACCCACATTGGCTAAGCTAAATGTTTTGATGTGTTTGTTTTTCTTCATGGCATTAACAAAGTCCAGTAACATTTCTTTGGGTATGTTTTCGATGTTATTCAGGTTGAGTTCTTTCATTTCTGGATCATTTTTGCGCACTCGCTTCAGACTCTCATCAAGATTTGTCTGGTTTCCTGAAGGTCTGGCGCTCACTTTCATAAAACTGGTATCCAGGGCCAATTTCTTGGGATCCAGTTTTGAGATTTTGTTTTCACTTTTTTCTAGGGATATAGGGCTCTCTCTTGCTTCTGCAAAGAGCTTTGACAATAACTTTAAACTGTTTTTGTTTTCCTCTCTCTGTTTCTCCCTAGCTTTCTTTTCTTCGTCTTCTTTAGCGCTGCTCTCATACTCTTGTCCACCATCCTCCTCATCTTCATTTTCATCATCCTCATCCTCATCCTCATCCTCATCCTCATCCTCATCCTCATCACCTTCATCTTCCTCTTCACCTCCATCGTTGTCTTCTGCCTCTTGAAACTTCTCAGTGCTATTTGACTTGGTTTCGTTCTTTTTGTTTTCCTTATTGAGTTTCGCCATTAAAGCCCCCGACACATTTGTATTTTCCTTTTCTGTTTCTTTGTGAACTTCTGTGGTATTTTCCTGTAACAGAAATGATTAACCACTAAAATATAATTTGTCTCACATCATGCAAGAAATGTATTCTATCTCCCTCCTTGATGCCTAGCACAATGTCTGGCACTTAGGAGAAATATAATAATTATTTGTTAATTAACTTCATTCTTCCTAGGTTCTTTCAAAAATGACATTGCGTTCACCCCAAATCACCAAAACAGTTGGAGTCTTTTGTTTTAAAAAGAGAATTATAAATCTGCATAGTAGCAAATGGAAGTCTTTAGGTAGGTGTTCCTGTATTTAAAACATGTCTGTTCTTCATAATGCTCATATAAAATGTATTCTTAAAGTGACTTGTAAAAGTTAAAGTGCTATTTTCGGTAAGTTATCATTATTATTCTCATTTTTTAATGGAATTCAGAGAGAAATAGATTTGGGACAAATTGCTATCTTGTCCTTACTCCTTTATGTTCTATATTCTATCCAGATGGATAAATATTATGTTTGTCTTAGATTTAAAGCTGAAAGTGACTTTTAGAGAACCTCATTTTACAGATGAGGAAACTGTAACCACACAAAAGGTTACATGAGGAATATAAGAGGCATGTTTGAAACCAAGTGCTTCAAAACCAATATTTTTTCTACAGTACTACATGGGGGTCTTCCGCCAAAGCTAAACCATGGATTTTTCAGGAACACCCTAATTTCTAGTTCTACCTTTAAATTAAATTTTCAGACACTACACTACTTTTTGGATGGTATAACAGCACATTTCAACTTCTGAATGCAATAGAATCCTGGAGACAAACTTAAGCCACCCAAATCTATGAAAATTGACTTGATTCTTCCTTGGTGACTATCTCTAATTCAATTCCTCTTCAATGGAGATAGTTGGGGAGGCAGATCAAAACTACAAAAGAAGTAAGGAGATAGCACCAGAATCATAGGGAGATATTTGGAAAAAATTGATTAGGATGGGAGGGGAAAGGTTTTCTGCTTTAAAGTGGTGCAATATATTAGAAAGTGCATGAAATTTGGAGTCAGGGGACCTTACTTTGAACCCTAGCTTTGTTAGCTACAGCTTATATAGCCTTGGACAAGTTATAGAATAGCCCTGAGTTTCAAATTCCTCATATATATAGTGAGGAGGTTGGACTAGATGACCCCCTAAGGCCTCCAGCTCTAGAACCTTTAATGTATCAACTTGATTCGTATTTTTTGAACACTGATTTAAGATCTTTTCTATGCAGTATACCATAGATTAACAATTTAAAAAAATAATCTGTGATACTGATTTCATTTAGGTGAGTTTGGTTTCACTGTGAAGGGTTTAGAATCTGTAAATACTCAACTCTAATGTATTTGAAAGGACATTCACAGTCACATTCTTATTGGCTCCAGCAGGGGGGGCTGTTGGTCAAGTTGTTTAAACTGTGATGAGAAACTATAACAATTTTTTTTTAAATAATGCAGAAGACAATTTATGAGGGCTTTAGGACAGAGCTGGCTGTTAGCTCCTGGGCCATGAATGGTAAATGTGTATACAAAGTCCTCTGACAGCATGTAATGCGACCTGGAGCCATGTTTGTCTTGGAAAAGTCTGCTGTGGGACTCATTGAATATAAAGTGTGTACTCCACTGACTAGGAAACCCATTTACAATCATCTTAAATTACAAACGGCTTGATCACAGGGTCACGAGGTGTATCTGTGTCTGCTAGTGAGACTCTAAGCTACTTTATCTGAAGATCCTTCCATTAATTCAGTCAAATCATTTTTAAGTCACATACAAAACAAATCTTTGGACTCAGCGGGTGGATTAATTCACATTCAAGTTGTTGAGTAAAATCATTTTATCGGAGCCAACATGGTATGGTAGAAAAAACACTGGTTCCTGAATTAGAAGGCCTGGGTTCAAATCACACCTCTGAAAGCCTACTAGCCTTGTGATATTGAGTAAGGCACTCTGCCTCAGTTTCCTCAACTATAAAATGGGGGTAGGGAGGGATAATTAATAGCACCTGCTTCTTAGGGTTGTGGTGAGAATCAAATGAGGTAATATTTGTGCAAAGTGCTTAGCACAGTATCTAGAACATAGTAAGTGCTGTATAAATTCTAGTTATTATTACAACATTTTTCTAGTTATTTCCAGTGTTGTAATCACATAAGCCATGTGATAATCAATTCTTAATTTAAAAAAAATTAAGTTTATAAAGGATACTTCTAAGGACAAGAACTTGGCAAATAGAATTAGTACCAATTTCTTTTTGGTATTGATAACCAGCTAGGTGGCACATTGGAAAAGTGGCAGGCCTGGAGTCAGGAAGACACATCTTCCTCAGTTCAAATCCAACCTCAGACACTTCTTAGCTGTTTGACCCTGGGCAAGTCACTTACCCCTATTTACTTCTGTTTTGTCATCTGTAAAATGAACTGGAGAAGGAAATGGCAAACCACTCCAGTATCTTTGCCAAGAAACCAAATGGAGTCACAAAGAGTCAGACATGACTGAAACAATTCAACAGCAATCGTCACATAGTCCAATGACGTCCTTTATATAACTAGCCACTATAGATGCTAGATGAGTTATAAGACTTCGTTGCATTGTCTTGGTTTTTTTTTTTAGTTAAAATTTTAATAAATAAGTCAAGAGCATATGGCATTGGATTCTTTGCAACTGTTTGTGTTTTAATGTGCTAATTGTTGGCGTATGTTTTACAAGTTATCTTTGAATGATTCTTTTTTTTTTGGAGGTCAATTGGGGTTAAGCCACGGACCCAAGGTCACATGGCTAGTTTTTTGTGTTAAGTGTCTGAGGGCAGATTTGAACTCAGGTTCTCCTGACTCCAGGGTCGGTGCTCTATTCACTGCGCCACCTAACTGCCCCCTGAATGATTCTTTAAATTTTTACTGAGATTATCTTGTTTTCTCGAAACACAAGAGTCATGGATAGAGGGCTAAACCTGGGAGATAGGAAGATTTGGGTTGGGTTTTTTTGGGGGGGAGGGGGGTTGCCTTTTACATTTATTAGCTCTGTGAATATTTGTAAGTCGTTCCACGCTCTATCTCTGTTTCCTTATTTATAAATTGGGAACAATAATACCTACAGCGTCTACATACTTTAAGTACCTACTAAGCACATTTATATAGCCCTTACTATGTGTCAGGTGCTGTGTTAAATACTTTTAAATCATTATCTCATTTGATCCTCACAATAATCCTGGTTTGTGCTATTATTGTCTCTGTTTTACAGATGAGGAAACTGAGGCAAACAAGGTTTACTTGCCCAAAGTCACTCAGCTATTAAGTGTCTGAGGTCAAATTTGAACTCATGTCTTCCTAACTCCAAGCCCAGCATTCCATCCACTACTTCACAGGGTTGTTATGAGTTTCAAATGAGATAATGTACACAAAGCACTTTGCAGATTTGGAAGCTCTATATAATTATCAGTTGTTATCTTTACTGCTTTGGGGCATATCTACATACTCAGTTTCTATAGTGTAATTTTATGCTGTAAACTTAATATCAAGTTGTAAAGGAAAGAAAAACTCAAAAGAAACACTCTTCCCCTCCCCAAATTTTTAAGTTGGACTTAAAAGTGTTTTTTTTTTTTTCATGCAGCTCAGGTTCAGTGTGGAATCCTATGTTGCATGTTGATCTGTGTGTGTCCTAAAGAAACAAGAAATTACTGGCAACACAAATTCTGTGCTCAAAACACCTAAGGAGATTCACTTGGAGCTTTTGCTTGTTACCTTGGAAGGCTCAAAGGTGATGGGGACTCTCTCCTCTTCCATCATGCGCCTGGATGCCTTCTGCCAATACATATAGTCGACAAGAGAACGATGATCGAAGTTGCCAGTGGGGGGTTTTTCCGTTTGATCTTTCTGAATCATCCCCACAGGGAGTCGGGGGTCCGGAGCCATGACTTCCATCTCTGACTGTAGTTCTCGGAGTTCCTCGGGGGACAAGTTGGCCAGGATTTCATCTTCATCAATATCCTCCCTGAGAGGTTCATCTTGATCAGAATTTTTGCTATGCTCAGACATCTTTCTAGATGATAGAAGGGATATGAAGAATTGACAAATAAAGCTGATGCTTCAAGAAGGTTCTCAGGCAATATGAGAGTCTCTTTCCACACCAACTTTTAAGCAGCCTTTTCTTTCCCCACTCCCTCCTCCCCCAGAACACTAGTCAAAGAGAGTCTGAGAGTTTGTCCAATGCTGGACTCACGCTAGTTCTATATTAAGCAGCGCTTGGCTGGAAAGAGTGGATTTATGGGACTATTACTCTTCTCTCTTTTCAGCGACTAGTCAGCTGTGCAAAGTCTTTTGACATTTTAGTACAGCTGCTTATGCACACCATTGAATAACACAAGAGAGAGCTTTTCCAGGGGATTCCTGAAGGAACAAAATTGAGCTTATATCTTCACCTATTGATAACCCAAAATACACAGACATATCCCCTCTTCCAATTCCTTCCCCCCCCACACACACACTAGCACAGTTACCAACTAACGAACTGATCTTTCAAGGATGATTGAGAGTAGATTAATTTTTAATTTAAAGTCAATGATGAAATAAACTTACATTTGGCTTCCTCTACTCCTTGGGGAGAAGTAACAAGATGAATTTTGGAGCAGAGCAAAAGGACCCAAAGATGAAACCAGGTAATCCTCAAGTCTTTAAATCAGCTCAAGACATAACTTGTGGGGTAAGAACAACCCAGATACAACCGTCTCCAATGTGAGTAGGAGCTTTGTTCTATAATTTACCAGCTGAGTAAGCTGAGCCCTTACTAGGTGCTTATTGACATCTGTGTCCCATAGTCGGTAACACACTGGGTAGCTGCTGGGTCAGAGTCAGTCCTTGAATGAGGACTGTCAAAATGGAATGCCCAATTGGTCTTTGGCAACTGGACCTTGGACTCTGTTCTCTCTGTTGCCTAGTTACTCCCTGATAGCACGAATTCCACCCCTACCCCCCATCTCTAAGCATCACGTTGTTACTTAATGGTCAGAGAAAGGAAAATACAAGTATCTAAGCACCAGGCTATACTCATGAAATAATTTATGCCTTGGGATAACAGGTTTGCAGGAATGCAGGGCTGATTCAATATTAGGAAAACTATCAGCATAATTGACTGTATCAATAGCAAAACTAATGGAAAAATATGATTATCTCAAGAGATGCAGAAAAAGTTTTTGACAAAACACAGCACCCATTCCTATTTAAAACACCAGAAAGCATAGGAATCAATGGAGTTTTCCTTAAAATTATAAGTAGCATCTCTCTAAAAACCATCAGCAAGCATTATATATAATGGGGATAAGCTAGAAGCATTCCCTATAAGATCAGGGGTGAAACATGGTTGTCCATTATCACCACTATTATTTAATATTGTACTAGAAATGTTAGCTCTAACAATAAGAGAAGAAAAGGAAATGGAAGGAATTAGAATAGGCAATGAGGAAACAGAGCTATCTTTCTTTGCTAATGATATGATGATATACGTAGAGAATTCTAGAGCATCAAGTAAAAAAAACTACTTGAAATAATAAACAAGTTTAGCAAAGTTGCAGGATATAAAGTAAACCCACATAAATCATCATCATTTCTATATATTCCTAGCAAAACCCAATATCAAGAGAAATTCCATTTAAAGTTACTGTAGATATTATAAAAAATTTGGGAGTCTACCTGCCAAAACAAACCCAGGAACTATATGAGCACAGTTACAAAACACTTTTTTACACAAATAAAGTCCTATCTAAATAATTGGAAAAATATCAGTTGCTCATGTGTGGGTTGAGTTAATATAATAAAAATGACAATTCTACCTAAATTAATTCACTTATTCAGTGCCATATCAATCAAGCTATCAACAATTATTTTATAAAGCTAGAAAAAATAATAACAGAATTCATCTGGAAGAACAAAAGGTCAAAAATATCAAGGAATTAATGAAAAGAAATGCAAGAGAAGGTGGCCTAGCCCTACCAGATCTAAAACTGTATTATAAGGTAGCAATCATCAAAACTATTTGATATTGGCTAAGAAACAGAGTGGTGGGTCAGTGGAATAGGTTACATATGCAAGATACAGTTTTCGATGACTATAGTAATCTACTGTTTGATAAAACCAAAGACTCAAATTTCTGGGATAAGAATTCACTATTTGACAAAAACTCCTGGGGAAACTGGAAAATAGAATAGCAGAAACTAACCATAGACCAAAATTTTACACTGTATACCAAGATAAGGTCAAAATGGGTACATGATTTAGACATAAAGGGTGAAACTATATGCAAATCAGGAGAGCAAGGACGAGTTTACCTGTCAGACCTATGGAGAAGGGAAGAATTTATGGAGAACATTATGAAATGCAAAATGGATAATTTTGGTTACATTAAATTAAAGTTTTGCACAAACAAAACCAATGCAACCAAGATAAGGAGGAAAGCAGAAAGCTGGGAAGCAACTTTTACAGCCAGTGTTTCTGATAAAGGCCTCATTTCTCAAAAAAAATACAGAACTGAGTCAAATTTGTCACAATACGAGTCATTCCCCAATTGATAAATTGTCAAAGGAAATGAACAGGCAGTTTTCAGATGAAGAAATTAAAGCTATCTATAGTCATCTGAAAAAATGCTTTAAATCACTATTGTTTAGAGAAACACACATCAAAACAGCTCTGAAATACCACCTTACACCTATCAGATTGACTAATATGACTAAACAGGAAAATGATAAATGTTGGAGAAGTTGTGGGGAAAATAGAACTCTAATGCATTGTTGGTGGAGTTGTGAACTGATCTAGCCATTCCAGAGAGTAATTTGGAACTATGCCCAAAGGTCTTTAAAATTGTGCATACCCTTTGATCTGGTAATACCATTTCTAGGTCTGTATCCCAAAGAAATCATAAAAAAGGGAAAAGGACCCACATGTACAAACATATTTATAGCAACTCTTTTTGTGATGGCCAAGACTTGGAAATTGAGGGGATATCCATCATTTGAGGAAAGGCTGAACAAATTATGGTATATGAATGTAATGGAATACTATTGTGGTATAAGAAATGATAAGCATGTAGATTTCAGAAAAACCTGGAAAGACTTACATGAACTGATGATTAGTGAAGTGAGCAAAACCAGTAGAACATTATATGATAACAGCAAAATTGTTCGATGACCAACTTTGATAGACTTAGCTTTTTTCAGCAATACAGGTTCTAAGACAATTATAAAACATTTATGGCAGAAAATGCTATGCACATCCAGAGAAAGAGCTATGGAGTCCGAATGCAGATCGAAGCATAGTATTTTCTCTTTTTTTGTTTTTTCTTTCTTTTAGTTTTTCCCTTTTGTTCTGATTCTTCTTTCACCACGTGACTGATGTGGAAATATGTTTGCTATGACTGTACATGTATAGCCTGTATCAGATTGTTTGTCATATTGGACGGGGGGATGAGAAAGAAGAGAGAAAAGAATTGGAACTCAAAATCTTATAAAAAGTAGGGGTGACTAGGTGGTTCAGCAAATAGAGCAGTGGTCCTGGAGTAAGGGGGACCTGAGTTCAAATGTGACCTCAGACACTTAACACAAAAACTAGCCATGTGACCTTGGGCAAGTCACTTAACCCCAACTGTCCTCCAAAAAAAAATCTTATAAAAAGTGAATGTTGAAAACTATCTTTACATGTAATTGGAAAAAATAAAATACTATCAAGTTGGGGGGGAAAGAAAGAAAAAAAAAGAAAACAGGTTTGGAAGTTCATTCTGGTGCGAGTCTCAATAAATTTGGCGTTGAATCCTTACCTGTTAGGTTTTAACTTTGGGGTCTGCACAAGAATCCCTTATTCATTAATCCATTAAAGGCAGGATAATATAGTGGATAAGGCATTGAACTTGGGATGAGGAAGACAGGAGCTCAAAATTTGTCTTAGACACTTCCTAGCCATGTGACCATCTCTGACCATCTCGGTTTCTTCATTTTGTAAAAAGAACAATGATAATATCCCACAGGGTTGTTATGAGATGCAGATGGCATAACATAGGTAAAGTCCTTTATAAAGTTTAAAACTTTGTTTTGTGTGTGTGTGTGTGTGTGTGTGTGTGTGTGTGTGTGTGTGTGTTTAAATCAAGGGTAGAGTGTGAACAGACAGCTGGCCTCAGACCCAGAAAAACTTGCCTCTGATATACAATGACTATGAGACCCTGGAAAAGTCTCGATGCTCTCATCGTCTCTTTAAGACTGTAAGTTACAGAGCAGAATCCAACATTGATAGAGAGAACTCTCATCTGATCATTCCCTACACAAATAAAATATACCAGGTCCAAGTCCTATTCTAAACCTTGGTTGTTATCCTACATTCTCAGAGAACTGAAATGACATCTCTATGCTAGAATCAAGTTATAGTGCACCCGACTGTGGCTGATCAGCCCAATATGAGCTTGGAATGCTCTACCACAGGCAGAGCCCAAATAGTCTGTGTGAACATTTGGAGTGGGTTCTTTAAATTTGCTCATCTCGTGTTTCTTTTGAGCTATTTCAATTCTGCTTTGCTCATGGAGCACAGCCCCTCCTCTGATGAGGAGTGGGTAGTTCTGTGCCAATGTCTCTCCCATGTCACACCATCAATTCCAAAGTTCTTAAGAGAGACCTTGAAAGTGTCCTTGTCCTTAAACGCTATATAAACACACACTGTTAGGTGGCTATGTGGTGTAGCAGAGAGAGGGCTGGAAACAAAGTCAGGAAGACGAGTTCAGCTTCTGCCTCAAACATATAGTAACTGTGTGACCATGGACAAGTCACTTAACCTCTTGGTGCCTCAGTTTCCTCATTTTTAAAATAGGGGTGAT
Organism: Petaurus breviceps papuanus; assembly: GCF_028583685.1. Lineage (NCBI taxonomy): Eukaryota > Metazoa > Chordata > Mammalia > Diprotodontia > Petauridae > Petaurus > Petaurus breviceps. Next base: position 44,557,522 of record NW_027185761.1, on the reverse strand, counting down.
AATAGCAGCTATTTCACACAGTTGTGACAACCAAATGACATATCTCTAAAGTCCTTTGTAAACCATAAGGCACAATATAAATGTTAGTCATTGTTATTTATTATAATTGTTACTATTATTAGTTACCCAAAGTGTGGTGGAGTAAAGTAAGCTCCCAATCTAAAGTAAGAGGACCTAGACTGGAATTTTAGCTCCTCTATTTACTATCTATGTGACAGCCATCAAATAGCTTTTCCTCTCTGCACCTCAATTTCATCATCTGTAAAATGAGGGGCTTGAAGTAAACAACCTCCAAGGTCCCTTCCAGGTCTGAATTTATGCCTCTTTACTAGAAGACTAGGCAAGCAGTGGAAATCAATGAATCTATTATGTGATGGGCACTGTCCAAGGTGCTGGGAACACGGGGACGAAAATAAAAGTTCCTGCCTTCAAAGAGGTTACAGTCTGTTGGGGGAGGCATCAGGCACATTGTCCAAATAGGTAATTTGGTGGAAGGAGGCCCTAACAGTTGGGAAAAGTGATAGATTTGAAGTTGGAGCACCTGGGTTTGAATCCCAGCTATGTGCTTACTATCCAGATAAATGTAAGCCAATCATTTAATCCACATTTATCCTCACCTGTAAAACAAGGGAGCTGCATTAGATGATGGCTAAGGTGCCTTCCAAAGTACTGATCCCGTGAATACCCACCTAGACTTGTAACAGGCTGGCTGAGAGCCTACAGTATTCCTGAGTTCTTTTCCCAGCATTGCTACTTCCTTAAGAGGCGATACTGTATAAGGTGTTCCTTCATTGATGCCTCAATTTCCCCATTTGTAAAATGCAGTGAAATATTTTTTTTTCTTTAGATTGGCTTGATGATCAGGAAGCAACAATAAAGAAACCTGCTTTCCTACATAACCTAAACTCTGTAATTAGCATATTCAAAAGAAATGAAGATGAATGAATGAATACCTAAAGGAAAGAAGGCATTAAAAAGCACTCACATGCCAAGCACTGGGCTAATTGTTAGGGATACTAGGGATACAAAAATGTTAAGACAATCCCTACCCTCAAGGAACTTACATTCTAATAAGAGAAAACTTACTTGGAGCAGTGGTAAACTGGAAAAGGTTTTTGGTTTGGGAAATAGCAGGGATAATCAGTAGAGTCATAAGGTAGGAGCCTGACGCATTCTTTCTAGGGGCCATGACAGAGTTGATTGATTGTGGTTCAGGAACTGGAAAGTTGTCAGGGAGGTGGCAGAGTGAAGGGGGAGAACACGAAAAGTGGTTATGGAGAAGAAGGGGGGGTGGAATGAAATAAAGCATGGCTGTAGTCAGGTCTAGAGGTAGTAGGTGACTGAGTTAACCACCAATCAAGATGAGAGGGACACAGTTCTCAGTGACATGATACAATAAGGTGACTAGGGAAAAAGGTCAGGTGAAAGATTCCTTTGAGGTGTTTAGTCTGTTCTTAGAGGAGCCCCTGCTCAGAGCTGTTACACGCTTTTGGGAGGGGGAGGGGAGAAGGCAGACAAGTATCTTTCTGCTATTTGACTCCTCTTCACTATGGGAATCTTAAAACTAGACACCCCATGGATCTGGTAGTTCTGTTAAGACAGATGGTATGAACTCAAAGAATTCCTCTGTAACAGGTACAGCATGACCCTAGTCTGGACATAATTTGTCATATTTAACCACAAGGTGTTGAAAGAGAAGTGACAAATCAGGTTAGTCACGGGGTGCTGATGAGAGGGAGAGAAGATAGGAGGAAGGAAGAAAGCAACCAAGCAAGCAAGGAAGTAAAGGAAGAAGGAAGAGAGAGAAGGAATGGAAGGAAGATGTATGGAAAGGAGAAATGGAGGAAGTGAGGGAGAAAGGAAGGCAAGGAGAAGGAAGAAAGGAAGAAGGAAAGAAGGGAAGGGAAAAGGATAGAAAGGATAGCGGAGGGAAAAGAGAGAGGGGGAAAGGGAGAAAGGAGACAAGGAAGATGAGGAATAGAAAAAAAATCCACCAATTTTCCTGTAGAAGTGATTTCCTAGATTAATCGTAAGCAACATGTGCTTTGAGTTCTATCAGCAGAAATAAGCAATGCTCAGAAGTCTAGGGTGAAAGTGAGGTCCTGAGTGTCATATATATGTTCAGAAACACCCTTCTAGTATGCACACTAAATCCATATCTAGTTGATTAGAATATACTGTGGGCCAAGTTGCCTTTGCTCAAAGTCCTGTATTTTATCCTAACTATACCCGTTAGTTGCTGATGTCATCTATTTCCAACTCCTGAGAGGAAGTGCGTTTTACTGGAGGTAGAGAGGGGAAAGAGTACGTCTGAAGCCCCCAAATCCTCCAGAAAGAATGTATGATGTAAGAAAATTAGCAGTATGGGGCAACTAGGTAGCACAGTGAATAGAGCACTGACCCTGGAGTCAACAGGACCTGAGTTCAAATCCAGCTTCAAACACTTAACACTTACTAGCCATGTGACCTTAGGAAAGTCACTTAACCCCAATTGCCCTGCCTTCCCCCCTCCAAAAAAGAAACAAAAAGGGGGCAGCTAGGTGGCGCAGTGAATAGAGCACAGGCCCTGGAGTCAGGAGGACCTGGGTTCAGATCCGGCCTCAGACACTTAACACAAAAACTAACCATGTGACCTTGGGCAAGTCACTTAAGCCCAATGGCCCTCCAAAGAGCAAAAAATAAAAAAGAAACAAAAAAATTTTAAATAAAAAAAAAAAGATTAGCAGTAGAGATGTTCACCAACATGCAGGATACAATGACGGGAGTTCCAACCCACCTCCCAGTCAGACAACACAAACATTTAGCTACCTGAAGACCAGAGAGGTCAGGGCAAGAAGTGAGTACCATAAGGTGAACTTTAGACTGAAACAAGGTTCTGTCCCAGTCATACACTTCTATTCTTCCTGACAGGGCAGAAATCAGTCCTAGAGCCCATGTAGAACTATGGATGTTATGCAATGTGATATGATTGTAACGTGTTATAGATATGTATAGTATTCTAAGTGTGCAGAAGAGCAAAGGAAAGATACAGTGTGGAATCTAAAATGGTGGTTGTCCTTCCAGTATTCTGCTGACCTCCCCCCGGTACATGGAAATATAAGTAAATTTTAGGAGGATTTGGACAATCTCCTGAATAACAGTCTATAATGGAATATAAGAAAAAGGTCGAGGTAGAGATCAGTTTGTTAAGAATAGCCCTTTTCTTCACCAAAAGTTCCTCGGAGTCAGCATCAGTCACAGACCATTGATGGCACTACAGACTGATCATTGGTTGGAACCAGCAAAGCATTGCTTATGGCTTCACTAAATTTACCCATAATCTCTGGAATATATGCCAACCTTCACCAATCTCTTTCCCCATTTCCTCGATGGTATCCATAGAAACTTCATAAAGCAAAATCAGTCCAGTTATCAAATGCAATCAATTCTATGGGATGCTACTGAGAAAGAAAACATTATATTTAAGAAGGTGGTGATGAGCAAGAGAATGTTCCATTTCTTCCCCCACCCTCCCCACCACCTGTCTTTGCCCCCAGCAGAAAGCAACTGAGCAACTTTTTGGAGGGGTCTTTGTAAAGAGAATCAAGGAAATCACCATTTGCATATAAATATGAGGGCTGTCTTATGGGAAATGATCTGAATTTGTGGTTAGAGGCTTTCAGATTCAAATTCTATTCTGATGAACTCAACTTCATTTATGTCTAACCAATATGCTGCTGCTGATAAAGCTGAGTCCATGATTCACCACTCACTGCTCCTTTAAAGTAACTTGCCTCTGAATGAATGAGTAAAGGAAATTGGGAAAGCTATACCAGCTGCCTTCATTGTGGTCTTTAGCTGGATTCTGACGATGATTACTTTGTCTGCCTTAATTACTCTAACTTGGCATACAGATGATTTCTCTGTGCTTCCTCTTGGTCTCATCTTGCATGTGCCAGTCTTAAATTGGAAATGCGAAAGGCAGAAACAGAATTTAGATGCTTTAACCAGAGAAAAGGACTAGCTGTAGCTAAGTTCAAAGTGTATGGGTGCCGTGTTAACAGAAACAACAACAATGACAAAACTAACAACAATCAAAGAGATAGTCAAGAGTTGGCTGTAGAGTGAGAAAAGACCTGGGTTCAGTCCCAGCTCTGCCACATCCTGACTTGGTGCCTCTGAACAAGCCACGTAACATCTTAGTGCTCTGGACAGATCTTTACATTGCAAAGCAGGGAGCCTCCAGCATTGGGTGAGAAGGGAGTCTCCTCAATGGGAGTTCCCTACAGTAAAGAAGTCACACAAAGTAATAACAATTCACATTTGCTGTTGTTTTTTCTTCATTCTTGAAGAGGACCAATGATATCATCTTGACTTGAGTATGAGCTGGATTTAAGTGAGGCAGAACTGTCCTAAATTATCTGCTTCATTCTCTTCTCCAGAGTCATTGAAGGCCAGTGGCAAGACAAAAGTTCAGATGACTTGCAATGGTCCAGGAAGCAATGGGTGACCTTGGTCTTTCTAAATTAAGATCTTTCCCAGTTCTCCATTCGTCTGATGCAACACTCATTCACATTTATGAAGTATATTACACACACACACATACACACACATGCATACACATTGAAACACAAATATTCACATAAATGCTCATAAACACACACTGAAACACACACTGCAAACACCAAGAACAAGCAGCTTCAAGGTTCTGATTACAAGCATAGTAAACTCCACATTTATTCAGTGACAGATTAAGACAAAACATTCACAGAAAAGAGAAAATCAGAATACAGAGTAAACTCAATCATTTAGTAAATCCTCAACTGGAGATTAGTTTTCAGTCATAAACAAAGTGCATTCATTTGGTCTGTCACAAAGTACAAAGGTCAAAAGTTTTCCACCCCTGGATCACAAGTGAATTACAATAACATCAGTTACCACCAAGCACCCTCTCAAAGAGCAGTGAAAAGTACAAAAGCCATCCACCCCTAGGTCACAACTAGGTTACAATATCATCACAGCATTCAATACCCAAGGAGAGGTCTTTTCTTCCTATTGACCCGAGGCAAGTTCTCAGCAGTTTCTGTTGCTGGGAAGACAAAGCTTCACAAAGCCACAGTAACACACATTGCCGGTGTCCTCATCAATTCACTCTCTGCCTGTGAAATCAACCTGGACCCAACAACAAGGTCTGAGGAATCAGCACAAATCATCAGTACAGTCCCAGGACCCCTGAAAACATCAACAAGACCCTCTTCCAGGATTACTGTAAACATACAACAAGCAAATCCTCTTTCAGGGCTTCTGAACCAGGACTTCTGCAACAAAAGCAACATCCTCCATCAGCAGATGAATCTGACAAAGTAACATCAAAACAGACAGACAAAATACTGGCACCACAATCATGCTTCCTCCCAGTTCTTCTCTCTCCTCATTTCTCAGGAGTTCTCAATTCTCAGTTCAGTCCTCAGTTCTCATTTCTCTCTCTGCAGCTGTGGCAGCCCAGCCTCCAGATGCTGGCTCCCAGAAGTTCTGGCCTCTCTCAGCTTGGGCTTCTCCCTGTTCCACCCCTTCCTATTATGTCAATAAGTTCAAGGGGCATGGGAGATCTTCAAATCTCATTACCATTACACACTGTAATAGTAATGGAATTTAAAGATCCCCCTGTACTGGCTTGGTTTTTGGATTTATTGTGTTAAAACCCAGAGCTTGTGAATCCCACTTGTGGGATGGACTTGTTGACGTGAAAAGAGAGGGCTGAACTGGGAGGAGCTGGTGACATGAATTTAGAGAGCCACAAGCAGAGAGAGAGGCAGAAGAATTTTTTGGAAGCAGCATCGTGGAGGCAAAGAGAAATGGAGAGGATTTCTGAGGGCCAGTTTGAACTGCCCAGGACTTTTGAGAGCTGCCACCCAGAGCTGCCAAGGACTGAGGAGACATGGCTGTCATGCTGGTACTTTGTCTGTCTGTTTTGATGTCGTTTTGCCAGATTCGTCCACTGGTGAAAGACAGTCCTGTTGTTGAAGAGGTTCTGGAAACTTGCTGTTGGTTCAGAGCTCCTGAGGCTGTTCTGCAGACAGAGAGTGAATTGTGCCCACTGGTGAAGGCCAATGCTATTGCTGCAGAGATTCTGGAACCTTGCTGTTGGCTCAGAAGCCCTGAAGAAGGATTTTCTTGTTGTATGTTTACAGAAATCCCTGGAAGAGGGTTTTGCTAATGTTTTTAGGGATCCTAGGACTGTTCTGCAGACAGAGAATGGATTAATGAAGACACTGGCAATGTATCTTGTGGCCTTGCTAAGCTTTGTCTCCCCGGGAACAAAGATTGCTGAGAACTTGCCTCAGGTCAAGATGAAGAAAAGACCTCTCTTTGGGTATTAAATGCTGTACTTAAGCTTATTGTAACTCTGAGGTAGATTCAATTGTGATCCAAGGGTGGGGAACTTTTGAATTTTTTTTTGCTCTGTGATTGACCAAATGAATGTACTTTACTTATGATTGGAAATTAATCTCCATTTGAGAAGAGGGACTTTGTGATGGACTAAATGAATGTACAGCCTAGGGGTGGAGTAGTACTTAAAAGAGGGTCTTTGTGATTGATTAAATGAATGTAATGTCCAGGGGTGGAGTAGTACTTGATTGAATTACACTTGGTGAATGCTGTATTTTGAATTATGCTATATTTTTATTTTCTCCATTCTTAATTTGTCACTGAATAAAATGGAGAACAGCTATGCTGGTATTTTGAACCTTGGGAAGTTGCCTTTGCTTGGCATTACGCACACAAAAACACACATGTGCACATGCCGGTTATAACCCCCATTTTGCAAAAGAAGAAATAGATTCAGAAAGAGGCTAAGAAGCTTGTCCAAGTACCATGGTTTAGAAATGACAGAGCTGGATCTTGAGCTCACTTGACCTCTACCTGTATGCATTTGTTCCACACTCTTTTCTCTCTTTTACTTATCCTAGAAAATGGTGTCTCAAAATATTGTCTCTAGGTCCTCACCTCCCCCTTACTTCTCAAGTCCACACAGCCTGGCTTTGGATTCCAGCAATTAACTGAAATTGTTCTCCCTACGGTTATCAACAATCTCTTGGCTGCTGAATCCAAAGGCCTTTTCCCAGGCCTCATCCCTCTTATTCTTTCTGCAGCTTTGGGTACTGTTGACCACTCCGTCCTTCTGCATAGTCTTTTCTTCCTGAGTTTTCCTGACTCTATACTTCTATTTGTCTGTCCATTTCTTCTGTCTTCTGTAGTAATAATAATAATAGTAGTAGTTAACATCTATATAGTGTTTTCTGTGTAGCAGGCACTGTGCTAGGGACTGTTTATAACTGTTATCTCATTTTATCCTCATAGCCTGGGAGGAAGGTGCTGTTATTATCTCCATTTTATAGATAAGGAAACTGAGGCAAAACAAAGTGAGATGATTTGTCCAACTAGTAAATGTATGGGTCTGGATTTGAACTCAGGTTTTCCTGACTGCAGGCCCAGCATTCCATCCTCCTGTCACCTGGCTGGATCACCATCTATTTACCGCATCATTTTTGTGGGTGTACTTACTGCAGAACCCTCTCCTGTGCCCTCTTCTCTTTTCTTTCTACTGTACAGACTCTCTCAGTGACTTCATCATTTCCCATGGGTTCACTTATCATCCCAAACATGTGATTCTTACATATAAACATCTAAATACTCATCCAATCCTGCACCAGCTGCTCACTGGAAACCTCAGCCTGGCTTTCCTATTGCAGTGGGGGGGGGGGGGAGGGAACAAGGTATGTGTCAAGCACCTACTATTAAGCACCTACAATGCCAGGCATTGTGCTAAGTGCTTCACAAATATCATATTATCCAGACTCAAAAAGTCCAAAATAGAAATCATAGTCTACCCCTTTTCCTAACTTCTTTTTTCTGCTTGAGGGTAATATCATCCTTCCAGTCATGCAAATTTACAACTTTGGCAACATCCTCTATTCTTTCTTCTCCCTCACCTCCCATATCCAATTAGTTGCCTTGTTCTGTTTTATTTTTACCTCCACAAAATAATTTTAACTCCACAAAACTTCTAATATCCATTACTTTCCCTCCACTCACACAGCCCTTAGCATCTCTCCTACACTGCAATAGACTCTAAACTGGTCTCTCTGCCTCCTGTCAGTTAATAAACATTTTTAAGCACCTACCATGTGCCAAGTTAGAAGCAGCTCAGTGGACAGAGCTCTGGGCCAGGAGTCAGGAAGATCTGAGTTCAAATCCTGCCTTAGACGCTTACTAACTATATGATCCTGCACAAATCACTTAACCTCTGTTTGCCTTAATTGGCTAGAGAAGGAAATGGCACACCACTCTAGGATCTGTGCCAAGAAAAGCCCATGATATCACACATTGATGTGATATGGTCCACAGTCACGAAGGGTCAGACATGACTGAATGACTGACCAACAATGTGCTGCAAGCTCCCGTGTTTAGCGCTGGGGACACAAGAAGACGCAGAAGACACAGTCCCTCCCCCCATGTATATGTGTAGGATATGTGTCTGTGCATGCACATATCATTGAAAAAATACTGAACTTGAAGTCAGAAGACCTGAGTTTGATCCTAGTTCTGATATTTAGTGGCTTTCTGAGACTCATTTTCCTTATCTGTAAAATGGGAATCATAATATTTGCATTAATTTGATTAGATCATAGATGTGTAGCTGGAAGGCAACTCAGAGGCTAGCCAGTCCATCTAATGCCCTCACTTTTACAGAAGAGGAAATTAAGTCTCAGGGGAGGAAAGGGGTTGGAAATACTAACAATAGTATCTTGAAGAGAAAAGTTCAAGCTGACTAAAATAGGTGAAGAAAAAAATGTGAAATGAGTCGTTACATATGAAAGATTGTTTGATCTTCTTTGTCATTTCAGATTTCTGCAGTCAAGTAGGTCAAAACATAAGCCTTGGAAAATATCTGGGGGAAAATATTCAAAATGAACTACCAGCTGCTATTATTTAAGGGGTTTCAGGGAAAGGTCTAGTTTTAGGCAACATTAGAATTCTGTAGCTAGCAAAGGGCCATGTCAAATGACCTCTTGCATATGTGGCCCTTGCCAGAACTAGCTCCTGGGACAAAATCATGTGTCAAAGGAGGGAGGGTGACTAATCGTTCTGTTTGGCCATGCATGATGACACTTCCCCAGATGGTCCCCCTGAGGATGCAATCAAATCTTTAAGTTATTCTCTATTGACTTTTCTAACCGAAAGACGCATACATTTTTGCACTCAAGCATGTCACTCTGAAAAATTGGTTGCCACAATGATAATAGTAGAATATAAGTTCCTTGAGGGCAGAAACTTTTTTTATTTTAAAAAATTTTTTAAATCTTGATCTCCAGTAGATGCTTAATAAATGCTCATCAGTTTTGAATATGTGAAAAAAAGTTATTTTATTTGAGACGAAAACCAGAAAAGTACCTTTGTAGATACAGATAGGTCAACAAGTTGACAAGTATTTATTGAGCACTTATTGTGGGCCAAACACTGTGCTAGGCATTACAGATACAAGTAGGCAAAAATAATCTCTACTCTGAAGGAACTCACAGTATAGTGACATGCAAACAGCTACGTACACAGAGCGCAAATTGGTAATCGTCTCAGAGGAAAGGCATGTGAAATTGATTTTCAAAGCTTTCTTCGTTCCAGAGTGGAATTATTGGTCAAAGTCTCTCAGCCGGATGGGTGCTTAATACTTATTGAGTCTGACCTTTTCTTTACAGGCAAGAAAATTGAAAAGTGGCTTCCCTAGCCATGCATAAGAACAGACTCTGAACCTTCTGTTTCCTCACCTGTAAAATGAGGGTATTGAACAAGATAAATGCTAAGATCCCTTTCACCGATAAATTTATGATGACTTCAATCTTACAATAAGTGCTTGATGTGGACATTCTACTTCTTTGTAAGATGGTCAAAGAAAATCCTTCTCAATTAAATAAACCCACTTCCTTTTTCCTCTACTTATGTGACCTTAGATAAATAATTAAAATTCTGTGGGCTTTAGTCTTGTCTATAAAATGAAGTGTTAGATTAAATATCTGCTAAGGTCCTTTCCAGACTTAAATACTAAAATCAATCTGATTAGGAGTGTAGACTGCATTTGGGGGCAGCCAATTCAAATCAGTGTCTTGTCCTGTCTGATTTTGGTCAGATTCCATAAGGTCCACATACATAAAGGTCCTGTAATGTTAATGGGATAATAAGATCTTCCCTGCCTATTAATAGGCCTCACGAGGAGCCCATTAGGAGGGACTTTCTTAAGAAAGAACTTGCTTAGAGGGAAGCTTGCTCTAGGAAGGCTTTCACACCTTTTGCTAATTTCTATTTAGGTACTGAGCCTGAAGGGTGATGCCTTCTGGCTCTGAGAAGTGTATAAATACTCTGAATTGGTATTTTCTTTGGAGGCCTGCTTATGAGAAGGATCTTGTGATTCCCTGGTCAGATTCTGAGTGGCCTTATGTTCAGAGCTCCCCGACTGCTCAGACATAAAGGCTCTCTCAATGCAGGGATATATGTAAAGTGTATAACTGATTCAGGCAGAGTCCTGTCTGTTGGTCTCTATTTCTCTGTTTGTATTTTCTCTGAAGTTCAGAGTGCTGACTTTCCCCTGAACTAGTAAATGTAATTTAAAAAGATTGTTGACCCTTTAAACAGCAAGCTTTCCTAGTAAAGCAGATCTAAGAACCTGTGCTAGCAGCTATGTTGGGTGTGCCAGTGTAGTTGCTGCTACAGGTCCCTAAATTGTAATTTTAGTTAAATTAAGAGTGAGAAATTTGGTTCTGATTTGGTTTTAGTCTAGTTTTGGGTTTATTTAAACTACTTAGGGCCAACAGACCTGCTTTGGACAAAAAATTTATAGCTAAACCTAGATAGTGTCAGGAAAGGAACAGACAATTACATCAATAGAATGTTTCCTTCGAATATAAGCAAGATTTTGGAGCTCATGTCACAAAAAAGTCCATTAGCCAATTATGGACATTAAGGTCCACAAACATAAATGAGAGAATGTATGTATGCCACTTTCACATCTGTCCTAATTTCATGCTTCATCTTGGAGGGGAGCCTAAGCTTTTTTTGGTTTGGTTTTGTGGTAGTGCCAATAGAGGACAAGAAATGGCAAGTCCCATAAAACTGTAAAGACTTCAAATGTAGGCCACTGTCAAATAGATTGTTTATCTTTCAAGGGCCAACCTTACTAAATTCAGAGAGATGGAACCCTAGAAAGCTGGCCACCAGCTGGTGAATTTTTTTGAGCTACAAGCACTCATGAGAATATGTCCCTTAGATGGAGTTATAATCTGTGTTGGCAGAGGAAGTCCCTGAAATTATGAAGTCAGCAATCTTTGAAGTGTTGACATAAGCAATGTATGTGGGGAAAAAAGCTTAGAATAACAATTCAAATGTAAAGTACTTTTATTATTATATTATGTCATTATATTATTATATTTTTAGGTGTTAGCCTCTAGCGATCAGATAAACTTTAACTAAGTAATTATGTTTCATTTGTTGTACCTGTGGTTCCAAGCAGTTAAATCCTTTTGCTAAGGAAAAGATACAGAGAAGACATAAAGTAGGGGATGGCTATAGTTAAGACCACAATTTCTTCCTGTTGTGTTGTATGGGCTCTGAGACATAGAGCTCCCCAGTCTCTGAGGAAATAAAGCTGATGATTGATCAGCCAAAGGACAATGGAGAGGCTCGTGGTCCTCATAGCAAAATACAAGCAAGGAATTACTGAGAGTAGTGATTAGTAAATAACTAATTCTTAATATTGGAGAGACATCGGGTTTATCCCTTTCTAAAACCTTATTCTATACTAGGCCAAGCCAGCATCTGAAAGACTTCGCTAATAATGGGACTAATTTTCTCCTCAATCTTGTTCACACCCCATCCAGGTAGGGAAGTCCATTCTGCTCTCCTCAGAAGGTTTGGGACTAAATTCTTCAATTAGATGGCCCAAGGCTAGGTGTGATTTGAAACATCATTTGGGTGACCAAAGCCAGCCTCCCAGTCCCTCATTAGAACAGGTCCACCTCTCATTATAATATTCATTATCTCTCATTACTTGTTAACCAATCAGAGTCAGATCACCACCCTCAGGAACATACACTCTTCCAAGGGCATATAAGAGTGGGTTCCATGAGGGGTCTTTGACATTCAAAAGTGTCTCTGACTCCTTTTTGTTAATTATGTGCTAGTGTGATGAATAAAATGATTATCCAGAAATTATATCTCTCAAACTTTTTATATGTCACATTACAAAGGGGAAACTGTTTAAAGTGGGAGTTCTCAGCCTGGAATCAAGATAGATTGGAGAGATTTCAGGGGATCTATGAAATTGAATGAGAAAAAAATTCATCTTTATTGCAATATAATTAGTTTCTTTTTTAATACTATATATTTTATTTTATGCATTCAAAAACATTATTTTGAGAAGGCTTTACCAGACTGCCAAAGGGGAAAGAGGAATAAGTGATGGGAATAAACATTTATTAAGTTCCTAGTGTATGTCAGGCATTGTGTTAAGTGCTTTTTTATTATTATCTCCTTTGATCCCCACAACAACCCTAGAGGAGGTAGGTGCCATTATAATGCCCATTTTAAAGCTGAGAAAACTGAAGCAAACAGAGGTAAAGTGAATTGCCCATAATCACATGGTAAAAGTCTGAAGCTGGAACTGATCCCAAGTTTTCCTGACTCCAAGCCCAGCACTCTATTATGAAAACCAACTGCCTCATAAAATGGGTTCATGATATACAACAGGTTAAGAATTCATGGTTTAATGGATGTCATGGAAATTTGTGATTGACAATGAAAGCTAGACATGTCATAAAAGGGAGGGAAGAACCAATGGATGGCCTGTGTGTGCATTGGTATCATATATATATATATATATATATATATATATATATATATATATATATATATATATATAAAGAGGGCTGCAGGAATATCTGCAGGACAAGAGTGGAATCCATGGAGACGATCCCTTGGGAGGATTTGGATGAGAGCAACATGATGTTCAGGTAGAGATATGTTACAAACTGTGTTGTGGGAGACACTGCCCACATCTATGCAACACAGACCCATTGGAGTATTGGTGACTTCATAGCTCCTCCAGGTATTTTCAAATATTTGGAAGGCTGTCCATTTAGAGAGAGATTGGACTTATTTTTATGTGGCCACAAAAGGCAGAACTAGGACCAAGTATTGGAATGAGACAGACACTGAAGTTGTGCAGTATGTGAAGTACTGAACTTAAAGTCAGGAAGACCTGTATTCAGATCCTACCTCCCCACCCTTATCAACTATGTGATCCTGGCAAATTAGTTAACTCTTCTTGGCCTCAGTTCTTCATCTATAAAATGAAAGAGTGAGTTTAGATTGCTTCTTTGGTACCTTGTACGCCAACATCTAAGATCTTGATATAAGAAAACATTTCCTCATTTGAGTTATCCCAAAATGGAAAGGGTTACCTCAAGAGGTGATGCTCTTCTCATCACTCAAGGTTTTTAATCAAAAGATGACCACTTGCCAGGTGTGTTGTAGAGAGAATTTATCCAGGTATTGCTTAGAATAGAAGGCAAAGGGGGCAGCCAGGTGGAGGAGTGAATAGAGTACGAGCCCTGAAGTCAGGAGGACCTGAGTTCAAATTTGACCTGAGACATTTGACATACTTACTTGCTGTGTGACCTTGGGCAAGTCACTTAACCCCAATTGCCTTGCCTTTCCCCTCAAAAAAAATGGAAGGCAATGAAGTGAGGCCACCTTCTAACTCTGAAGGTTTTGGACTCTGGCTAACATGAAAGGGCAAAAAGACACTTTTGTCCATATAGAGTGTGTATATTCTTTCACCCATGTGAATGAGAAGGAAATTATTTTGTATCATAATGTCTTTATTGTTGGGTTGCTTGATCAAGGAACTAGTTATCTTCTTTATGAGGATGCCTTAAACTTTCTAGGCTTAAAAGTCTGTGGACTATGATGCAAAGAACCTCTTTCTGGGTCTCATTTTACCTCATTAAAATTCAGGCCTCTCACAGATGGAAAAAAAAAAAGGACAGTTAACAGCACCTATCAGTGGCACAAAGCAGTGAGATGCACAAGGAAAGAACACTTTAGTTTATTAAAATGCCAGGAGACATTGAGATCTTTGAATAGTGTTACTCAAGATGCAATTTGGCTTAGATCCTGGGAAAAGGCCAAAGAGAACCTGGCAGGGAAGCAGCAGTGGGTGTGACGAGAACCTGAACTATCTCATATCTTGTTCTTTCTCTCTTGTCCTCTCTCTCTCTCTCTCTCTCTCTCTCTCTCTCTCTCTCTCTCTCTCTCTCTCTCTCTCTTTCTCTGTTTCTCTCTGTGTCTCTGTCTCTCATTCTGTCTCTCTTCCTCCCCTTTTCCACTCTCCTTCTTTCCCTCCCCCTCTTTCCATTCTCTCCCTTTTTCTTGTCTCTCTCTCTCTCTCATTCTTTCTCTCTCCCTCCCCTTTTCTACTCTCTCCTTCTTTCCCTCCCCCACTTCCCATTCTCTCTCTTTTTCTTGTCTTTGGCTCTGTCTCTCATTCTTTCTCAGTTCCATCCTTTCCTTTCTACTCTCTCCCTCTTTCCCTCCCCCACTTTCTGTTCTCTCTTTTTCTTGTGGTCCTGAAGCCTTCCCTTAGGAAGCGCCTAAATACAATGCATTTATCATTAAGGAATAAGATGTGAAAAAGCAGATGGTTGGAGAATCAGTAAGGCATGGCAAGAGGGCCTGGGGTCGAAGGGTAGAAGTCAGTTGTGGGAAGTATATTACTGGGCTGCTGGTGGGATGTGAGGGAAAAGTCACCAACTTCTCTAGTCCCTTCTACTCCTTCTTAGTCATGTTCTCAAAATGAAACCAGGGGCACAGTGGATTGAAAGGATTCTCCTTAGCACAGCTTCACCAGGCTAAAGGGCCCCAGAATGATTTGAAAAGACCCAAGGACCCAAACCAAGGTTTAATCTGACTCCAAATTCTCTTTCTAGACTTTTTACATCTTCTTCCCTTTCATGCACCTTATGTTCCAGGCTGGGTAAATTGACTAGACTTGCATGTGACCTTCCTTTTTTACAGGACATCCCCCATACCTGGAATGCACTCTCTTCTTACAACTTGTTAGACCCTTATTTTGTTCTGTCAAGACTCAGTTCAGGTGCTACTTGAAGTAGGCAGACAAGACAGAAGAAAGAGAAAGGGAGAATGGGGATCTCCCATGCAAGATTTCAAAATGTTCTATAAATAAAAAATTAATGAAAGATCTCATGTTGGGAAATTTTATTAAATTTTTAAAAAACAAATAAAAAAATAAAATAAATATAGATAAAACAAATATGTATAAAATAAATGCACATGAATTTATCAAAATAAATTTTAAAATTTATATAAATTATTTTAAAATCTCATATTGGGAAAAAAGTTGAAATTAGCTCAAGGAAGTAAAACAGAAAATCTAGAAATCAAACTTAATGAACACAAGAGGTTTGTGTTTCAAAAACCAAGGCTTTAAAAACACTGGAAATATAATTGCTACTTAATGAAAATCTGGGGAAATTGGAGAATTGTATGAAAAAATTTTGATCTGAATTCATAACTCATATCATATGCTACAATCAACTACAATAAAACATTAATTGAAAGACAAAGTAATTCTATATACATCCATAGATATATACACACATATAAACTATGGTGAGGAGGAGCACTTTTATTAGTCAATCAAAAAGAAGAAATTGCTGAAGACAAAGTCAATGTGCTTGATTACACAAAGATGAAAAGATCTCGTGTAACAGAAACCAATGTCCCTATAATTAAAAGTAAATAAACCTATTGCAAAAAATTATTAGCAGACCAAATGAACTGATAAATCTCTTTTAAAATAATGCACACTCCCTAATGGAGTAACAGCTACAGAACATAAATAATAACTACATGAAAAGATTCTTAAATTTCATAATAGAGAAATGCAAGTCAAGACAACCTTAATATACCACCTCACATACACTAAATTCTAGAGGGCAAAAATAGGGAAAAATAATACAATTCAACAGTGATAGGGCTGTAAGGAAATTGGTACTCTATGACATTGTTGGTCAAACTAGACTGTGGAAAACTTTTTGGAGATATAGTAATCTGCATGCTTCACAAAATTAATCATTGCATTTGACACATTGCTAGGACTTTATCTTAAAGATTTTACATGAAAGGAGAGATACATAAAATCTTCATAGCTGCCTTATTTATAATTGAACAAAAACCTGGAAATAACGTATATGTATTACAAACAGAAAATAGTTTAGTAGTGAAAAATTATGCTATATTGTATAATAGAATATTATGATGCCATAAATAAAGAATACATTCAAGGGGCAGCTAGGTGGCACAGTGAATAGAGCACCAGCCCTTGAGTCAGGAGGACCTGAGTTCAAATCCAGCCTCAGACATGTAACATAAAAACTAGCCGTGTGATTTTGGGCAAGTCACTTAACCCCAATTACCCTCCAAAAAGCAAAAAAAAAAAAAAGAGAATACATTCAAATGTGGAAATACTGATGCCAAATGACATCAGTAGAGCTTGAAGAAGGCCACTGGTCATCTGGGTAGTTTCCAGAGGTACCACTGAGATGGCAAAGGGCTTTCAGCTAATGCCATAGAGAAGGGATGGCTCATGGGTGACCTGATAACTGACTTTGAATGTCTGAAGAGGTGTTAGATGGAGGAGGGATTAGATTTGATCTACTTGGCCCTAGAGAACTCAGTGCAATGGTGGCAGTTGTAGAGAGGAAAATTTAGGCTTTATGTAAGTCAAGTCAAGAGGCATTTATTAAGTGCTTACTACATGCCAGGCACTGTGCTAAACACTAGGAATTACAAATATAAGCAAAAGAAAAACAGGCCTGCATCCAGGGGCTTACCTTCTAATGAGTGAAGATAGCACACAGAGGGAAGCTAAAAAGTGGGCTGCACTAAGAAGTGGGGATTGTGGGGAGGTGGGGAGAAGAGGGAGGCAGAGCTTTCTGGGTGGCCTTAGAGAAGTAGTAAGTTCACTCTCGCTGAAGTCTTCACTCAAATGTTGGATGATGACTTTGTCAGGTGCATTATAGAGAGTGCCTTTTTCTGGTTGAACCAGTTAAGGTGTCTTCCAATTCCGAGATTCTGCAGTATACATATTGTCTACTACCCCAGATCTTTAAAAGGATAACCAGGGGTTCATTAGGGTATTTCAAATCTGTCAATCTGTTCTGATGGACCGTGTGTACTAGCAAAGAACGTGGGCCATGTGGGGATACCAAAACTCTCCTGTTTGCTTCCATTTGACCACGTAGGGTGCCTTAGTTCTGAGGTTTGGCCTTTTCAGATGACAAAGCAACCTTTGTATTGACCTCTGAGTAGGAAGAACAGCTGACTCTATGGATCTTAAAAAAAATAAAGCATCTTTATTCCTGGCTTCCTTATTCCTAGATTGTACATACAGCAAATGGCACTCCAGTCAAGGTTTGGGGAAAGGGTAGCTTCCTTTATTTCCTACCCTTGCTGCCATGTGGCCATGAGCACATGGCAGCTAAAGCCCACATCCTACATAAGTGAATTCGATCCTGGGTTTTGAGCTACTTCTCTTGTCTTTGTTCTTTCCTGATTTTAGGTGAATGAGCCTCAATCCTAAGATGAACAGGTCCCGCCTGGAAGGGCACCTTGTGAGTTCACCACATTCAGACTCCAGTCAGTGCTTGTTTGCAAAGAAGGAAGCATCAGCAACCACCCTCACACTCTTGGAGACAATACCCACTCAATAAAGGGTGAGTCCAATCCCTGATCTGGCTTGTCAGAAGACACAGATTTTGATGGAGACAGAGAAATCTGAAATGTCTAATCAACAAATTGCTTCATGTTTAGAAGGTTTTAAGTATCAATCTCCCTGCGGAGAATAAATTATACAGGTGTTTGTTTAGTACGTTCAAGTCGTTTTGTCAATGCTACCTGTGAGTCTGTTAAGCATTTCTTTTATGTGTAGGGAATTAAAAAAAAAACTGCCTCAGCTTGATTAATATTGTGCATTGATTACCTTTTACCTCCTTCCTTTTGGGACACTGTAGACATGAGCTAACATCTAAACTATGAGGAATTTCCCCACATGTGCAGAGCTGGGGGTTAATGAGTCAAAGAGTTGGAGAAAAGAAGTCTGACTCTCTTCTAGGCGGCCGGTCTCTCAGAAGACTGACTCTGCTCTGAACACATCTGTGGATCCAGGTCTCTCCAGCTGCTTTGGGCTCAGCAACAGTTCATATTATTAGAAAAGGAAAATGAGGCCAAAGTAAGAAAACTATAGGTTAATTCAAAAGGTAAGAAAACAGGACTAAGGGTATCTCTGTGAAGATGTGTATGGGATTGTAATGACCCTAATAGCCTCCCCATATTGCTATATGAAGAAGGCCTGGGAAAACTGAGAACCCCTGAGTCACTCCATCAGAGTGAGAGAAGCAGTAACAGCTCCAAATCCTTTTCCCTATAGTAGTGAGTTTGAATATCAACTGCCAACTAGCTCCTGATTCCTAGGAATCCCTTCTCCATTAACATGCATCAGTCCCCTGGTCTAGAACCCTCACTCTCTCTGATTGCAGTACACTTAATTAAATTTCAGGAGCAACTTTCTGGGAGGGGAATAAGTTGCTTTAAGAGATGAATCTGCAAAACTAAAGGTATGATGTGAAAGCTTTGTTACACATTTACCAGGACGTGTGGTTAGTTATTTAGGGAAATCCCAGGTAGAACCCAAGTCACTTAAAAACCAATACCACCTCTGTGATTAGGTGATGAAATTGTTCTATGGGATAAAATTATCCAAGGATGGGAAGGATCTTGGTCTTCAATCTGGAAATGAATCTTAAGATCTTCCACTAACTATGCTGAGGCTTGTTAAAACCTAATCCATTTTGTGGATCCATTCCTCCCCTTCTTTGCAAAACAAGTCTTTAAAACACCAGAGTCAAGATTAAAGGCTTTCTTCCTTAGACTCCCAGGAGTCATCTTGAAAGTTGTAAATTCTCATTGACAGCGTGTCAATATTCAGGTGCTTTAAAACATGCTAAAAGTACAGTTAAGGCATTTTATCGTCATCCTCCTTTCTGCATTCCAGCACAGAAAATTCTTTGTCTTCAGTGGTCTCCATGCTTCCCTTCCACCCCCTGCCCACTGACACATCAAATGAGAATTGTGGGTTCGTGGCCAGTGAGCTTCCAAATCACATTCTTGAATTGGTACGTACCACAAGGTGAGAAGGTTGAGTGAATATAAAGTGAGTGCATTCTAAAGGTAACTCGGTGACTGGTACAGTGAATGGGAAGGATTATAATCAAGTCTGAGGAGTTACTGTGAATCTTGGCTCTGCTACTTCCAACCTGTTAGACCTTGGGCAAGTCACAATCTCCCAGGGCTTAAGTTGTTTTTTTAATTTGTAAAATGAATGAGTTAGATGAGACTGCCTTTAAGACTCCTTCCAACTTGAAATGTACTCTTATCAAACATTTTTTTGAGTTTGTCTAGAGTCCCCCCTTGAGACCTTCCCTCACATACCCTTCTCTGTATTATTCAGTGGCATGCTGGTAAATATTTAACAAC